>NC_056667.1:49936111-50565555 GCF_018350195.1 Panthera tigris | reverse complement strand
ACACACCGTTGCCTTGTTCCCAGGGCTCTGGCAGAGGCATTTGAGGGATTCACCCACCCCAGGTGGTCTCACTGGCCACACTTTCTGAGCTGAATTGGGTCCCTCACTCTCCAGGTCTGCAAGTGAGAAGCCCACAGATACAGGCTGTCATCTCCAGATGGGCCCTCTTCAAAGGCGCATGGGTCCCCTGGGACTGGCCTGAGGCTCTTTCCCATAATAACAGTAATCACACCATTTTTGTGCTTACAGAGAACCTCAGGGTTGACAAAGTGCCACAATGAAAACCAGAGCACAGGGCCTACAAAAACCCAGGTGCCTCTCTTCAATCGAAACTATGCAGGTGCTTTAGAAAACCCCCCCTGCTTAAAATCTTTGCTTTGTTCCCGACTCGCCCAACCTAGGAACACACTCATTAGGAGTTAGGCTGCTCAGGTTCTTCATCAACTTGAAATGAATACCTCTCGGTTATCGTCCAGCATTCCCTCTTTCAGCAGTGCTTACTGGGTGCAGACCAAAGGGCAGGCACTGAGCCAGGTGCTGGGATATTCTTTCTGGGCCAGTAGCCACAGGTCAGATCTAGAGTCTGACCTGGCGGAGAAAGATTTATCAAACGGCGCCAGATACCAACTTATAAATGGTGGTAAAAGGAAGGTACAGTCATGAGGCCTTTTCAGAGAAAGAAGCTGTTATGTTTTGTGAAGCCCATGAACATCCTTTGGGGTCCTGCTGAAACGCCACTTCCTTCCTCTGCTTTCCCCATCCCTACACACACACACACACACACACATCATATACACACAGAGCACCATCCTCTTCTCTGATCTCACTGTGTTCCTCTTTCAACTTGTTTGGCTCTTTGCCATGCATTATAGTGATTTACAGGTGTGTGGAGCCCTGATGGGAGCTGGACTCCATCCTGGTGAAGACTGAAGAGCTTTAGGCTGAGGGTGAACACCTCCCACCTGCTTCCAGGGATTTTCACATTTTAGGAAGTAAAATTCCACCCATATACAATAGAGCAGAGAACAGTCCAGTGGGGTCTTGGGTGCCCCCCCCCAATATGCTAAATCCATGAGTATTTACGAAGCAGAGTATAAAAATATTCACACTAACTGGGCTACATAAGGGTCACAGACAGCCTCACATCGGGTTTTGCCTCCTAATTCACTTGGAGGCAAATGAATTACCATAAAAGTGGTTTGGGAGCTGTTGAGATTTCAGAATTCCAGAATGGGATTGAGCCATTCATACAAGAACATGGCTGCCATCGCAGAGCTTAGCATCCATTGCATCGAGTTGGCCTTCCCCACCACTCTCTGTAGAGAATGGCCCATGTTGTTGGCTGAGAGCCCTTCTGAATACAGCTTCTTTACAGAGTGGGCCTGGCAGCTTCCTGCATTATTGCAGCAGTGTAAAAAGCACTGTGGTATCATGTATCAGGTGTAAAAATGGGTATGTCCTTTTTGCTGTGAGCCCACTTCTCTAAGAGTTGGTCCTTAAGAAACAGGTAGAATTGGGGAAATACTGTCTGCACTATATTTATAGTGGTGAAGACCTAGAAATGCAAGTCTCCAATAGAAAGGAAACAGTTCATTAACTTATGGAATATTAACACAGCCAATAAGAAAAATTTTAAGAAGAGGGAAAAATCTTGTAGTGTGCCATGGTATGTTAAAAATAAAAGCAGACTTGGGGGGTGCCTGGGTGGCTCAGTCAGTTAAGCATCTGACTTCAGCTTGGGTCATAATCTCTCAGGTCCTGAGTGAGAGCCCTGCGTCAGGCTCTGTGCTGACAGAGCAGAGCCTGCTTGGGATTCTGTCTGTCTGTCTGTCTCTCTCTCTGCCCCTCCTCCGCACACTCTATCTCAAAAATAAATAAACATTTAAAAAATAAAGTAAAACGAAAGCAGATTCAAAATTGATATATACTATCGATTCCTTTATGTAAAAACCAACGACAAATTTGCACAGGAGAAAAGACTAGAGGGAAACATACCAAAATGCTAACTTTCATTAAGGTCTGGGCAATGGAAAAATGGAAGAGTTATTTTCTTTCCTCTATTTTCCAATTTAAAAAAGAAGTATTAAAAACCATGTGGGAAAACAAGCAAACAAACCGTGTGACACTTCTATTTCGATCAGCACAGATTTTTCAGAAGTGAATGATGTTTCCGTGGAAGGGGACCCATTTTTCGTGAGCCTCATGCCATTCTAATCTCCACCTCTCCTAGGGTCACTGGATGCTTGGAATAGACTTCAATGCCCCATGCCTACCTGGTCCTTCCAACTCACCCTTCTCTGGGGCAGGAGGCAGACACGATAAAATTGTTTCTCCTTTTCTTTCTTCCCTGTAGGCTGGCCGAACAGCTCTGTCCATCGTTCTGAAATCACCCGCCCATGTGGAAATTGCAGGGCTTCTGCGGGCCCACGCAGAGCAGGGCAGGTCCCTGGGGCCGTAGGGGCTACAAAGAACTGGCAGCTGGGAACAAAAGACTCCTTCTCTGGACTCCTTAGCCCTTGGAGAGGGCATGGGTCAAAGCCAGAGGGCCGCCCTTCAAGAGAAGAAACTATGTCAAATATGCACATACATTCCTGTTATATAATTCTGCTCATTAGAACGCTTTGTAGTTTTTGCCTTAGGCCAAGCCCCAAAACTACGCAGGCTGCAGAGCAGGGTATAAGGTGCAGGGTGCATTGGTGTTGTCTAAAAATCCCCAACATCTTCAGCCTTGAATTCCTCATGACTCTATCCTTTGTAGCACCATGTAGCGAGCAGACAGGCAGGAGCACATTAGCAAAGCAATACTTTTTACATGGAATTTTAAAGTGCACCATCTTTTTTGCTTTTTAATCAGTTACATGAATATGTCTCATTGAATATGCATGTCTAGAGAGGATTGGGTGGGGAGGGGAGGGGGGGTTTGGGGGGAGGTGGATTTAAGCAGCCACCCTGGCAATCATTCTCTAGAGGACCCTAGGAGAATCACCATACTGACAGCTGAAACTGAACAAACCCCACATGGGGCCTTTGTTTGGCTAGGGTTGATAGAGAAATCTTAAATTCAGGCAAAGTAGAAAGAGCATTTTGGTATCAATGCCAGGTATACAGTCTTGACCATTTCTGAGTCATTAAGTGGCCCCAATTTGCGCCAGGGAAATTGGAATTAATTAGGAAATCCAATCCAGTGAAGCACACCACATGTATTTAGGCAGAGCCTAGTTACATCAGCTATTCTGAATCTATGAAAGAAACAAATAGGAATGAGCATCCTCCTGGGGACAGGCTGTTGTCATCTAGAAGCCACCACAGTACCTCTAGAGCCATATCCATGGCCTCATGGGAGTCCTGGCTCCTTTCCCCTCATAGACCTTGAGTGAACTCTGAGCCCTCATGAGGCGCTGAGGTTTCTGAGGCTCCTGGTTGCAAAACCTGTCACTGTGGACTGCAGCAGGAGTGTGGGAGCTGAGCAGGGCATGGCCCTCTCTGGGCTCACTCCTCTCTCCACTAGACAGACAGTTCTCTCTTAAACTTCCATAATCCCAGGGGCCCATACGTGCATGGCTTCTATTCAGTAACTCACACAAAGTTATCTATGAATTTGTTCTTAAAGTCTCCTATGCAAAAAAAAAAAAAAAATCCTCTTTATATAAAAAGAAAAGACATCAAAGTTTGGTGAGCCTCACATTAGAATATCAAAACCTCTAGTTCTCATTTTGACTCATATGTCAATTTGCTTGGTGTCCCTTGGGAGAGTCACGAAACCTCCTTGGGCCCTGGTTTCATCATCTCCCAAAAAGGAACTTATCATACAACCTATCTCCTGGGGGTGTCATACAAGGAACAGCTGATGGAAGTTTGGGAATCAAATTTGTAACCCATACTGACTGTCTACAGAAATGGCGCAGCAAACTTCTGTACGCTGTTGGGATTCATGAGCATCTCAAAGTCCCAGAGCAGGACACTGATGTGTGACAGTGTTGCTCAGAGGTAGAGAGAATGGAGCAAATAATGAGCTAAAAATACTTTAAGTGGGTTTACTTTGACCTGAAAGCACATTTTAAGGGCAAAAACCCACCTTAAAAAAATGTTCCAGCCCAGTGCTTCTCAAACTTTGATATGCATACAATCACCTGCAGGTCTTGTTAGAATGAAGTAGGTCTGAGGGGAAGGGAGCTGAGAGTCTACTTTTCTAACCAGTCCTCAGGGGATGCTGATGTTCCTGAGCCACACCACACTTGGAGTATCAAGGCTCTGGCCTGGCCTGACTGTTTATATATTAAAATGCTGCCCCTCAGTCTTTTGTCTCAAAGGTATTTCTTTGCATTTCTCTAGTCTTGGTTCTTGGAATTTGCACTGTGGGTCTTATTCGCTATTGTAGTCCTGCAGACAGCAGGAGGGGTTCCATGTCCTATGTTGCCAAGTTAGAGTCTATTTCCGTATCTCACATTAGGGTGGCAAATTTCATTTGGGTCACGTTACCTTTTAATGATCTCATTTGAGTCCAGCTATTAAGCACAGCTTATATACCAGAGAAGGGTTTGAAGCCATTGAATCACTATCCAAAAAGCTTTGTCCATCCTTTCTCAGATTTTTAGTGTGTTTCTCCTCATCTTGAGTTTGGAATGTGAACACATGATCTCACTCCTTATAACTATTCCATTCTATTGGAATGTCTGAGCCCAGAACATGGTGAGATTGAACAAGCACAGCCTGCCTCCCTGTCATTGTCTCTCAGTTCCAGAACTCATTCAACAAACATCTATTGAAACCAGCCAGGTACCTGACACTGTTCCTGGTGCTGGCTTTTATTTATGTATTTTAGTCATTTAGCTTTATTATTCTTTTGTTATTGAAGTACAATCGACATAAAATGTTATATTGGTTTTAGGTATACAGTTTTTTACTTAATTTTGTTTATTCTTATTTTTTTGTTTTTATTTTTGCGAGAGAGAGCATGAGCTGGGAAGGGACAGAGGAAGAGGGAGAGAGAGAATCTTAAGCAGGCTTTATGCCCAGTGCAGAGCCCAAAGCGGGTCTCGATCTCACAATCATGAGCTCATGATCAGAGCCAAAATCAAGTCAGATGTTTAATCGACTGAGCCACCTAGGCGCTCCCAACATGTTAATTCTATACATTACTCAGTGTTGACCACAGTGTAGTCACCATATGACATTATTACAATATTACTGACTATATTCCCTATGCTGTACTTTCCATCTCCGTGACTTATTTATTGTATAACTATAAGTTTGTACCACTTAGTCCCCTTCGTCTGTTTTGCCCATCCCTCCTCAACAGCATTCATCATCAGGGAAATGCAAGTCGAAGCCACAATGAGTTATTACACCAGTCAGAATGGCTAGTAACAAAAAGACAAGTGTTGACAAGGATGTAGAGAAAAGGGAACCCTCAGGCTCTGTTGGTAGGAATATAAACTGGTGCGGCCATTATGGAAAATAATATGGAGATTTCTCAAAAAATTAAAAAGGAAATACTATATAATCCAGTAATTCCACTACTGCACATTTGCCCAAAGAAAACAAAAACATTAATTCAAAAAGATATATGCATTGGCACTGGCTTTAGTCACGTCTAGAAAAAAGGTATCTAAGGTCACCGTGATCCCAAACCCAGGTTTCCAAAAACATTAAGCCAAGTCTCCACTGATTAATAGATTGGTCAAATGTCTGACAGCACAGCCTCCAAGCAACATATATCAGCCTTACTGGGGACAGAAATTAAGCTCAGGCCTAGAGAGAGGCCCCTAGACACCTTAGCTTCCCTCACTGACTTCATGGAGCTTCCAACCTGCTTTTGGAAGACAGGACACATGCACCAACAGTAAGAAATAAGACCAGGAAATGTAGTTTATTCTACAAATATTTCAGGAGTGCCCACTGTGTGCAGGCAGTGGGTTCACATTCGAGATACTGTAGTTCAGGTTTCCACTTAACCATCTACTTAGGAAAACAGAATGGTAAGAAGGAAGAAAGCCCAGAATACTACAAGTCTTAAGAACTGCTCTTAGGAATTCAAGGAAGGCTTCCTGAAGGAAGAGGTATCTGAACTGAAAGATTAAATGGATTCAAGATTAATGGGGGGCATCTGGGTGGCTCAGTCAGGTAAGCATCCAACTTCAGCTCAGGTCATGATCTCACGGTTCATGGGTTCAAGCTCCGGGTTGGACTCTGTGCTGACAGCTCAGAATGTAAAGCCTGCTTTGGATTCTGTGTCTCCCTCTGTCTCTGCCCCTCCCTCACTCGCACTCTGTCTCTCTGTATCTCTGTCTAAAAAATAAACATTAAAAAAAATAATAAGTGGATGTTTGCCAAAAAAGGAAGAGAAGTGAGAAGTGAGGAGAGCCCAGAGTGCACCAGGCACAGATCAGCACTGCTGAGGCTGAAAGATGGGACTGCAGGCATGTGGGGACCTTCAAGCAGTTCAACAGGACTTTCATGTGGAGCTTGAGTGAGATGCTGAGATCAAAGGGTGGGTTCGGAAGAGAGGAGACTGACAATACATGAGGACAGATGATAAAGAGCTAAAGGGGCTTTGTTCAAAAGGCAGTGGAGAGCTACTAAAAACAGATTGACAGCTAAGAAATTCATTTTTCTAACCCTCCTTTAACACAGATTTATCAGGTACCTCCCCTGATCCAAGCACTGTGTTTGGGGCTGGGGACATACTGGGCAAGTTAGATACAGAATTTAGTTTCGCAGGAAAGAAAGACAAACCAGTCATTCTGACACAGCATGATGCATGTTACAACTGGGAAAGTACAAGGTGCTATGGGGACACATAGGTGGGACCCTCAGCCTCATCTGAGGGTGGGGAGGGGGCCCAAGAAGGCTTCCTGGAGTATTTAAGCTATCTGAAGTATGGGAAGGTAGAGCCATGCAGAGGAGCAGAGGAAGAAGCATGCATAAAACCTCAAGGTGAGAAAGAACCCTGATTTGGAGCATTAAAAGAACTTCAGGGTTCATGGAGTAGAAAAAAGAAAGAATTGCAAGATGAGGCCAGAGAAAAGGCCACTGTAACAAATTTGAACTTGGAGGCACTAGGAAAGCAGGAAGTGACACTCAGATTTACATTTTAGAAAAGCACTTCAGTTTTTGGGCATGAGTGACAATTACTCAATGAACATCTGTGGTCTACCTACTCTAGGTCCTAGGCTCCAGAGTTAATGGTTTGGTGGAGGAAACAGACATAGGTTGATGACTGTGCAAAAGGATGCGTAGCGGATGTCAGAACAGTGCTGTGGAGGCTGACTGTGCCAGAAGGAGTTAAGGAAGCCTCACAGAAGAGGGGGCTTTTCTGCTAAGCCATAAGGATGTGTAGGAGTTTGGGCATTTTAGATAGAACAGCAGCCACAAAGATGTGGCATAGGAAAGAGCATGGCCTGTCTAGGCGATGGAAGGAATTCCAGAATGACTTCATTTTGGGTTACACTATGGGAGTGCCCAGAGAGAAGATAGAAGAAGGTCCGTAGACACATCCCACTTGTATGTTTGACATTAGGAATTTCAACTTGAGCCTGCAGCTTGAGAGGGAATCACAAACTCCTTTGAGAATCTGAAGCTCTCTTCAGAAAAATGCACATATGTGCAAAATTTGCATGTAAGTCCCAGGATTCAAAAATTGGCAGTTAAAATCTCACTGCTATAAGCAATAATAATAACAATAAATAAATAAATAAATAAAAATAAAATAAAATAAAATAAAATAAAATAAAATAAAATAAAATAAAATAAAATTTCACTGCTATAAGCAGTGGGGAGCTGGGTGTGATTTGCACTTGAGAATGATCACAGGGGGAAGCTGGAGAGAGACTGGAAGCAAGATCAGTTAGAAGGTTCTTGGGAGATGCTAGGTATAAAGCTCTAAAAGCCTGGCCTGTGATGACATCAGTGGGGATGAAGAATAGGGCCCTATGAGAAAGGCATCAGGAGTGGGATGTGTCAGGATGTTCTGACAAACTGAATGGTGGAGAGGGGTCAAAAATGAGTGACAGGAAAATGGTGGTTCCATTGTCCCCAGTATCTACTCTTCCCTTCCTCCTTAGTAAAAGAATCCTCAATTTTTATCTGGACACATCATCACCCAGAATACTCCATCTCCCAGCCTCCTTGCAGCTTGATGTGGTCATGTAACTAAGTTCTGGCTAATGAGATGTAAGTAAAGTGATGTGTGCACACTCTGGCTCCTGCATTTAAAGGGAAGGGAAATACATTTCCCCCTTTCCACTGGCAGGACTGTGCTGGTAATTCATCTTGATCCATAAAGGTAAGGCCAATACCCTAGCGTTCACAGGGTGGCAAGTCAGAAAGAGCTTAGACCTTCCAACACTGTAAAGCCATCAGATCTGCTCTGGATTATCTATTCCCCATTTATATGTGAGCACAAAATAATCCTTTTACTTGTTAAAGCCATTGTACATTTGGATCTCTGTTGCAGTAGGAACTGGACAAATGCACTCAGCACTTCATGACAGGCTCAAGGGTCTAATGCTGTGGGTAGTGGATTTCAGGAGGGAAGAGCTTGGCAAGGCTCTTGGAGCCTCCTTTCAATGGCTAGATACAATGGATATGTCTTCATGGTACAGGCCCCAGCTCCATGTCCACAGTGACATCACCCAGCCCACAAGGCCTGGCAGAAGGGGAGGTCTTGTGTCACCCTGGGAGACTCCTGAACACAGGCTCTGTATCATAAGGTAGCCAGTCCTTAAGCAAGACAGTGCCCATGAACTGGTCCGGCATGGAAATATGGGCAGGACTAGGGAATGTTCTGAGAAATTTGAATAAAGAAACATGGAACAGCAGAGTTTCATGCAACAACAGTGGGTTATGGCTGGGAAGTAAAAAGAGACAGAGGCCATGAGGTGGAATGAGGCATAAGGAGAGAGAATCCACATGCACAGAGGTCAATATAGACTGTAAGTATGAGATACCAGGAACCATGGGCTGAGAAAAGGAGAACAAAGAAAAGGGTAAGTCTATCAGGTACATGCCTACGGACTGCCTGCTAGGTGTCCCTTCCCATCTGGCATCCACATGACCATGGCAGGAGCTGCCGAGTTCCTACAAGAAAACCTGGCCTCTTGGCCATTGAAGGATGGACACTGGCCACTACGTGGGCCAATTAGGCCCTCTCCCAGGAATTCTGGAGCTGGGATTTAGGAGATACAGTCTCCTGGTTGTCTCAGGTAACACCCGCAGATCTCAGAAGCTACTAGTGGCCAGGTGCAGCCCTGTGGATTGAGGAACAAAAGTGACTGACTCTTCAGCCAGAAAGACTGAAGTAAACAGACTTCTTGGCTTCCCTAGGGCAATCCCTGCTCCCTCCTGAAGACCCCAACAGATACCCACACTTCAATACCATAGTTACCCTACTTGTTTCCTATGCCCAGTCTCCTCTCTGGCCTCTGTAGCATGGTGTCTGGAATCAGCTATCACAGGTGTTGAATTCCAGCTGGACTATTTGGTCACTCAGGCTCTTATTCTATAAACTGGGGATAATAGTTTCCCCTCTGTTCTTGTAAGTGGTTAACTGAAGTATCCACATAGTGCTTGGCCCTTGTGGCAGAAGTCAATACACAGTAGAGCACTTCCCCCTTCCCCTGGCCACTTCAACCTTTCCCCCTAGACCTAGCCTCATAAAAATGGCAGCTTGCCTTCACTAATTACTTAGAACTACCCAGGAATCAGTCTTAAAGGTGTTATATGAAATCATCTATTCTTCACAATAATCCTGTGTAGGTATTGATATCATTCCTGTTGTACATATGAAGAAACCAAAGCACAGAGAGGTTATATAACTCTTCCAAGACCACACAGCTAGTAAATACGAGATCTGGGATTTCAAGCCAAGGAATTCTGGCTCAGTGATCATACACCATTGCCCGCCATATTTCCGGAGCGCTTCTGGCTTCCTTGCCAGTGACCCAGGCTAGGAAGGGGTGCCCAGCAGCAGGGGGTAGACACGGCTGAGGAAACAAAGCTGTTGCAGGGAGCCAGCATTTAGTCAGTGCCTGACTTGCAGGTCCTACTGGGTGTCCCCAGGACAGAGTAGACCAACAGGCAGAGATCTGGGGATCAGAACAGCTCAGGGGTGAGGATTCCCATGTATTCAGCATTCCTGGGGAAGAAAGCAGCCTTCTGCCCAGGACGCAGATAGACTGAACCCCACACTGACTAAACTGCCCTTTCGTAGGTAATTCCTTACTGTTCCAAATCCATTCCTTTACTCTCATCCCCATCCTGGAGAGAGATGGGTCTGGACCAGAGGGAGCCCAGCCAGTGTCTAAGGGGGGTTGCACCTGCCTTCCTCCAGCCTCACTTCCCCCTCCCATACCCCACCCTGCTCCCATGCTCAGTGAAGACCAGGTAACAGCTCTGAGGCCTTTGCTCTGAAACAAACAGAACCGTCCCATTGTTCACTGGGAGGTAGGGGAGACATTCTCTAATCCTCTCTTGCCTTAGAAGTAACGAAATTTCCATTCTTCTCCAGAAGGGAAAACTACAGGAAGAAACTAGATGCCCTCCTCCACAATCCCAGCAGATCCAGAGCAGGACTGGGGTAAAGCTCAGATTCTGGTCTCCATTCTGCCTGCCTATGGAGTGGGATCACGCTGGTCTGTCTTCCACCCTTTAGTGGCTCAGAAGAGCAGGCCTGGCCCTGATGGGGGTCTGGGGGTGGGGGCTGAGGTTCTGAACACCAATCCTCATGTGTGTAGGGGGGTGGTTTCCCCACATCCAGGCAATTCTTGGGCACCAGCTGGTGTCCTACCATTCAGCTCAACTCTGACACTACACCCCTGGAGATAGCATCAGATTCCATAGATTAAAGGTTCCATCCTCCAAGACTGCCCCTTCACACTTCACACGCCAGCCACAAACCCAGGCTGTCACCTGTGCTTCCTACACACTGGCTATAGATTAGAGGTTCCAGTGACCCCCTCCTTGGGCTCAATTAATTTGCTAGAAGGGCTCACACAGAACTCAGACAAACATTTAACTTATTACGTTGTTACTAGTGACCAAGGCATGAGAGCCCCTGGCTCTGGAGGCCCCAAAGGTTTGTCCACTCTCAGCTGACAAAATCTAGAGAGACAAGTGCTGGTCAAATAAGAACGTTTATTCCAGTAAGACCAACACCAGGAAGACAGTGGACTAACACCCCAAGAACTGTCTTCAAGATGCTGAGAATACTTCTAAGTTTATGTAGGGAATATATGGAACAAAGATTGGTGGGTATATGCAGCTAAACAGCAAAGGTCGGGTTGATCACTGTCATGGGGTGAATTATGGGGGGTACGGTGGCATCAGAATAGTCATTATTGCTTGGGGGGTTAGTTTTGGTGCCCATTACAGGATGTTTTGCCTGCTGGGTCCCTTGCTGAAGTTAACAGATAAGCAGGAAGGAAAAAATAAGCGATTAAGAGGAACAGGTTAAAGGCAAATGGAGTCAGTCAGGGCAATGACTGGGTCCTCCTTTGAATCCCCATGTCAAGTCACCATTCCATTTCAACGGAAGGAGGAGGGATGACAGTCATGTCTTCTGTACACTACTTCCTGCTGATCAGGGATGACGTAGGGATGTTGGGATGGAAGACTTTGACAGGGTAGGAGACCTTTGTTTCTTGAGTTCCTTCTGAGATGGACAGCAATCTTCCATGGGGGTTCTCACCCACTTACACGTTGAGTCCTGACAAAAGTCGCTGTCTGGAGGTACCTTCCTAATGCAGGTGTAATGAATCTGTGGCTTGATGCCTGCAAGTTTTGAAGTAGGGCTAGTTAGCATATCGTGAGGACCTGTCCATTTTTCAGTTAACTGATCTTCTGGTCCTTGGTTCTTCCAAATCTTTAGTAGGACCCACTCTCCTGGCTGAAAAAGGGGGCAGTGTCTGCTCAGGAAATGGTTTGATCTTAGAAAAGACGAACTAGGGGCGCCTGGGTGGCTCAGTCGGTTGAGCGGCCGACTTCGGCTCAGGTCATGATCTCATGGAGTTCGAGCCCCGCGTCAGGCTCTGTGCTGACTGCTCAGAGCCTGGAGCCTGTTTCAGATTCTGGGTCTCCCTCTCTCTCTGCCCCTCCCCCGTTCATGCTCTGTCTCTCTCTCAAAAATAAATAAACGTTAAAAAAAAAATTAAAAAAAAAAAAAGACGAACTCGTGTGTAGATGTCAAAATCTGATTCAGCTGCTGCACATATTATTTAATTCTATTTTCATGTTCTAGAAAGGGGAAAACACCCCTTTTACTCAAGTCGAAAGGGTTTCGCATATACCATCTCATAAGGGCTCAGTGGGAGCCCTACTTCCAGAGGCCACCCTTATACAGAGGATGGCAACAAGAAGTGGCTTTTCCCAAGTCAGGCCAGTCTCTTAGCACATTTTAGCAAGGGCTTTCTTTAAACTATGGTTCATTTTTTTCTGTTTTACCTGTTGATGAGGTGGAGGGGAATGATTCCTAACCACAAATTGTTTAAGAAGTACTATTCTACATAATGTCATTGCACATAGCACATTGCATTTTATCTGTTTACGTCTCTCTTTCATACTAAGCTGTGGACTGAGGGCAAGTAGGGAGACTTCATATTTCTTCACCTTTTAATTCCCATTGTGTAGCTTCTGACCGGACAGAGTAGACAATAATAAACTGAATTAATATGTAGGCCCATGCTGGATCACCTAGGACTATGCACGGTGAACATAAGACCAAGGCCTTTGTCCTACTGGACCAGAAACGCTCTAACCCAAATCCCCTTTGTCCAAAGTCAGAATCAGTTCCAGAACTTGGGGAGAGGTTGGGATGACAGATGAGATTGTTACATGCTGCCTTCTTCAAAGGACCACCAGAGCTACATGTTGATACGACAAGGCTGAATTCCTTTTCTCAGTAAGACTTCATCTTAGCAGCATCCTAGAGAGGGGAGAGCCAAGTGGGAGGTCTATGAGGTTTTGGAGTCTGGGTTAAGGCAATTCAGCAGGGTTTTTTTGGTTTTGGTTTGTTTTTAAAAGTTTATTTATTTATTTTGAGAGGGCACACATGCGAGTGGGGGAGGAGCGGAGAGAAAGAATCCCAAGCAGGCTCCTCGAGGTCACCACACACTGTGAGATCATGACCTGAGTCAAAATCAAGAGCTGGATTCTTAACCGACTGAGCCACCGAAGCACCCCCAACAGTTCTTTTAATAAAGCATTTGATTAGGAACACAATATGACGATTTAAGATTGGTGTCCATAGCAAGGAGAGCATTTTTAAGGTAAGGGGCTCAAAAAATCTTGGGAATTAAAATTGTCATTTGATTGAACAATTTAATGATCATTTAAATATTTTTGGGGGGGGCACCTGGATGGCTCAGTCAGTTGAACATCCAATTCTTGATTTCAGCTCAGGTCATGATCTCATGGTTCATGAGATCGAGCACTGCTTTGGGCTCTGTGGACAGCAAGAAGCCCACTTGGGATTCTCTCTCTCATATCTCTCTCTCTCTCTCTCTCTCTCTCTCTCTGCCCCTTCTCCCATTCATGCTCTTTCTCTCACAATAAATAAATAAACTTTAAAAAATAGGTTTTTTTTAAAACTTTGAGGAATAAGTTATTTCAACTTTTATCTTCTGGGCCAGTTTCCTGAAATAGTTAATGTATATTGATGAAGACAGTGGAATGGGAACATCATATTAATGCAGATAGTGGCTGTGTGGGTGTAGAAGGTTTCAACTCTCAGGAGTCAGGTGGCCCAACTGAGGGAGAAGAGAGCCGGGGAGGTTCAGAGCTGATGTGCCCAGACACCTATCAGTTTCTCATCAAGATGCTATAAAATAATCCTGCAACAGGAAACTCTCATCCCTCATAATACGATTGATTTTTAGTCACTGGTCCCATTGGAAGCCATTTGGTCTTTCTCTTCCACCTTCCATCTCCCTCTGATGCTTGACTCCATCATTAGGCTGGAATAACTGCTTAAAATCTTCTCAACCAGAGCCTACCATGGTTTGTGTGAGCATTTGCCAATGGGCAAGTCACATATGACTGCACTGGTGACCTTTTCCATGCCCCTCCTGGTCTGTGTGCAGTCTGGAAGCAGGAGGCCTGCCCTGAAGCTTCCGAAGTGATTATGCTATTGCAGACATCAGGCAAAATGAGCAAGCCCCGCAGGGGCGAGTACTGATGTGTGATAGAAAGGTCAAGTAATGCAGCACACAGCCTCTGCTGGAGAGACACAGACGCATCTGGCCCAGACAAGGAGACCTAATCTAATTTCCAAACAGGAAGAACACAGTTCCCTGGGATGAAACACCAGGGCTGATATGCCTAGAAGCTTATTGGGAATGGGAGGTAGGGGATGACTAGCATTTACTGAGGGCCCGTACAGCAGTTTTTACACAGCATTTCATGGAAAAGCTTAGCATATACACAATCTTTATCAATAGAATAGTATTTTCAACACCCTAGGAAAGAACTTGGTTTATAGGAAATCTATAGCAAACTTTCTCTCTGAAATGAGGGAAGCATTCCCTGTTTGTTTGTTTTTAATCGAGCTGCCCTCTCTTTGATATTATCCAAATGAAGGTACCGGTCGGCAAGGTCAGCAATTTCTCCTGGATGTGTGCTACCCAGCAGGTGAGGTGGGAGCTGACCTCCCCCCAGCTTCAGCCACATCAACAATCCTCTCATCTCATTTGTTAATTGTGAATAAAATAAAAAGATCTGAAGGAGTGAAAAGCCCATTCTTTCTGGAACCTACATCCCATCAAGTGCCGCTCTGTGATACATATTTACTCATTTAGAATTGAGAATGAGGGGTTACTTAAAAAAAATAAATATTTGGGGCGCTGGCTGGCTCAGTCAGTAGAGCATGGGACTCTTGATCTTTGGGTCATGAGTTCAAGCCCCACGATGGGCATAGAGTTTACTTTAAAAAAAAAAATGTAGAATTGGGAATAAGGGAAGCCTTCTTTCCTTCCTTCACTCATTGTAGCTGTCACCTGCTTTTAGGACTCTGATCTCTCTGGTTCTCCTCCTTCAGACCTCCAACTCAGGCTTCTCTTTTTGCTTTGTTTTTGTTTAAAATGGAAAGTTTATTTGCTCAGTACACCAAATAGGATGCAAGGACGGTCATGACAAATATACAGAAATATGCAGATCAAAATAAAACTATAATTTAGTTTAAACGAAGGGAAACATATTAAAATGTTATGACAACATATTCCCAAGAGTTTTTTTTCTTCAGTTAATTTAACTATACATTTCAATAAAATAAACGGTAATGGATTAAGGGGAAGTTAGCTTGTGAATTTTTCTTAAAAATAAAACTCCAACTCTATCAATCCATGCCAGTTAAACACTACAGCTAAAATTTGCAAATAAATGCAAAAGGAGATGAAGGAGTTATTTACCTTTTGTGCTTGAATAATCCAGAGGAAAATGGTTACCACAACTACAGCAGGCAAACCGGTAAGACTGACCAAACTAGAACACAGCGTTGTACTAAATTTCAGTCTCAAATCCTGCTAAATGCTCATCATTAGTATGGCACATTTTGATCCATGATATGGTTTAATACCTAGACAGATCCCAATCTGTCTAGGAAGCACATAGATACTACTGTTGCTTTGTTTGTTTTTAAATATATATACATATTTAAAAAGCCAGGTATACTTCCACATACAAAGGCAGGTTTTCCCCAGGAGGAATTTACAGGCAGTAGTCTGGGGTGCAACATGAGGCTGGGTCATGTTGCACAACCATGAGGTGCTGGGTCAAACTGAAGGAAGGAGTATTTTATCTTCTTTATTTTGTTTTATTTTTTATTTTATTTTATTTTTTTAACGTTTATTTTTTTATTTTTGAGACAGAGAGAGACAGAGCATGAACAGGGGAGGGGCAGAGAGAGAGGGAGACACAGAATCAGAAGCAGGCTCCAGGCTCTGAGCCATCAGCCCAGAGCCCGACGCGGGGCTTGAACTCACGGACTGTGAGATCGTGACCTGAGCTGAAGTTGGACGCTTAACTGACTGAGCCACCCAGGCACCCCTATTTTGTTTTATTTTTTGAAATGTTTATTTTTGAGAGACAGAGAGAGCACGCACATCAATGGGGGAGGGGCAGAGAGAGAGGGGAACAGAGGATCAGAAGCAGGCTCTGGGCTGACAGCAGAGATCGTGAGGTCATGACCTGAGTGGAAGTCAGATGCTCAACCAAATGAGCCACTCAGGCGCCCAAGGAAGGAGTATTTTAAAGTGTCATCTAATTCCATGAGAGCAGCCTGGTTCCCACAACGATAACAGTAACTGGGTGCACTAAAAATGGTAACCACATTCTAATCATGACACCAATTGTATCCCTCCATTACAAGCTGGTGAGCTCGAGAAGCCAGTGTGAGGCCATTCCCATGGTTAAATGTTTCAGAAAAGTCTTATCCACATGTGTAGCCAGCACCACATGGTGAAATACCCCACCCACCACAATCATCTGGATCTGACCACTACACATCACACATTGGGCCCTCATGTGGAACTTCCTGTAAAGGATCCAAGTCTCTTATATGACCCAGCACATCTAGGGATGGAGAGAGGCCACTGTGGAGGCAGAATATCTGTCCATCTACTAAAGTTGTAAGTAGAAGATAATCAGATAGATCTGTAACATATTTCCAAACATTGGCATTTCTAAACTTTCACAGACATTCATTATAAAAGCCATATACTTGGGTAATTTCACAGCTTTCGTGGTTTCCTCTCAATATTGTAATGTGTTCTGAGTAATACGCCTTTAAGGCCACAAGGAGAGTCACAGTCTCCACTGAATAATAGCCTCTGTCTACACAGTCGCCCATGAACAGACAGTTTGTACCTGGTGATTTTCCAGTTCTGAAGAGTTCAATAAGCTCAAGAAATTGACCATGCACATCTCCGACACGGTAACAGAACAACAAACCTCTTGCACATTTTATTCTTTTGTTAAAATTTCCTTAGCCTTTTTGCACAGCATCTGTACTTGGTTCTGTTAAGCTGTTTACACACATGCAGCTCTTTGGTGAATAACTAGCTGTCCATGGCTGCCTGAACCCCTTCCCCCTGTTTCCTTCCCCCTACCCGCCCCCCAACCCTGAGTGCCCCATCCTGCCACCAGCTCCTGGGGAGGTGGGGGGGTGGTGGTGAGGAAGGAGTCTCAGAGCATTTACCCCACCCAAGGCCAGCTGGGGGGGAGGGGTGCTAGCCCACCCAGACGTGCCCTGCTGCTTCTGTGTCCACCTCCTGGGAGGGAGTGAGTGAAGGGTGTGGGGAGGTCAGGATGACTTTGGCCCAGGTCTTTCACTGACCACCAGGTGTCTTCCCACCGCCC
This sequence comes from Panthera tigris, assembly GCF_018350195.1. Taxonomy (NCBI): domain Eukaryota; kingdom Metazoa; phylum Chordata; class Mammalia; order Carnivora; family Felidae; genus Panthera; species Panthera tigris. The sequence continues at coordinate 50,548,209 of NC_056667.1, read as the reverse complement.
CCTCACCCCCACCCCCACCAGCCTCTACCCATAGGCTCCTCTTTTTTTAAGTCCTTTTTAAAGGCTTCATTCTCTGGCCAACACAAACATGAAAAGATGCTCAACATCACTCATCATCAGGGAAATGCAAGTCAAAACTATGATGAGATATCACCTCACACCTATCAGAATGGCTAAAATCAACAACACAAGAAATAAGTATCGGTGAGGATGCAGAGAAAAAGGAACCGTCCTGCACTCTTGGTGGGAATGCAAACTGGTGCAGCCACTGTAGGAAACAGCATGGAGGCTCCTCAAAACATTAAAAATAGTTGATCCAGTAATTGCACTACTGGGCATTTACTGAAGAAATACAAGAACACTAATTCAAAGGGATACATGCACCCCTATGTTTACTGTGGCATTATCTACAATAGTCAAATTATGAAAGCAGCCCAAGTGCCCATCAATTGATGAATGGATAAAGATGTGGTGAATATATATATATAATAGAATATTACTGAGCCATAAAAAAGAATGAAATCTTGCTATTTGCAATAACATGGATGGAGCTAGACAGTAAAATGCTAAGCAAAGTCAGTGAGAGAAAGACAAATGCCATATGAGTTTACTCATCTGTGGAATTTAAGAAATAAAAAAAATGAAGAAAGGAAGGATAAGAGAGACACAAGCTAAGAAAGACACTCTTAACCCTGGAGAATAAACTGATGGTTACCAGAAGGGAGGGGGGGATGGGGATGGGTCAAATAGGTGAAGGGGATTAAGGAGGGCACTTGTGGAGATGAGCACTGGATAATGTATAGAATTGTCAAGTCACTATAGTGCACACCTGAAACTAATATAACACTATCAACCACACTGGAATTAAAATTTAAAACTTAAAAAAAAAAAAAGGTTTCATCCTCAACGCTTTTCCCCTTTCTCCTCAGAATCCTCAGGACTCCTATGATTACTTTCATCCAAATCATTTCCACTCCTAACACCTTTTCCTGACCCACCTGGCTTTGGGTAACGACTATGCTGGAGTGCCTGACACCCTACACTATTGACTGTGTCCAACACCCTGGTCCAGGCACCTGCCTGAACTCCTTCTGATCTCAGGGCATGCAACTCTAAACAAGGGCTCCCCACTGCCTACAGAATTTCTCTAAACTCTAGCCCTGGATTCAAGATCCGGTTTGGTCTGGCTTCCAAACAGCCATCACTACCCTGCTTGACATACCCTCTAGCTCGACACCACCTCTATGCTTTTCTGGCCTCTGAGAACTTGCTTACAATGTCTTGTCTGCTATTACCCAAGAAATCTTTTTGTGCCCAATTTCTGCACGTTCAGATCTCACCCAGGGTTCTCATTTAGTCCTTTAGGTTTGAAGTAGCAAAACACACTGAAGTAAGTAAATCCCAAAAGGCCACCTCTAGTGGGTGTGATATCCTGGAGGTCAATACATGGCACGTGTAACTACCTCGGAGGAAAATCCCATTATACAGTAACTGCTGGTAACAGAAAAAAATACATGGAGAGTCATCTATTCCAAGAAGACAGAAAAACAATAAAATAAACCCAAAGAAAGTAAAATAAGGATAGCAGTAAAATTAAAATCAGAAATCAATAATTCCGAAAACAAAAAATGAGTTTATAAATCAAAAAGCTGAATTGCTGAACATACGGGTGTGCTAGCTAGCTTTACAGAAGAAATGGAAAAGAACACAAAAACACAAAATTAAGATAAAGGGAAACTTGTTAGCGGAAATACAGATAAGTAGGAGACATTATATACCACTATAACTTAATACATTTGAAAGTCTGAACGAAAATTGATGATCTTTCATGAAACTACATATTCCCAAAACTGGGTTGGAAACACATGGAAACCTTAAACAATAACATGTAGAAATAAACACAATTCTCCTCCAATCAGCCCCAGATCATTTCACATGTGAACCTTTCAAATACTGAATGAACAGATTTTTTGATGCTGTTTAAACTATTCAAGAGCATAGAGACGTAAAGGAAATACCTTAACTCATTTTACAAAACTGACAAATGACTGATCTGAGAACCTAATAAAGACAAAACTGCAGACAATTTTACTTGTAAAGTAAGTTGAAAAAGTTTAAGAATATACACACACAAACCACATATAAATTGTATATATCAAATCAAGCCAGCTGTACATTAAATAACACACCAAGACAAGTAAAGTTCATTTCAGGAATCAAGGAATCAAGGAATCAAGGATGGTCTCGTATTAAGAAATTTAGTAATATAAATTAATCTTAAGTAAGTCAGAGACTTTACTATCAAAAATGCATTCATTGGGGTGCCTGGGTGGCTCAGTCGGTTAAGCGTCTGACTTCAGCTCAGGTCATGATCTCACGGTCCGTGAGTTCAAGCCCTGTGTCGGGCTCTGTGCTGACAGCTCAGAGCCTGGAGCCCGTTTCAGATTCTGTGTCTCCCTCTCTCTCTGCCCCTCCCCTGTTCATGCTCTGTCTCTGTCTCAAAAAATAAATAAACGTTAAAAAAATTAAAAAAAAAAAACGCATTCATTAAGATTTGTACACCTATTCCTCCTTATAAGCCTCTTAATAAAATGAAAATAGAGGTGCCTGGCTGGCTGTGTCAGCAGAGCATGTGACTCTCCATCTCGGGGTTGTGAGTTCCAGTCCCACATTGGCTGTAGAGATTACTTAAAAATAAAATCTTTAGGAGAGCCTGGATGGCTCAGTCGGTTGAGCGTCCAACTTTGGCTCAGGTCACGATCTCGCGGTCTGTGAGTTCGAGCCCTGTGTCAGGCTCTGTGCTGACAGCTCAGAGCCTGGAGCCTGCTTCGGATTCTGTGTCTCCCTCTCTCTCTGCCCCTCCCCCGCTCATGCTCTGTCTCTGTCAAAAATAAAATAACATTAAAAAAAATTATTATAAAAAAATAAAATCTTTAAGGGGTGCCTGGGTGGCTGAGTGTCTGACTCTTGATTTCAGCTAAGATTGAGATCCCCAGGTTGTGGGATAGAGTCCTGTGTCAGGCTCTGCACTGAACGTGGAGACTACTTGAGACTCATATTCTCTCTCTCTCTCTTTCTCTCCCTTCCCCCCCATCTCTCTCCTAAATAATAAACAAATCTTTCCAAAAAAAAAAAAAAAGAAAGAAAGAAAGAAAGAAAATGAAAGGTATTCCTTTATCTTAGTGAAAGTATTTCTCAAAACCAAAGCCAGGATGTGTTTAAAATGCTAAAACACCAGAAACATTTCTGATCAAGTCAGATTCAACAGAGGGCCTAATACTAACAGTGTTATTGAATATTATTCTAGAAGCTCCTGCCAATAGAAAAGGACTGAATTACAATGTGTAATTAATAGAAAGGAGGTTGCAAAATTGTCATTATTTACAAAGCATATGATTGCACATCAAAAAAACAAAACAAAAACAAAACACCAGCTTAAGCCTACTAGAAAAATAAAAGTGAGCAAAGAGATTATTTTAAAAATTAACAAAGTGGCACCTGGGTAGTTGGTTGGGTGCCTAACTCTTGATTTCAGCTCAGGTTATGATGAGCCCTGCATCAGGCTCCTTGCTAATAGCATGGAGCCTGCTTGGGATCCTCTCTCTCCATCTTCCCCTCCCTTGCTCATGCTCTCTTTCTCTTAAAATAAATAAACTTAAAAAAAAAAAAAAAAAAAAGAACCTGAGCAGAGGCAACCAAATGGAGTTGCCCCAAATGGAGACCTCCACAAAGTCATGTAACGACAAAGTTCTTGAACAAGTAGGATATATGTGAAGAACTCCAATGCCATTAAGTACAATTCACATACTTAAATGGGAGAACTCCCTCCTAAAGTAAAGCTATTAGAAAAATCTAAAAGAGATGTTAAAATAAATACACTTCAGATATTTGAAGGAAGAAAGAATAGCAGAATTAACCATAAATAGGACGCAGGTGATTCTCTTACCAGCATGACTCAAGCCATTATGGTTTCCAGCCTCACCTGCTCTGCCAGAATCTGTTCTCTATGACTGCCTCCTCTGGCACACAAAGGGGACAACAGGCTGCAGTGACTTTACTTGAAGCCAATCTGATTTTTGTTTCTACACCTGGCTCCATGAGACGGACTCAAGGTTAGGAAGGAGAGAAAGGCAGCAACACAGGGAAGCCGCGGGAGAAGATGATCACATGGGGGCAGGGAAAAGTCACTGCCCAAGAAAAGTAAGCACTTCCCCAAACACCTTTAAGACACTTAAAATTTTTTCATGTGGAATATAAAGAAATCAGGTGGGGAGTGTAGGTAAGAGTGTGGATACTTCATTTTGAGGACCCACTGTTTTTTAAGGGCTTGTCTAGGAAACGGATAGCTTATGAGACCCCTCTTGGCTGGCAGGCTTTTGGTGAGCCAATGGACTATTATCTGCTATCTCAGCCATGTGCCACCTTGGGACCAATCCTTACCTAAGTCAGCATTTAAAAAGCTACAGCCGGGGTGCCTGGATGGTGGCTCAGTTGGTGTAGAATCTGACTTCGGTTCAGGTCATGATCTTGTAGTTTGTGGGTTCAGGCCAATGTTGGGATCTGTGCTGACAGCTCAGAGCCTGGAGCCTGCTTCAGATTCTGTGTCTCCCTCTTTCTCAAGAATAAACAAACATTGGGGCGCCTGGGTGGCGCAGTCGGTTAAGCGTCAGACTTCAGCCAGGTCACGATCTCGCGGTCCGTGAGTTCGAGCCCCGCGTCAGGCTCTGGGCTGATGGCTCGGAGCCTGGAGCCTGTTTCCGATTCTGTGTCTCCCTCTCTCTCTGCCCCTCCCCCGTTCATGCTCTGTCTCTCTCTGTCCCAAAAATAAATAAAAAAAAAAGTTGGAAAAAAAAAATTTAAGAATAAACAAACATTAAAAAAATAAAAATAATTAAAGAAAAAAAAAAAGGCTACAGCCAAGGGGCACCTGGCTGGGTCAGTCAGTAGAGAATGTGACTCTTGATCTGTGGGGGTTGTGAGTTCTGGCCCCACGTTGGGGGTAAAAGTTACTTTAGAAGAAAAAATAAAAGCTCCAGCCAAGCACCCTGCTGTCTACAAGGGACCATCAGTCTTCCAGGTTTCGCCAATGTGGTCTTTCAATTACCTGTCTCCAGGCTGGGGCTGAAGAGAGCTTCCTGGAGGAGGTGATACTAACTGCTAAGTGGAAGGAATTTCCAGGTGACAATGGGGAGGAGGGCTTTGAAGTTCCCGGGAGCAGCCTATGGACAAGGCGAAGGAAGAGGGCAATGCGTTCTTAGAGCTGCCAGTCCAGAGAGGCTGGATGGGGAAGTGTAATGAGATAAGACAGAAACCAGTGACAATCTCTTTAAAATCTTTGTTGCCTCGATTTAATTTTTTTAACCTTTTTTTATTATTGAGAGACAGAGAAACAGAGCATGAGCAGGGGAGGGGCAGAGAGAGGAGGAGACACAGAATCCGAAGCAGGTTCCAGGCTCTGAGCTGTTAGCACAGAACCCAACGAACTCACAAACCGCGAGATCATGACCTGAGCCGAAGTCGGACGCTCAACTGACTGAGCCACCCAGGGGCCCCTACCTTGATTTAATTTTTAAACTTGTTTTCACTGTCTTTTGAGCACATACAGTTTTTTAAATTAAAAATTTCCTAATTAGAATATAAACTCTTGAATGGCAGAGAGTTTGACATATACCTTTCCTCCCAGCAGAGTCCTATCTTCATCTGGAGAGACCTACTGCCAGATGACAATGCTCAAATCCAGAATCCCTGGAAGCATCAAGAGACAATGATGATTAAAACCCCTAAAGACCCATAAGCTTTCTGCCCCTGGTGCACCTAGGCTCTGCTTGGAACACAGATTCTTCTGTTCCTAAACCCCTTAGCAGAGATGGGAGGGGCTCTGGTGCTGGAGGGGCAGGACCACACCCTCCTTACTCTGGGTGAGACAGCAAGGATCTTGCTTTTGAGCCTCACTTCTTTCTTTCTTTAATTGTTCTTTATTGTTGTTGGAGTCTTTTCTTAAAGTTTATTTTATTCTGAAAGAGAGAGAGAGAAAGAAATGCGAGCAGGGGAGGAGCAGAGAGGAGGCTCCACCCTGTCAGCCCAAAGCCCAACAAGGGGCTCAAAACTACAAACTGTGAGATTATGACCTGAGCCGAAATCAAGAGTCAGATGGTCAACTGACTCAGCCACCCAGGCGCCCTGAGACTCACTACTTGCATCAAGTTGTTGCTATGTTAACTTTTTAACAGTTTGCTTGCAAAGTTAATAACTTTCCAAGTAATGGATCGGGGGGGAGGGGGTCCACATGTTCTCAGGAACAATTTAATTTCATGTTATAATTTGGAGCCAATAAGAAAAAAAAAAGCCTAATATAAGCATCTTCTAGGTTTCTGCCTCAGTATGAGAGCTGCTTCTGTCTTGGCATGCTGAGGGAAGGCAGGCTCCCCAGTGGGTTTGAAGAGAAATACCATGTGAGAATCAAGTCTCCTAAAGACAGGCAGAATTCTAGACAGCCTGTTCTGGAGTGGGTAGGACGACGGTAATCATGCTGTGAACAACTATTAAATTCCAAAAGAACAACTTTGTAGGTATGGCTATATTAATGTTTTTCATTTCACTGGCTTTGCAGCTTTGTAATTCAGATATAAGTCTGTCTCCATTTCCTACTTGTAGAAGAGCCGTAAACCCAAGGAGTTTAATGTGCACAAAGCCCAGTATAAGTAATTAGATAACAGAAACTTTTGTAACAATTTTTTTTCTTTAGAAGTCAGGCAAATCTGTGAGGATTTGGCCTTCAAGGAGGGATGGTGCTGCTGCTGGGACCTCGTGCAATCTGTCAGTTTAAGGGCCTGAGTGGGGACAGTGTGTCCCCATATACAGCTGAGGCGGTAGGCTGCCAACAGTTATCTCCAGGACAGACTATTACAAATGTTACCGCTAAAGACATTTTGGTTAGCCCTCCCACTGTTCTATGCAATAGGGAGACTCGATAACTTTGCCTCTCTGATTTGCAAATCCAGATTTTGTTTGGAGAGCATGTTATCATGGAAGAAAAAAGATGGCTGCTGATCTCATTAACTGCAGATGGGACAGGGCAGTTTTTTCCAGATGAACTGTACTCAGAAGATTCATACTTTTCAGGAAATCATGCACCCATTGAAAAAGAAGACTAAAATCATGAAAGCAGGCAAGAAATTTCAGGTAAGTGATTCAGGTCGCTATCTTTATAGTACCCACATGAATGTTCAAAGTATAACAGGTTCTCTGGAGTAGATAAGAGTGCTGTTTATTGAGTAATCTCTACATTCATTGTGGGACTCCAACTTATGACCCTGAGATCAAGAGTCACATGCTCTTCTGACTGAGCCAGCCAGGGGCCCCTGGGGATACCTGCTTATTTAGATGTTGGTCTATTTATAGTTCTGATGAAAACTGGAGATCATCTAGGCTTGCCTGAAACTTCAACTTTGTGCCTGTAAAGGTTACAGTAGTCTTTTATGTTTCAAATGTATTATCTAGTACTCTTGCTTACTTTTTTTTTTAATTTAATGTTTGTTTATTTTTGAGAGATGGAGACAGAGCGTGAGCAGGCAAGGGGCAGAGAGAGACGGAGACACAGAATCCGAAGCAGGCTCCAGGCTCCGAGCTGTCAGCACAGAGCCCGACGCGGGTCTCAAATTCACAAACCAAGAGATCATGACCTGAGCGGAAGTCGGAAGCTCAACCAACTGAGCCACCCAGGCACCTTATTGCTTACTCTACTCTTTAAACCTTACAGTATGCTGTAAGGATTAATGATCTTGTTACCAAACAAGAAAGAAAATTTCACAAGGGTTTTCCACGTCTGAATTGTTATATTATCTCAAAAGTTTAAATAAGGTGATCTACCGCCATTGTTCTTCTAACTGTCCAGTATATTACAATTCCACTGGTGTGCTTGGGAGGGTGAATAATTCTTTGGACTTTTTGCTAGAGTTATGGTGTCATCATGATTAAGTGGTGAACAGCAGACAGTGATAAGCTTCAAGTGATAATGTCTTTATTTTTTTTGCTATGTCTTTAGCTTTGATGATTAAAAAACGAATTCTGTGTAAAACCAAAAGTGATAAAGAAGAGAAACAGAGAAGGAAAAGTCATGCAGTATCTTAATCAAGACTGGGCAACACTGGAGTAGTAAATCTGTTTAGCAGTTCAAGGTCCCAAGGTTTTTGTATTTCCTTTGAAGAACTTGAGTTGACACAGTATGTGGCTTTGACATCATGGACCAAAATACTCCTTTACCTTGGGATGGCAGGTGCAGCAAATCTGCAGGACTCCTCAAAAAACTTCCCTGAATCTGGAAATCATCAGCTTAAACTACAAAGTTTGGCCTTGGCCTTCAAAGTGAAAACCTTGAAAGAAAGGACTGTATGAAGAATCCAGCCTGCACAGTTGGTAAGAATGCTCCATAGTGCATCACCTGGATGCATTCTGTTGCTTCTAACTCTGTGTTGGTTGAACTCTCTGTCCTTTTCTTTATATTAGTCATTTTCTTTTTAAGGAGAGAAAGAGTGTGTCAGTGGGGTAGAGGGGCAGAGGGAGGGAGCGAGAGAGAGAGAGAGAGAGAGAGAGAGAGAGAGAGAGAGAGAGAGAGAATCTTAAGTAGGCTCTATCCTCAGCATGGAGCCTGATGCAGGACTTGATCCTACAACCCTGAGGTCATAACCTGAGCCAAAATCAAGAGTCAGATGCTCAACTGAAGCCACCTAGGAGACCCCCCCCCAATTATTTTTGAGACATAATTGACATATAACACTGTAGAAGTTCAAGGTATACATCATTTTGCCCTTTTTTTTTTTTTTAATGTTTGTTTATTTTGAGAGAGAGACAGAGCATTAGTGGGGGAAGGGCAGAGAGAGGGAGACACAGAATCTGAAGCAGGCTCCAGGCTCTGAGCTGTCAGCACAGAGCCAGATGCAGGGCTTGAACTCGCGAGCTGTGCAATCATGACCTGAGCTAAGTCGGACGCTCAACTGACTGAGCCACCCAGGCGCCCCTATTTTGTCTGCTTAATCTTAAAACTTATACCTTTGTTTCTATTCTTTACCTCTGACTAAAGGTAAAAATAATTTTTCTGTACTTAATTTGTATCTTGTTTAATGATGTCTTCTTCTTCCCCCTAAGTTTTAGCTACCTCCTTCTTTATCCTAGGATCTTCTCCTTTAATTCCATTTTTAAAAAATTCACCACCAAATTCTCTGAGCATAGTTTTGATCAGGACATTCCCCTAAACGTAACCCTTCAAAAGCTCCCAGGTTTCAGTAAATCAGAATGGCTCACCTCTAACTCTAGAGCAAGAGTACAAAGGGAGGCCCACACATCCTACCTGAATATTTAAAAATTATAAGCCTAGCAAAGTACTACAAATATGCCTTCATAAGGACATAGCATGCCACGTTCTAGTTCAGAATTCTCAGGCCTGTCCGAGTTCCATACCAGGTCGTGGGACAGGAGAATCACCTCTGGGCCACTGCCAAACGCCTCCTCCTACCTGCTGTGCATTCTTTGGAGGGTTCTTATTATATACAGGTGGACATCCAGACTCATCCCCACCTCTCCCCAAACAACCACACTCCATCAGTCCATGCCCAGCTTTAGGGCCCAAGCATATGCATACCGGCTATCTGTTTTTAGGTTAGGTAGGTAAGAGGTGCTGGAAAACCCTAGTATAGGGCTCCAAGCTGTTTAGCCAGGAAATTCGGGGAGCTTGGCTAGAAGGTAGGGGGAGGGGGAAGGCTGAGCAGGCTCCTCCCTTAGCTTCTTGGACTCCTTTTGTGGGTTGGGGTGAAGGGAGGGACCCCACTGCACAGGGATTAGAATTAGGGGCAGTTTAAGGGCAGCGGTGGCCTCAAAATTTGTTTGTAAACACACTAGGTCCTCTCCACACTTCTTCCCTAGAGAACTGTCTTCTCCAGCTCTGCTCTAAACACAAACTAAAATGAAACCCAGAAGAGCAAGGAGACATAAATATAACCCTAAAGTGAAATAGAAAATGAGAGTAAAAGAAGGGAATTAAACTACATTAAGAATAAGAAAAAGGTAAATATTGGTAAAAGAAATGAAACAAAAAAATTAAAGTTTATTTATTTTGAGAGAGTGCGTATGCACAAGTGGGTGAGAGGCAGAGAGAGGAAGAGAATCCCAAGCAGACTGACAGCACAGAGCTCCGTGCAGAGCCCAACGCGGGGCTCGATCCCACGAACCGTGAGATCATGACCTGAACCAAAACCAAGAGTAGGTCAACCAACTGAGTAGGCCTCAACCAACTGAGGCACCTAGGCACCCCAAAACAAAAATTTTTAATAAATTTTAGAAACCCTAAAGGAAATACGATGAAGGCTATTTAATGTAAATGAGACAAAGGCTAAAACCAACAGAAGTTAAAAACATGAAACCAGAGGAGATAAAAGATTTAGTGGGTAGAAAGAGGCCCGGTTCTTCAGCAATGCAGGGAAATGTGAGAGAACAAGTCCTTAAAGATGTACACTTAAAAAAATCACAAGCTACACGTAGCTAAATAGGTATGGAGCCTCATCATAATACCCTGTGACATAATGCAACCAGGTTTGTATTCTCACTAGAATTTTGAAAGTTACATAGGTACTACTTTTTTCCTATTGTAATGTGTTTTCAATTACATCCTTTGTTGGCAGCCAGAGGTGAGCTGGCCCTTGGAGTTGACACAGCTGAAACCGCGAACACGGTTTTTGAAAGGAATATGGATAATATTTAGCAAAAGCCATAAAATGACCATGCTCTTTGATCCACTCATTCCAGTCCTGCTAGACAGTCCTACGGCAGGAGTCCTATAGGGCTGAAAAAAGGAAACGTTCCAATCTTAAAAACTTCCAATTTTATGCTTATGCTGACTACAGAAGTAAAACCAAAATGTCCAAAGGCAGGAGAAAGATGTAACAAATGATGGTATATTTGTCTGAGGAATCATGCAGCAACTAAAATGATGATTACTAAGACTTTTAATGAAAAGATATCATTTAAGGGACACAAGCAGAAAATAAAAATGATTGTACTCTAAAAGTGCACAAGGTATGCAAATCACCTTTTATTTTAATTTTTACAAAATGTTCATTTTTTATTTTTGTATGAGAGAGACACAGAGCACAAACAGGGGAGGGGCAGAGAGAGAGGGAGACACAGAATCCAAAAGCAGGCTCCAGGCTCCGAGCTGTCAGCACAGAGCCCGATGTGGGGCTTAAACCCACAAACTGCGAGATCATGCCCTGAGCTGAAGTCTGGCATTTAACTGACAGAGCCACCCAGGTGCCCCTACAAATCACTTTTTAAAAAATCATTGCTCTAAGGGCGCCTGCAGCATCTGATTCTTGATTTGGCTCAGTCATTTCTTGGCTCAGTCAAAATCATGATCTCGCAGTTTGTGAGGTCAAGCCCCGTATTAGGCTCTGAGCTGACAGTGCAGAGTCTGCTTGGGATTCTCTCTCTCTCCCTCCCGTGTTCTCTCTCAAAATAAATAAACTTAAATAAAAACAAACAAACAAACAACCCAAAACCAATGTTCTAACAGCTGTGATGTTTCAGTGATAAATGATGGGTAACTTCCCCTTCCTTCCCTTTCACAAGATGCAGGTACCCTCAGCTTATCACAGAATCCCAAGACCTCTAAATTGTCACCTTCTGATTCTGCTTCCCAGGCACTGTCCTTAGGCTTAGGAACATTTGTCATCCCTGTCTGGCTTGGAGGCTGCACTGCGCAGCTCAGAGAACTCTAAGGCAACAAATATCAAATTATTCACCTTTAGCAGCTTGAATTTATTCCTCAGACTTGAGTGGGGGATCTGCATGCACTGATCTGACCCTAAAAACTGGCAAAAGGAAAACATCACGTTCCTTATTAACCTTGTGCAAATTTACCAAGAAATTGTAACTTCTCCCCTCTAATTCCAAAACTGGCTGTGGCTGTTATCTATTATTTCTTGACTTCTTCCACGTCTCATCTTAAGTCTATTTCCTATGATGAACCTTCCAAGGCTTCTCAATCCCCTTTCTGAAGGTTCCCAGAAAACACAGTACACTTCCCCTTATATATAGCTCACAATTCTTTCTTTAATGCCTGGCTTTCCCACTAAGACCATAAACTCTACACAGTCAGAGAATGTCTGTTTTAACATAAAGATGTTCGGAATCTTGGTATTGAGTTCATATCTTCCCTTGTGAGAAGAGATGGTCATCTCAGTCTCTAACAGCCTGGCCTGTGCAGTCTGCCTGGGGGAGATTACCACATACTTCCAAAGAAAAACTAACAATGAAATAACAGAAAGTCAAAAACGTGGATTTTTTTTAGAAGAGCTTTAGGCTTGAGCCACAAGGAAGCAATAGGAATTCTCTGCGGGAGTCAAGTCCTCTTCAGTGCTGGGTTTTCCAGGCTGTTCTATCTACCTGGAAGCCCTTCTTTTTGTCTTTACCCATCTAACTTCTAGGACCTTCAGGCTTAGTATGGGTATCATCTCCTTTAAGTCTTTGACTTCCCAGACTATGCAGATTTGCAGGGAGCAATTAGTTTCTGAGAAAGGCTGGAAACCATTCAAGGTTTGTTGCAAAGAATTTGTTGATCCACTGGTACCTTCTAACTCTCTTCATATGCTAACCGTACAGAGACAAGGACAGATGTGGGTAGGGATTTAGTCCCTAGGGTGTTCACACTTCTTTAAAAATCTGGAGGCAATTAGGAACATAAATGGTACAGCCACTATGTAACACAATACCAAACCTCCTGAAAAAATTAAAAATTACCATATGATCCAGCAAGTCCACTTCTGGGTATTTATCCATAAGAACTCAAAGCAGAATCTTAAGAGATATTTATACACTCATGTTCATTACAGCATTATTCACAATAGCCAAGAGGTATGAACAACCCAAATGTCCACGAACAGATGGATAAAGGAAATGTAGTTATATACACACAATGGAATGTCACACAGCCTTAAAAAAAAATGAGATCCTATCACATGTTACAACATGGATGAATTTCGAGAATATTATACTAAGTAAGCCAGTCATCAAAGGACATATACTGATGATGTCACTCACGAGAGATCTAAAGTAGTCAAAATCAGGAGTGCCCTGGTGGCTTAGTCAGTTAAGTGGCTGACTTCGGCTCAGGTCATCGTCTCAGTTTGTGAGTTCGAGCCCCGCATCGGGCCCTGTGCTGACAGCTCAGAGCCTGGAGCCTGCTTCAGATTTTGTGTCTCCCTCTCTCTCTGCCCCTCCCCCGCTTGCACTTGGTCTCTAAAAAATAAAATAAAAAAGAAAAATAAAAAAAGAAAGTAGTCAAATCATAAAAACAAAGTAGAAAGCTGTTGCTGGGGGAAAGGGAAGAGGGAATTAATATACACATAGTTTTAGTTTTGCAAGATAAAGTTCTAGAAATCTGTTGCACAACATGAATGTACTTAACACTAAACTGTACACCTAAAAATGTTTAAGATGGTAAATTTAATGTTATGTGATTGTGACCACAATTAAAAATAATTAGGGTGTCTGGGTGGCTTAGTTGGTTAGACTGTATTATGTTAAATTAAAGCAGTCAGAGAAAAGACAAATACCATAGGATTTCACTCATATGAGATCATGACCTGAGCCAAAACCAAGAGTCAGAAGCTTAACCAACTGAGCCACCCAGGCACCCCGGGAAGGGAATTCTTAAAATACTTTAAAAGCATGAAACGGACGGCAAAAACAATTATTAGTTTGATTACATAAAATAGTAAGGATTTCTACTCAGAGGATACAACAGCCAAAATTAACAAATGAGTAATGAACTGGGAGAATGTATTTGTACCCTCCAAAAATATGAGGTTACTATCCAGACATACAAAGAGGGTCTTGTAAATCAACAATCAAAAGAGCCTTGAGTGCCTGGCTGGCTCAGTCTGAGAGCATGTGACTCTTGATCTTGAGATTGTGAGTTCAAGCCCCATGTTGGGTGTAGAGATTACTTAAGGGCAAAAAAGAAGGGAGGGGGGCGGTCATTGATAAAAGAGTAAAGCTTATGAATCAGCAATAGAGGGTGAAATCTAAATGACTAAAAATATAGGGACAGCTACCTTCTCAAGTTCAGTAATTAGAGAAATACAGATCTTCAACAATGGGATACTATTTTACATTCATTATGTTGGGAAAAATTAGAAAAGTTGAGTGAGAGGTTACCTGGGTAGCTTAGTCAGTTAAGCATCCAACTGTATTTAATTTACTTCTTTCAGAGAGCTAGAGAAAGAGAGTGAGTAAAGAGCACGAGCATGAGTGGGGGAGGTGCAGAGAGGGAAACAGAATATCTGAAGCAGGCTCCAGGCTCTGAGCTGTCAGCAGAGCCCAACTTGGGACTTGAACTCAAACCACGAGGTCATGACCTGAGCCAAAGTCAAGACACTTAACTGAGTCATCTAGGTGCCCCCGGGCCCCAAACATCCAACTCTTGATTCTGGCTCAGGTCATGAAGTGACAGTTTGTGAGACTGAGCCTGGCATTGGGCTCGAGCTAACAGCGTGGAGTCTGCTTGGGATTCTCTCTCTTCTCTGTCCCTCCCCTGCTCACACTCTTTCTCAAGATAAACTTAAAAAACAAGATGTAGAAGTGGGAACTCCAGTCAAATATACAAATAGCCAAAGTACTTAGGACAACAGAACTCTGACCAACAACTTCTATAGCAATTAGCCTGGGAAGCCAAACCACCTTTGCAGCAATTGGCCCAGGATGGTCAGACTTGGTCAAGGACTACCAAATTCCCTATGTTGGTTCCCATTTCCAACTTGGAACCAACCAGAGAAGCCATGTATGTTCCCCAAAACCCGAACATAAGATGCCCTGTTTGTAGTTAGCTTCCCAGGCCAATAACTTTCAGTAGGAGCATATGGAGCCTTCCCTTTAACAATGTAAAGCTCTTCCACTCCCAGCTGCCTTTGAGTCTGCGAAATACTGGCCATGGGGGCTGACTACTTTATCACAGCTAGGTGTGAATGAATACCACGGATTTGTTTTCATCCAGGTGGTCTTCACCTATTTTCACAAAATAGAACCATTGTGAAGAGCAACCTGGCAATACTGAGAGGAATTAATCATAAGCTCACTTCAGGAGCCAACAGGTACTCTTTTTGAGGTCCATAAGGGGTCAGAGACGAAGATGTTCATAAGCAGCATTGTTGCAGGGTGGGGTGGGGGGTTGGAGCAGCCTGGGTGTCCACCACTAGACAAAGTGATAAAATAGTGTGGATAAATACTGTAAAATTCATTAGAAATCTTGAGTCTTATGTACATACCAATATACACATCTTTTTAAAAAATATATAAGATCCAAAGCATAATTCCTTTCACATAAATTAGAAACACCATCACTCACAAAAGGACATACTTTAGAAGAAAAACATCAGTGAACTATAGGACTATTAGTGGGTGGGAACCCTTTCCAGGGAAGGGAAAGTAGGAATCAGGGCCAGATAAAAGGGAAAATACAAGAGGTTTTGTGGATTTGATAGAGTGGCAAGGACTAAAGGATATTACCAACGGTGTTTATTTTTTTAATAAAGTTTGAGAGAGAGTGCACATGTGCACCAGCACGAGCACAAGGAGGGGAGGGGCAGAGAGGGAAAGACAGAATCCCAAGCAGGTTCCTCACTGTCAATGCAGAGCCCAATGCGGTGCTTTAACTCACAAACCACAAGATGATGACCTGAACTGAGATCAAGAGGCAGACACTTAGCGTAGGACTTTGGCTTATGTCGTGATCCTTGTGGTTCCTGAGTTTGAGCCCCACATTGGGCTCACTGCTCTCACCAGAGCCTGCTTTGGATTCTCTGTCCCCCTCTCTTCCCCTCCCCTGCTTTTTGCTCTCAAAAAAATTTAAGTAATCTCTACACCCAACTTGGGGCTCAAACTTACAATTCAGAGATCGAGTTGCATGCTCTACCAACTGAGCCAGCCAGGGGCCCCCTACCCTACTGTCTACTCTTGTCTAAAAATTCTTATCCCTCCACACACCAGTGGAAAAAGCAACTTAAATACTATTCCCAAGTGAATCCCACAACAAAGGGGGTTTTGACCTTGTAGGTGTAGGTCAAAGTAAGCATCCAAGTTGGAGAGGAATAGCTAACAGGTTTGTCTCTCAATCTGGTCATTAAAAGTGTATCAGCATCAGCAGAATTGCTCCTTGACCTATAATTCTCCACCCTCACATGTCTACAGAAACAGGTTATTAGTCTAAAAGAAAGCAGTGCATGGGTGTCAAACGGGGTTCACAAACACTATATAAAGTTTCCTGGGGCTGCCATAACAAACTATAACAAAGTAGGTGGCTTAAAACAAAAACACACAATTCTAGAGACCAGAAGTCTGAAACTAGAGTATTGACAGGATCATGCTCCCTCCAAAGGATCTAGGGAAGAATCCTTCCTTGTGACTTAACCCTAGTTATTCAAGACGTTTTACCACTGGGGGGAGAAGGGTGAAAGGTACATGGGACAGTACTATTTTCTCAACATCCTGTATCATTTCACAAGCAGAGCAAAAAAGTACTTTTAGTTTTACAAAAGTAAAGAAAAACTAGGAGTGGTGCATGGATAGCTCAGTCGGTTAAGCATCAGACTTTGGCTCAGGTCATGATCTCACGGTTGAGTTTAAACCCTGCATCAGGCTCTCTGCTGTCGGCACAGACCTGCTTCAGATCCTGTAACCCTCCCTCTCTTCCCCTCCCCCACTCATGCTCTTTCAAAAATAAATGAACATTAAAAAAAGAAAACTGGGATTAAAAACCCTGTTAGCCAGTAATAGCAATACAATGCAGCAAAGTATGATAATGGAGTACCTATGATTAATATCTTCAGTTTTCCCACCCACATGCTCACAACATAACTGAAAATGGACTCCTGTGATGCTCATTCTAAAAACTGGGGTGGGGCGAGTGCCTTGGCTGGCTCAGTCGGTGGAGCATGTGACTCCTGGTCTTGGGGTTGTAACTTCGAGCCCCACACTGAGCGTAGAAATTACTTAAAATAAAATCTTAAATAAATAAAAATAAAAAATGGAGGGCAACCAGCCTTACTTTAGATCTATTGGCCACAAAGAAGGATTTCCCATCTACTGAGGTGTATCATGTTGGGCACAAATATCACCTTGCAGAATCTTACAAGACACCCACGAGGAAAGAATGAACCCAGGTACAGATGAAAGAACTGAACTCAAGAAGCATTAGTAACTTGCCTGGGGTCACACAGTAAAATTAGAACTCCAAGCCAGGTGTACTGAGGCCAGGGCATTTGAAATAGCAATCAGTTTGCAGAAAGGCCCATGAAGGCCAGAGTCAGAAGGACTGAACTGAGAAAAGAAGTGTATTTCAAAAGCTGGACTTTTTTTTTTTTTTTGTAAACTGAATATACTAAATAAGCCCTTGACACAAAAGCCATAAAATGATTACATCATTCTCTTAATTTCTTCAGTTATCAATACATTACAAATCATTTTTTTTATTCTAGACTAACTATTGACAATACATTTGACCTCTCCCTTGGATGGGTTTATGTAATAAAATGTAAAATTTAACTATATTAATGACAAAATAGATTAGAAAGTGTAAAATAGAAAACATAAGCAAATGAAGCATAATCAAAGGAAAAACATTTAATATAAAGATTCAAGATTGACATCATGACATTAAAATTGAATATCCTTCTCAAGATAAAAGTTCAACTTTTCCATCTTTTTTCTATTTAACTTCTGTCATCTTTTTTCCAGTGCTTTTCTATTACTTTTACCCCACCTCTTCCTATCTGGTTACAAACAGATTCCATCCCTCTCCCCGGTAGTTTAGAAAAGTCTATTCCTATGCAAGCTACAATGATTAACACCATTTTAAAACACCCTTTAACTATGCCAACAAAGTAACCTTCCCTTCCCCTACTCCCCAAATACACTGAGGTCCATCCTCCTGGGTAGAAATGTGGCATTTTATTTTCAACCTTTCCTTATTGATTTTTGCTGTGGGAGGAAGGTAATATATATTGTGTACATGTATTTATAGTCATCCTAGAATGCTAAAGTAGATCCTCCAGTAATTCTTGCAACGAGGGTATGCAAGAAATAAACTTTGTGAATTCTTCAGTATCAAAAAATGTCTTTGTTTTACCTTCAAAACTGAATGCCAATTTGGCCGGGTATAGGATTTTAGGTGTAAAGCCTTTTGCTTGCAGAACTTTTATGATATTGCTCCATTTACTTCTAGCATCTAGAGTATCCAATGATAAGTCTGCTGTCAATCTGATTCTTGTTCCTCTATAGGTTATCTCTCTTCTCTTTCTGGAAGCCTTTATGATCTTTTCTTTATCATTGGAATTCCCAAATTTCACCAAGATGTGTCTAGGAGTGAGTCTCTTCTCATCAATCTTACTAGGTATTCGGTAAGCACTAACAATCTCAAGACTTGAATCCTTTAGCTCAGGAAAGTTTTCTTCAATGAGTTCCTTCATTATTTCCTCTGCTCCATTTTCTTTATTATCTTTTTCTGGAATTCCTATCAAGCGGATATTGGAGCTTCTGGATCTATCTTCTATGTCTCTTGACCTTTCTCTATTTATTATCTGTTTGGCCATTTGCATTGTATCCTTAGAGAATTCTTCAATATGATCTTCTAGATTGTCCATTCTCTCTTCAAGTATGTCTATTCTGCTATTGAGAACATCTATTGAGTTTTTTATTTCCAAGACTTCTGGAAGGTAACTTTTAATATTTGCAACCTCCTCCTGGATCTCTCTGAAGTTGTTAATTATACTTCTTCTAAAGTTTTCTTCTGTCTCTTGTATTAAGTCTGTTTCTTTAGATGTTTGCTCACCTGTTTGTAGAGTTTTCTGTCTCTCTTTCTCTGTTTTCCTTGAAAATCTGGAGATTCCTGATGGAGTACTTGATTTTGTACATAAATGCCTTTTCTGCTCATCAGAACTTCTCTCTAGTGATTTTGAGGGAGAGGCAAAACACCAAGTTGGACAAACTGTCCCAACTCCCTGGTTTCTAGGTGTAGCTGTTTCTTCTTTATTCTGGGTTTTTTGTAACATCCGGTGTTTCGCTAGTTTTTCCTTCTCAAAGTTGGGAGCCAAATAATTATAAGCAATTTCTTTAGGTCCATATGAGGCCTCTTTTCTCTCAACTGGGGAGGCAGGCTTTACATTTTCTACTTCAGAGTCCTCTCCTTCCTCCCACGATAGGACTACTTCCATTTCCCACTCTGAACCTTCTTCCTCCTCTGGCTCAGAATCTTCTACCTCTTTAATTAAAACAATTTCCAAGCCATTACTGGTTTTTTCCTCAACTCCACATTTTGTATTTACCAAAGAATGACACTGAAAGGTTGAATCCTGTTTCTCACATAATACTGAAGCCTCCTCTTCTTCTTCCTCCTGCAGCCCTGAAGCCTCTTCTTCCTCATCCAGCTCTGAGGTCTCTTCTCCCTCCTCCTCCATCCCTGAAGCCTCTTCTTCCTCATCCAGCTCTGAGGTCTCTCCTCCCTCTCCTTCCAGCTCTGAGGCCTCTTCCTCCTCTTCTGTCTCCCACTCTGAAGATTCTTCCTCCTGGGTCTCTAAGTTCTTCACCTCCTGTGGCTCAGCAACCTTAACCTCTTTAACAAATAGAAAGCTCAAGCCATCACCAACTTCCCCCTCAGCTCCATGCTTTGAATCTAGTAGCGTTTTTCCCTGAAAGAAAAAAAATTGAATAAGTAGTATCATGTGCCTTTTAATGGAATTAATGCTTTCACTGTCTAAATTTAATTTTGACTGCCATTTTCACAATTATCAAATAAATAGCTGGAAAATTATTTAGGTAATACTTTTTCTTGAATGCGTAAGTCCCCAAACAAGTCAAGTTTACTCTATGATTATCCCATCACACCTGCAATCTGTGTAGCACTTGCAACAAATTTCCATCAGGTCATGTTTACTATGTTCCTTCTATATTCCCAACACTTAAGTGTTTTGTGCCTGACTCTCAAGAACAACTTGTATTTGTGAATGTCTGAGTATATGCAGGACAGTATGGTAATGAGACTCTGTGATCTAATTTCAGGAATATTATCAACCCACACCCCCCACTCACATTTACTTTTCTCCCAAAGGAAACAAAAGTAAATTTAATATTTCTTAAAGATCCCACTTTCAAGTTCCAGCCACATTGTTCAAAAGGAAAGCATGCTTTGGTTAAGAGTACAAGCTCCTAAATCCAGCTGTCACATTTGCTACTGGTGCCTCAACTTGCCCTCTAGAACAGCATCTAATGTAATGCACTACTTCAGATTATTGTGGAGGGTTAAATAGGACAGCCTAGTTACTCAACTTAAGACAATGTCTCCAATATAAAAGTTAACTCTTAACATTTCTTGAAACCCTGTACTTGCCTCTGAATATTCCGTTTAATGCTCCTTGTTACAAAAGGCTCTTCTTCCCTATTCGGGGTTGGTTGATAGATATTTGTCCTTCAACCTTCCCAGACTGTTTAGAACAGGTTAGTTGCCTCATCTGTGCAAATCTCCAGGGAATAATTTCTAGGATTAAATGCTTATTCTCAAATAAAGAATTTGTTGATCCAAGTGTATTTCCTAATTCTAGACTGTCATTTTGCAAAGATGTTATACTAGAAAATGTTGAGAGGGAAGGGAAATTAGGTACTCTTTTCAGAACCCAGCAAAAATACTGGCTTAAGCTACAGACCTCTGAAGATACAAATAAATAGAAAGATATTCTGTGCTCACGGATTGGGAGAATTGGTATTGTTAAATGTTTATACTACCCAAGGCAATTAGCAGATTCAATGTGATCTCTATCAAAATTCCATTGGCATTTTTCATAGAACAATTCTAAAACTAGTATGGAACCACAAAGGACCCAATACCCAAAGCAATCTTAAAAAGAAACAAAGCAGGAGGCATCATGCCCTGGTTTCAAACTATATTACAAAGCTATAGTAATCAAAACAGTATGGTATATGGTATTGTCATAAAAACAGACTCATAGATCAATGTAAACAGAGAGCCTAGAAATAAACTCACACATATATGGTCAACTAACTTATGGACAAATGACCCAAGAACATGCAATGAGGATAGTCTCTTCAATAAGTGGTGCCAGGAAAAATGGAGAGTCACATGCAAAAGAATGAAACTAGATTACTATGTTATACCATACACAAAAATAAGAAATACACATCCAAGATGAAAGAGAGAGAGAGAGAGAGAGAGAGAGAGAGAGAGATAGATATTGGGAGAGGGAGGGGGAATCTCTACAGTATACTACAGGCATTACCTTTCAGGATTGGGATTATGAAAAATATTCAGAAAATACAGTGTTTTCAATGAAACCAATAAACATGGGAATATACTCTAATACAATGTAAGAAACAAAAACCTTTATACATGCAATGGATAATTGCTAAATATTAATATTAATGAACACTCTGACAGGCTTTAGTAAAATAGATTTGCATTTCACTGAATGTTAATAAAGAGGACTTAGCAGGACTACTTTATACATTGAAATTTCAACCTAATTATACCTGATACTTTTTTTCATGATCCTATTGCTTGAGGGCTTTTAATTGAACTTATTTATTTCTATTCTTCCTCCTACTGTTTTAAAAGCCACTATTCTAGTGTTTATCCTTAAATACATAACATATATATAAATTCATTTTCTTTCAATGTCTATAATAAATATACAATCTCTTCTCAGAGCAACTCAAATCTTTTTAACCTATTCCAAGCTTTCAATGCCACCCATTAAAAGAAAAAGAGCCTTTAAGTCATTACTTTTAATGTCATGCTTTTACTTTTAAGGATTTTTTTTTTAAGGAATTCTTTCTTTTTAAGTATTTATGAGAAAGAGAGAGCGTAATCTGGGAAGGGGCAGAGAAAAGAGGGAAACACAGAATCCAAAGCAGACTCCAGGCCCCAAGCTGTCAGCTCAGAGCCCAACACAGGGCTGGAACTCACCAACCGTGAAATCATAACCTGAGCTGAAGTCGGACGCTTAACTGACCGAGCCACCCAGGCGCCCCTTTAAGAAAATATTTCTTAAAAATTGGTTTAAACTTCAGAATAACTTTACCAACTATTATACTTCATACATAAACTCCAAAGATCTATATATACTTACCACTTTTTCTCGAATCCCGTATCTTCTTCCTCCTTTCTTTATTTTTTCACTTTGTGGGAGTATATCCTTCAGTAATTCTTTCATAAACGGTTTTTGGCTAGTAAAATTGCTGAGGCTTTGAATATCTGAAAAGGTCCTTACTTCACCATCACACTTAAATGCTAATTTAACTTGACATAGAACTTGAGGTTCAAAATCATTTTCCCTCAGAATGTTGAAGACATTACTCCATTGCTTACTGATGTCCAGTGTTGCCGATGAAAAGTCTGCTGCCAACCTAAGTACTGCTCCTTCATCTTCTCTGGAGGTTTTTAGAATCTTCACTTTATTATTGTTTAAATTCTGAGGAATTTTTTCCTCTCTTTTTGCTTTGACCACTCCACCCTCTCCAATCTCGATGTTCTCTCCTGTTACTTCCATATGGATCCTACTATCTCCCCAAGCGTTATCTATATTGCTTATGGCTTCTTCCATACTTTCCATGACTTTGTAATTTTGTGACTCATCATAGGACAATTCCTTACCTTGGTTAGTACTGTACTCTTCAGCTTTATCTAATCTGCTACTTGGCTCATTTATTTCTTTTCTTTTAAAAGTCAAATTTTCAATATCCTCAACTATTTTAGAGTTTGCTCTTTCTATGTTTTCTACCAATCCTTTTTTTTGTGTGGCTAAACCTTTTATTTGTTGGCACTCCTTTTTGGTACTGGAGTTCTTTGGATTTTTCACTTCAGGTATTTTACTTTCTACTCTTAAAATTTCCTTTAGGTCATTTTTAAGAGAGTCCCTTATCTCTTCAACCATTAAATCCAGATTTTCCATCAAGCCTTTAAACTTCATCAGCACAACTGCTGACATGTCTTTGCATTTTAAATCTAATACCTGAGCCATTTCCTGGTCAGTTTCTATCAACTGAATTCTTTCCCTATGAGTGATATTTTCCTGCTTCCTTGCAAGTCTATCAATTTCTGACTGTATAAGGGACATTGTGGACACGTTTTTATTTTCCTGAAGAGTAATTTTTGTTCTTGAAGGTCTGCTAGACTCCCCCAAACTCAAATATCTTTAAAAAGATTATCTGAAATACAAAAAAAAAAAGTAACTTGTTTACTTAACAATTATTTTGAGAAGCACAATGACCAAGAGTATAAACGTGGTTATTAAGTAAACTGAGTACTCCACAATTTAATATAAAGGGTAAACCATAGGTTACATAGGGTAACACATGGGTATATGCACATAAACAACAAAAAAAATCAGAATTCAAAATTCATACAATATGATTAATACCCCATTCAAGTAAAGATTTAAATGCCATAAATCAACCAGTAATGATGGAAATTGGCCAGTTTCCCGTACTATTAACTTTGCTGCCTATGTTCGCTGTCAGGATCAAACAGATTATGGGAAAATAAACATTATTAAAAGAGTGCACCAGGGGCACCTGGGTGGCTCAGCAGGTTGAGCATCCCGACTTTGGCCCAGGCCATGATCTCACAGTTCATGAGTTTGAGCCCCAGCATCTGACGTGCTATTGTCAATGCAGAGCCCATTGGGGACCCTAGATCCCCACCCCTCTCTCTGCCCCTCCCCTGCTCACACTCTCAAAAATAATCATTTTTTAAAAAGAGTGCACCATACCAAATTTTTAACGCTTAAGGTGACTTGGATGGAATCATAACGGAAAAACAGAAGGCCCTTTTTTGATTGCAGAGAAAGTTAACATTAAGAATTTTTCTTAAAACCAGCTCAAGTCAATTAAGAGTATTACTTTCCAGAATGCAAATATTAATACCTGAGGGGAACAGAATAACTAAAAACCATGCCTACTCCCATGTCACAGAGGCCCTGGACCTTTGCTTGAGGAGACTCAATTAGGCTGTTCATTTGTTTTTAATCATTCTACCCTGCTGTCCTGACCCTGCGTGGTGGAAAGGGAGAAACCACTCCCATCCCTTCATCCCTTAATTAACAGGGATGAGAAATGGCTATGCACAATAGACACACTTTGGACAACAGCTGGGATGCCTGTTCCTTAATCTTTTCCTCTGCAAAGCCTAGTAGGTATTCGTTTGAGTGGACTACTGTTACACTAAAAATTGTACCACATGCTGATTCATCACTGCTGTCAAGACCCAAACTGCTTGAACTTACAGGTATGAAAAGAAAAATTATATCCCCTTCAAGAGGATTCAGCAACTTCATGGAAGGGGACTAGGGTAAATACACAAAACTAGTAGCTATTATTGAAGCATATGAACAGAAGAGAAAGGGGAAATAGGACTCATGAGTGTTGACCATAGCTTTGAGGAACAGAACCAGAAAACCTTCCAAGCATCTAGTGGAAGGAGGATACAAACCACATATAGTAACAGAAAACTTCTCTGGACTTGAGTCATGTGATTGAAAAAAAAAATCACTAGATCTGGGGCAAGGTTAATAAAAGATGCATATCCATTTATATATAATCCTGGTAAAACTTCTGAATGCAGACATGAGCCATACAAGTCCCCAGACATTCAATCACATTTATTGAGCACAGACTATATGCTAGTTACTGTGCCGGATAGCAAAGGAAAAAGATGTTGAGTAAAAATGGACATGGAACCTCCCCTACAAGGGGTGAACATCTAGGGAGAAATAAATATCAAATGGCAACTGTGCCAACTTACAAAGTAAGGGTCAAGGGTCATGAGCGTCTGTCTATACCAGGTGTCAACTGACATATTCAGGGAGATCCAGGAAGGCTTCCCTGCAAAAGTAGCTCACACTGAATCTGAGAAGTGAGCAGCAGCTACATGGCAAAGAATGGAAGAAAGTACATTCCAGAAGCAAGGCTGGAGCAAGCATCTGCTGAAGGGGAACATATAGCAGGGAAGGGGCATAGAGAGAGGGAGAAAGAGGATCCAAACAGAGCTCCACGCTGACAGCTGAAATCCTGATGCAGGGCGTGAACTCGGGAACTGCAAGATCATGACCTAAGCGAAGTAGGACACTCAACCAACTGAGCCACCGAGGCACCCCAAGGAAAAAAAACAAAACAGGTTTTAAAGGAAGAGCAAATTTCATTTAACATATCAAGCTTGAGGTGCTCTTGAAATAGAGAGTGAGTTGGGGCGCCTGGGTGGCGCAGTCGGTTAAGCGTCTGACTTCAGCCAGGTCACGATCTCGCGGTCCGTGAATTTGAGCCCCGCGTCAGGCTCTGGGCTGATGGCTCGGAGCCTGGAGCCTGTTTCCGATTCTGTGTCTCCCTCTCTCTCTGCCCCTCCCCCGTTCATGCTCTGTCTCTCTCTGTCCCAAAAATAAATAAAAAAAGTTGAAAAAAAAATAATTTAAAAAAAAGAAATAGAGAATGAGATAAGTGGTTCTAGAACCTAACCTACCCTAGTTTCTGCTCTGCAAGATACACTTTTGCGAATCATGTGCCCATAGGCAGTTAATTCCATAGCTAACAAACAATCCAGAAAGGAAAAAAAACAAAAAAAAAACAAAACTCAAATTAGCCTGAGACAAGATGAGATGACAAGCCACATACTGGGGGAAAATATTTGCAAAAGAGACATCTGATAAAGGATTGCTATTCAAAACAGACAAAGGACTCTTAAATCTCAGTAAAAGTAAAATGAACCGGATTAAAAAATGGACAAAAGACCCAAAGAGACACCTCACCAGGGAAGATACACAGATAGCAAGTCAGCATATGGAAAGATGTCATCAGGTAAATGCAAATTAAAATGAGATACCACTACATGTCTATTAGAAGGGCCAAATCCAAAATAACTAACATCAGGTGCTGGTAAGAATGTGGAGTAACAGCAACACTCATTTCACTGCTTATGGAAATGAAACAATGACACAGCTACTTTGGAAGACAGTTTGGCAGGTGCTTCAAAACGGAACATATTTTTACCATCGTGTTCCCTGGTATTTACACAAAGGAGTGGAAAATTTATATCCATACAAAAACCTGCATACTGAGGTTTAGAGCGGCTTTATTCAGAACTGCCAAAACTGAGAAGCAACCAAGGTATTTTTCAGTAGTTGGATAAACTGGGGTATATCCAAACAATGCAGTATTATTCAGGGCCAAAAAGGGATGCGTTACTAAGACATTTAAACATGGAGGAATCTAAATTGCAAATTTACCAAATCCAAGAAGCCAACCTGAAAAGGCTACGTACTATAGGATTCCAGTTACATGACATTGTATTAAAGGCAAAAGTGTAGAGACAGAAAAAACATCAGTTGTTCTCAGGGATTGAGGGGAGGAAGATGAATAGGCAGAGCACAGAGGATTTTTAGCAGTGAAACTATTCTGTATGATAGTGGTGGACACAGGCCATGTACTTGTCAAAACTCACAGAAACTCATAGAAAATTCACTCACCAAGAGTGAACCCTAATGCAAACTATGGAGGGATAATGATACATGAATGTAAATTCACCGGCTGTAACAAATGTACCACTTGGTGTGGGATGATGAGGCAGGGGCCATGCAGGTGTGAACCTAAAACTGTGAACCTAAAACTGTTCCAAAAATTAAGTTTATTAGTTAAAAAAAAAAAAAAGCATGAAACATCTTGCCCACAATGATGAAGCTTAAAAAAATATAACTTTGAGGACTACTACAAAAGGGCTGTGACAATCATAGGGGGCAGCGCCTGGGTGGCTCAGTGGGTTAGGGGTCTGATTTCAGCTCAGGTCATGATCTCACGGTTTGTGAGTTCGAGCCCCACATCAGGCTGTACTGACAGCTAAGCGCCTGGAGACTACTTCGGATTCTGTGTCTCCCTCTCTCTCTGCCCCACTCATGCTCTCTCTCTCAAAAATAAACACTAAGGGGCGCCTGGGTGGCTCAGTCGGTTAAGCAGCTGACTTCGGCTCAGGTCATGATCTCACGGTCCGTGGGTTCGAGCCCCGCGTCGGGCTCTGTGCTGACAGCTCAGAGCCTGGAGCCTGTTTCAGATTCTGTGTCTCCCTCTCTCTGACCCTCCCCCGTTCATGCTCTGTCTCTCTGTCTCAAAAATAAATAAATGTTAAAAAAAAATTAATAAACACTAAAAAAAAAAAAAAAATCATAGGAGCAGCTGATCTATCATTATCAGGGTAAAAAGATACATACTTAAAATCCTACAGTTCAAAAATTTCCCTTACATAAAATCTGAAGAAAAATTATGATAAAATTAAAAGAAAAATTTCTGTATATGGAATTCAAATACTAAAGGATACAGATATTTAAATTCCAAAATAACTCGGTCAAAAACTGAAGGAAATTTAAAAATACTGAATGTCAGTAATAACTACTTATAGTAGGTAGTGAAAATGGTGCTTTGAAGGAAATTTAGACTTTAAAATATTAAAAAAGTAGAAAGGATGAAATGGAGTTAAACTGCTAGATAAAGAATGAAATAGACCCCAAAAGTTGAAAACACTTATCCTCTGATGACAATTGACCAACCTAGAGAGAAAAGGCACAAATAAATAACACTGTAAAGAAAAAGGGGATACAACAGCAAATAAAGCATAGTTCAAACACAGGATTATTATTAAACTTTCACAATTAAATTTGAAAAGTGAGAAGCAATTTTTACCTTGTTGGTTCCCAAAGTCTTCTAAAGATCAGGAAAAAGGAAGTATTTTTTTTTAAAGTTTATTTATTTTTTATTATTTTTTTAAATTTATTTTGAGAGACAGGACATGTACATGCAGGCACATGAGCAGGGGAGGGGCTGAGAGAGAGAGAGGGAGAGAATCCCAAGCCCAACATGGGGCTTGAACTCAGGAAATGTGAGGTCATGGCCTGAGCCTAAACCAAGATGCTTAAGTCAGATGCTTAACTGACTGAGCCAACCATGTGTCCCTACCCCACCCAGAGCATGCAACTCTTGATCCCAGGGTCATTGTTGAGAGCCCACGTTGGGCATGGAGCTTATGGAAAAAAAAAAAACAAAAAAACAGAACAACAAAAATGTAGGGCACTTGGGTGGCTCAGTTGCTTGAGCATCCCACTCTGGATTTTGGCTCAGGTCATGATCCCAGGGTTGTGGGATAGAGCCTTGTGCCTGGCTCTGCGCTCAGTGTGGAGCCTGCTTAAGATTCTCTCTCCTCTCCTCTCCCCCACTTGCACTCTCTCTAAAAAAACAAAACAAAAACAAACAAAACCCAGTGCTGTAAGAGTTTAAAACAAATAATTTATAGATGTAAGTCACTACATTAACTATTCAAAAAAATATTAGTTGCAAAAAATCTTACACTTAGCATTCACTTAAAGTACGAACAACAGGAGGTCAAAGGAAAAATGTATACTAAACACGTTCATTAGTTCAGAGAAAAGGTCAAAAAAGTAAACGTAAGGATGACTACAAATACAAAAAGTGATAAAAATTAGTTATACACATTTCATCCCTCCTAATGACAAACTGGAAAACCGAACACCAGGCATTGCACCTGAAGCTAATCAAAGCAACTCTGAGGAATCAACAGTAAAGTCCACTGGGGAGGACTTTCCGCAAGGCTTCAATAGAGGGACTTAATCTAGTTTAGGAGGCCAAGGGAACTGTGTGTCCCCTTATCTGGATCTGGGTTGAACAAAGCAATGTAGAAAAGCAGGAAACTTTGTTTTTGAAGAGCAGGAAATTTTGAACAGCTAGAGCATTAAACAATCCTAAGGAATAGGAATTTTATTACTTGTGATAGTATGGTGGTTATTTAAGAAATGTCATTTTTAAAGAGATAGATACTATTCAAAAGAAAACCACAGGCCCAAAATGGCAGCACTCAGGTTAAGGCCCCAAGTCAGTAAACTAAGACTTAATACCTACTAACTGCAGTTTCAACCCAGAAACGTAACCTTTAAGAGGCCAATCGGGAATTTTCTGGTCAGCACCAATAATCTGTCACATGAGCCCACTCCGTCCCCCAAGGACGAGGAGATAATCCACCCTTTTGTCCCCAGATGAAGGGGACCTCACCTGAACTAAATCCTTTTTCTGTGTATGACTTCCTTGTCCTGCCTTTAAAAACCTTTCCTCTTCTTCAGACCTTTGGTGCTCCCCACTATTTGCTAGAAAGGATGTAGACCCATTCATGAATCATTTAATAAAATTGTTTGAATTTTTTGTTTTAAAAATACTTAAGTTTAGGGGTGCCTGGGTGGCTCAGTCAGCTTAAGTGACTGAGCCTGCTTGGAATTCTCACTCTTCCTCTCTTTTTGCCCCTCCTTTGCGTGTGCCTGATATGCCCCGATTCGAGACCCCCCGACAACAATCCACCAGAGTCCAGAGTCAAAGCCAAGCGGCAAGGGTCGTTTATTGCAGGTTCGAACCTGGTCCTCCACGCACTCATTGCCGGTGACGCTAAGAGGCCCCGAGCGAGGATCTTACAGCTTCTTTTATAGACAGGCACAAACAAGTTAGGGATTTTTTTGCAGTTAACAGAGCTGTTATTGGTTGACATTTAAATTTGAACACTCAGCAGAACTTGATTGGTTCCCACCCACCTTTAGGTCAGACCACAACTGGGCACACCCTGGCTGGTTCTGGGAACGGCTGGGGGGGGGTGTGGGGGGGGAGCGGGGTCTTTTCTTTGCAGTTGTGAGTACACCTGGTAATTTTTCTTAGTCTCTCATGCCCTCTCTCAAAATAAATAAACTTAAAAAAAAAAGTAAGAAAGAAAAGAAAAAAATACTTAATTAAAAAAATAAATAAATAAAAATACTTAAAATTAAAAAAAAATTTTTTTTAATGTTTATTTATTCTTGAGACAGAGACAGAGCATGAACAAGGGAGGAGCAGAGAGAGAGGGAGACACAGAATCTGAAACAGACTCCAGGCTCTGAGCTGTCAGCACAGAGCCCGACGTGGGGCTTGAACTGATGAACTGTGAGACCATGACCTGAGCCGAAGTCAGATGCTTAACAGACTGAGCCACCCAGGCGCCCCAATACTTAAAATTTTTTAACTGAAGTACTATTGATAAAATATTATGGTAGTTCAGGTGTACAAATAGTGATCTGACAATTATATAATATGATATGCTCCCACAATGTTGAATACAGTTACACAACAATACTGAAGTTTTTAAAGGTGAAATGACACGTCAGCGATTTACTTTAAAATACTTCAGCATGGGACACCTGGGTGGCTCAGTCAGTTAAGCATCCAACTTCGGCTCAGGTCATGATCTCACAGTTTGTGAATTCAAGCTCTGTTGCTGACAGCTTAGATCCTGGAGCCTGCTTCAGATTCCGTCTTCCTCTCTCTCTGCCCCTCCTCCGCGCACACTCTCTAATAAATAAATAAATAAACACATACATACATACAATACTTGAGCAAAAAAAAGTTAGAAGAATAGATGATGCAAATGGGGAAGACACCTGTTCTTGAATCTAGGTAATGGATATGAACTTATTCTTGTATGCTTGGATGTGCTAACATTTTTTTTTTTTTCAAGAGTTTAAAAATTTTAAGTAATCTCTACATCCAACGTGGGGCTTGAAGGTCAAAAGTTATACATTCCAGGGACCGAGCCAGCCAGGAGACCGTTCTGACATTTTTAACACTGAAAGTTATTAAGGAAAACCACTGAGGTCTCCCAGCTGAAACAGACTGCTCTGTATGTCCTACAAAAGATACTATCAGAACAAAACCTCAAAGGAAACTGAAAATAAGGCCAAGGTTGTACAAACAAATGCACAAAAATTAAAGCACAAAGGTAATAGAGACCAAATAAAGCATTACCCAGGACAAAAGCATGAAATTAAGCGAAGAACATTTTTCAGTTATGATAATCCAAACAAATTATATGTGCCCCAAACAACGTGGCTAATGTACAACAATGTGGCCAAGTCATAACCAAGAAAAGGAAAAGTCAAAAGGAGGAGATAAAGGTAGAAATTTAAAAGGGCAAAAAATAAAACCAAAAGCCAAGTAAAAATTTTCCTTAGAGACACAAAGTGCGAGAAACTAAGCATGAGGAATGATCCAGTATAAGGATTTTAAAAAGCTGGTTTCCAGGCACCTGGGTGGCTCAGTCCATTGAGGGACTTTGGCTCAGGTTGTGATCTCAGTTTGTAAGTCGAGCCCTGCAGACGGGCTCTGTGCTGACAGCTCAGAGCATGGAGCCTGCTTTAGATTCTGTCTTTCTCTGCCCCTCCCCCGTTCACACTCTGCCATTCTCTCTCTCAAAAATAAAAACATTAAAAAAAATTTTTTTAAGCTGGTTTACAAATGCATGGTAACAAAAAAATCTAAAGGAAATAAATGATATCCTAGCAAAACTTTTAAATAATCAGTGGCGTGGGGCGCCTGGGTGGCTCAGTCGGTTGAGCATCCGACTTTGGTTCAGGTCATGATCTCGCGGTCCGTGAGTTCGAGCCACGCGTCGGGCTCTGTGCTGACTGCTCAGAGCCTGGAGCCTGTTTCAGGTTCTGTGTCTCCCTCTCTCTGACCCTCCCCCATTCATGCTCTCTCTCTGTCTCAAAAATAAATAAACGTTAAAAAAAAAATTTTTTTTTTAAATGATCAGTGGCACATGGCTGGCCCAGTTGGTAGAGCAGGAGACTCTTTTGAGTTCTAGCCCCACATTGGGGGTAGAAATTATTTAAGTAAATAAATAAACTTAAAACAAAGAAACAACAAAAAAAACTTTTAAATAATCAAATATTGATCCACAAAGTAAAAACCAAACACAAACCCTTCATCACATCAGTATTCTCAACAACAACAACAAAAAAAATCAATAAAACATTCAATATTTTAAAAGGATCCATATCCAGAAGTTTCCACTGAATATACAGAACAATTTTCATCAAATAGTTCTGAACTGCAAGGAAACCTAAAACAGGTAAGTAATTCACAGAAGAGGGAGTAACAATTCTAAACCGCCACAAAAGATCATTAATGTTTCTTATATTAAAATTTTCTATAAAATAAGCTAAAATAAACAAAAAGAGGGAATGCAAAGAAATACCAAATATTTGAAAAGGTGCCCAACCCCAGAAGCTGGAGAGATAATAATAAAAAGAAATGATCTCTTTTATCTATCTGGAGTGGGAATAGTTACAACTTTTCAGGAAATTGGAAAACCTATTAAAAATCAGATAGAATACACATAACTCTCGCCTTGAGAACCTAGGCCAGGAATACAACTACCTGTACTTAAGAATACAAAGACAAAAGGTTTAGCACTGAACCTTTTGTGACAAAAGCCCAGAAAGCAATGCCTTTTAGTAGGAGGATTGAACCAAGGAAGGTCTACCACAAAATGGAATTATAAGCAGCTCTTACAGAGTGTATTTAGAGACCTAACACAACAGTTGGAATGTCCCTGATACGTTTAAAAAAAAAAAAAAAAAAAAAGCTGCACAAAACACATATAGTACAATTTCATTTTTGTAAATACACACAAAACCACAGAAATGAGAATGAACAGTAAATGTGAAAATATGGTCAATTTTATGAATCAGGAAAATGCAAAACACAACAGATTCTAGTGTTTTAAAAAATGGATTTTAGCCAGTGCTGGGGCAAATGTCCGCCCACTTCACCTTGAAAGGGGAACTGGGAATTATCAGAACCTTTTGGGTAATTAAAATGGGAAAAGTATAATGCCATTTAGAGAAAGTTCTAGTCAGTCTTTTCCTTTATTCTTCTGCCCTGCACTCAGAAAAAACCCAGATACTTGTACGTAGTGAAGAAATGGTAAACCAAACTCTGGGTGGCCACAGAGAATGGCGTGGGGAGTATTAACTGTTCTTTTTCTAGCTAAAAGGAAATCCATAGTATAGCAGCAAATTCAGAAAACTAAAAAAAAGAAACCACTAAGAACCAGCAGCCCATTTTGAAAATTCACTATAGGAAATGCAAGTTGATAATAAACATATGAAAAGAAGGCAGTTAAGGCCAAGGAAGTGCAAACCAAAACAAGCTGGTCCATCCAGATTAAGGGAAACTGTATTCATCCTCCCCCCACCCATTGCCTTGGGGTGTGAATTGCTAAAGATTTCTCGCCCTTCCTAACAGGTTCCAGTTTCCATAGCGAGCCCTCGAGTGGGATCTTCAAGTTCCTTAAAACATAAATCCAAACTCACAGCTGCACTGATTATAAGCCTCCAAAGTTCTTCTACACTAAACCCCTCTTCAGGACAGTCCAACCTGACCCGAAACCTGGCAAGTCTGCTCCAGCCTCAGTGTTCGCAGATCCTGATTTCCACCCTGATTAGGGATTCTGAACCCAGGGCGGATAGAATTTCAGGATGTCTAGGATCTTGGGTAGGAAAGAGAACACATATTTATCCTCGTTAATCACTGACAGGAATTTAGTTATCAAAATAAATGTGAGATACAGAATATGTGATCTTTTTCGAAATGTTGATTTATTCTTGAGTGAGAGAGACAGAGTGCAAGCGGGGGAGGGGCAGAGAAAGAGAGAGACACACAAAAAAATCCAAACCAGGCTCCAGGCTTTGAGCTGTCAGCACAGAGCCCACGCAGGACTCCCACTCACAAACCCAGAGATCATGACCTGAGCCGAAGTCGGACGCTTAAGCGACTGAGCCACCCAGGTGCGCAGAGAACATGTGATCTTCTTAACCTATTTAACAAAATCAAGTGGCAGGTCTAAAGTACTTTTTAATCCGACATAATGAGTGTAAAACTGTTTCACGAGACACCTACAACACAGGAAAATACCTGCGATCGCTAGCGGTGACAAAATCTCAGATTCTGCTCCTCACGGCAGACAACCACAGCCCCAGGCGAAGGATCCCCCGCCTACCCCATCTGCTGCCAAGATTCACAGCTCATTGGTCCAAAGGTCAACTGCCCAATTCACTCTAAACTCCGCACAGGCACTCTTGCCCTCCACTTCCGCAGCTACCCAGCCGCTCAACCGCCAAGTCTCAGCTGCTTACCCAGTGAAGGCCGTTCACCTGGAAGAAAGTTCTCTGCACAACAGGGCTTGGTCTTCCGCACAGCTGTCTCCGTGCCTAGGGTTCAAACAAAGTCCACCATACGGAATTTAAGTTTAAGGTTTAATATGTAGAGAAGCACCCCATTTTGTACATATAGGGGGAAAAAAGGCTCTTCTCTAGCTGTGTTTGCTTAGATTTATAGGATCACAGAAGTATGCAAAGATACAAAGTTATTAATGTCCGAGAGAGGACCTGAGGAGAGGACAGAAGGGAAGGGAAAGATCCAGGGTCACAACTGAGGAGGTAACCAGAGGCACAGGGAAAGAGGGTGCTTGTTTCTTTGTGCTAGTTGGGGTCGATTTTCTAAGACATTTTGGCAGTAAACATATATTCCTTTTGCCGTTTGACAAAGAATTCAGTCATTTCTCCCAATCAAGGAAAGGCCGAAACAGTCGTGGCCTTTAAATCCATTTCCTGGGGCGCCTGGGTGGCTCAGTCGGTTAAGCGTTCGACTTCGGCTCAGGTCATGATCTCGCGGTTTCTGAGTTCGAGCCCCGTGTCGGGCTCCGTGCCGCCAGCTCAGAGCCTGGAGCCTGTTTCAGATTCTGTGTCTCCCCCTCTCTCTGCACCTCCCCTGCTCATGCTCTGTCTCTCAATAATAAACGTTAAAAAAAATTTTTTTTAAATAAATCTATTTCCTTTACTTCTACAGTTTATGGGGAATACTGTGGAGACATGGGTTGGAGATTTAAGTTCAAAGACTCGCATCTAGGAAATGAGGACACATGGGACATCCAGGTCCGCCTGGTCCCAAAGCTCTCACTCATTCCATTGCTCCCCCCAAGATACCAAGTAAATTTGCACCTCCCCCACCCTTCTTTTGAAGGCAGTACTTAAATACTGCCTAGCGTATTTGACTGTATTTTCTCCTCCTGGCACTGCTATTTCTACCTTTTGTTTAAAAAGTTTATTATTATTTGTAGCAATCTCTACGCCCAAGGTAGGCGCGAACTCAAGGCCCCCGAGATCGAGAGTCGCGTACTCTTTTCACTGAGCAGGCCAGGCAGGGCCCCTGGCACGGCTTTTCAATGTCCCTACTTTTGGGGGTAAAGGACTCTCGGGAAGGTGCCTCTCTCACCGGCCGGTGCGGGGCAAAGCAGGTAGCAAAGCGAGACGGTCCCAGGAGGGCCCCTGGTCCCCACATCTGTCAGCCTTACCTGGAGAAGGGATGCAGCCTGAGGGCGCACACGCGTGCCAGAGAAGGAGGCAGGACGGACTCAGCACTTTTTGCCAGCTCCTCCCCTCCCCGTGCGGAGTTTGCAAGTCCCTAGGCCCAATCCCCTCGCAACCTGCACTGCCTCGCCCCCTCCCCTGGACACCTCCTCCAGTCCTGCAGCGCCTGCTGACTTCCCATTGCTGGCCGCCACCTGAGCTCCAGCCCCCGGCTCCGCGAGGAAGTTACCCCACCCCACCCGCACTGACGCCCTCCGCACCCAACCTCCCACCCCGCCCCACCCCCACCCAGTCTCCACCTCCTCCAAACCCGCCCGGACTCCAGGTTTGCATCTCAATAAAGTCGGCGCTAATTGCCCAGTTTACTCAGGCTGTAACCCCAGGGGTCATTCTCCATTCCTCTCTTTTCTTCAATGCCCACCCCCCCCTTTCTTTTTAATGCCCACACCCTTGAATCTGTCCACTTCTGTCCCTCTCCTTGGCTCCAACGGAGTCGGAGCCTGCCACCTCTCCCTCGTCTGTTGGTCTCTGCAGTCCGTCTCCACACCATCACTTTGTGGCTTTCCATTTCCGGTAGAGTAACATTTCTAACTTCTCACCCCATCCTGACCCCTCTTTAACTTGTTGTCTTAGTTCTACTCCCCATAACAGAACCGGTCTCCTTTCTCCTCCTCAGAAAACACTGAAATTCTTGCCTCAGGGCCTCGGCACTAGCTATTTCCTTTGTGAGTTATTTTTTCCAGTTCTTTTCATGCTCAGGACTCAGGTCCATGTTAACTCCTCTAAGAGGCCTCCCAGACCACCCTTTCTGAGGGAGTCACACACCCTCTCATATCACCCTCGTTATTTGGTTCCCAGTTACCAGAAATTTCAACGAATCCATTCAACTCAAATTTCGTGTTTTCTTGCAGTGTGTCTCTTCCACTTCCCCACTAGAATATAGACTACAAGGACAAGAATCTTACCTTTCTTGTTCACTGATTTACCTACTGTACCTCGATGGATGGCAAGTATGTACTCAGCTCTCCTGGGGAATGAGGAAGGGAGCAGACTTGCCCAATGAGACTGGTGGTACTCACAGTGCAGCTAACCATTGACGGTCTCCAGAATGAAGGGGGGCGGGGGGGGGCCAGGAGTTCAGGGAGCTGTACTGAGTTGGAGACTCTGGGGTCCCGGGTGGATGCACTCCCCAGGCGTGACTTACAAGATTCACATGGAGGTTGCCACAATCAAGGTTATGTAGCTAATAAGCAGTGAAGTCTCGATATCCAGCACTGCCCCCTAAATGTGTGTGGGATCCTGGAAAAGCACTGTTAACCTCAAAATAAAGAGCCACAATGAGAGGCAGAGGGATGTTTACGTGGGACCAAAGAATTGCAATTCCGGGAGCAGAGACTGAGGTAAATGTGCAGATAGTGTCCTGATTGTAGGGTGAAAGCAAGGGAGGGGGAAGGGAGCAATACCCTAATTGAAGAAAAGAAAAACAAGGTGTTTTTGTTTCTTTTTTTAAATGGGTGTTTTAACAGCTAAGCTACTCTGGGTTATACATTGATTGACTATAGATTCTATCTTCAGAAAGTCCACAACCATCAGGCTTGTGATCAGGACGTTTGTCCTGCTAAGTTCTCAGACAATTGCTTCAAATAATTGCTATACTGCCCAGTCCAGAGGTTTTGGCCCAGTTACACCAAAGGCAGGTGTGCTATCTCTCTCCGTAGTTCTTTTTTTATTTAAGTTTATTTATTTTGAGAGAAAGAGAGAGAGAATGAGTAGGGAGGGGCAGATAGAGAGGGAGAGACAGAGAATCCCAAGCAGGCTCCGAACTGTCCATGCAGAGCCCAATGAGGGGCTCGAACTCACAAATCTTGAGATCCTGACCTGAGCCAAAACTCAGTCGGATGGTTAACTGACTGAGCCATCCAGGCACCCTTCCATATTTTTAAATGGCTCCAGTCATGTCAATTTTTCACAGTATGTAGTCTTTTTAAAAAACTCCTTCTGCCTCTCTGGCATTATTAATAAAATCACTCAAATGGAAAAAATTAAAATCAAATAGCACAATCAAGTGTTTGAATGTAAGTTGCAGTTTAGGTCAAATACATGAGCTGGAGTAGCATGCTGAGTGACAGGGTAGGGATGCGGTCAGCCGTATTCTGAATGATGGAAACCAGACCAGACAAATGGCCTTGTTTCTTTAACAAATAAATATCAAGGGGAAAAGAAAGGCGGGTTGGGGGGCAAAGATTAAATGTCAATCTTTAAATCATTAAAAGAAACTTAACATATTATAAGGAAGAAAAATTCTTCTGCCCTTCAAGCTCTTCGAGCTAGACTAAGAATTCAGTTTACATGAGACAGGTCAACAGGAGAAAGTGCCAGTTTATTATGTGTGTACAGAGGCCCAATAATGAAATGAGACCTAAGAAATGACCCAGGCAGGCAGAGTTTGTACTTTTTAGACACAGAGACAATTTGTGAGGCATTGGTGGGATAAAGAAAGGGGATGCTTGGGAGCTTTAATGTGTAAAGGCTTTTTTTGTTTGTTTTGTGTGTGTGTGTGTGTTTTGTTTTGTTTTTTAGGTTGGAAGCCCAATATAGGGCTTGAACTCCTGACCCTGAGATCAAGTGTTGCATGCTCTACCCACCCAGCCAGCCACACCCCCCTCAATTAGTAAGGATTTCAAGTGGGATCTGGGCTCACATAGATGAGGGAAAAAGTAACAAGTTTTGTTTCTAAGCTCTGGTAGCTTTAAAGTTCTTGGTGGGGGTGGGGAGGACGCACTTGGGTGGCTCAGCGGGTTAAGCGTCTGACCTCGGTTCAGGTCACGATCTCTGGGCTTGTGAGTTCCAGCCCAGAGTCAGGCTCTGAGCCTGGAGCCTGCTTCAGGTTCTGTGTCTCCCTTTCTCTCTCTGCCCCTTCCCTGCTCGTGCTCTTTCTCTCTCAATAACAAATAAACATCAAATAAAGAGAAATATTTTTAATTTAAAGTTCTTAGGGGATAAGGATGTCTTTTTACTTCTTAGTAGAGAGAGACTACCTTTCATTGTGGAGATTTGTTTCCTGCTTTCAGCGGGACCGAGGCGCGAGTCAGTGTTCTGTCATAGTGGCCCCTTTGGGTGGCCTGCCCGTGGCCCTACAATACCGATTGCATTAACTGAATGCCGCTTGTGTGGAGCTTGTTAGGATCCTGGCTCCAATAATTTGAAGAGTACACAAAACAGGAGACAAAAAGGAAACCCTGAACACTGTATCCTTGATATTAAGAGATTAACTGCCACTTGCATTAAGCATAATAAAGGGACTGTGATTAGGTGTTGAAAGGAGTAAAACCTCCCAGCCCTGTGTGCTGGCAGTTTTGGGGAGGGAAATATTTGAGCCTTGAGTTTAATGGGCCAATCAAGGCCTATTTATTGTAAAGGTGGAGTTGCTGTTGGTTGCCCTAAAGGACATGGTTGCCAGCTGGAGGCTGCTGCCTCTGGGGTTTGCAGGGACCTTCCAGAGGGCACGTGGGCTTGAATAGTTGGGGTTTTTTATGGTAACAGAGTCCTTTATTTGGGGCACCTGGGTGGCCCAGTCGGTTAAGCATCGGACTCGATTTGGCTCAGGTCATGATCTCAAGGTTCGTGGGTTTGAGCCCTATGTTGGGCTCTGTGCTGCTCCCAGGGCAGAGGCCGCTTGAGATTCTCTCTCTCTCTCTCTCTGCCCCCCTCCTGCTCTCTCTCAAAATAAATAAACTTTAAAAAAATGTATATTGCTTTATTTATTCTGTCCAGTAATATTTGAGAACACTAACAATATTAATGGAACTTAATCTGAGAGAAATTCAACTTACATTTTGTTTTACATCATCTCAATACATTTCAATAAGAGAGACAGCCAAAATAATTATGGCCAAAATTACCATGTCAAACACTTAGGAATGCTTAGCGTTACTATGTCTACATTCAGTTTTTGGTGTAAAACTCCTTGGCTGTAAGAAAGAACATTTGGTGCACTCCAATGACTGGAATATTTCCTAATATTTCCAATATTCCAGGAAGTTGGATAGCTTCCTCTTGGCATTTCTTTTATGATTGTATGAATGGAGTTGAGTGGAGAGGTGCTCAGCATGTTAATCCTAAAAACAAGCACACAGCTGATTGCTATAGTTATAAGGAGACACACAGGAAATGCAGCTGCCTAGCATTTTTGAGGCCAAGAGATTAAGCATAAGTTTAGCTGAGGGCCGCCTGGGTGGCTAAGTAGGCTAAGCGTCCAACTCTCGGTTTCATCTCAGGCCATGATCTCACAGCGTGTGAGTTCGGGTCCCTCATCAGGCTCCGCACTGACAGCATGGAGCCTGCTTGGGATTCTCTGTCTCCCCCTCTCAGCTCCTTCCCCACGTGCTCTCTATCTCGCTGTCTCTCAAAATAAACACTAAAAAAAAAAAAAAAAAAAAGTTCAACCTAGCTTCAGGAATTAAAGACCATGCCAGAAATAGTATGAAACCCAAGTGGGGGGTTAAGAAAACCTCCAGACATGTACAAATCACTCTTACTGGCAATGGTGGCAGTGAATTTTCCACCATTTCCCCTGTGATTTTGGACAGTCTCAGGGCTGAGTCCTCTGCACAAGAGCCCACCTGATAGCTGCAGGCAGGTGAGGGAAGGCCATGGCATCGTGGTCACCTGACCCACACTTTGTGGTGTGCCTGAATAATTTCTTTTTTTAATTCTTTTTTTATTTATGTTTGAGAGAGACGGAGACCTGTGAGCAGGGAAGGGGCGGAGGGAGAGGATCCCAAGCAGGCTCTGAGCTGCCAGCACAGAGCTGCAGGCAGGGCTCGAACTCACTAAACCATGAGATCATGACCTGAGCTGAGATCAAGAGTCGGATGCTTAACTGACTAAGTCACCCAGGTGCCCGACACCTGAATAGATTTAAGACAAACTACTCAGGAGGTTTGGGCAAATAGGGTGAGTTTTGTACTGGGCTCCTTGCCTGACACCAGTTCATCTGGAGTCTGCCCAGCTCTTTAGACTTGACCTGCCTGTCAGGTTAGAAGATTTTGCCTGGTTCTAGTTGGATTACCAAGCTGACACCCTGCCACCTGCCAGGACAACCCTGAACCTGAAAGGAAAGGTGTTCTTGGACCTGTAGCAGAATGCTGAAGGAAACCGGCCTGGAGTTCTCTGGCTGAAACACAGCCCTGACATTTATTCTGCTTGGAATGCCTTTCCTCACCAAATTCTACCCTCCTTTCTAGGTCAATCAACTCATTTGTCAAAAAAGTTTTAAGTTTATTTATTTTGAGAGAAAGAGAGAGAGAGAGCGTGGGGGAGAGCCAGAGGGAGAGGAAGAGAGAGAATCCCAAGCAGGCTTCATGCTGTTAGCCTGGAGCCCAATGCAGGGCTTAAGCCAAAACCAAGAGTCAGACGCTCAACCAACTGGGCCACCCAGACGCCCCTCATTTGTCAAATATTTATTGTGTATGTACTATGTGCCAAGAACTGCTCTAACAAAGTTTTGCTTTGATGACACTTCCTCTAAGAAGTACCTTAT
Organism: Panthera tigris; assembly: GCF_018350195.1. Taxonomy (NCBI): domain Eukaryota; kingdom Metazoa; phylum Chordata; class Mammalia; order Carnivora; family Felidae; genus Panthera; species Panthera tigris. The sequence goes on along the minus strand of NC_056667.1, from coordinate 50,507,343 downwards.
TGGACTCCATAGCATCAGTTAGGATCCGAGTCCCAGCATCCTGGGACTTGTGCTATTCAGCCACTCATCACTGTGCACAGTCATTGTGTTCTTGGAATGCAATAATGCTCACTCAGAAGAGCTGGTTCCAGATTCGGGCTGTTGGGTTAAGACGACCACTCTACCAGCTGTGTGACTTCAAGTAAGTTAGTTACCCTCTCTGAGCTACTTTTTAAGAATCTACCAAGTAGGCAAAATAATACCTATTTCATGGTGTTGGGAGAATTTGAGATAATTCAGTTAAAGTACCTTTCCCAGTGCTTAGAATTCACTAATACATGCACATTGCAACAAGTCTGTTAAATACAAGAAAGTATAGGGAAGCCAAGATACCTCCAACAACCTGTGTACATTCTTTCAGATTTTTCTACACATACATGTACTTACATAAAATATGAACCTCTTACATCAGTGACCTTACCTTGTTTGGGGATTTTGATGAGATTTGAGTTAAATATAAAAAAGCAATTGGGGAAGAATTATGCATAATTGAAGTTCTCCAGCAATGAAGATGAGATCTCATCAGGCAATTTACTTAACCTCTTTATACCTCTGTTTCCCGTAAAACTAGAAATACTATGGTACCTACCTCACAGGTTGTGGATTAAACGGAGTAAGACATGATGGGGCGCCTGGGTGGCTGAGTCGGTTACGCCTCTGACTTCGGCTCAGGTTATGAAATTGCAGTTCGTGGATTTGAAGCCAGAGTTGGGCTCTGTGCTGACAGGTCAGAGCCTGGAGCCTGCTTCAGATTTTGTGTCTCCCTTTCTCTCTGCCCCTTCCCTGCTCACACTCTGTCTCTGTCTCTCTCTCTCTCAAATAAATAAACATTAAAAAAATGGAGTGAAACATGCAAAAGTTTTTAGAATAGTGCCTTAGGCATGGTAAGCCTCAAATGTTTGCTATTAATGTTGTTAATTTCATCATTTGTTTAAATGCTTGGCAGGTTTCCCCCCCCTCAAGTAAGTCCTACATATTTTTTTGTTAACGTTTTTTCTGGGTAATAATTATTGTCATTGCAATTGTGAATGTATTTCCCCCCAAGTCTCTTGTTGATATGTGGGAGAGGGGTGGCTGATATCCTACTGCTAATAGCTCATGGCGCAGCATCTGTTGGGATAGCTAGATCTTCTAAACAGATTAATTTTAACTTAACATGTTAATTGAAAAGATAAAGCCAAGCAGCGAGTTCTAGGATTGGTAGAGAAGGCTCGGCCAAACTTGCAGGGGAAGGTCTGCACAAGGTTTGTTGGAAGCTGTGATAGGGGACTGCGTCTTGACGGATAAGGCATTTTGCACATCTTGAGGGTGCTGGGTTCCCATAACTGCTTGCCTCTTCCTCAGTGGAGGTGCCAAGGTGGGAGGCTCTGCCCCCAGCTCCCACTGATGCTAGGACTCCAAAAGAAGAGAGCTGGCGAAGTGGAATCAATAGCCTAGGGTGTCTGTTGTGTCCGTCTCTACATGCCCTGGAACTAGAGACTCTCTCCCTTTCCTTTTCCTAAATTTGTTCTAAATTCCACAGTGACCACCCTATTCTAGCCCTGACTTTGTAGCCAAAGAACCACCAAGGGATTGGTTACAGCTCTCCTTTAGGGTGTAGTACTATTCTCACACACATCTCCTAATCTAATCTTTCTTTGGCGAAGAGTGGTTTCTATGGAGACAGGATACCTAATCCTACCTGTTATTAAAGATTCTAGTTTCTTGTTTCTCATCACAATTTCAGGGTGGGGATACCCCCTGGATTTCTGTAATGAGAGCAAAATATTTCTTCCGAACAAGATTTCCCTCTAACGGCGTATGAATCGGGTAAATGGGAAACCCGCGCCATCTTCTGGCCACGAGTGGGAGTACCTTTCTTAAGACCCATTGTTCTTTAATATGAAATACAGGTTTTTCTCTTCTTTCCTAGTTGCTAAATCGGAGGTTCTGCGAACTTCAGCGTGTGTTCAGCGAAGGCTCACCTGAGCTAGGTTAATGCAGATTCCGATTCCTAAGTGTGCGTCTGCCTGTACCAGGATTCTGACGTAAACTGTTCAGGGATCACACACTCTCAGAAACAGTAACAATGATGGGAGGAAGGCCAAAATGTGAAACGAATAACGGTTTTTAAAAATTGTTTTCTAATTAAAAAATAAAACACTTCTGAGGCGCCCGACTGGCTCAGTCCGTAAACCATGTGACTCGATCTCGGGGTTGTGAGTTCAAGCCCCACACTGTGTGTAGAGCTTACTTAAAATCTTAAAAAAAAAAAAAAAAAAGAGGGGTACCTAGGTGGCTTAGTTGATTGAGTGTCTGACTCTTGGTTTTGGCTCAGGTCATGATCCCAGGGTCGCGGGAACAAGCCCTGAGTCGGGTTCTGTGCTGAGCGTGGAGTCTGCTTAAGATATTCTCTCTCTCTCTCTCTCTCTCTCTCTCTCTCTCTCTCTCAGGGTGTCTGGGTGACTCAGTCAAGCGTTAGACTTTGACTCAGGTCATGATCTCACAGTTCATGGGTTTGTGCCCCATGTCAGGCTCTGTGCTGACAGCTCAGAGCCTGGAGCCTGCTTCAAATTCTGTGTCTCCCTCTCTGCCCCTCCCCCTGCTCGTGCTCTGTCTTTCTCTCTCAAAAATAAATAAACATTTAACTAATTAACAACAACAACAAATAAGATTCTCTCTCTCTCTCTCTCTCTCTCTCTCTCTCTCTCTCTCGGGTGTCTAGGTACCTCAGTCAGTTCAAACGTCCGACTCTCGAGTTCAGCTCAGGTCATGATCTGACAGCGTGAGATTGAGCCCTGTGTCAGGCTCTGCACTGACAGCACAGAGCCTGCTTGGGATTTTCTCTCTCTGTCTCTATCTGCCCCTCCCCTGCTCATGCTTGCTCTCTCTCTCAAAATAAATAAACTTAAAAAAAAAAGAAAATTAAAATCACATATAATCCCAAGAAAAGCACCATTTTATAATCTTTTTTCCTTTTTTTTTTTTTCAGTTTTGTGCAAAATTTTCTTTGAAAATATGCATCATTGGGGCGCCTGGGTGGCTCAGTCGGTGAAGCGGCCGACTTTGGCTCGGGTCATGATCTCGCGGTCCCTGAGTTCGAGCCCCGCGTCGGGCTCTGTGCTGACCGCTCAGAGCCTGGAGCCTGTTTCAGATTCTGTGTCTCCCTCTCTCTCTGCCCCTCCCCTGTTCATGCTGTCTCTCTCTGTCTCAAAAATAAATAAACGTTAAAAAAAAAAAGAAAATATGCATCATTTTCCTTTGGGTGGCTGTAAGCCATGTGGTATCTAACCTTGCCCATGGTTACTGGTGGACCTCTGGGTCATTTTAACTTTGTAAATAATAGTATAGTATCAGTATGACCATCCATTTACATTAATCTTTGCGTATGATTTTTATTCTTTCCTTAGGGTATAATGGGAATGACTCTGGTACAGATTGATTCTTGATAATATTGCCAGTTCATTGTATCTTCTTTCAGTACATTAGCAAGAACTTCCAAAGCATGGAATTGCATAGATGAAAGGAGTCAATTCTTCTACAAACATAATAGTCTCCAATTCGAATAAGAGACTATCCTTCCAAATGTTTAATGGAATTTTACAAACCATGAAGTATCTCCTCTCTAGGTACACTTTCTTCTGTTCTTTGTTTCCCTTTCTCCTTTTCCTCCAAGCTAAAAAACAAGTTTGGATTTTGATGATTTGTTATTCACTATTAGCCTAATTTTAATAAAGAGGTAGGGATAACAGGAGAGTATGAGGAGAAAAAATAATATACATTTTTTCGTAATGAAATATGTAATATACCAAGTTCAGTCCAACCTTATTGAGTGCTAACTTGGTCAGGCACTATGTTAGGCCTCATGGGATGAAGTAAGTGGTGATCTAATTCATGACCTAGAGAGGGACATAGGTATGAAAATAATTATAAAAAGTGATGGATGCACTCATAAAACGAGGCTTAAAGTATAGATAGTAATAATAGGTAATTCATTTAACTTTCCTATGTTATGCGATCCTATGAAGTTGGTTAGGTATTAGTCTTATCATCATCATTCCCATTTTACAGATGGGAATACTAAGGCACAGAGTAACTCACCTAAAGTCCTAAGAGCCCGATTTGAACCTAGGTGTTCCTGCTCCAGAGTCCATGCACATAACCACTAAACAATCATGTCTTTCTGTAATACCAAGCAGGGGAGGATTATAGCTCTCGAGGATCAAGAAGGATTTTTTAAAAAATTAAAACTTACAACTAGTGTTAATTGAGCATCTATTAAATGGCAAGCAGTGGGCAAGGAGTTGGGTATACAGCAGTGAAAAAGATAGTCACAGTCCACGCCTTCATTAAGCTTCCAATCTAGTAGAGGAGCCATACAGCAAAACAAAACAAAACAAAACAAATGAATACATAATTATATACTTTACATATATATATTTATACTTATATAAATATTTATATATATAAATATATATATTTATACTTTATATAAATATTTATATATATGAATATATATTTATACTTTATATAAATATAAATATATATATGTGTATATATATATATATTTAAGATACACAATAAAATGATAAGACTTCCCCAGAGTAAGGGACCTGGAAGGGAGCCCCTGGTAGGGGAAACACTTAAGGACTGAAATCCATGCCCCAGCCCCCAAACCTAAACATCTCTAACTTATTACTCAGTGTCCAAGGGCCAGGCAAACGGAAGCAGTCTGGGTCATGGAAAAGCGGGGATTTCAAGGCAGTGGAACGTGGTCATAGGACCAAAACACCAACAGCTAGCTACAAGGATGATGTTTACCTTCCTGTACTGTTAACAACCTGGCCTGGTGGGAGCACCAACATTCTGAGCCTTTGCCCGCTTTGGAGGTCACACAAGCTTTGGCTGCAGCCCGGACTCCTCTGCCATCCCTCACTTCTCCATCTGGTTTCTGGAAGACATCGGGAAGACTCAGCTAAATGAACATCTTGTTTTCCCCTTGCTGGCTCAGCCTGGGATTGCCGAGACCAGGGACTCACAACGTCTCTCGTGCGCCCCCGCGCGGCCATCTGCGAACTTGCAGGCTGCCGCTGCCTGTGGAGTCCAAAGGGAGCAAGTTTGGCGCAGGTGGCTGGGGTTTTCATTTCTAGCCTCTCCTGATGGAAGGGAATCAACCTGCTGTTGAAGCACGTGGCCTGTCTTCATAAGCGTGCAGCAAACCAAACACCTGGCAAACCTCCCTGGTTAGAATCCTCTTATGGCGGCAGAAAACCAGTGATCAAAGGAGGGTTTGAAAGAGGGAGTAATTATGTTTCCGTTTTGGACATGAAACTCCAAGGCTGGGGAGAGAAGTCCTAGTGGTGTTTCCAGCGAGCCCTTGAGCTCTGGCTCAGATCCTTAAGCCATATTTTATTGATGCAGCTTTGCCTTCTCAAACGATCACAAATAATGGCTTCATGAAGCCTGCTCTGTGGCTGAGGGGCTTTCAGGTGAGGAAATCATCTACTCACTAGTCCGACGCTAAGGGGAATGAGATGCAGGTAGGCGCTGGTGTGGTCCTCTAATCCAAGGAAACAGGGACGCCACTCCCACCCTTATGCAATGGCCCGAAACAAGTGTGTTGTGGCCTTCCCATTCCTGAAAACAACACGTTTTCAGTTTAATTCATGAGTCAGAACGGGGCTATCTGGACTGCATTCTATTTGACAGCCAGAAAAGGAAGTCTGTTTGAGAGCAGATGGGGAAGTGGTTTACAGAGATGATGCAAAGCCTGCCTGCACCTGTTGTGTGATGCTGAGCAGGTTTCTAACTTACCTGGTTCTTAGTTTCCCCTTCTGTAAACAATAGGGACAATAATACCGATCCTGAAGTATTGTTGTGAAGATTCATTAAGTTCCCTACCCGCCCCCCCCCGCCTTTTTTCATTATGCAAAATTTCAAACATACAGCAAAGTTGAGAATCTAACAGAGAACATCCACCAACAAGATTCTGTCATTAACACTTTACAAGACTTGTTTTCCAACACCTCCTATCCATCCTTTAAAAAATGTATTTCAAAGTAAATTGCAGAGTGATTTTTAAAATAAATTGTATTTGGGGCATCTGGCCTAGTCAATCTGAAGAGCATGTGATGCTTGATCTCGGGGTCATGAGTTCGAGCCCCACATTGGGTGTAGAGATTACTAAAAAAAAATAAACTTAAGCAAAAAAATTGTATTTGGCACTGTGCCTGGCCACATATTTTAATTCAATAAATATTTGAATAGTTATTCTGTGCCAGGAACTATGCTAAGTGCTGGGGATACAAAAATGAGAAAGACATTGTTTTTGTCCTTAAGATATTCAGAATTTGGAGCAAACCAGAGGCAAGTTAACAGATACCTCTTCTCCCACCATCTAGTTAACATTATAAGGGAAGCTCAGGGTGTCCAGAAGCCGTGGAGAGAGACTTATCGGGGTCTGTGGAGTCAGAAAGCTTCCCTGAGGAAGTGGCATTTAAATGGGTACTTTCGGGGTGCCTGGGTGGCTCAGTCGGTGAAGCCTCCGACTTCAGCTCAGGTCATGATCTCGCGGTCCATGAGTTCGAGCCCCGCATCGGGCTCTGGGCTGATGGCTCAGAGCCTAGAACCTGCTTCCGATTCTGTGTCTCCCTCTCTCTCTGCCCCTCCCCTGTTCATGCTCTGTCTCTCTCTGTCACAAAAATCAATAAACGTTAAAAAAAAATAAAAAAAAAATAAATGGGTACTTTCTTATAGTCCATGAATGCTACTATATACGTGGTGTGCACATAACTAGCTTTACTCTATACCCCAGGGGAGGTAAGCCAACACTAGAGGTGCACCCCAATCAAGAATCTATGTCCAAAGATGGATAATTGGCAACTGAAAGACCATATGCTCCTGGGATGGCTTTAACTTTCATCAAAAATGAAAGGGTGCATTAATTACCTTATGGGTGATTTTTAAATGCATGAAGTCAGTGTGTTCGAAATCTGTTGTTGGTAGAAAGATGAAAGAGGCACTCCTCCCCCTTTGCTTAAATAGGGTCTAATGATCTAAAGACCAACACCTTCAGGGGATCCTGCTAGGTCTGGAACAATCAGTTCTGCCTTCCCCCTCCCACCTCCAGCCCGCCCCCTCAGGAAGCATTATTTATCTGATGGGACAGAAAGTCTGAATGTTGTTGCAGTTACCTTGGGAGTGGAACTTTTTAAACCAGGTGTTTGTGGAAGGACCTAAAACAATTGTTCTTAACTCTGGCCACATGTTAGAATCCCCTGGGGAACTTAAAAAAAAAAAAAATCCTTGAGTCTCACCTTCCCTCCCCGCAGTCCCCATTTAATTGGTCTGGGGTGTGGCCTAAGCTTTGGGCATTTAAAATAGCCTCAGATGATTTTATTTTATTTTTTTAACGTTTATTTATTTTTGAGACAGAGAGAGACAGAGCATGAACGGGGGAGGGTCAGAGAGAGGGAGACACAGAATCTGAAACAGGCTCCAGGCTCTGAGCTGTCAGCACAGAGCCCGACGCGGGGCTCGAACCCACGAACCGCGAGATCATGACCTGAGCCGAAGTCGGACGCTTAACCTACTGAGCCACCCAGGTACCCCAAGCCTCAGGTGATTTTAATGTGCAGCCAAGGTAGTGGTCTAAAAAGACAGACTGGGCAGCTCACTGAGCTTTCTGGACAGGTGGGGGCTGTGTGTTGTGCTGGGAACACACGTTTATATAGGCGGCTGACTCCGTCAGACTTGCTCTGGATCCAACACAGCTCAGCAAGGCAGTGAGGGAGGAGGCCTGTATTCCTGTCTTTAACTTGTTGGAGGCCACTGGTATCTATCAAAAGAGCTTGGCAATTGTAGGGGCGCCTGGGTGGCTCGGTTGGTTAAGCATCTGACTCTTGGATTCAGCACAGGTCACGATCTCATGTTTCTTGAGTTCGAGCCCGCATCGGGCTCTGCGCTGATAGGGCGGAGCCTGCTTGGGATTCTCTCTCTCTCTGTCTCTCTCTCTCTCTCTCTCCCCCTCCCTCTCTCCCTCTCTCTGCCACTACCCTGCTGGCGCTGTCTCTGTCAACATAAATAAATAAGTAAACTTAAAAAAAAAAAAAACTTGGCGATTGTAAATGACCACAGATAGGAAGGAAAAGGGAGAGTGCGTTAGAGAGTTGTGACTCTCTAACTTCTCTATGTATCCGAGTCACCCGGAGAGCCTGTTAAAACATAGATTTCTGGGGCGCCTGGGTGGCTCAGTTGGTTAAGCCCAACTCTTGATTTCAGCTCAGGTCATGATCTCCCAGTTCCTGAGATGGAGCCCTGTATTGGGCTCCGCCCTGACAGCATGGAGCCTGCTTGGGATTCTCTGTCTCCCTGTCTCCCTGCCTCTCCCCTTCTCATTCTCTCTCTCTTGAAATAAAGAAACTTTAAAAAACAAGAAACACAGATTTCTGGGTCCTGCCCCCAAGATTGCAATTGCTTTGGTCTAGGGCAGAGCATACATTTGCATTTCTCCTGGATGATGCTGCTGGATGTTGCTGAAGCTGGTCTGATTACACCTGGAACAGAATTTCATCTGTGTTAATGAACAATCTGGGCAAATTCCTGAGGGTGAGAGAGGATGAGAGAGCTGGGCTTTTTCTTGGAAGTATTTTGTGACACGAGGGTTAATATGACTGCCAGAGACTTAGATGGAAGCTAAACATGAAGTGCTTCAAACACATGCTGAGTTTGGACTTTATTCTGAGTGCAGTGAGAAGCCACCTAATTAGGCCTACAAGTACCTGGGGGCCCCTGGGTGGTGGCATGGCAGAGGCCAGGTCTCAGTTGGCTGCTCCTGGGGGACCTGGGGAGGTGGTAGTGGTGATGGTGACTGCCCCACAGCTGAGGACACCAGAGCGGGCAGGAGGTTCAATGTTTACCCTAAGGCAAGGCCGTCCCTAAAGGAGTTGCAATCCAAAGTCCCATGATGTCTGGGATAGTTAATGTTGTATGTTAACTTTGAGGGTGCTTTTGGATAACACTGACAATTTAAATCAGTAGACTTAGCAGATTGCTCTCGGTGATATGGGTAGGCCTCATCTAATCAGTTGAAAAGAATAAAAAGACTAGCCTTCTTGAGCAAGAGGAAATTCTTTGAACTTCATCTGCACTGTTGACTCTCCTGGGTTATGAGCCTGCCAGACTACGCTGCGGATTTTGGGCTTGCCAGCTTTCGTCATTGTATGATCTGGTTCCCAACCTTTAAAATCAGATAAATCCGATTCCTCAGGATATGGGGACCATTGGAACCTATTTTCAAACAGCTATCCTGAAGTTCCCAGGAAAAGAAACCATAGCTCTGGCCTTGAGGGGAGTTAAATACCAGCAGCAGCCCCACCTTCACTCCACCATTTCTTCGGTTCTCCCAGGAGAGGAAAGCTAGGCACGTGACCAGTCAAGCCATCAGACAGTTGACTGTGCACCTGTCATCAATTAAGGCTACCTTGAGAAGAATGCATAACGCAGAGGGTATCGGGGAAGTCCTACCTCGGAAATTCTTCCCAGGATGTGGAGATATATGGGGAGTTGATAGATCAGCTCTTTTTTTTTTTTTTTTGTCAGCAGCTAAAAGGTCTATTTTTCTTTGTTTTCTAGGCTTTGTCTTGAAGGTGCCTTGTGTTGTAGCGCTAAGTTAGGGAGAACTGAAATAAACTTTAAAAATTTAGGCAAATTTAGAAGCCGTGTGTGGGTGCGCTACAAGAGTGCTAAATTGATGAATCCCACTGAGGTTTACTGAGGATCTAGAAAGAGAATCAGAGAAATTTTTGCTCCTGTGTAACTTCGCCCACCAGGAGTCCTACTACTTAACAGTAACATCTCAGGGACCCAAGACCAAAGCTGCTTATTTTCTCCTTTAAGTGACTGGAAATAGAAATGCTATTGGAAGGGTGGGTGGAAGTAAGTGGAAGGGTGGAAGTGAGTCTTTGACACATGCATGTGCATGCACGCACGCGTGCGCGCGCACACACACACACACACACACACACACACACACTACCCTTCCAAACTTCAGTTTGTATTGGCATTGTGCAGTGAAATGTTTCTTTTTTAGTCTTTTTACTTTTAATTTAGAGACAGAGAGCAAGAGCATGGGAGGGGTTGTGGGAGAGGGGGGAGAAGGGGGGAGAGGGAGAGAGAGAGAGATGGGGGAAGGGAGGGAGGGAGAGAGAGAATCGTAAGCTGACGTGGGGCTCATGGGGCTTGATCCTATGACCCTGGGATCATGACCTGAGCTGAAAGCAAGAGTCACAGGCTCAACCAACTAAGCCACCCAGGTACCCCTCTTTCAGTCTTTACTTAAATATAGAGAATCTGACAATTCTCTGTCAAAAACTTTGCACTGGGATGGCAAAACTGTAATTATTACCCAAATTAAAAATGTTGTGTTTAGGGGTGACTGGGTGGCTCATATGGTTAAGCATCTGACTTTGGCTTGGGTCATGATCTCACAGTCCCTGGGTTTGAGCTCTGTGCAGACAGCTCAGAGTCTGGAGCCTGCTTCAAACAGTGTCTCCCTCTCTCTGCCCCTTCCCTGCTCACGTTTTGTCTCTCTCAAAAATAAACATTAAAAATAAAAAAAAAATGTCGTGTTCAAAAGTCTATTCTGATTGACTTTAAATAGAAACATATAAGTATAAATAAAAAAATATAATGGAGTAGGAACTTGGAGCTAAAAAAGACGGACTGACCCAGAGGATTCCCTAAGCATGGGACCTCCAGTATTTGACAAGTATACCGGAGAGAATTAACATGAATCTGACCTCATCTGTTTTTAAAGAGTCTCATCATCTGGGGGAGGAGGCGGACTTCTTTGACAACAGATGGGCGGGAAAGTGTGTGGTTGGGTTAAAAGAGCGGGGGTCGGCAATTCCGAATCTCTGGAATGAAGGTGTGTGCCAGGTTAAAATTCCTTGCCAAAGGGCTGCTGGTACTTGAAGTGCCTTGCCTGGTTCTGGAGGCAGGAGAGCAAACCCACGGAATGGATCTAACTCCCCATCCCGGCAGCATGGCTGATGGTGGAAGCCTTGGTTTCCGTTCAGTTGTGGCTTTTTATTAGCACAGGCTCCAGTGCCTCAGGCTCACACCATTAGAATCAGTGACACATGTCGCTGATTTGGGGCAAAAGTTCTGAACTAAGCCACCATCAGAAATATGTTTTTTCAAGGTCATTGATTGAAATCAAATCATCAGCATAAATGTCTAATTTCAGGCCACTTCCATATATAGGAAAAGAGGTTTATTGCTAATGTTTATGTAATACATTAGAGCCAGGCACCTCTACTAAGGTCTAGACTTGGACTTTACTCATTATAGTACTTAGAAACTTCCCATCTCCACCCCTTTCTAACTGGAGAAACTAAAGCAAGGGGTAATTAAATAGCTTGGACAACGTCACAAAGCTAGTGAGTCAGGATTCAAACTCAAGAGGATGCCAGGACTTGCCCTCTGGATTATCATACTGGCTCTTTTATAAAGCATCTATTTTAGGAGTGCCTGGGTGGCTCAGTCGGTTAAACGTCCGACTTTTAAAAAACATTTTTAGTGTTTGTTTATTTTTGAGAGAGCGAGTGAGTGAGCAGGGGAGGGGCAGAGAGAGGGAGACAGAATCCCAAGCAGGCTCCTTGCTCTCAGCACAGAGCCTGATGGGGGGCTCAAACCATGAACCATGAGATCACAACCCGAGCCAAAACAGAGTCTGATGCTCAACTGATCCACCCAGGTGCCCCTAAACATCTTACTCTTGATCTCAGGTCAGGTCTTGATCTCAGGGTTGTGAGTTCAAGCCCCATGTTGGGCTCCATGCTGGGCATGAAGCCTACTTAAAAAAAAAAAAAAAAAAAAAAAAAAAAAATATATATATATATATGTATATATATATATATATATATAGAGAGAGAGAGAGAGAGAGGGAGAGGGAGAGGGAGAGAGAGAGAGAGAGAGAGAGAGATGGGGTGGGGGAGAGAACACCTATTCTAACACCTGGCAACATACTTGCCATGAGATAGCTATTAATGGATCCCAGATTTTAATAGTACTGGAAAACTTTGTGAAAAGTTGGATTCCCCCTGGCCCCGCCCCGCCCTTTAGGGAACAAAGAGGCTGAAGAAAAAGCCAAATCAGATGCACAAATTGCACTTTTTCATATATAATAAGACTCTTATTTGCTCTTTAGGCAACTATACTTATTTATAATCTTTGGATACAACTTACACATACATTCAGCAGTTTCATGTTTCCTGATTTACTTCCCTCTCATGCTAGAACCCCAATTACTATACTTAGATTTCCCAAATGATGAGGACAAAACAATATATGCACTATGACAGAACCACCTTCTTCAAAACATTCCCATCTTCGTGGTCTCTTGGCTTGTCAGTAAGTTCTGATGCAAAGAAGCATTTTTGGCAAGGCAATTACTTAGAGACGGAACCAGTTATGAGAATTTTGGTCAATTTACTGCAGTAAGGAATATAGAGCACAATTCTTGTATCAATAGACTTCTAGTGGCATGACCTAAGAGGATTATGTGTGAGACACAACAGTATATTATTTCAAAATGTATATTTAACGGCCATTCCATCAAAATCAAGCAGATTCACATTTCAAAAGTATTACACGAAGTCATATGTGTGGGTGTGTGTGTATGCACACACCTACTTTTTATTTTAAGGTGCATTTTCAAGTTTTATTTGGGCTTCATTGCTTCTTGGCTGCCTCAGGGGTTCTTACAGGTACAATTAGCATAGAACTTCTGAGGCCGATAGCTTCCTGTGCACTGAAAGACAAGATCCTCATAACACTGCACATCTTGGATACATTAGAAATTCCACAAGCCATATGTAACTTCAGAAAACTTAATGCCAGTCATGAAAGACATTTCCAACATAAGATTTAGGCACTCTATACTTTGGAATAGCCACAAAATATTCCCACAAGAGTTAATGCACTTTGTGATTACATCTACTCAAAGATAATTCTCAGTTAAAATCTGTAATTATTAAATAACATTTTAAATTAGAGCCCATTACATGTTGACAATTACGGTGGACCATTCGCAGCATAGTGTTTTAGTTCAAAGATGCTACAATACTTCAATTACCGATCCTGGTACCCCTCTCTTATGGTACATTTTTTTACAGAAGAACCTAAACTATTCACTGATGAGCAGCTCCCCCATTTTCCTGTGAATACCTACATAAGAATGCCCCTATTCAACTTTAAAGGTATTTTTGTATTTTCTGCTGTAGTTGCTTTGTTAGCGTGTAAAACTTCGGCAGATGGGGGGCTTCCTGACGATCAGGAAACATTAGCCAAGTACCCATCACTGATTCTCAGGCTGAGTTCATTTCCACCGTCACTTTGCGGCTAAGCATGTTGCTCTATCCCTATGTTCCTACAGATTGTACTGCTAGCTTGACCGGTATGGAGCCAAGGGGAAGGATACTCAAATTTGTCACTCTACTTTGCACAAGTCCAAGGCCACCCAGGCCACATCTGACTTACGATCTCTACAGTGTGGTTGTCAGGCTTCCACCTCGTCTTCTGAAGACTGAGGGTGGGAATGATGCCTGCCTACTGAGATGCCATTAACTCCAGATGAACTTCCTGGACTTGAAGGTAATTTAGCATGGTTAGAATTCAGAACATGGATGCTAATTTTTCCTGCTGAGAATAAGGTGCTTTTTCTCAGTGGTATACATTTATTTAGCTAAGAAAACAATTAGAAAGCCTTCCAGAGTTTTCACATTACAGTGTGCATATTGATTCATCATAATCACCAATGACTAGTTTATAAAGATCCGCCAGGGAAACGAATTTGAGACTTACTTGACTATAAGTCGTGCAGAAAAGAGCACAGTAATTTCCCATAGGAGAACTGGGTATTTTATCATGGGGATCAAAGGTAAGTTAATTATACTACTAATATTTTCTGCCATACTTGAAGAGACAATTAGCATACGTAAATCATGAGTGAGACGACAAGTTGCTTAATGTTTGTTTCTGTTCATCAGATGCCAAGTGAGCTTGCTGTTAAGCCTCTGAGTGAGGAGGAATGGGCAGAGAAGGGCACAAGGAATGAGGGGTTGTTAACTTCGGTTTCAGCAAATATAATCAGAACCAGCTACTACTAGTAGATAAACATGGATGTTAGATACATATCAGAGAAGACTCATTCGAGTTTTGGAAATTAACCCCACCAAGAGGTGACGGTTGATTTGGAAAATTCACACGAAATCTAGCTTCCTCTCCTGAGCAGAGAGGGTGAGATGGGAAATGAAAGCGGATTCTAGTGGAGGCTGCTTTTCATCCTCTCTCAGGGCTTCATCTTCCTATGGATATTCTATAATACCTATCTTGAGATTAGGACCCGAGGCTCATGACAGCACAGTTAAGGTTACAGTCCCTTTCTGGTGTTTTAGAATGGCCACAGCTTGCTCATGAGTGACACCTTCCAGGGTCTCGCCATTAACGGCTAAAATCTGATCGCCTCGCTTCAACCGGCCGTCATCTGCAGCTGCTCCCTACAAACAAGAAACATTCCAGTTTAATCCAGGACCACGCAGTTAACAAATAATATTAATATTAGGGTGTGTTCATCAAAAGAGTAACTTTAAAAACTACCAGTTAAAGTTATTTCTAGGTAATGTTTTTAAACTAAGAAAATTAAGAATGTAGGATGTGTTATTTGAATAATGGTTGAATAGTAACCATAATTATGCACTGTTTAAATAACATACTAGTAGAAATGTACTGACATTCACATTTCTTTTAATACGAGTAGGACCTTATTTCAATATTCCATACTGAATGGAATTTGAATGTCATATTCATGAATACCTAATATACTGACAAAGGCAGAACTGAATCTGGTGTTAAGTCTTATTGCCAGCACCATCATGATATAGGGTTCCCGTTGCATTATTAAGATATCTTCCCTGCAGTGATTGGTCAAAAATGAGTGTAGCCTTGGGGCGTCTGCTGGCTCAGTCAGAAGAGCATGAGACTCTTGATCTCGGGTTTGTGAGTTTGAGCCCCGTGTTGGGTGTAGAGATTACTCAAATAAATAAGAAAAAGATGTAGCCTCTAGATGGGGTGAATTGTATAGTATGTGAATTCTATCTCAATAAAGCTGTTCTATATATAAATACACAAAGTATAGCATCTCTGAAGTTTTGCAATATCATATTCAAAAGCTTCAGCTTATCTTTGATCATTTAGGGTTCTAAATGACTACTTTCATTATACATTCAGTCATGCTTGGCTCCTCAAAATTGCACAAAGCAAGTGAAACTTGGGCTTTTTTAAATTCTAAAGCCAAGTACCTAAAAATACCATGATATTACTAGAAATATTTTGGATGGGTAAGGAAAGAAAAAACCTAGGAAAAGATTTGTAGGAGGCTTTCTCCTTCTGTTGGGGTAACTGTGAAAATCCCTTAAAACATCGGTGCTGGAAGAATCCTCTAAATGGTGTTGAAGTGCTGGGGAAAATAATTAAGGCCCACAGGCACCCCTGTCCTGACTCACTCAGAAGCCAAACTAAGAGGCACTAACTAATGCTTCAGAGACTGGGGTCTACCTGCAGCATGAAGGTCCTGAGGTGATGGGTGAATTATCTAGACTGTCAAAACCGTGGAAAGGGTGGAATTCTGGTATAATAAAGAATATTCAAAACCATGTCTGTACTGGGGGGAAATACTAAAATTAAATAAATTGTAACTTCATTCAAATCTTTTTTTTTTCTTTTACGAAAGTGTGTTAACTGAAACACAGACAAGATTAACCAACTTGTGGATAAAATCAGAATTACTTAGCAAACTTGATTTTATTAAATGTTACAGGCTAAGATTTGAGGGCTTTAGGAAACCTCAGATATCTGTGTAATTTTTTTTTTAAAGCATGTTAAGTTTTTCAAGTTTTCATTTTCAGTAATGCAAAACAGGATGACGTTTCAACTTTCTGCGATTTGTACATTCTTTAACAAAAATTTTTTAATGTTTATTCATTTTTGAGAGGGAGCAAGTGTACGTGCACAAGTGGGGGAGGGGCAGAGAGAGAGGAAGACAGCATTTGAAGCAGGCTCCAGGCTCTGAGCTGTCAGCACAGAGCCTGATTTGGGGCTTGAACCCAGGAACCATGAGATCATGACCTAAGCCAAAGTCGAGTCGGACCCTCAACTGACTGAGCTACCCAGGAACCTCCCAAATTTATTTCTTAGTTGAGCAAGAGAAGTATTAAAAGAAGCTTAGGGACACTAACAAGGTCACATAAAAACTCACACCCTGTGGGCATCCGAGATTCAGAAACTCAAGAAGACAAACATTTTTAAGAATATATGTTCATTGTTGAAAAACAGGGAAAACATACAGCTATCGTTTCTATAGCTTCCAAATTCCTATGGGGGAAATGTTTACCTTAGCATCAAAATTCATTTTTATGATGGACTTCACCATTTAAAAGAAAGAAAAACTTGGGGCGCCTGGGTGGCTCAGTCGGTAAGCATCCGACTTCAGCTCGGGTCATGATCTCGTGGTTTGTGAGTTCGCGCCCCGCATCGGGCTCTGTGCTGACAGCTGGGATGGAGCCTGGAGCCTGCTTCGGATTCTGTGTCTCCCTCTCTCTCTGCTCCTCCCCCACTCACACTCTGTCTCTCTCTCAAAAATGACTAAACATTAAAAAAAAAAAAAGAAAAACTTGGGGCGCCGGGGTGGCTCAGTCGGTTAAGTGTCTGACTCTTGGTTGGCTCAGATCACGATCTCATGGTTCGTGGGATTGAGATCCGTGTCGGACTCCGGGCTGGCAGTGTGGCCTGCTTGGGATTCTCTCTCTCTCTCTCTCTCTCTCTCTCTCTCTCTCTGCCCCTCCCCTGCTGGTTCTCTCTCTCAAAATAAATTTAAAAAAAAAGAGAGAAAAACTCTTTTGCCAGATTTTGGTTTACTGATTGTCTAAAGAAAACTTTTAAATTTGGATATACTGGTTTCACTCTAACAAATGAAAAAAGAAAAAGCCATCAAATGAGATTGAATTATAATAAACTCTATGGAACTAATAATTGTTTGCACTAGAATATTCTTTTATTGAGACTGAACTAAGTAGGCCATTAGCTAAGGCTTTAGAACTTTCTCTTTTTTTAATTGGGCTTCTCAGATTTAGCCGTGCCTTACTTTGCAAACAAGGGTCTATTCCTTAAAAATAAAACATACCAGGGATGTTCAATATTTCCTACTATGTTACTACTTGCATAGCTGCTTTCTAAATGGCATCTTCAGTGAGGGTCTTTGAAAAGAGATTCTGTGGGAGCTGCAGCACATTCATTATCCCCCACTGCTTTGTCCCACTGTGATTTGATGGTGGTTTCTTTTCAAAAACCCACCAGCAATGCACGGCCATTTCATCCTCCACTGTATGTTCTGGTGACCCGACAAAAGGTGCCTGGCCCTGGCTCACTACCTAGGAGTTGTCTAGATGGGCGTGGCTGGTGTGGCCTTCTAACTCTGGACTGCAGGTCAAAAGGCCTGAGAAGCTAACCAGTCCTCTGATCTACCTACAGTTACGAAGTGAGCAGGGAATTACAAACATTCTGGAAGGGCTTTACAGAGAGGCAAAGGCAGGGAAGTAGATTGTGTTTTACACTATTCTTATCTATATAGTGGCTCTTTTAAAAAGCAGAGTATAGGGGCGCCTGGGTGGCTCTGTTAGGTGTCCAACTCTTGGTTTTGGCTCAGGTCGTGATCTCACGGTTTTGTGAGTTCGAGCCCTGCATTGGGTTCTGTGCTGGCGGTGCGGAGCCTGCTTGGGATTCTCTCTCTCCCTCTCTCTCTGTCCCTCCCCTATGCTCTCTCGCAAAAATAAATAAACTTAAAAAAATAAAAGCGAAGTATAATAATGCACCCAAAGAATAATTATCACAATTACTTACGGTGTTGCCTTAGGAAAAGGAGGGTCTCTCAGTGGCTTACCACCTTGGGAATTATTAGACTGGGGCAGCACCACTATCCAGAATGTTTCTGATCTGCTTTCCCTCTTCCCTTTTGCCCATCACCAGGTCAACAGATGTGTGTGTTTGGGAATAACATGTCTCCTTATTAGGCACCCTAGCAAATTGGAAACAGGTGGGTAAATCTGCAGCTACCTAATGTGTTCCAAAAGGAAATGCCAAATGACTTAAGGATTATGTCAGGTCATGGTTAGGCTCAATTAACAGGTGCTAAGAGCCACACAGGTAAAAGTAAACTTGTTATTTAGTGTAGAGTATAGCTTTCTAGAAAGAGAATCTACCTTGTTTATTCTCTTAAAGAACTTTATTTCTTTAGGAAAGAGCAGTAGGAGGCCATCGGATCAATTAATAAAAAAAGACTGTCATAAAACCAATGAAGAGTAAAATTGTACTATTAATACTAAGTCCTTTTCCAAGATCTTCAGAATTGACAATAAAATTGAATTCCAACTTTAAAAGTCACAACAAAGTTAAAAGTAACTTATCGAAAGAGACAGCAACTTAAGGTAAAGGGTCCTGAGATTTCTGGTGATGTACGGCCATTAATGCTGCACTGACCCGAGGCTTGTGCAGAGCTTTCTGCCACGGCCCTGTGCTGTCATCTTTTCTTGAAGGAGAAAGCCAAACTTTTGTTCCAGCCTGGAATAACACTTCCAAGGCCAGCTTCCAAAGAGCCCTGCACTGCTCCTTATGTTGTGTTGTTGAAAGAAGACAATCTGTAAAATCGACTTTTGTAGTTTTTTTTTTTTTTCACTAGTCTGCTGTGGGAATGTCCTATACAAGGTGAAAATGCAATGAGCATACAAGCACACACCCAGGTATAGCTAAAAGTAAGCAAAGCAAAGCACTTAAAAAAAAATCTCACCTAGGTTAAAAAAAAAAAAAGTACAGTAAAAAGGAAAAAAATACCTTTGCAAATATAGTCTTGACATAAATTGGCAGGTCTCCATGGGGACTTCCATAACCCCCTACAATACTAAACCCCAATCCTTCAGAGCCTTTCTCCAAAGTAATAATCTTAGGTGGAGGTGTTCTGAAAACACAATGCACGCTGTTTAATTCAAGAATAGATATTGAGAGGGAATTTCATTTTAATGGAAGAACACAGATTTGAGAGAGACTTTCATACTGCGAAACTATGAAGGCCAGTTTATCAAATCAAACTCTCAGAGAGCAATCAGAAACTGATTTTTACATTTCCTGTGTCATGCAGGACTAATGGCCGATGTCTTAATGACTTGATATCTTAAGGGGTGTTCTCTTTCATAAAACTCACTGTTTTTTAGTGAAAAAGAAAGTCAGGATGCCGAGGTTGTTAAAGCAGCCATCTGTATGCTTGGCTTTTAACTTTTATGCTTATTGTGCTTACTGTTTAAAGCTGAATGAAATGGTCTCCATATCCTTGAAGAATGTGCATGGGGACAGAGAGGTAGGGTATCACCTTTGCTTAGTGGCAGACCACCAGTCTACAGGTGGGCTTCTCTCCAGAACAGGTGATGGCAGCCCAGTGGCTCAGTCAACTGCCGCTCCTTTTCTGCCTGAATAGCTTCACCACACCTCACCTACCACTTCCACCTAGGGAACCGGGGTGGGAACTCCTTCTTCAAAGCCCATCTCCAGTGTGATGCTTTCCTGACTCCCTTGGGAGAATTAGCCAATCCTCCTCTGTGCTCCCTTTGCACTTGGTACAGATTTCTAGTATAGCACTTGTCCTAAGATGGCGTGATCGCTTAGCCATCTTTCTCTTCCACCAGACCATGAACTCCTCACGTCTCTGTCATCTGAGTATTCCCAGCAGTATGCACTGTGCATGTCACCAACTCAGGATCATGACCATGTACGTGAGAAGTGGAGTCCAGGAGAGAAGAAAGAAGCCAAGGAGAAGCAAAATGGGTAAGGGCAATCTGTTTCAAATGGGTAATTTAGATTTTCAAAGTTTCGTCCAGTGTGGAAGTCTTCTCTCTTAGAAACAACATGGCTAAAAATTAAATTATCTACGTGGGCTCAAGTAGTTTAAGCTTATCTAATGCCAGTTTCTTCTTCCCAAATGCCCTTGTCCAAAGGGTAGAAACCTGAAGGAACTCCGGTACCCCAGACCCTGCCATCTTATTTGTAGGAGGTTCATTTTTGTATCGTGGCAGCCTCACCTGTTTTGTGGCAGCATGTGTGTGTGGGACACAGAGCCACGTGATACAAACTCAGCCACTTGTGATTTAGAGAATTTTGCAAAACTGGGATATAAGCAACCTTTGAATATGCTATTCTGTCTAACTAGAGTATTCTTCCCTCTCTCCCACCTCAATTTTGCCTGGCTTTTCTTAGGGTTGATTTTCAGCTGGTTCACACCAATAGGGGTGTTTATCGATGTACTTACTGGTTGTTTCCAGCAGGCAACCCCTAGTAATTGCTGAATGTCCATGCCGTATAAGGTGCTAACTGTTTTGAATGCCACTCCTGCTTATTCCAATTCTTTCAAAACTAAACTGAAGCATCAGTGCGTCCAAGTGTACCCCCTAATTGAGCTGTGCCACCCTGTCATGGTTTCACAGGACCCTGTGCTTACTTATCTCTCCCATGGAACTTAGCTCCCCTATGCTTATCAACTCTTACAAACATGGATTCAGGGGCCTGTTTTTCCAATTCTCTGGCAGTTCCTTGAGGACTGGGGCAATGCCTTCACTTATGTTTCAAAGTTTGAATCTCCCAAACCCCATCCAGGACAGTGTCTGACCTTAGGCAGGTGCTCAATAAATATCTGCTGAATTGATGATAAATTATCGCCTAGGGCCAAATGGTAATGACGTCATGGGTAAGGCTCTACATTTCATGACTTTGGGGCCTTGTAAGTATTCTTAGTAATGGCCCACTGGCCAGATGTGAATTTGATTCATGTTACCTCTTGCAAACACAGCCGCCCATTTCTAAGCATATTGAAATGGGAATCTAGATGTCCAAAGTATTGTTTTAGAGCTGGGCCCTGGGAGCCACCAAATCATTAGAGACCTTCATAATTGTGCTTCTTCACTATTAGAGACCTGTTTTCAGGGGGAGAAGGAGGAATGCAGTTCCACTCATCAGATGGAGTTTGCCTCCATTTATCTCACATTTTCAATTAGTTTTAATTTACTTTCATATAGAAGACTAATAAAAATATCTCCAAATGTTAACAGTGGTTGGATTATAAGTAATTTATAAATTCTTTTATGCTAGGGGCCCCTGGGTGGCTCAGTCGGCTAAGTGTCCAAGTTTGGCTCAGGTCATGATCTTGCAGTTTGTGGGTTCGAGCCCCACATCGGGCTCTGTGCTGACAGCTCAGAGCCTGGAGCCTGCTTCAGATGCTGTGTCTCCCTCTCTGCTGCTCCCCTGCTCGTGCTCTGCCTCTCTTTCTCTCAAAAATAAACATTAAAAAAAAGAAAAAAGTTCTTTTATGCTAGTGGTTCCCAACTTGCCAGGAGCTGTGAAATTATACCAAAGGAACCAAGATTATAAGGGCATCTCTGTACTTCTATAGGGACATCAAATTATGCTAAAAATGCACTAACTACTCTTCCTATAAGGGCCCTGATTTTTTTTTGGAAAGGGCCATTATAACTTAAAAATGTGCTAATTTTGTGTATTTGTCACATTTTAATAGCATGCATTTATTACTTTCATAAGAAAAAAGTAAAATGAGTTAAGATTAATATCCTTTCCTTAAGAAAAACAATCTCAAAGATGTCACGTAAGCTGTGAACTACCAGGAAAAAGTTGGAAATGGTGGTGATCATCAGATCTTTCTAATGAACCATTCAGATCAGTCAACAAGCATTTACTGAGCACACACCGGTGACCAGGCACTGGCAGTACCGAGAGCATTAACTTCAGGCGACATTTCTCCAAGTATGGATCCTCGGCCTATGGGTAGCAAAAGTGCCCTGGGGAACCCACTGTAGCCCACCTAGTCAGAATCTCTGAGAATGGGGTCAGAGAAATTAGCATTTTTAAATATGCTCCTTAGATATTTAATACGCACATTCTAGTTTGAGAAACACTGCTTTGACGAACAATTTTAACCGCGATGACTGGTTTTAATGAAGAATGCCAGGAGTTGTAACAGTAAGATTTAACCTCAGAACAAGATTTTAGCTTAGAAAACATAGTTCTTTGCATAATAAAGCAGGGTGCACCCAGGTTGTAAATATGGGATTTCTTAGGGAAGAAGGCACCATGTCAAAGTGACCAGATGTAGTGTGTGTGCAGGCTCCGTGACAGCAGTCTGTTAAGAAGTCCCATGTGAAGCAAAGCCTGGTGCGATATCAGGAAACCTTGGTGTGTTTCTGGAGATTCTCTAGGAGTTAGAAAAGGTAATATGTACTTCCCCCCCTCCTCTTCCTTAGAGAGCACTCTAGATTCTGGAAAAGGTCTCACTGAGCCTTGCCCACACATGTAATAGGCACTCTGCATCTAGAATACTCACTCAGTGTCTTCTGGATGGTGTTCAGCCGTGGGAGAACCAAGATGGTAGCTCGCAGACATGTTTTCAAGCTGAGTTGCTATGGCGCTTATATTGGTATCTGCTACAACCTGGGGGAAAAATTAGAGCAAGAAAATCCACTGTAAGTCAGGAGAGAATTGGAGAAACCATACCATATTCAATGGTTGGTTCTCATCCTCATGTCATTCAGACGACCTGCAGCATTTGACACAAATGGATTATTCTCTCAAATGGTTTTCTTCATTTGGCTTCCATAACACCATACTTTACTGGTTTCCTTTCTACCTGCCCGCCGTTCCTTCATATATCCTAAGCCTCTATTAGAGTGCCACAGGGCTCAGTCCTTAAATTTCTTATCTCTCCCATCTAAACATCCCCTTATCTCATCTCATCCCACTTGATAACTTAAATACCATCTACGTAATGATAATTCCTGCATCTGCAGCACCACCTCTTACCTCTAGATTTATATATATGTCCAGTCACCAATTAGTGGGATGTCCAACACCGACCTTTATTCCCATAACCCTCCTCATCTCAGGTAATGGCCACTTCATTCTGTCAGTTTCAGCAAATGCCTTGGTATCATCCTTGATTACTCTTTCCCTCACAACCTGCATTCAGTCCTCATAAAGTGCTGTTGGTCTTCCTACAGAATCATCTCTTGCCTGGAGTTTTACAAAAGCCCCCTTGCTTGTGTCCTTGCTTCCGCCCCTCCCCCACTCAGTCCTTAGCAGCTAGAATGGTCCTGTTAAACACAGCAGATTATTTCACTCTGCTTAAAACTTAAAGCAGAGGAAACCCAACTTCCTAGGATCACAAGCTCAAGTCCTTACTATGATCTACAAGGTCATTTGCAGGTGACCTACCCAGTTATGTCTCTGCCTTCAGCTCTTAACATTTTCCTCCGCATTCACTGGGTTCCAGCCACACTGGCCTCCGTGCTGTTCCTCTAACGTGCCAGAGGCATCTCCACCTCAGCGCTTTGCAAGTGGAACATTCTGCGTTCAGTGTCTGCATGGCTAGCTCCTTCACTTCCCTCAGGACCTTGGAGACTGTAACTAAAATTTCTACGCCAACACCCAGCCCAACATTTCATACCCTCCTTTGCTTTCTGATTCTTTTGTTTTGAAGAACAAAACAGAGGTCACATGCAAAGACAATAATACTCTCTAATAAACTATATATTTTTTAACCTTATTTATTTATTCCCTGTCACGTCATATGAGAGTATGAGAGCAGGAAGCCTGTCCGTTTCATTCACTACTGTATCCTCATTATGTTCAACAGTACCTGGCATATAGATGTTCAATTAATATTTGGTGATTGAAAGAAAGAATATCTGACTCCCTATTATTTTTTAAGATGGTTCCAGACAAAAGTATAGTACATGACATGTAAACACTTTATGTATCTGTAATCTTGCAAATAGCATTCAAAAGTATTCAAGAGAAATATGGTATAGCTCCAACAGCTCGTACTAGGACGGAGGTTCAATGAGTTCAGTTTCTGTCATTTAAATGGTGCTGTGCCTGAGTTTCAGCTTGCTCATCTGTTGAATGGGAATCAGAAAAGCCTGCCTTGTATGCTAAGCCTGGAGGTGTCTTCCACCTCTACGAGTTATCAGAGCTTCTTTCTCAAGAGCTCCTGGGCTACCCCTGCTTCTGATCAGTGGTTCTTCTTCTAGGGTATAATACTCAGTGCACAAGTATAGAGAGCAATGCAAAGAACTGGATTTGACTGCAGTTTCAGAATAAGCCAACAGAGGGCATGGCTGCCTAAATTGCTAAACTTAGCTGTATCTGTTAATGGAGTTTTTAGAACAAGGAAAGCCAACAGGCCAGTCTTGGCAGAGTGAGAACACATTTTGGTGAAGTATCCTATTCCAGGGAAAACATGGCTGTGTGCAAGTTATGGAATCTTCTGGAAATGCCATCCTATACAGAATGTCTGAATGAACTGGGCAAATATTTAGGATAAGAGAAAGAGGAAGAAACAGATTCTCCTTGACCACAAGAGCCCCTCTACTTTCCAACAGCCCTTTTTTTTTACTCTCCCCACAGCAAGTGTATTGGAGAAATTGTCTTTGCATGTGACCTCTGTAATTCTAACCTACACCATCTTCATGAACTACTCCATTCCAGCAGCTATCTCTAAACTTCCATTCAAGTAGCCACCGGACCTAAACTTCTGTGACCCACTTTCTGGCTTTCCCCATGCTGCTGGGGCCCACTTTTCTACCTCTTGGCTATTCTATTGGCCCCTGTGGCTCAGTCCTGTACCCCCCTTCCCACATGCACACTCAGGGTCTAGGTGACAATGTATATATTCTCATAGCTTTAAATGGCAACAAGGTGCTGACAGTTCCCAGCCTAGTCGGCTATATCCACTTGCCAATTCATCATCTGCATTTTAACAACTCAAAGGCTTATTATGATGAACACAAATTCAAACTCTTGATTCAATAACCATTTTTCAATGAATTTGAAAAATTCTTAGTAAATGGCACCTCTGGCTACCTAATTAGAAATGCAGTAGGTGGAGTATTGAAAATACTTGACTTCTGGCTGGTGATGACTGTCCAACTAGAAAAGATGCCGGGATGCTAACCACACAGGTACTGTCTCTGAATATCAACCTGATACATCCGTCTCTCACCTGCCATATGCAATCCACCACCAAGTCCTCTGGATCCTACCTCTAAAGTACTTCTCAAATCTGTTTTCTTTTCACCTCTGTGGTGACCATCCTAATCAATTCATCATCACCAACTGCCTTTTAACCAGCATCCCCAGTCATCCTCTTTCAATCTCTTCTATACAACAGCCAGTTATCTTTTTTAACATAAAATGGATAATGGCACTCCCCTGCTTAAAACCTTCCAGTGGTCTCTCTTTGTACTCAGAATAAAATCCAGACTTCCTAATTATAAACACAAAGGTCCTCCCCTAAGAGGTCCTGCTCCTCTAATCCCATTATCTCTTTCCATTCCACCCCCATTCCAGTTCTCTCTGTCCAGAAACCCCACCCCTCCCCCTACCCTACCAAAAAAAGCCAGTTGGCCTGGTGTTCACTTAAAAAGTCACTTTCCGTATACAAGCCTTCTTTACCACCAGTGTTTTAATTTCTCCTGCTTTCCTCTCCATAAGAATTTTTTCTCACAAATTGCAATGAGACATATTTGTGTGACTGTTAACAGGTCTTTCTCCCTCAATCACAGGATTCATGAGGATAAGGACTGCTTCTCAGTATTAACATGCCTGGCACATAACAGTTGTTTAATGAGTATTTGTGGAGTGAATGAACCCAAAACCTTCCTAAGGAATAGGGATTATGGGACTCAATCTTCTGAATTTCCACGGAACAGAGTGAGACTGATGGAGGTTACAAGCAGATTGGTTTTGGGTCCTGTTAAAGAGGAAAAAAAAATCTAATAAGGTAGTTACAGAATGGAACGGCACAGCTTGTTAGGATATGAGCATCTTGCCAAAGCAAGCATTCAAATAGAGGTTCAAAATCTATCAATTTGGGACAGAGTAAAGGAGATTCCTATACTTGGTGGGAATTTGGACTTGTACTCTCAGTTGACCGTGAAACAATCCACCCATTATGGGGCTAAGGAAGAAAGTCAGTAAAATACTATTTTTTCTTTTAAGTAGGCTTTATGCCCAACTTAAAGACTTTAAGTCACGACCTTGAACTCGTGAGTCTGAGATCAAGAGTCAGATGTTCCACCAAGGGAGCTGGTCAGGTACCACAAATACTGTTTTTTCTAAGGTACCTTCAAAAGCCAACCTTTGATGGCAACCTGATCCTTTATTTGCTCATTTGTCTAATATATAACAGCACCACAACTAATGAATATAAACTGAGCACTTACTTTATGCTAAACACTCTCCTGAGTCCCTACGGACTCAGGTAGGTACCACTATTGTTTCCGTATGTTGGGCAGAGGAACCTGGAGCAGAGAGATTAAGTAACTTTCTCAAGGGCAGTTAAGGAGTGAAAGCTGGATTCACTTCCATTTCATTTTATTCTAGAATCTTGGGCAGTGTGAGGGTATAGACATGGTCTTGGACCCTCACACCAGGCAATCTGACTCACAGTGCATATGATTAAGTAAACTCTAGATATGGTGTCAAGGAGGAAGAGGGGCAGAGAGATAGTTGAACAAGCAGTTGCAAATAGAGCAGATCATCTGGATGTGTGCTTGGCAACAGGTGGAAAAATGTCCTCACCCTCACAGGATACTATATGAAGAGGGCTCAGGGCGTGGGAGACATATGCCCATGGATATTCCAGAAGGACAGTTTTTTTTAACTTTTAGAAAGAGAATACCCTTTCAAGAGTCCACGAAATCAACCGTATAAGTTGTGAAACCAAAGTCACAGTTCTATTTGGGTAAAAATTAATTTTTTTTTATCTAGCTAGAGAAGATAAAAACACTTCTAACAGCACCATCGCACAGAAAAACTCACATCCCTCCAAATCTGAAGGCCTCTTGCTCAATGCCAACCCTGAAATAAAAAGGCCACTCCCAGCCACTGATAACATTAAATCCTAGAGAATTACCTAGGATCCTTGGAGCTGTGCAAGCTCCTATTTTGTAGGAGTGGAAGCCAAGAAGCTAGTGGGAAATGTGAAGGATTTTCACTGACAGCAGTCTTTTGTAGGAAGGCAAGGAGAGAATAAACTCATCACCCTCAGAAAGACTTTATAGGCCCAAGGCATTTGCATTAACCATCGTGGTCTCAGAGTTGATTGGTCTTCCCAGGGATTGACTTAGGAAAGACCATAATCTGATCTTGGAAGGGTATGTATGTTCAGCCGGGTACAAGTCCAAGGAGATGTGGCCTATGAGTGTTCAGCGCGGCCTCTGAAGTGCTCTTCCCTCATCAACATCAGGGACCAAACGGCATGGAGGTAAGGCTGGGAAAGGTCTATTCTATTTACACTTTCTGAAGAAGGGCAAAGGCAAACAGACTAATGGGAAGTTTACTCATTTTTTTTTTAAAGTAAATCTTCAACTCCTGGGGACAAACTTCTGTGGTGTTCCCTCCCTCCAACAAACAGGCTTACAGTTGATGTGATCTGGTGTGGGGGACAGATATGAACACATGGCTCAATGTGGAGAGAAGAGAGGGGAAAGATAGGGCTCCTGGGTAAGGCAATGAAGGCTTTGAGGTCCTTAGACGATAGGTATTGAAGTCTATACAACCTGAATATATGGTTCAAGAGCTGTGGTGTCTGGGGTCCTTGGACCTGGCTAGGGCCAGCTCCAACTCTTAAGATCTCCACCTCATCGTCTGGCTTTTTACATTCCTCACATCAGCAACCTCTTGCCTCATCCCTCATCCCCTGGGGACTGGAGATGTAGTAGATGTCCTCCTTGCTTCCCACTCACCCTTCAAAACCATTAACCTGGTTCAAAACCTGTGGCCCTTTAAGATTATGTCCTCTTTACTGTTGCACATAGTGCTGCTACATGCATCTTGAGCGGTCCTTTAAGATAATCAGATATGGAACTGCTGGGTGATGGGTATTCACAGAGTAAATTTAATAGGTCTTCTGAAGCTGCCAAGTGGTTGCAGCAGTGTTTCAACTCTCACCAGGTTTAATGAAAGTACTTCATTTCCTCACCTTTTCCCCAGCCTTGTTACGATCAAACATTTAATAAGTGCCTACCTGAGGAGACGGAGACCACTGGTCTAATGGAAGAAGAGGAGGAAATCCCTGCACTTGAGGAGAGGGAGTCATGTGAAATGAAAGAGGAGGAGGAAGTCACTCTACCTGAGAGGAAGGCTTGTGAAATGAAGAATCGGGAAGAAGCCCTATCCTCTGAGCCTAATGAAAAAGCAGAGACCTTTCAATCAGTGGAAGAGGAAGAACCAATAAGGATGTTTCCCCCTCCGACTGCCCTTGTGCCTCATAATGTGTTTCCCCCTCCAACTGCCCTTGCCCCTCACAATGTGTTTCCCCCTCCGACTGCCCTTGCCCCTCACAACGTGTTCCCCCCTCCGACTGCCCTTGCCCCTCACAATGTGTTTCCCCCGCCAAATGGATTTCCTAATCAAACTGTATTTCCTCCTCCAAGAGGGTTTCCTCTTCAATATTCATTTCCTTCTTAAATTTTATCTCTTCCTCAAACCCCTTTACTGTAGGAAAGTATTTACTCTGATATGCTCTCACGCCTTGGCTTTCTGTGGCATTTAATAATTTAGGTTAAAAGCAAAACTAAATTCAGTCAGAATTGTATTTTCTATATTAATACTTTTTAATTGAGTAATAAAGCACAAAGTTTTATTGCATGAACCCTAGGATGAGTACTTTTCCTTAAAAATAGGTTTGCAGGGGGGGGTATTGTTTTGGAGAATTGAGAAATTGAAATATTTTCCAGATAAGTAGGATATAACAATGTACAAAAGCTTGAGCTCCTTGCTTAGAACTTTCCTGGGCCGCTGATACTGTACAGGAATAAGATTAGCCCTTAGATTTGTTAGGACTCAAATCTTGCCGTACAAATACAAACTCGGCACTCACACCCAACCTGGATCCTAGATCCATAGGGTAGATATGCTGAAAACCGACAGGAAGGCTATCAAGTTAGGGTGATCTCTGAGAAAGCTGGTATCTTCAGATGGGGCACAGAACAGAAGAACAAGAAAAGCTTGCCTTGGGACACCTCGGTGGCTTGGTCGGTTAAGCATCTGACTCTTGATCTCAGCCCAAGTCTTGATCTCAGGGTTGTGAGTTCAAACCCTGCACTGGGCTTCATGTTGGGCATGAAGCGTACTTAAAAATATAAAGACACAAAACTTGCCTTGTCCCATGACTGGTATTTGGTGTAACTTAACGAAGTAGGAAGCACATCTGCTTCAAGTCTTTATTTAGGATCTAACGACACTGATTCCAGTGACATCAGAATATATTGATTTCAATGTATCTGTTTTAAAAATACAATGGTTTGAACTGTCAAATGTTTTAAGTTTGGAGTAAAATAAGGGTCAAAGTGACTTCCGGTCACATCAATATCTAGTGGCACACACCTCAGGTGCCACACGGAAAACCACTCCGTTTCCAGGGTTTTAGAGACGTTAGCATCTACTGACTTAACGCCTGTGTTATTATAATGAAAGTAATAAAATGCCACTTATTTAATGCTTACCATTGGCATCCATGGTTTTTATTAAACATTACACCTCATCTAATCCTCACGGCCACGTTGGAAGAAAGGAGCTACGATCCCTATGTAGAGAAAACTCAAGAGTTAAGCGAGAGGACCCAAACACACAACTCTGACGCTAAAGCCTATGTGTTCTACAGAATTTCCACTGGTCTTCATTTCAACTTTCAAACCTTTAGCTCTTTGTCCTTTTCCTGGAGCTTACCACCCCCTTCCTGGCATCATGTGGTCACATCAGGCCCTCCATAGATCAGCTGGTTACATATTAGAAACACCTGGGAAGCCTCAACTTCTCTCCATGCCACATCCCAGACCAATTGAATTCACGTGGTAGACCCGGGAACCAGTAATGGAATCAGTGATTTTACTGTGCAACCAAGGTTAAGAACTGCTCACAAACCATTCCTTTAATGATACTCACAGGTGCCTTTAGATGCTTGCCCTGTACCCTCTATCACACACCTTTTCCGTTCCCAACCCAATCCATCTTTCTCCTCTAGTAGAATTTTTCTGGACAGATTGGGACTGTGATTAGTTCTCTGTAAGTTCATGTCTTTTAACTTGATCAGCATAGCTCAGCAACCCAGTCAATATGACCAACACTTACGAGGCATGTACTCTAGGCCGGGCCAGGTACTAGAGGCACAGTCATTATTTTGAATAAATTCATGCTCTGGGGGGTGAGGGGAATGACCCCCAGGCATTCCCTATTCTCCAACTTTCTGGTTTCTAAAGAAAGGATTTCACAAGATCTATAAAGAGGGGATGAAGGTGGGGTGCCATGGATTTTCCAGGCATTGAGAAGAACGTGCTTTACTCTAAATAATGCACAGCTCCAGTGAGTCTCAGACTGGTCTCTGAACTAGCAGCAGTATCACTGCAATGATCATCGTCATTAGAAAATTTGTTTCTTTTAAAGATTTTAAGTAATCTCTACACCCAACGCAGGGCTAGAACTTACAAGCCTGAGAGCAAGAGTCTCTTGCTCTACAGACTGAGCCAGCCAGGTGGCTCTTCACTGCAAAATTTTTCATCTTTTTCAGAGGTAACATCATCCTTACCTTCTCCTTTCTATCTCCTTTGCCCCCAACTACTCCTTTGCCCTCTACTGACTTGCCACCAACTCTGAAAGAAAATCAATTTCTTTAAAGATTGCCAGTGATTTATCTGCCAGTTTAGTGACTTTTCCAGTTTTATTTACTTCTGCTTCATTGGTAAGTGTGCCATTCTTCAAATTCCTTCCTCCTTTAGTGTCTAGAACCTGTATTCTTGACTCCTGGCTCTTTTCTATTTTATTTTTTCAGCATATTTCTTCTTGAGTGCACAGGATAAGAAACTAAATAGTATGGCACATGATAAAAAATTAACACTCTTCACTCTCTAGAGACACACTAAACTTTTCAATTCTGGAGGTATATACAAGCTAAGTAATATGCTTATAAGCCTATATTAAAATTTATCATCTTATTGATGTCTTATCAACTCCCTATTTTGACAGATGAAATATTCCAACAGATGAAAATTTAACTTGCCAAACTCTTCCACTTTTATATTATTTAAAGTTCTACTTGTTGCCTGTGTTTCTTTTTCAATTTTTTTTTTAATGTTTATTTTTGAGAGAGAGAAACAGAGTGCAAGTGGGGGAGGGGGAGAGACAGAGGGAGACAGAAACTGAAGCCGGCTCCAGGCTCCTAGCTGTCAGCCCAGAGCCTATCATGGGGCTCGAACTCATGAGCCGTGGGATCATGACTTGAGCCGAAATCGGGCGCTTAACAAACTGAGCCACCCAAGTGCCCCATCTTTTTAATAGTTATTTTAGAAAGAGACTCTCAAGCAGGCTCTACGCTCAGCATGGAGCCCAACACAGGGCTCAATCTAATAACCATGGGATCATGACCTGAGCCGATATCAAATGTTGGATGCTCAACCACTGAGTCACCCAGGTGCCCTCCTGTGGCTCTTTAAATATACTTAAACCTGGTGCCAGGAGAACGGGACAGCAACATGCAGAAGAATGAAACTAGACCACTTTCTTATACCATTCACAAAAATAAACTCAAAATGGATAAAGAACCTGAATGTGATATAGGAAACCATCAAAACCCTAGAGGAGAAAGCAGGAAAAGACCTCTCCGACCTCAGCCGCAGCAATTTCTTACTTGACACATCCCCAAAGGCAAGGGAATTAAAAACAAAAATGAACTATTGGGACCTCATGAAGATAAAAAGCTTCTGCACTGCAAAAGAAATAATCAACAAAACTAAAAGGCAACCAACAGAATGGGAAAAGATATTTGCAAATGACATATCGGACAAAGGGCTAGAATCCAAAATCCATAAAGCACTCACCAAACTCCACACCCGAAAAACAAATAATCCAGTGAAGAAATGGGCAGAAAACATGAATAGACACTTCTCTAAAGAAGACATCCAGATGGCCAATAGGCACATGAAAAGATGCTCAACGTCGCTCCTCATCAGGGAAATACAAATCAAAACCACACTCAGATATCACCTCACGCCAGTCAGAGTGGCTAAAATGAACAAATCAGGAGACTATAGATGCTGGAGAGGATGTGGAGAAATGGGAACCCTCTTGCACTGTTGGTGGGAATGCAAACTGGTGTAGCCACTCTGGAAAACAGTTTGGAGTTTCCTCAAAAAATTAAAAATAGATCTACCCTATGATCCAGCAATAGCACTGTTAGGAATTTACCCAAGGGATACAGGAATGCTGATGCATAGGGGCACTTGTACCCCAATGTTTATAGCAGCACTTTCAACAATAGCCAAATTATGGAAAGAGCCTAAATGTCCAGCAACTGATGAATGGATAAAGAAATTGTGGTTTACATACACAATGGAATATTACTTGGCAATGAGAAAGAATGAAATACGGCCTTTTGTAGCAACGTGGATGGAACTGGAGAGTGTGATGCTAAGTGAGATAAGTCATACAGAGAAAGATACCATATGTTTTCACTCTTATGTGGATCCTGAGAAACTTAACAGAAGACTGTGGGGGAGGGGAAGGAAAAAAAAAGTTAGGGAGGGAGTCAAACTTTAAGACACTCTTAAAAACTGAGAATAAACTGAGGGTTGACGGGGTGGAAGGGAGGGGAAAGTGGGTGATGGGCATTGAGGAGGGCACCTGTTGGGATGAGCACTGGGTGTTGTATGGAAACCAATCTGAAAATAAATTTCATATAAAAAATATATACTTAAACCTCTGTGGTTCTAATCATTTCCAACCATCTCTTTTCTTTTCATTTTAACATTAAAGATTTACTTGTCATATTTTCCTTCCCACTAATACATACCAAATACCCAAGATACTATTATTTCATGCATTGTGATGTTTGGTTGTATTAATTATTATGAGTTACAATGTTTATGTAAATGTTGTTTATACTGAGTCAGCTACTGTACTGTGATTACATTTCCTTTTCTTTTTTTTTTTTTTTTAAAAAAATTTTTTTTTCAACGTTTTTTATTTATTTTTGGGACAGAGAGAGACAGAGCATGAACGGACGAGGGGCAGAGAGAGAGGGAGACACAGAATCGGAAACAGGCTCCAGGCTCCGAGCCATCAGCCCAGAGCCTGACGCGGGGCTCGAACTCACGGACCGCGAGATCGCGACCTGGCTGAAGTCGGACGCTTAACCGACTGCGCCATCCAGGCGCCCCTACATTTCCTTTTCTTGGTACAAGTTTATTTTCTCCAAAGTTAATAATGATCTCACTTTAATTTTTATATATTTATCACTAATTAAGCCCCAAATTTCCCCAGTAATTCCAAACTTCCAATTTAGTTAAACAGATAAGATAATCCATCTGTTCCTCTTCCTTCCTTTTGATTCAGTGGCATCTCAGTCTCTTCTCCCCCTGCTCCAATTTGGGCAAGTTGTTCTCTGTGCCTGCCATACAGCTGTCCTGGGACTTCCACGTTCTTCAGCACTGAATCCATGGGCTTCCCTCTTTCTTACTTTTCTTATTTTCTTACTTGCTTTTTTGCTGGAGTACATCCTAAAGTAAGTTTCTCAGAAACACACTGCTGAAAAAGAGGTGCTATTTGAATCTCTTGTTCTTTTGTAAGTAGCTTATACTTTTCTCTTTGCAAGTTTTAGAAGTGGGGCACCTGGGTGGCTCAGTCAGTTAAGCGTCCAGCTTCAACTCAGGTCATGATCTCATGGTTTGTGGGTTTAAGCCCTGCATTGGGCTCCATGCCGATGGCTCAGAGCCTGGAGCCTGCTTCAGATTCTGTGTCTCTCTCTTTCCCTGGCCCTCCCCTGCTTGTGCTCTCTCTCTGTCTCAAAAACAAATAAACATTAAAAAAAAAAGTTTTAGAAGGTATATAGGTACTATACTTATCCTGCTTACTACTTAATGGACTTTAAGCTAAGATTTCTTTCTTTCTTATTTTTCTGTTTTTCTTTTTGCAACTCCTATTGGTTGGATATTAGATCTCCTGAATTAATCCCATGTCTTACTTTTTCTCTTCCATTTTCAACTGAGAGTTCAAAAAGAAGCCACTGTTTTCTATTTTTTTTTAATTAAAACTTTTTTTAAAAGTTTATTTACTTATTTTGAGAGAGAGAGAGAGAGAGAGAGATCGATCCTGATTGGGGTAGGGGCAGAGGGAGGGAAAGAGAAAGAGAGAGAGAGAGACAGAGAGACAGAGAATACCAAGCAGGCTCTGCATTGTCAGCACAGAGCCTGATGCAGGGCTTGAACTCACAAACCATGAGATCATGACCTGAGCTGAAATCAAGAGTCAGATGCTTAACCCACTAAGCCACTCAGGCACCTCTGTTTTCTCTATATTAATAAATATAACATCTCTCTCTCTCTCTCTCTCTTTCTTTCTCCCAACCAGCAGTTGGGTCCTCTTAAGCAATTATCTTGTGTTCTGGAGAATGTCCTCAAAGGACTACTTCCCAAACTACTTTGTAGACAGACCCTCAATGAATCTCCCTGATTTCAGACTCTCTTCTCTTGCCTTCTATACTTGCCGTTGACTCTAAGCCTTTGTCCTGTCTTGTCACCACTGTTTTCATTCACTTATTCAGCCAATATCTATGATGTATGTAATGTACCAGGCAGTGGGGATGGCGGCACTGAAAAGCCTCAGATGGCTTTATTTACCCAGTTCCCAGCAATGACGTCTCCCTGAACATTGGCCAGTATTTCCTCTGCCTGCTGGCCATCTCCACTTGGACGTCTCAAACTACAAATGTTCTCTCCTCTCCCAGCATACTCCTCCCACATCCTCTAGTTTAGTTAGTGTTACCTCAATCCACTCATTCTGCTACATTCTCAAATATTTGTAAAATATCTTAAAGGACCCAGAAGAAGCCTCACAAGTTCCTTAAGTGATAAAAGTCCCTGATATGCTCTTTTTATCTTCTGTGGTCTCAAAGAAAGATACATATATGTTTCCTGGCAGAGAGTCTGGGTTATCTGATTTTGTCCAAAAAAAGGCTTTATGGTCATTCTACAGACAGAAGAGCTTAACCAGACAAGCTCTCAGACTACAAAAGCAAATATAATTGACCCCTCGTAGCCACATTGATCTCCACTGACCAATCTATGATTGATAATAAGAAATCATCAGACTTTAAGGGCAGAAATGTCTACCTCCTTATTACACCCAGAGATAGCAATTTATGCTGTAGAGAGAAGCTTCTGGAAGTGTTGGTCATCTCTTCCACTCTTTCCCCTTCTCTACCCTGCAGTCTGCTGACCTTAATCTTTCCTGTGCAACCAGCAGTTGCTGACTGCTTTGCATGATACACCGACAGTAAGTCTTTTCCACATCATCAGACACAATTACCTGACCTTCCCTACTCTTCTGCCAATGGGCTGGCTCACCTGATGATAAAAATAGTTACCTAGTGCCAAGTCAGCTGTAATAACTATATTGCTGGCACTACATGCACATTGTTTTAATTAAGGCAAGTACACTATGTAACTGTAAGGCATTTGATGCAGGACATAAGAATTTTCTGGATTTTGTGTCTAATGCCTTTGGCAGCACATATGTTCCATACCCATAACTGTGTAGATTATAACTGTAAAAATCCCAAAGGATTCCATTAAGCTTTTAATAGCACATGTTAGAAAATAACACTACCAACTAATGTGATTAATGCAAGAGAACATTTTAAAACCAAATGTCATTTTCTTAAAGTACAGAAATAGGAAAAATGAGGAACTCCCTCAAAGGTGTGTTAATAGGGGTAATTTGGCAGAGTGAAGTGTTAATTCTGCATGGGAGAGCTTGAGTTCATTTTCATTTAAGTTACTTTTACAGTTAATGTTACAATTTTGCACCGTGTCTTCTCATTTCTTTGTGAAGAAGGTAGAGCTGAACAAATTATGTCAATGTATGGAAATATCGATAATACCAGGTTTTGCTAAGGGAGACTTTTTTTTTTTTTTTTTGTCTTGACGTAGTTATTATTTGAAATAACTTCCTTTTAAAATTCTGTGTGATGAACGGTCCCCAGTCTGAGATGGAGGAGTTGCACTTGTAGGCCTCTAGGGGTCAGCATAACTCGAGGGAAGAGCAAGAGTTTGCAGGCTCTGACCATGACTGAGGTGGGTAGAAGGAGGAATGTGACACGACAGCCTAACTTCCACTGAAAGTGAGGACAAGGAGTAGAGGGCAAGCTCACTTGACAGCCAGTGCCCATAGTGTTTTGATTTGTGTTCAGTAGAAACTCAGGGACCCAGATCACTGAGTAATATGTTGCCTATCACATAAACTCCCTTGAAACTACTGACAGTATTTAAAAAAAAATGTTTATATTTTGAGAGAGAGAGAGAGAGAGAGAACACAAGCATGTAGAGGCAGAGAGAGAGAATCCCAAGTGGGTTCTGCGCTGTCAGTGCAGAGCCCGACTTGGGGCTCAAACTCATGAACCATGAGATCGTGATCTGAGCCAATATGAAGAGTTGGATGCTTAACCGATTGAGTCACCCAGGCACCCCTACTGACAGTATTTTGATGATCCCCTGCATACATGCTGCAGCTCATTTACTTTTGTAACATCTTTTTTGGCTCTTTGGATTTAGACCGCTGAGATGGGAGAGTTAAGCACCACAAATTTGTTCTCCTCAGTATAATGGCTTTCCAGTTTGAAACAACAATAATTGTTATTATTTTAAAGATTTTATTTTTAAGTAATCTCTATACCCAATGTGGGGCTTGAACTTACAACCCGGAGATCAAGAGTTGCCTGCTCTACTGACTCCAGCCAGGAGCCCCTGAAATTATTAAAAAAAAAATTTTTTTTAATGTTTATTTTTGAGAGAGAGAGATAGAGAGAGCAAGTGGGGGAGGGACACAGAGAGAGGAAGTCACAGAATTGAAAGCAGGCTCCAGGCTCTGAGCTGTCAGCACAGAGCCCAACGCGGGGCTTGAATCCATGAACTGTGAGATCATGACCTGAGCTGAAGTCTGATGCTTAACCGACTGAGCCAGCCAGGCACCCCTTGAAATTATTATTTTAAGGCTAGAATGATCTGAGGGGCTGGCTAGCCCTCTCTCTAAGGTGCTAAATGGTGGGTTTTATTCTTTTTACCTGTAAACCGTTCACTACTACCTGCAGAAGTGTGGTGATTTGAATCATACGTTTTGGGGGAAACTCATCAGCAAAACTCACTGCAGTATCCTGCCTCTCAGTGCACCATATCAATCTCAGAGACATGTGAGGTGCTGAAATAGGAGAGGTAATTAACAGCATACCTCTTTCTTACTTCCTGGTATATTTCTTTGTGCATCTGGACGGGACTCTGGGGGACCACAGTTGATAAATAATTGTCTGCCTTAGTTGATGACAACCATACAGTGGGAATTTAACCGTGTTGGCAATCATTTATGCTAAGGGAAAAAGAGCATTGTATTTTTTCTTTCCTTTAAAAAAGGAGTGGAAGAAACAGTGCTCGGGCAGTTGGGTAACAGTTTTTGGGCATAAGAAAAGAAATCATTTCCCATTCCTCACAAACTTTGATTTACAAAAGAACGCTGGAAGCTAAAAGCCTTGTTGATTTATCATGTGAAGCAAAGAGTAATTTTTCTCCCCTTGTTATGCTTTCATATAATCATGCTCACTGCCTGTATGGGTGGCATTAAAGAATTTCTGAATAAAAATAATAATTTCTAGCTCTCAACCTTCATAATTCACATCAGCAAGCACCCTGCTGGGCGGTGATGCCTACTGCCAGTGACGCTCAATCTTTTTTTGCACGCCACTTATCTGCCTTGTGCAGCTGCGTGCTCCATTGATCGCAATACCTGCAGGATAATGCGCCCGTAGGCGTTCTTCAGCAGATTAACCACATCCGCGTGAGACAGCCCATCCAAAGGTTGCCCATTAATGCTGACAATCCGATCTCCAACCTGGAAGTACAAAAGTGGAAGAAAATCACTATCATTAAGAAAAATTAAATTTGAGAAGAATGCTTAAAATTCTTTGTAAGTCATATTTCCCATTTGTGGCTATTGTGAAGGTTCCGTGTTTCTACTGTGTATGCATGTTCCAGAAACATGAGGAATTTTTATGGCTTTCCCCAAATACAGACCAATCAGAGAAACAAGAAGGGGGCCAGATTTGATCCTGAGAAGGCACGGCAGGCCACTTTTGTATTTTGGCAATGGTGGTGTTGTATACGTCCACTCACCAGTAATAGTGGGGTGTACAAATTAACTGTTCAGTAAAGCTCTAATGAGGAGGCCAGATATTTTCTCCTTTATTTTTCTACCTAAGTTAAGATGGAGGGGCAAGGGGGGGGGGGAAACATAAGAGCATTAATTCTGGTTGAAGGACGATTCTCAGGTCAAATCTCTCTCGGGGGAAAATTAATTTTGGGTGGAATGGAGTGCTAAAAATGGTATCGGAGGCTCTGAAAAAGGGCTGCAATTTCTTCTTTTATCAAGAAGCTTTGATACGAACAATAATATTTTTATATGCCCAGGGGCTTAATGAATTTTAGGTGTAAACTTTCTCCAATGCATTTTGCCCTCCATGTGGGTCTCTGTTGGAATTCCAACTTTAAACAAAGTGCCCATGGCTGCACCTTCGTCTCCTACCACATGCTGTTAGCACTTCACCATTCCCCTTTTGTTTACCTTAAGCTTCTGTGTACGTGCAGCCACACCACTGGCCTGAATCATGGCAATAAATATTGGGATATCTCCTAAGGGACTTCCTTTTCCTCCAGCAATACTGATTCCAAGGGCATCGCTGAGCTCCTAAAAAAGAAGGACAACACCATGTTCCTATATTTGATAAGAAAACCCCACAACCTGGTTGCCCCCGGATAGCTGTTGCACAAAATCCGTCCATGATGCAGGAGGCCAGGGAAACACAGGAGTTAAACGCAGTGCCTTTGGAGTCCGAAACACCTGTTTCAGTTCTAGCACTTACTTAGCTTGGGGGAAGGGATCTCAATGCAGTTCCTTAAGCTCTTAGAGCTTCTGTCTTTATATGTTGGTTTGATGATTAAATGAGATGATATAGTGCAGTCTTGGCCTACAGAAAAGGCTCAGTAAAAGACAACGGTAGGAGCACAAACAACAAAAAAATACAAAACAACCCTATGTTACTGCTCAGTTTAGTGGCCAATTTTGATGCAGACTTGGCAAGTATGATCTCATATGGTGTTTATGATTAAACTGCCACACATATCATGCTCTTCTGGGTGTGAACAAACACACTTGGCTCTTAAAGAGCCGCACGGCTGCATCACAATAAAGGATCTGAGAGGACACCCGCTGCAGGGACAGCCGAGTTTGCAGAGAGAAGTAAGATGTGACTAAAAGTGTTTGCTAGGATCACTGGGTGAGGCAGCCTGGTTCATGCGGACCCCAGTGAAGGGATCCTGGCTGCAGTCCAGGCCTTCCCCATATTTGCTGCACAGGGTTACTATTTTAAAAATCACTCAAAGAATGAATGATGAGTTCCAGTTTCAGCCTGGTCGCGTTGCACGTCCGTGGCATCCCTCTCCTGCTGACTCATTACAGTGAACAACTCTATCAAACACGGAAACAACTACCTGAGGTTTCTGAAAAGTAAAGAAACTCAAACAAATTGTGGTGGAGGGCCAAAACTTGGAGAAAAAACGTAAGGGGTGGATTTCTCAGCTGTTTTCCTGGCAGCTTGGTCCTGAGGGCGAGCCCCAGTCAAGGGGCTGTAAAGGTGGAGTCACTCTCTCTGATATTAACACCTATCTTGCCCCATTTTACCTCTTCTGGCCACCAGAGCCAGAGAAACCAGGCAAGGGAGCTCCTGGTGGCTGGAGAATAAGGGAAGAAAACTAGAGTAGAGAAAGCCTGAGAGAGAGATCTAATCCAATAAGAGGGATCACACAGACTTCTCAGGCTCCATTCTAAGCTTCACACGTGCAGGACAGACCGACACGGAACCGAACTGGGATGTCAACCATCACTCACATTCTGAACTGGAATGGGTTGATCGTCTGCTAAAGCATAAATATCAACACTCTTCAGAGTCTATACAGCGTAACGTTTATGAGATCCAGGGTAAAATCCTAAATTACTCAGTCTGCAAAGAACCATTTTCTATGAGACCAATTTTTTTAAGGGCTTTAAAATATGTAGAACAGTTGAAAGTAAAAATTATAACATTGTTTGGTGGGGTTCTCAATTCATCTAAATGTAAACATATGACATCTATGGCATAAATGTTAGTGGTATGGTTGTGGAAAAGGGACCTATATGGTAGCAGGGTTTCTACAGTTTTAATTGATCATTTAAAAATACATACCACTTAGTGAGCTTCAATTTTACCTCATAAAGTTGGAAAAAGGGAAAAGAACAACAAGAAAAACCATGTATGAAAGAACTTTATTTAAAATTTTTTTTTTTTTAATTTTGAGAGTGCATGCACGAGCAGCCATGCGAGTGGGGGAAGTGCAGAGAGCGAGAGTGAGAGAGAGAGAAAGAATCTCAGGCCAGCTCTACACTGTCAGTGCAAAGCCAGATTTGATGTAGGGCTCATTTTCACGAACTTTGAGATCATGACCTGAGTCGAGATCAAGAGTCCGATGCTTACCCGACTAAGCCACCCAGGTGCCCCTGAAAGAACTTTAAAAACTCATGTCATGGGGGCACCTGGGTGGCTCAGTCCTGTGAGTGTCGGACTCTTGATCTCGGCTCAGGTCATGATCGTCTGGTTCATGAGATCCAGCCCCATGTTGGGCTCTGTGCTGACAACACAGACCCTGCTTGGGATTCTCTCTGCCGCTCCCCTGCATGTGCTCTCTTTTTCCCTCTCTAAATAAACTTAAAAAAACAAAAAACAAAAAAACTCATGTCACATAAGTGTGAGGACTCATTCTTTATTATTAATAACACTACGAATGCTGCCACATCATGTCTATAAAAGAAGAATGGTGATGCTGACCTCTCTAGTACAGGTAATTTATACCCTGTTTTCCAGCACGTTTGTGTCTAGCTTTTTTTTTTTAATTTTTTTTCTT
The DNA here is from genome assembly GCF_018350195.1 of Panthera tigris. Classification (NCBI taxonomy): domain Eukaryota; kingdom Metazoa; phylum Chordata; class Mammalia; order Carnivora; family Felidae; genus Panthera; species Panthera tigris. The sequence continues at coordinate 50,466,127 of NC_056667.1, read as the reverse complement.
TTTTTTTTTTTTTAACGTACATTTATTTTTGAGACAGAGAGAGACAGAGCATGAACGGGGGAGGGGCAGACAGAGAGGGAGACACAGAATCTGAAACAGGCTCCAGGCTCTGAGCCGTCAGCACAGAGCCCGATGTGGGGCTCAAACTCATGGACCGCGAGATCATGACCTGAGCGGAAGTCGGCCGCTTAACCGACTGAGCCACCCAGGCGCCCCTCTAGCTTTTATTTCCTGAATGCATCAATAGTAAAGCCCTGCATGCAAAATGGCAAGATGCATTTCATCGCAAATTTTCTGCTTGGACCATTTGTGGGAGAATACAGTTGGTAGGAGCAGGCCGTTTTATAAAAGCCTGTAAAAAAAAAACAACTGGCTGAAATGACTAAGGAAGCATAAAATGATATTTTATAAATCTTGGAATGAGGAGAAATTTATGGAATAACTTGGCTTTGTTCGAATCCATCATAATGCTTCCTTAATTTGTCCATAATTATGTATATGTTGGTAGATTTAACTTTCCCATAGGAAAGTTATGTCCATATGTCCCTATGTCCCATAGGAACATAGAGTTGCCACTCTGGTGGAAAGACACTAGGAACAAATAAAACAGATTTAGCTAAAGTTGTAATCACTAATAATGGATGTCACTTCCTGGACATTTATGATGCACTAGGTACAATGCCAGGCACACCATTTGCATGACCGCATTTAATCCACACAAGATTTACTTTGTGAGGTGTTATCATCCCCAGTTTACAGATAAGAAAACCTGAAGTCAGTAACTTGCCAAAGGTTATAGAGCTAATAAACGGTAGAATGCCTTCAAACACAGCTATGATTGACTCCAGAGAGCTAAGCTATGCTGGATATCTCTTCACTGCAGTTGAACCATGGTTATAGCAAGGTCATACTTCTTGAATCCCAAATGTAATGTTTAGAGAGAGAGATAGAGGGAATGTGCATGCGAGCAGGGGAGGGGCAGAGAGAGAGAAAGAGAGGGAGAATCCTATGCAGCCTTATGCCCAGTGCGAGCCCAGTGTGAGGCTTGATCTCACTACCATGAGATCATGACCCGAGCCAAAATCAAGAGTTGGACTGAGCTGAATGAGCCACTCAGGTGTCCCCAAATTTAATGTTTAAAAGTGACCAAAGTGAAAGTACTTTCCAATATTCTGGATGTCACACAGGAGTTTGAACATCAGGATATGACAATTTTATGAACTTAAATACATATTACACAATCTTTTGGGGAAGGGAATTTAGTAACATGTATAAAAGCCTTTAACTAACAAGTGTGGCTCTTGACTCAACAATTTCATTTCTAGAGGTACCTGGGTAGCCCAGTCTATAGAGCATGTGACCCTTGATCTTGGGGTTGTAAGTTCAAAGCCCACACTGAGTTAGAGATTACTGAAAGATTAAAAACTTTTTTTTTTTTTTTTTTTTTGTAAACAAAAACCAATTTCATTTTAGGAACAAATCCTGAAGAAATCACTCATAATATGGACAAAAAAGAAATACAAAGATGTTGTTATAAACGAGCAAAAGTTGAGAAATGTGCTAATTGTTTAGTAGGAGGAAGCTGATTAAAAAAATTATAGCACATGATATGATGGGATACTATACAACCAATAGAAATCGTCAACAAATACGAGCATGACTAAAAGTTCATGCTTTAAAGTGAAAAAGACAATGGGGTGCCTGGGTAGCTCAGTCGGTTGAACATCCAACTCTTGATTTCAGCTCAGGTCATGGTCTCACAGTGGTGGGACTGAGCTCTGCACTGGGCTCCATGCTGGTTGTGGAGCCTGCTTAAAATTCTCTCTCTGCCCCTCCCCTGCTGGCTTTCTCTCTCTCAAAATATAAAAGTGAAAAAGATAAGCCTCAAGAGTATATCCATATGACACCATTTTGTTGTTGTTTTGTAAAACTTAAACACATGCACAAAACATAGTGGATGGGATGTACCCAAAGATTCACAGTGGTCTGTGAATGATGCGGCTTTACTGATTTTTCTATTTATGAAAGATAGACCATTTGATTACTTCAGTGAAACTTAAAAGAGGACACTAACAATCCAACAAATTATATAATAAGGAGAAAATATACATTTTATGCAAATCAACAAAGATCAGAAAAATAGCAAAATTGACTTACCCTGATTATTTCAACGGTCCTTGGTCCTGTATCTGCGCCTATAAATAAAAAAGCAACACAATTAACTTTTTAAAATTAAGAGACAACATAGTATTTCATATTATCCCATAAAAATGGTGTCATTTTCTAGGCCTTTCAAGAGAGAATACTGGAGCTAATGGCATGATATACTTTCCCCAAATCCAAACTGGCAACTATTGTTTAGGGGCTAATTTGAAGAAGCCCTCTGTTTCACATGGATGTGGTCATCATCATTTGGTCTGACAAAAGCTGATGGGCTGTACCAGCAGCTGCCTGGAATATGGTGATTAAATGGCTTGAGGGGGGTGAGCTATTAGTGTTTTACTGTACATTTTTCTGCCTTAATCAAAGATAACCCTCTACTCAAGGAAAGACTTAAAAAGACACCCTGCTCTGCTCCACTTGCAATGGTGTATGCATGTATAACTTTCCTCAAGTGACCTGTAATTTCAAATTTTTCTCTTTGGAAATGGTTTTACTTTATGAAGTGCCTACACCCGATGTGGGATTTGAACTCACAACCCCGAGATCAAGAGTCGTGTGCTCCTCCGACTGAGCCAGCCAGGCCCCCCACTTTATGAAGCACTTTAGATTTCCGCTTTCCTACCACGTGATATGTGTAAAATTTAAGGCAAAATTCCCAAAATGAATCTCTATGGGTTTACTTTCTTTAGAATGGGCTTTTCATAAAGGCTGGGGCTTATGTGCACACGTTCAAAGATTTAAACTTAGTATCTTAACTGAAGGAAGGTGAAGAGATTGTTCAAAAAAAATTTTTTTTTAAACGTTTATTTATTTTTTGAGAGACAGAGCATGAGCTGGGAAGGGGACAGAGAGAGAGGGAAAGTCACAGATTCTGAAGCAGGCTCCAGGCTCCGAGCCGTCAGCACAGAGCCCGACGTGGGGCTCGAACCCATGAACCATGAGATCATGACCTGAGCCGAAGTCGGCTGCCCAACCGACTAAGCCACCCGGGTGCCCCAAAGAGATTGTTTTTAAAAAATATTAATATTAAAAAAGTTGGGCAGTGGGATGTCTTTCCTCGAGGTGTGTCCAAGTAATACCTGAACTTTTGGGGGAAGGGTCTGTAGCTCTTTTTGTGCCGACCAGGCTTTGCAGGCTGGCGATGACAGGAGCGAGGGCGGGGTGGAAGCTGTTCTGTGCACTGTGTTGGCTGCCCTGGAAAGAAAAGCCGGCAGTCAGCTGCATGGAGACACGGGCTTGCTCTTAAAAATTCAGACTTAGTACTTTAATTACTGAAGTAACCATAACCATATCATAGAAAATTCTAGAGAGGCTAAAAGGGAAAACAGAAGTTAGCCCTACGCATCCTCTTACCATACAACCCAATTTCATCTGACGTTTTTCCATTGTGTTCCCCTTTCATTTGTGCTTTTACGTATGGTTTCAATCATCAGGATAGGAAACGTGTAATAATTTTTAAAAGTTTATTTATTTTGAGAGAGAGAGAGAGAGCATGAGCCACCCAGTTGCCCTGAAAACTTGTGATAATTTAAGCTTTTCTTGCTCCACATGAAATCAGAAACATTTTCCTAGGCTGTTACATAGTGTTTATATATATGATTATATAGCATCACATATATATATATGATTATATATAAACATATATATATGATGCTAGCTATATAATCATATAATCATGTATACATGTTTATGTAAAACAACTATAATAAAATCTTAACAGACATTTTCTCCTCAGTTGAAGGAGAAAGCAGCAAATATCAAGGAGATATGTTGTTTTATGAATGGGTTAAATTTTTTTCTCAAAGATTTTTCCTGGAGTCAGTAGTAATCCAGCCCAATCTGTTATACTTCCATTACTGTCCTTTTATTCATTTAAATAAATATTTGAGGTCTACAATGTATTGTAACATATGGTTAGTGGCTACTCAAAGAGAGTCATGTACACAGTGGAGGACCCTTGCAGAAAATAATATAACCAAAGAAAAAAGTAAAAAGAAAATAATGCAACCAAGAGTACAGAAGGTTTTCTACCAAATTTTCAAGGTTATGCCTCAAAATTATGATAAATTATAATTTGATTCATTTCCCTAGTTCCATCATGCAAGTTGTTTAACATTTTAACATTCTTTAAATATGAAAATTTACAAGGGCACCTGGGTGGCTCAGTTGGTTATGTGTCCTACTCTGGATTTCAGCTCAGGTCATGGTCTCACAACTGTGAGATTGAGCCCCTTGTCGGGGGAAGCCTGCTTGGGATTCTCTCTCTCTGCCCCTCCCCCACTCATGCGTGCACGTGTGCACACGTTCTCTCTCAAAATAAACTTAAAAAAATACAGAAAAGGTGAATTATACAGTAGACATTCATATGCATGCCACTTAGATTCCACAATCAATATTTTGCTGTATTTTCTTTATCACATATCCATTATTTGTTCATCAACTTTGAAAACTATTTTCAAAGCAGGCTCACATTGCCAGCATGGGGCCCGATTTGGGGCTCAAACTCACTAATCGTGAGATCATGACCTGAGCAGTAGCTTAACTGACTGAACTACCCACGTGCTCCAATTTAATTTTTTAAAGTGTATTTTTATTTATTTAGAGAGACAGAGTATCAGTGGGGGAGAGAGGCAGAGAGAGAGAGAGAGAGAGAGAGAGAGAGAGAGAGAATCTTAAACAGGCCCCATACTCAGCACGGAGCCCAAGGCAGGGCTTGATCTCACACCCTGAAATCACGACCTAAGCCAAAATCAAAAGTCAGATGCTCAACCAACTGATCTACCCAGGCACCCCTATTCATCAATTTTTAGAAATTCATTTCAAAGTAAGTTATAGACATCAATATACTTCACAATGGATATGTATATTTAAAGGAGTGTTTTTATATTTTTCCTGAAAGGATTTAAATCAGTAGTGCTATAATACTCAGAATTAAGGAAGTACAGAATATTATAACTTTTGCCTAAAAAATCTTAGAGCAATGTGTTTGCCAAGGCCTTTATAAATATGAACTGTGCCTGGCAGTATTCCCTCAGTTACCTGAGGAAAAGATTTCTCAAGTGTTTTTCCATTACACAGTTTGCACTACAGAGTAAAGATACTCTCTTCTGGTTGCTGGGGAAAGACATTATTTTAAAAGAAGGAGCTTGGGCGCCTGGGTAGCCCAGTCCGTTGAGCATCTGACTCTTGATTTTGGCTTAGGTCATGATCTCACAGTTTGTGAGAATGGGCCCCGTGTTGGACTCTGTGCTGGTGGCATGGAGCCTGCTTGGTATTCTCTCTCTCTTTCTCTCTCTCTTTCTCTCTGCCCCTCTCCCATTCACGCTGTCTCAAAAATAAACATTTAAAAAAATGACTCATGAATTATGGATTATTAATCAAGTCTTATTTCCTCTGAGCTATCTCACAGCTAATTTCTATACTATTCTTAAAATAAAGAAAGTAAATAAATAAAAGAGGCTTGGTAGCCCCCAAAGATAGAAGATCTCTCTTAATGAACCTACTTTCTCTAGGCCAAGTCAGTGAGTTATAATTCTCCTTGGCTTTCAAAAGAAGACATTTATCTCCCCATCTTGTAATTGCCCAGAAAGAAATCTGTGCCCCTAGGGGGTCCTGACTGCTTTTAAATAGGTTTGGGAATAGGGTCCTTTTTTTTCTTCAGCTGGGTCATGGGCTGGTCTTCAATTCACGATCATGGAGAACATATCCTTTCCACAGCCAGCTTTAGCCTTCTTTCAATTAGCCAAATATGACTGCTGCCTCTCATATAATCTCAGCCAAATTTTAAGGACAAAGTAAGGATACAACATATTTACTGTTTTCTGAGTTAGACTTCTACCCCCTGAAGTAAAAATTCTGTGTAAGAAGGTAAGGTACTTTGATACTTTGTCTCAGGTTTACAAAATAGAACAGCTCACATTTATATATCAGATAAATGGTGATGATGGTTTTATTGACATTTAATAATAGACCTTCTAAATTTGTTAGCTCTGCATTTAACCTGAGTGTGAACTTTACTAATCACCCAAGACATTTCTTATTATACATGTTCCTCAAGGGCAGAAATCTAGTTCTACTTACTACCTTGTCCTTCAATTCAAACTTTTCTTAAAACACTGGAATCCTTTGTATCCCTTTGTGCTTTTGTATATGCTAGTCCATCTGTCTGGGATGCCTTCTCTTCAACCTATCAAACTCCTTTTGCAGTGAGACCCAAAGGGGCCTCCTTTGTGGCACCTTCCCATATTCTCCAAAGAGGAAAAATTTTATCCCTAGGATTGTTCAGGGATAATTTAACCTCCTGTTAGATTAGTGAAATTAGCCATTAGTGAAATCACTCAACAAGTGAATCTTCCACTAAGGAAGAAGCTGAGACAACTATTTTGCATCTGAGATTCCCACTGTTGATACAAGTCTGGTTAGAATCATTATCAACCATTTACTCCTGGAGTCCCATGGCAGCGCTGTGTCTTAGTACACATGATATTTGCTGCTCATTGTGTAGACCAGAAATGAAAGAGATAAAATATTCTAAACTTAACATGATGTTTATTGGGTTTCACTGCTTTCAAGATTCTCTAAGACAAGATACCTAGTCTGTGATCCTATCTGAACAATGGTATTTTTTTTCACCTATTTTCTAATACCAATGAAGCAAAAGAGGCAGTTCGTAGCATTCCAGAAGCATTCCTGTATGCAAACCACAAACTCAGAACGACTTCTGAACAAAGGCCTTGGAGAGGCTTTAAGCCTATGGCAACCAGGGAGAGGACCAAAACTCATGCTTTTAACCTCAAAACAAAGGCCCATCTATAACCCACAAAGGGGAACGGAGGTCACAGGCAGGTTTCTACAGTTTCATTATGTACCAAATGGGACTAAACATATAGTCCACCATCTTGATTTTCTCAGCCATTATAATTAAAACAAAATAAAAAACCTCAAAACTTTGAAATATACTTTGTTAAAAAAAAAAAGTGGCACTTACATCAGCCTTGCAAATAAACATAAGATGTTTGCTAACCTACAAAATGTCACCCACTAAGGCCTCCCTCTCATAGGATAACCCCCCACACTTCACTCTCTTAGGAATATACCATTAATTGCCCTCAGCATGTGTGAGTGGCTATTCACAAGTTAACTTTATAGCAATATTTAATTGAACGAATAGAACAATGTTGTGCTAATGAGGGTCAAATTGCCACCAGATGTTGCTTCTTTCTTTCTTTCTTTCTTTTTTTTTTTTAAATAAACACAGCTGTGTACATGCATGCATAGGCAATACAGAACTAATAGTGGACAACAAAAGTAGTTCTAAGAAAACACTGGCAGGCAATAAAGGAGAGAAAAATCTAGGGATTAATGAATTTCCATCCCACCTTTCATTTTTATTTCAAACACATTAAAATGCACTGAACTTGGTATTGTGAATATGCTGTATATTATACATTATTTCCAAACAACCACTTAAGAAATGGGGACTTTCTCTCAGTGGGGACAGGTGAGTCAGTGTGATGGGAAGCCATCAACAACCTGACTGTTCTGTGACGTCTTCCTTGAGGAGGTCCAGGAACCAGCACGGAGTCTTCCAATCTCTAGCTGCACCAGCCCCTGTGCACACTTGGAAAGACAAGAAAAGAGGTGAAAACCAGCATTTATACTCTAAAATTATCATGGCAGGGCCTCCACTCATCTCTGCAGCCAACAATTGTAAATGGGTGACAAAAGCAACAGGCAAAAAGGAAATTCAGTCCTCAAAAAATCACACAAAACAACAGAAATTCACCAACTCAGCGGTATTCACGTCATGACTTCATGACTTTTTAAAACATGGTAAAAGGATTACATTTCAATTCACCTCTTTTCCTTTTCCCTTCTGATGAAAGTATTCACGAGCAGTGACATAATTAAGGAAAAGTGGGTGAAAGGAAGACCGAGAAATCAGACATGGAGATAATCTACAAATAACTTCTCTCCTAAGTCACAACCCAGAGTTGACTACACTAGAAAATCAGGATCTTGCAATAAACAAAATTCTTTTGTCTTTGCAAAAGCTTCCACAGCTATTTGTGAAACAGCATAAGACACAGCTGGTTATAATTGAATGCAAAGTTACAGGAACTTTTACTAATCCGTTTCCTCCAAAGGAGGTAGGGTCCATGTTGCAGAGACACTTGGAAGGGAAGGAATTCTGAACCTTTGCCTCCCTATGACTTCAGTGAGGAATAGCTCGCGTGGTGAGAAAACCACTCAAGCAGACCCTTGTCATCTTGGGCGTGCTGCTCTACTTTTTCAAACTTCATTTGTGAATCAGAGGACTTGGTCTAGATAATCTTTAGTGGTCCCTCAAGCAGTAAAAGCTAGATTGGGTAAATTCACGACAATACAGTGTTAGAGAGAGAAGGAGGAATTTTGTGATTCCAGGAGAACTTATACCATCTAATGCACTTGAGGATAATTGTGGATACTTGGATTCTCACAGGTATAAAAACTAGCTTAGAAATCCCCAAAGAGGTTACTCCTCAATCCTGTTAGTCATTATAGCAGCTTTCTTGTAAAGCTGTTTATGATGGGTTAAAGTAATCAGAGTTTAGATCTCTAGTTAAAACTCGAATTAGCAGAAAGTCTAACCCATTTTATAACCAAGCCAGTTTAGAACTGTCCCCCGCCCCGGTCCCCAGACTTTAGTTACACCAGCCAGGCAAAAAGCAGCCTGGGGACTCACCTTGAGGACAGTGGCCACCGTCTCCTGTGAGGCATTTCTCATGTCCTCCCCATTCACAGATAAGATCTGATCTCCCTGAATCAATCTCCTATCAAGGTCTGCAGCTCCACCTTTCACGATGTCAGAAATAAACACTCCACTTCCATTTCTGTGAATACCATAGAGCAGTGGGTAATGGCACAATTTAGTATTTCTTCAGTAAATCTGAGATTACTGACATTCTACACAGTTTCACTAAATCCTAACGCTTGGAAGAATGGTCCTACAAAGCCATCTCATCCAATTATATCCACTAACTTCCCAAATGATAAACCTCAGAGTGCTTGCCTTTTAAATAGTTTATACCTATTTGTGCTGCCTACTGTAAAATTCATTTTTATTGGCCCAAGGGCATTATTTCTGCAAGAGGATAATCTTAGTGAAATGAAATGGAAATTCACTTTAAAAAGCATAGTACTCTTAAAAAAATTTTTTTTAATGTTTACTTCTTAGAGAGAGAGAGCAAGAAGGGGAGGGGCAGAGAGAGGGGGAGACATAGAATATGAAGCAGGCTGCAGGCTCCAGGCTCCACACTGTCAGCCCAGAGCCCAACGTGGGGCATGAACTCACGGACAACGAGGTCGTGACCTTAGCCGAAGTTGGACGTTTAACTGACTGAGTCACCCAGGCGCCCCTTAAAATGTACAAGTTATTTCCTTATAGATTAGCTCACTTACTAGTACCTGATCAATTTCTAGTTTTATCACTCTTCCTTTTCCTGTTGTTACTAAGGTTTTAATTATAATTATTTATTTGAGGAGTAAATAAATTTGTATGTCTCAAATTCAAGAGGTTAAAAAGTGGAGAAAGCACCTGGGGCTTCCTCATTGTTTTTTAAGGCTGTATTCGATTCTACAGAGGTTCTTTACTTTCATGATGAGTAAAATATATAGATAAAATATAGAGGTTATTGTCAGTCACTAGCTGTTGCAAACAATGTGCAATGGAGAACATATCTACAAGAATACTGTTAGGATACATTTCTAGTTGTGGAATTGCTAAGTCAAAGAATTGTGCATTGTGAAAGCATATACACCTGATCCTTTACAATGGAACATTTTGGGCTAAGGAACGTGAATGTTCCTTACAAACCCAATCTGAAATAGTAGTATTGTACGAAGATGGTTTTATCAATCCACTATGAGGCAATAAAGTAAAAACCATTACTCTCTGTGGAATCTCGCCAGGCATATGCATGTGTCACAGGTAAGCAAACTTCAACATGGGCTCTGTCAGGTGCTCTGCACCAGGTATGCAGGGAGTTTGTTTAGAAATATGAGTCTCAACTTTTTTGATTTGTAATGCGTTTTCCGAGTGACGATTTAACAGTGCTGAAGAATGAGATCAGGACAGCACAGTACCTGGCACAAAATCAGTGCTCTCAAAAACTCTCTAATATTTTATTTTAATAACAGCTTGGACTGCTGGAAAAAAAACAATGGGCTAGCCGTCAGAAGTCTTTGAAGGCACAGGATGTAATATACATAAAACCATTTCAATGCTCCCTAAGACGATGGTTGATACCCATTTAAGGCCATATTGGGGCGTCACCTGACAATCTTGCAGCCCTGTTGGAATAAACACACACCAAATAACTAAAACCAGTAAACCATGGAAGCTGGAATTGCAGTTGCAAGATATGACTTACTTCTCTAATCTACTGATATTATTCTATAATGCCTATCATATGGGTAAGCGACACAGACTTCAAATGAAAAGCCTAGCCACCAGGATCTACCTACATTTTTGGTGCAAGTTACCTTTTGGGGACATCTTTCTTAATGAAAACTACTGTCATAAAGAATTTGTCTCTCAACTACACTTATTCAGCTAGTTTTTGAAACTCACCAGCTAGATGTAGTTAACAGCATAAGATTAACATGGTATTCATGGCAGAGGAATTTTCTTTCTCTTTTTAAAAATTTTTTAAGTTTATTTATTCACTGAGAGAGAGCACAAGCAGGGGAGAGGCAGAGAGAGGGAGGGAGAGAGAATCCCAAGCAGGCTCTACACTGTCAGTGCAAAGCCCGATGTGGGGTTTGAACCCACGAACCGTGAGATCACGACCTGAGCCAAAGGCAGATGCTTAACCGACTGAGCCACCCAGGCACTCCGGAATTTTCTTAACCCAACTCTGTATAAACCTATCTCTTGATATTAGCTATTTCTTGGGTAAAGCCTCAGATCTAAGTGACTCCAAGGTATAAAAACCCTTTTGAGTCTCTTATTTATTTATTTATTTACTTACTTACTTATTTATTAAAAAAAAATTTTTTTTAACGTTTTATTTATTTTTGAGACAGGGAGAGACAGAGCATGAACAGGGGAGGGTCAGAGAGAGGGAGACACAGAATCTGAAACAGGCTCCAGGCTCTGAACTGTCAGCACAGAGCCTGACGCGGGGCTCGAACTCACGGACCGCGAGATCATGACCTGAGCCGAAGTCGGCCGCTTAACCAACTGAGCCACCCAGGCGCCCCGAGTCTCTTCTTATTCTATATGGGAACAAATATAGTCTCAGTTGACTGGGCTTCAGGTTCTATCTTCATATGACACATTTTTTTTTTTTTTTTTTTTGGTAAGATCTTGCTCAGAGATATTACCAATGTCATTCTAATATTTATAGATAGGTTGAATTTAGAAGCCATACTGTTAGTTTACATGAGACTTTACCTTTCAGTGTTTGTAGGCTCCCTAGGGCTCTGAAGGAAAAGGCCAATCTGTCCTAACTTGCATAGTATTTCCTTACCGTTTCCCAACAATACTCAGACCCAGTCCTCGGCCGGCCTTTTTCTGCAGATCCACTGGGAAAATCTCCAAGTTCTCCTCATCCCTGTAGTGTGCCTCATCTCTATACACCACCAGCCGCACCTTCTGGGGGGTCTGCCTCAGGGCTGTGATGGCTTCTTCATGGCTGGCGCTCCTCAGGTCAATCCCATTAACCTGGAACAATGGACATCTGAGATGGGCTGCTGACAGCAGAGACCTCCATGCCGGTTCTGTCTGGAGCTCTTTAATCCAACCAGTGACAAACCTCTGGAAATTTCTAGCTGTTCCCAAGGCAGGTGGCAACTATTGGCAGTAGTAGCTGCTTCATGTATAAAGGAGGTAGCCCTTATCCTCTCCTACCCCAAAAGCATAGAGGGTGCTTAGTACACACAGTAATGCTGTTTTGCAAAGCTGTGAGCTCTACTATGGAATCAACATGGTTGGGGAGGGGGGAGGGTGAAAGGGAGCAGGAGGGGTGGAAGGGTCTAACGGCCTCATGTAATTGAGGTCAAAAGGGAAATGAACATTAGTGTTGGTCAGCATTTTAGGACTCAGTTTGCTTATTGAATTTGACGTCCTCACTCTTAATTGCAAACATCACAACTACTTTAGAATAAGCCGGAAAAAAAATGAGAGACCAGTATTTCTGACAGTGTCGAAACCCCCTTGAAGTATACCCTTCTGAACCTGGATCCGAGAGAGCACAAACAGGACCATAAGTTAGAAGCAAACTGTACTGGAAACAGCACTGAGTAAAGCCATGGCTCTGCTTCCGGTAAATCACGTGAATTTGGAAGTTGTGGGCCCTCAATAAGCCTCTGTTTCCTTGTCTGCTAAATGGAGATCATATAGCCAGTTTACTTATTTATTTCTTCAAACTTACTTGTGTTTTACTTAAGAAATGTTTGTGTAGTGCTTGTGTATTAGCCCTTTGTAAATATTTACTCATTTAACCCTTATACTAACTCTCTGAAATAGGTACCATTACCATTTTACAGATGAGGAAAGTAAGTCACGGAGGGGCTAAAGAGACTTGACCCAGGTTACATAGCTAGTCACAGTTTGAACCCAGACTATCTTCCCACCCTTAGTCTCTATACCCTTCTGCCTCAACATACTCTTACTTAAAAAAAAAATTTTTTTTTAACATTTATTTATTTTTTGAGAGACAGAGACAGAGTGCGAGCAGGGGAGGTGTAGAGACAGGGGGAGACACAGAATGTGAAGCAGGCTCCGAGCTGTCAGCACAGAGCCCGACGTGGGGCTCAAACTCATGAACCGTGAGATCATGACCTGAGCTGAAGTCAGTTGCTTAAGCAACTGAGCCACCCAGGCACCCCTCAATGTACTCTTAGAATGAGTTATTGGATCCCCTGCCACAGAGAAAGTCAAGTACTGTTATGGATTAGTGGATTTAACAAAAAGGAGAAATTGAGGGGAAGAATGGCCAAGGACTCAAAGGAAGGGAGTCATAGGTCACTCCCTCAAGGTCATAGCTAGGAAAAGACACAAAGGGAAGAGTAGGCACAGGTCATGGCTAGTAGTGGGGTGGGTGATGGGGTGGGGGGTGGGGTGGCAGAATAGAAGATTTCCCTCAAGATGCTGGTTCTACTCCATGTTTTAGTCCATCCCTGTGTGTCCTGGGCAAGTCAAGCTTATCTCTGGTCTTCCATTCCTTCATCTGTACAATAAGGGATTGGTCTCAGGCTTTTCCAATTCTAACATTCCAAAGACTAGTGACTTGTGGCATAAAGATTGGTTACAGAGAGGGAGAAGAGAGCAATGAGCCTTTCTTGGAGAAGGTGGGTTTTGAGCAATTATTTAAAGCTGATTCTATAAGCCAGAAAAATGTTTAAAAGCCTAATTTTCATGATGCTTTTTCTTTTCTGGTATATCTTGTGTTTGTGTTCTCAATTACATTAACTATACCCAGTGGTTAAGGGGTGCCTAGCTGGCTCTAGTTGGCAGAGCATACGATTCTTTTTTTCTTAAAGTTTTATTTATTTAAATAGTCTTTACACCCAGTGTGGGGCTCAAACTCACGACCCTGAGATCAAAACTTGCACGCTGCTCCGACGGAGCCAGCCGGGTGCCCCCAAGCATGCGACTCTTGATCTCAGGGTCATGAGTTCAAATCCCTGGGCATAGAGCTTACTTTAAAAAATAATAATAATGAAAACAAAACAAAAACAAAAACAAAAACAAAAAAACCCCAACCCAAACAGTGGTTAAGTATGGGTTTTAGATACAGACGGCCTTCAGTTTGAGCATGGATTTTAACTTATGTTGTGAAACCTTATGTATATTAGTCAAGCTAAGCTTCAACTGGGTCATTTATGAATTGGAGATAATATCTATTTAGTGTTGTGAGGATTAAGGGAAATAAACCCTCTAAGGCATTCGGCACAGGACCTGGCACACAGTTAAGTGCAATGTAAGTTAGAAGTTGGGATTTTATAAGGAGTTGAAGTAACCCCTGTCAGGGCTGTTTTCAGTCAGTGCCAGCATTCACTGTTACTTTAGGCCCATGAGTGCACTCTCATTGTTTGTGAGGTAAATCCATAGGACAAAGGGGAAAACAATGTCTCTAGAAAATGTGGTCCGAAGTGATTATTTCCCTGTATTCCAATAGATGGCACACCAGACCACTTCTGTTACTCAAATGCAAAATAGTTACTTCCCTGGACTCCAGGTGAGTTCTCATAAGCCTCTGAAATAGCTTGTGAGAGGCCCTAGCAATTATACTTTCCATAAAAAGCACTGTCATGAAACTAATATAATAAAAGCAATTTATACTAAATTCCAGCATGAAGATGACTGCCCAAATCCAAGACATCTGCTCCAAGTTCACAGTTTTCATTTCCTCCTTTGCTTATCAAGAGGCACCACTAAATGCACCAGTGATCATAAGAGAAATATCGCTGTGCAGCTCGAATATTGTGGAGTGATGTATTACCTTAAGTGCCTTACAGAAGCACTATATGCATTATTTAGAGCATTGATTGTAGAAGGGTAGGGGTGGTAATTGCAGAGCTCCCTACTTGAGACAAAGAGCCATAGGAGGCCCCAGTCATCAAGGGGAGTGTATCACATCTCTTGGATAGGACGAGGAAGTGGGGAAGTCACTGCTTTCGAGGGAAAGAATAACCAAACCAGGCAGCACTTTCTCACTACTTTATTCCACAGGGAAAACCAGGCTTTAGCCCTTTACTCTTTCTGCTCCCACTTGCACAAAAATAGAAGATAATGGACGTAGAATTAGGGAAGGATGAGGGACTGAGTCTAAAAGGAGAATCAGAAAGAAGACAGTTCATGCTAATTATAGAATCATAAATCTTGCCATGCTAAAAAATTGCTGGATTAGATCTTTGTCAGCAAAATCTGGCTTGTCCCAATTTTTAAAAAAGTAATCTCTACGCTCAATGTGGGGCTCGCACCCAAGGCTCCAAGATCAAGAGTGGCATTTTCTTCTGACTGAGCCAGTCAGGCGGCCCATGGCTTGTCCTGATTTTAACAAGAGGATAGAATTAAAATTATGAAAGGCCACTGACAATGCAGAGGACTCTCATAAGTAGAAAGGCCATTGTGTGGAAAGTGCTGATACACAGTTATCTTGTTTCACGGTCTTGAAATGTACTGCCAAAGCTGGCCTGTTTTCTCAAGGCAAACCTGCAGGCCGAAGGCTGATGATGCCTAATTATGCATCTGTACACATCAACCACAACTAGCACAAGTCCAAATGTGGGGTCTAAAGCTGCTTACAAAGGAAACATGATGTTACTTGACCAAACAGCTACTTCTTTAAAAAAAATTTTTTTTAAATGTCTATTTATTTTGGAGAGAGACAGAGTGTGAGCAGGGGAGGGGAAGAGAGAAAGACACATACACAGAATCCGAAGCAGGCTCCAGGCTCCTAGCTGTCAGCATAGAGTCCGACACAGGGCTCAAATTCACACACTGTGAGATCATGATTTGGGCTGAAGTTAGTTGCTTAACTGACTGAGCCACCCAGGTGCCCCCATACAGCTACTTCTTAACTAAACACATGACATGCTTTTGTGGACTAGATACTGCATGGGGTAAAATTTCCTGATCAATAAAAAAACAACTTTTGTTTTAGTTGACACACACTGTTATATTATATCCTGGTCATCTTTAATGTTTATTTATTTTTGAGAGAGAAAGAGAGACAGAGCATGAGCAGGGAAGAGGCAGAGAGAGGGAGTCACAGCATCTGAAGCAGGCTCCAGGTTCTGAGCTGTCAGCACAGAGCCCGACGTGGGCTAACTCACGAACTGTGAGATCATGACCTGAGCCAAAGTTGGATGCTCAACTGACTGAGCCACCAAGTGCCCCATGTCCTGGTCATCTTTAATGAGGAGTATAGACCATCCATCCATATTGGGTAATATAATTCAGTTGGATGCCAGGAAATGGTTTGAGTTTTCAATTTCTCCTTCCACTCAATTGCCTTCTTCATGTTAACCTATCCTGAGTATTCACTTGTACATGAATATGAAAGAGAACAGCTACAGCTGAGATATCCCATACAAATAGTTTTAAAAAGGGATTTTTTTTTTACTGAAGTATAACTGTTATGAAATAAACTATATTTAAAGTATATAATTTATATTGCTAATTTATGTGATTTATACCTATGCAACCATCACCATAATCAAGAAAATGCTCCACAGATTAGATTTAGTTTCAAGTGACCATTATAGAATAATCCATGGGCTTACAAATCATGTATCTAGGCATGTATGCATCTGTACTCTTTTGAATATTCAATCTATTCATCTTACAAAGCCAATTATGATAACACCAGTTAATTAGAAAACCTAGGGAGAAAAAAAAAAAAAAACCCTTGAAACTCCTGACCACTAAAAAATGGTGCTATATGCAAAAGCAGTCAAGCCAAATCCCAAAGAGGCCTCGCTTATTTTTCTAACCTCATACACTTGTACCTTAATGAATGTACTGGGAATATGTCCTAATCCAATGATGAAGCACAGTAAAGGTCTGCAGAGAAACCCTGAATTTAATTTGCAGCGAGCCCGGCCTCTCCTTTAACTCTTTCTTGCCTATATTTTCTGCCCTTAATTATATCTGTGGTTTCATCTTGGGAGGCAAACTTGAACCACCAAAGGGGAAATAAAATTCTATGATGTCATTCATAATGTGCTGTATTAAAGTTGCAAAGCAAAAATGCACATGCCCACCATAAAATGTTAACTATTCAATTAAATTCATCCAATGAAAGAAATAAATGTTGCCTAAAGGTCTCACATCATCAAAAAAGCTTTTTCGTTCCACCTACCAGAATGCCTGGCATTGACCTGCCATTCATCCGTTCCTTAGTTCAGACACTGCCTGCTTTGGCATTTTTTAAAAGGCTTTAACACCTTTGCTAATTGAGAGCCCATTTGAAAGAGGCAAGCTAAACATTTCATTTCTCCCTAAAGGGAGAAGATTCTACATTTTCATCAACTAGAAAACAAAAGCGGAAAGCATTTTACTTAACGATTTATTAGGAGTAAGAAAACAATACTTAAAACAGCACTGAAGTCTTTAAAACATCGGCTGTCCATGTTTTTGCATATGTCTGTGTTTTTAGGAGAATTTAGACAGCTTTAGTGAAGCGGCAAAACAAGTCAAGTTGCAATACTATGCACTCTCATTTGATATTAAGATTATAGAACTATAGGTTGTACTTCTGCTTTAATTTAAAAAAGTTTTCACAGATTTAGATTGATGATCTGCCATGATTCTGATTATAGTTATTCAATGTACATTAAAGAAAGAAAAAAGAGTAAGGTACATCTTTTGCTAAATGGGAGAGAGATAAGTGAGGACAAAATGGAGTACAAGACTGTGAATAAATACTTTGTGGATCAAGGTCAGTAAGGGAACTGTATTTGCTAGTATTAAATGAAACTCATAGTCTTATACCTCTAATATCTGGTCACCAGCCCAAAGTCTTCCGTCTCTGGCCGCGGCTCCTTCTTCGTAGACTTCGTGTATAACTATAGCATCCTAGAAAAAACAAAATTCTTATTAATTTTCGACAACCATAAATGCTTCCTTACACAAACAACCAAACCATAGGCAGCGACCCATAAATTGCCATTTGCTAATAGTGTCATATTTTATGGGACCTGAAGGTAAATAAAATACACAGTTACCATATATTCCAAGGTATAATTAATTTTTCCTAAGTTTCTTATTTCATTCCTTTAGAACTGGCTTTGCCTAATATTTCAAGGTAAACTTCCCCCCTGTGTTTTACTGTTAACCTGTACATTGCTGCTGTGTATGAACTTGAGGTGAACTGTGCGTCATTCTTATTTTCATTTTATGGTATATTTTGAAACATGGTTTCAAGTATTTATTAGTATTCAAGGATTTGGCATAGATGTGTGGTCTGATGCAGGGGGTCTGTCAGGCCCATTACTTGGGCAATGAAAGAAAAGAACTTAAGTGGAGTGAAATGACCCTGGAGGATGAAGCATCGAGGAGGGGGAAGGGTGTTCATGACCCTAAGTAAGTGTAAGACAGCCGTGGGTTCCAATTCTTACCCACCATTGTGTAATCTTGGGCAAATTAACTCCTGAACTCAGCATTCTGAGCCATAAAATCAGGACAATACCTAAGGCAGGTAAGCTCAGGCTGAGGAAAGTATTTCATGGTTAGTGAATTAAAACAAAAAATTCCTATCTTTTCAAATTAATAACCTTAAATTTTAATCATCATAAAAATAACACATACCAGTGTAAAGAACTCAAGCAATACCACAGCATGTAGTAAACCACAGAAATAAACTGCCTCCTTGGTCTGCCCCTCAGTCTCACTCCCCAGAGACAATCACCATCAACAGTTTCCTAAGGATCCCTGCAGACAATGTACATCTCTACACCCAAATATTTCTATCATATGTACATATATTTTGGTGAGACTACTTTTAAAATATTCAGTTGAATATGTTCACACAACTTTCCCCCCTCATGTTAAGCAAGTAGAGGATTTTTATAGAGCTGAAAACTAAAGCAGCCAGAAGCCATTGGTTCTTTCTGCTGTTTATCAGACTGAAGGGCCTGAAAAATATGATGTTGGAAGGATTATGCCAGCTGTGTTGGAGGGCTGCTGGGAAAGGAAAAGAGCTTCTGCGTGGAGACTAGAAACAGAGATCTGTGGGTCCCATGAGAAGTGCAGAAGCCCTGCACTGCCCAGTGTCCCCCATGCCACACCAGCCCCAGCACATGCACTGGCTTACCAGACTCTGCAAGCAATGGTCAAGGGGGCCACAAGCCATGCACAATGGATCCCACCTTGGAAGAAGTCCTGTGTCCCAAGCACTGGGGCTTGGAAGCAACAGGATTTCTAGACTTGAGGTCATGAAGGCTTGGGTAAGACGGGCTTGATGACAACTGGGGGGACTGATGATAATGGCCAGGGGCCCACCAATGATGTCTGGGAGTTTTGTGAGGAGACCAGAACCCTGAGAGCTTGAGGAGCCTACGAAATGACTGAGGGTGATTCTGCCTTGGCCCAGAAGTATGGAACCTCAGAATCAGAATTAAATTGACGTGAAGTCAAACATAAAGAAATATTTCTTGCAGAAGTATAACAAATAAGACAAAAAAAAAAAAAAAAAAAGATCCAAACCAAATCTACTTTCTTAAAAAAATAAATAGGGGCGCCCGGGTGGCTCAGTCGGTTGGGCGTCCGACTTCAGCTCAGGTCACGATCTTGCGGTCCGCGAGTTTGAGCCCCGCGTCGGGCTCTGGGCTGATGGCTCAGAGCCTGGAGCTTGCTTCCGATTCTGTGTCTCCCTCTCTCTCTGACCCTCCCCCGTTCATGCTGTGTCTCTCTCTGTCTCAAAAATAAATAAACGTTAAAAAAAAAAATTTATTAAAAAAAAAATAAATAAAAAGGTTCTTATGTGAATTTGGGAGTAGAGAAGCAATACAAGAAAATACTAAGAAGTTCTACAACCAGATGACTCCACTGGATTCCAAATATCTTTCTCACTACTTTCATTTTATCATCACATGCTTCTGAAAACATTCTTTATTATAGCAATTATAAAGGCAGCTCCCAGGAGACAGGAGAGGTTCCCTAATCCAGACAATTTACATTACAGATTTTGTATCAGCAACAGATTTTAGACCATTCTTTGTTTTAACTCTGATTTATGAAATTTCCGGATGCAGGGAGCATCTAGACTGCCAAGAGTTGGTTCCTCTGAACTGCTTCAAGGGAATGGCTTTGTGAAAACGTGCTGGGTCAGTGGCTTCAGGAGATCCCAGCAACACTGCCAAGATGACACCAAGGGCCAGTTTTATGAAAGTAGTGCAGGGAGAAACTAACGCAAGTTCCTTGTAATGACTTGTGTCATGCTGGTGTTTCAAGTTTGGAGGCCAAACAGCCCCCCTTCATTGGACTGACAGAATCAGACTGAACTCCTACTAACATGGTGTTTACAGAGTTCAACTTCCAGCATAAACTTCTTTAATTTTGCAACATTACAAAAGTCAAATGGGAAATTTCTCTTCATTTGCACTTAAATGGAAGAAAAATATCAACTGTAGTTTTTATTCCATAAAAGTAGCCCAGGGGCGCCTGTGTGGCTCAGTCAGTTGAGTGTCCGACTTTGGCTCAGGTCATAGTTTGCGGCTTCGAGCTCCACATCGGGCTCTGTACTGACAGCTCAGAGCCTGGAGCCTGCTTTGGATTCTGTGTCTCCCTCTCTTTTTGCTCTTCCTCTGCTCACGCTCTCTCAATAAATAAATAAATAAATAAATAAATAAATAAATAAATAAACAAACATACAAACAAACAAACAAACAAATAAGTAAAATAAACACACACTAAAAAAAAAAAAGTAGCCTGAATTAAAACCTCTTCAATACTTTCTGGGTGTTCAATGAACTCTTTTTTTTTTTTTTTTAATGTTTATTTATTTTTGAGAGAGAGAGAGAGAGCGCACAAGCAGGGGAGGGGCAGAGAGAGAGGGAGACACAGAATTCAAAGCAGGCTCCAGGCTCTGAGCTGTCAGCACAGAGCCTGATGTGGGGCTCGAACCCACAAACTGCGAGATCACGACCTAAGCCGAAGTCTGGCGCTTAACCGACTGAGCCACCCAGGCGCCCCAATGAACTCTTTCTTTAAAGTTTATTTATTTGAGAGAGAGTGTGGTGTGCAAGCAGGGGAGGAAGAGAGAGAGAGGGAGACAGAATTCCAAGCAGGCTCCGTGCTGTCAGAGCCCAACACAGGGCTCAAACTGACGAACCATGCAATCATCACCGGAGGCGAAATCAAGAGTTAGACGCTTAACCAACTGAGCCACTGAGATGCCCCATAATGAATCTTATAAATAAAAGAAATATACTATCGCTCAAATGCTGAACTCCCTGTCAATCTGTTTTGTCCAGGAGTCTGTGTGAAAAACTCCCCATTATTTCTTCCCTTTTGCTTGACTACTGTTGTGATTTCTCTTAAAGTTATCAATGAAAATACAAGAAAACAGTAGACACTCTAACCTATCAATAGAAAAAGGTCACATTTCTTACCATGTGCCCTATGTGTTGACACTGGATTGTGAAGTTAAGGTTCTGCTCAGCTGTACTAAAAGGGGGTGCTAGACATGAGAGGTGGGGGCCAACAGGTAAATTAGAAATGTGGGCTGGTGAACTGAAAAGAAAAATAGATTTATTTTTTACAACTTACACAGTTGATAAGGTAGGACAAAATAATAAAAAAAAGATACTGTATTGAGCTATTTTAGGCATCTATTTGACAAGGCCACAAAAAATTTTTACTTCTTACTTTGAAAAAATTGTGATTAGATGAAATAATGGGTCATTAATGAAAGACTGCTATTTATTGTTTTAAGGAAAAAATTTGGAGTTGATTATACACATGATTCTTATCTCCTCATTGTATATCCTCTTAAATTTTAATGCTCTTGAGCTGTTCAAGCAAAACTGCTTGTTGGCACAGTTCTGAGTACCTTCTTCTTCCACTCTTATCTCTGCATATTTAAGTAACATTCCTTCACCCTAGGATACCTCAGTGACTCCATCTACCAATACCAATGACTTCTAAAACTCATCTATTCCAGAAGCATTCTATTCATCATTTCCCTGTGGGTGGGTTGCTGGCTCACACTGAGGAGAGGCTATAGAGACAGATGATTATGAGCTAGGCCTCTGGAGTCAGATTTCTTAGTCCAAATCTTGGCCCTGCTACTTCTGGCCACGGGCCTTGGGAAGACTGTTAACCTCTCCCTTAGCTTCCTCATGTTTATATGGTTTTAACAATACTATTTGCACATAAAGCTTTATGTACAATGCCAGCACATAGTAAGGAAGTGGGAACATCTCATTTATTTTAACACCTCTGTGCCAGAGTTGCTGCACGCTTCCCATTCGTGCCATTCAATCCTCATAACGATGAAGCAAGTGCCGTATTATTAGTCTCATTTACAGTTGGGGATATGGAGGCTCAGAAGGATTCAGACTTGACCAGGTCTTTGCATCTTCTAAGTAGGGAAGATCACATTCCAACTTGGGACTGTTTAACACCAAAGCCTGTGTTCCTACAGCCATTGCAAGCATCTCACCTGTTTTGAATATTTTATTTTGCACTTGTATAGAAGCTAACCTGGGATTTTCCATATGGCATCAATTCTGTTGAAATACTGTCTCCTTAACTCCACAGCAAAAACCTTAAGGGCATGGGCTGATCATTTTGTAGACAGTGAACAAAAAGACAACTGGGGAAGTGAAAATTGAAGCCTCTCGCTTAATGAAGTGGGGTGATGATCTACGGACCTCACTTGCTAGTTAGGGGTTTGTGCTACACAAAACACGATGGTTAAGAACTCTCCCCAACCCAACATGGAGTCTCTCTCTCTCTTTTTTTTTTTTTTTAATTTTTTTAACGTTTATTTATTTTTAAGACAGAGAGAGACAGAGCATGAACAGGGGAGGGTCAGAAAGAGAGGGAGACACAGAATCTGAAACAGGCTCCAGGCTCTGAGCCATCAGCACAGAGCCCGACGCGGGGCTCGAACTCACGGACCATGAGCTCATGACCTGAGCCAAAGTCGGACGCTTAACCGACTGAGCCACCCAGGCGCCCCTCTCTCTCTCTTTTTAATGTTTTTATTTATTTTTGAGAGATAGACACAGCACGAGCTAGTGAGGGGCAGAGAGAGAAAGGGAGACACAGAATCTGAAGCAGGTTCCAGGCTCTGAGCTCTCAGCACAGAGCCTGATGCGGGGCTCGAACTTGTGAACTGCGAGATCATGACCTGGGCGAAGTTGGACCCTCAACTGACTGAGCCACCCAGGTGCCCCTAGCTCTCTCTTAATTCCATTTGTTGTTCTTGTCTCTTCCCTTCATTTTTTTCTATCTTCTTTCTATGCACCCATATTATTCAATGAATGATTTTTTTTTTCTACAGGAGCAGATATAAAAGAAAATTATATACAAGTGATGCATTCATGTTTAAAATAAAGTGGTTCAGGGCGTCTGGATGGCTCAGTAGGTTGAGCATCCAAGTCTTGATTTTGGCTCAAGTCATGATCCCAGGGTCTTGGGATTGAGCCCAGCATCAGGGCTCTACACTGGGTGTGGAGCCTGCTTAAGATTCTCTCCCTCTACCCCTCTCATGCTCTAAACTAAACTAAACTAAAATAAAACAATAAAAATCTTTTCAGTCCAAAACAACCCAGATTAATTTCTCCTAATTAATGGCAGACTTAAGAACCATTTACAGATGACCAAGACTGACATATAATCAAAAACTAATTTCCTCTTGGTAGTTGTGATTTTCACTGTGACAACAGAAATTTAAGTAACATCATCTTATTTACTGCCTGAGACAAGACCAACAATTTTCCTTTGGACACTCTAAATCACTCATTTGACTTGCCAACTCTGGATCCAGGGAAGAATCTGATCAATTAGAGAATCTCTCAGATATGGGTTTTCCTTAATCAGAAGGGTTAGGCAGGATTTCGGAGATGTAGGAAAAGTCCTCTGCTTATAAACTTCTCTCTTGAGGCACCTGGGTGACTTGGTTAAGGATCTGACTTCAAGTCATGATCTCACAGTTCATGGGTTTGAGCCCCGCATCGGGCTCTGTGCTGACAGCTTAGAGCCTGGAGCCTGTTTCAGATTCTGTGCCTCCCTCTCTCCTGCCACCCCCCCACTTGCTCACTCTCTCTCTCTCGAAAATAAAAATAAAAATAAAAATAAAACATTAAGAAAAAGCTTTTCTCTCATCAGTCTATGTCTGAAACACATTTAACTTGAGGAAAATTTCTTCATTCCACTAATTAGGGATAACATTAAAAAACAGACACCCAGGAAGAAGTAGCTGGCTCGCAAATTGAACATACTGTTTAAGGAACCACTGTTTTAATATCTCCATTCTTCAAAGAATACATATTTGTTTTTAAATACAGATAAAATATTACACATGGTATTACTCTCAAAATAATATACATTGAAAAGTTTCTCTCTGCACCTGTCCCTCAGCCACCATCTATCCCTAACTGGAGACAAATACTGTTAAGTTTCCTGTGCTTTTTTAAAAAAAAGTTTATTTAGAGAGAGAGAGAGAACACGAGCAGGGGAGGGGCAGAGAGAGAGGGAGGGAGAGAATCCCAAGCAGGCTCCACGCTGTCAGTGCAGAGCCTGATGTGGGGCTTGATCCCATGACCATGAGATCATGACCTGAGCTGAAATCAAGAGTCAGATGCTTAACTGACTGAGCCACCCAGGAACCTTCAGTTTCTTGTGTATGTTGATATAGAGAGTCTATATATCTATATTTGGAAAGTACAAAGGCACCAAAGGCTTGAAGGTCATGGTCTCTTTTATCTGCTGCCCCCTTTTCTCATGAAATTCTACTAGAGCCAGCCAAATGCCACCTCTTCTATGAAACTTTCTCTGACTCTTTTCCCCTAACAAGGTTGATCAACCTTCCTGTGAGTCACTGCTCTATCCCCTTGTATTATTGAATTTATTAGTATCACAATAGCTTTTTCATGGATCTAGGTCCTATATTACCTCCTAGTCTTGGTGGAACTCTTCCAGACTGGGGGCTGCTTCCAACTCTTCTTTGTATCCTGGTGCTGAGCCCAGGGTAGGCACTGAGTACATGTTTGCTAAATGATTACCAAGAAATTGGTTGAAGATAGAAAGATACATCAAAATGACCCAGAAAGAGGCTGGTAGGGTATGTCATAATCTTACCTACCCAATCAAGCTTCATTCTTCCTTTTTTAAAAATCCCACCCAAGCTTCTGATGGCAAAATATTAGTGACACACAACCCACATACCCATCACAAATGGATATTAAATCCATGTGAATTTCTAAAGGATTTACTTTAGTTCAAAGAGCAATTTAAAGGAGCCAAGTACACGGGACTTAATTGTCATTGAGCCCCACAAAAATCACAAACTCCTCCAGGGGGATTTAAACATTGCATTGCTGGAAAAGAATTTCATAACACGTACTAATGTATCCTTAGAGTCAAAGTCATCAGACATTTCAGCCCATCCATTACCATATTCTTTACTGTTCAGGCTACCAACAAGTAGATAAAGTAACTCATAAACATACCAATCGTTCAGCAAAAGGCAATTTTATCATTGCCACAGTAGGCTCATAACACTTAAAGAAGCCGTGTGTTAGAAAAATTAACTAAGGGTTTCCTGTGCACTGAACAATATCAATAAGCACCCTTGTGTGGGTGAACTATTTCCATAGAATGAGATTTTATAGATTACATTTCTAAATGTTCAGTGGATTGTTCTAATAAGCATTTTAGAATAAAACTTTGATAAAGAATTATGTGGTAGATATTACTATAAAGGACTATATATATATATATATATATATATATATATATATATATATATGGCTCAATTTTACTATTTGTAGGTGTGATATACTTAATTTGGATCACTCTAGAATTAAACCCAATCTTCGTTATACTCATAAAACCTCTGTTCCCACTGCCCTCAAAATAATCCTAGGTGGCATTTTAGCTACAGAAAAATTTCACATTAAATTACACACTTAGGTGGAAAACATATTACCAGTGATCCCCAAAGAGTGTCATGTCTTATTTCCTTGCTTTATGGGAAAAATCCCTGCTAATAAGAAAGACCCATGAGGACCAAAATAAGGATTAAAAAGATTATATAGAAAATGGGCATTGTTTTTGTCTGGAAGAAGCCATTGTTCAGATCTATGGTCTTAGAGGAATAATGCTCCTTTTAAACATCATTTAATAGAGTTCCCCTCTACGGTTGTCACGGTTCAGAAATCATACAGTCCTGTCTTTCCATATAGTAGACGACTTTCTCAGCAGGAAGGCCAAATCAATGAAGGGTGATAATATAGTGAGAGTAGTAAAATGCTCAGTCCAATGCTGTGCAAATCAAAACTACGTTCACTTCTACCTTGAAACAGATGTAGATGTATTAAGTTACTGATTTGTGATGTCTATTGCAGTTAGAGAGTTAAAAAGAAAACTGTTGGGGTACAACTGTGAAAAAATATGTCACTTTGAACAAAGTTGATAGGCTCCAGACTGTACTTATATAAGTAAAGGGATCAGTGTCTTAGAACATGATGCTTTTCTGTCCCAAATCCTTTGTGGCCAAATTCTTTGGGAAAAAAAACAAAACCCTCAAAAACCAAGCTTCCTTATTATATTTCAATTAGAATGTGATTTTGAGGGGCACCTGGGTGGCTCAGTTGGTTAAGCGTTTGACTTCGGCTCAGGTCATGATCTCGCAGTATGTGAATTCGAGCCTCACGTTAGGCTCTGTGCTGACAGCTCAGAGCCTAGAACCTGCTCCAGATTCTGTCTCCCTTTTTCTCTGCCCCTCCCCCGGTCACACTCTGTCTCTCTCAAAAATAAATAAACATTAAAAAAAAAAAAAAAGAACACGATTTTGAAAAAAGAGGGCAGGAAAGTGTAGAAGAAGGACCCAGAACTGGGAATGAGAGGAGTTAGTTTTTCTCACAGCTCTGCAGGTGGCCAATTTTGCAAGTGGTTCTCCATGCACTGCTTTGTTCAGGACACTTATCAGTAAAGCACAGAGTCAAAATACATGGTTTCTAGAGTAATTCCACCTCTATAATTTTAGACCTCTGTGAACTCATACAGCACAAAGTAAAGCGGAGAAAGCCACTGTTTTATGCAGATACTTAAGTCCTGCCTAGGAATAGTAGGACCTCCTTCTAAATGGCAGACCACAAGAATCCCAACTTTTACAGTCTGTGAGAGATCAGAAACATAAGGGTTTGGCTTGGGCTCTGTATTAGTTTTCTTTTACTGCAAAATTTAGTGGCTTAGGGGTGCCTGGGTGGCTCAGTCAGTTAAGTGCCCAACTTTGGCTCAGGTCATGAGGTTCATGAGTTCGAGCCCTGTGTTGGGCTCTGTGCTGACAGCTAGAAGCCTGGAGCCTGCTTTGGATTCTGTGTCTCCCTCTCTCTCTGCCCCTTCCCTGCTCACACTCTGTCTCTGTCTCAAAAATAAAATAAAATAAAATAAAACATTAAAAAAATTTAATAAAAAAAACCTTAGTGGCTTAAAACAAAAATGAATCATTTGTTTGTTCATGATTCTGTGGGCTGGCAGTGTGGGCTGGGTTCAGGGGGTAGTTCTGCTCCACGCTATCTCGGCTGGGCTCGCAAGAGTTTGCAGTCAGGTTGGCTGGGGCCTCAGCCGAGATAACTGGGCCCCTTTGCCCCCATGTGCTCTTTCATATGGGGTGCCATCCTCCAGGAGGCTGATCTAGGCTTGTCTGCAAGGTGGCAGTCTTTCAGGAGAACAAGAGCTAAGCTGCAAGACCTTGAGGCTAAAGGCTTGGAAGTTACTCAACGCCACTTTCACTACTATTGATCAAAGCAAGTCAATGGGCCAGCTCGAATTCAAGGAAAGTGGAAGGAACTGCACAAAATTTATGATCAATTTTAATCTCCTACAGACTCTATCAAGTCTGCCAGAGGAATTTTCCAGCCTGTAAACAATGGAAGGCAGCAACGTATGGTGGGAAGAATACTGGCTATGGCCACATAAACCTGTGTTCAGAGTTTAGCTCTGCCACTTATCATAGCTTTGTGATACTTCTATTAAGATATTCAGCCTCACTGGGCTAGTGTTCCTGTCTCTGTAAAATGGAACTAATAAATTCTTCCTTTTAGGGTTTGAGGACAAAATGAGATTATGTATATAATGTCAAGCAAAGTGTCAGCCAAATAGATGTTGAATAATTGCTAATGAAGGTTCCCAACACATATATATCTAAGGTTGAAGGGGGCCTATCTGGGACATAAAGGAAGGAATATAGATCAGTGGTCAAAATTCATGACTCTAAGTAGGAATGACACCAATTTCAGTCCATTTTTTGATTTCTATTTTTCCTATTATTATGGTGAACTGAGAATATAAGTGATTGCTTTTTTTTTTTTTTTAAGTTTATTTTGAGAGAGAGTAAGAGAGCAAGTGGGAAGGGAAGAGAGAGGGAGAGACAGAATTCTAAGCTCTGTGCTGTCAGCACAGAGCCCAGCTTGGGGCTCGAGTTCACAAACTGTGAGATTATGACCTGAGCCAAGATCAAGGGTCGGATGCTCAACCAACTGAGCCACCCATGTGCCCCTAATAATTTTATTTTTTTAAATGTTTTATTTATTTTTGAGAGAGAGAGAGAGAGAGAGAGAGACAGAGAGAGAGACAGAGAGTGAGTGGGAGAGGGGCAGAAAGAGGGAGACACAGAATCGGAGGCAGGCTCCAGGCTCCGAGCTGTCAGTGCAAGAGCCCAATGCAGGGCTCAAACCCATGAACCATGAGATCATAAACTGAGCCTAAGTCAGACGCTTAACCAGCTGAGCCACCCAGGGGGCCCCCTGATGATTTTATTTTTAAGTAATCTCTACACCCAACGAGACATTTGAACTCATAACACCAGGATCAAGAGTCTCATGCTCTATTGACTGAACCAGCCAGGGGCTCCCCGACTGCTTCTTTTCAAGAAAGATTATGCTGGGAAACCTAATGTAAAAGGTGATAAAAGTAGAAATGCAAACATGTGCTATCTTTAATAGGAATGGCAGGACTCATGTCAACAAAGGCAGCTCTCTACTTTCCTTGTTACAGTGGGGCAGTACATTGTTTAACCCAAGGATGGACAACTTAATGCACTTGTCTTGCTGGGGCATGTGTTATTATGCTTACATTCCATGTGTTTTGTAGATCTTTTTATATTTTTGAACCAATTACAAAGGTAGAAGGCAAAGATGATTCAAGACAAGTTGCAAAGATGCTCATCTTCCCCACCTTCAAACCCAGTGCTTTGATGCAAAAGGTATCTGGCAGACCCTCATTGATTCATGCATGAGAAGCAAAAAGTAAAGAGGTTATTTTCAGTATCTCATAAGAACATAGAGGACTTGAAGCAGAATGTAGTCAACAAATACTGTATTTTCTTTACTTGAAGATGACTTTTTTCTCATTTTGATTTTATAATTTGGATGAATCTCAGAGTCAAGTGTACATTCAATATACTACTTTCCCACTGTGGATACAATAAAAGAGGATTACTTTAGAAGAAGTACAGTATTTGTCAAACTGATATAGTTTTGTTTGCAAACTTCATAGGTTGATTATAAATGTTTCTGTTCAGAAAACCTGAAGAAGTCACAGCTGTAAAAGGGAAGTCAGTAAGAGTCAAAAGAACTTACACTTTTAAAAATCTGGATACTCTCACTAATAAATTAGAGTTTGCTAAATAGATTTTCTTTTTTTAAAAAAAGTGTTTATTTATTTTGAGCAGAGAGAGGGTGAGAGAGAATCCCAAGTAGGCTTTGAGCTGCCAGCATAGAGCCCAACACATGAATCCATGAATCATGAATCCATGAACCGCGAGATTGTGACCCAGCTGAAACCAACAGTCAGGCATTAATGGACTGAGACACCCAGGTGCTCCTAGATTTTCTAAGAATCTCAGAACACAGTCACCAATCAAACCCCATAAGACTCTGTTACAAAAGGAACCAAGAGCCAGTCCTTATCTCCTAATCTTAATTTATTCATCTTTTCTAGTAGGTTTGGGGGAGGGTGTAAAGATTTGTACCTACCAAACACTTTAAGAGAAAGAAAATGGATCACAACATTTAGTACCTACTATTTTGGAATACTGAAATATTTTTGGGTGATAAACTATAGACAACATAAATAAGCATTAAATCAGCAATACCAGTGGCTCTTTTGACTAAAAGTATGGATTAAGTGATCAGTTATACAGGAAGCAGTAACACCAATCTGTGTGTGTGTGTGTGTGTGTGTGTGTGTGTGTGTGTGTGTTAAAGGAATGGACTATTTAAGCTAAAAGTCAAGCTCAGGGATTGCAAACTCTTCCACACTATAGGTAACTAAAATGTGGAATGAAAATCACAGCAATAAAACAGCTAATATAAGAATTGCAATGAATATATAAAAAGTTTCACATTTTAAGACTGCAAAGCTTTCCCTTCTCAAACTCAGAAAAGAAACTGTTTTATATTTACTTGAAATGGAATTCCCTTGCCAAGAATGATTTTGCAAAAGGTTGATATTCATCAATATGAATATAATTTTTCATACTGAACTATAGATTTATTTTAAGGAAATGGGATAATATTTGCATTATATTTTATAAGTCCCTATAGTTCCATCTGGTCCTTATTTACCTAAACTTTACTCAGCTTGCATAATATTTTTGCTTACAGTCATATTCTTTAAGATCAGAAATGCCCAAATCTGGAAATTCAGAGGTAGTATTCGTTAACATTCTTTCAGTGTGATTCATAGACTTTCTGCAAACTCTGCTTTGATTTTAAAATAAAACTAAGGTAATAAGATGTTTTGTGTAAAAATATATGACTTAAGCAATAATGATAAAAGGAGCCTGGCTTTGGGTGATTACACGCCAAAGCAAACCACACTCCTCGTGAAACAGGCTGTGCAAAGTTCATTCGAAGGGGAATAGCAAAATAAAACACTTAATCAAATGTAAAATAGTTTTCTATTCTGCTTACTTAAAAAAAATATATAGTGGTTTAAATTGCTACAGTCCTAAGTTTAAATGGTCAAAAGCAGTAACAGCTAAACAATAGCAGGCAATATGGTGAATCAGGGTTAAATGAGGTCACTGCAGAGCCAGACATATGGTGAGAGCTAAAAAATATTTTTCGCTTCAATTTCTAGATGGATGACTTTACCACACAGTATCCAAATGTGACAGTCCTTCTACCTTGATGCTTCTTGCTAATGTACCTCTTCTGTCTATGGAACTTCTATTTAATAAGACTGACTTAAATTGGTACTGAATCAGGTGGTGAAAAAAATACACATTTGAAACTTAGAGAGAAATAAGATTTTGAATCTGATATTCCCAGGCCTTTTAAATATTAATAGAGCATCTCAATTTTACAATCTATCCTGGGCATCCGCTGACCTCATTTACAACGGGATGGTACCAGGAATATCAAGAGGAACCAAATGCCCGAGGCTAATTGTTTTCCTCTTGTAAGGAGACAAGCTTATCTCCAGACCCAGAGGAACATACAATTATAGCAACTAGGGCTTATGTTCATAAACTTAACCTTTCTAAAAGTGGTAATAATGACTAGTTTCCATAAACCAAAACTCAACAGTAATTAAGCCTTATTCTCTAGTTAAAAAAACTTAAGACTGAAGTTTTAAGAAACCTGTGAGATGGGAATGAAAAGAGAGAATGAATTTCCTTATCCTACCATACCCTTGAGAAAGAGACTTCTCAATGTAACACGTTCCTGTCTGATTAAAAGAGAAAGCCTAATAACACTAATGTCCTCGCAAAGTGGCTGCCTGCATTTGTCAAAATATTTCTCGAGATTTGGCACTCACTACGTAGTTCACTCCAACTTTGGCCAGCTGAGGTCTCGAAAGTTCTTCCTTATGAAAATGTGAAATCTGTTTTTCACTGAGCCGCTTGGAAGCACTTGAACTGTTCCTACCCTTCATCCACACAAAGATAACCTTACGTGTTTGCATGTCACTGTCCCTTCTGATCTTCCCTTTTCCATTTGATTCAATTCTTCCTCACAGTGATGTGGTTTCAATAATGTCCTTGTCAACTGTGATATAATCACACCCAGAAATGAACAGGATACTCTAGCTACAGCTAAAACTGATCAGAGAAGCACTCCAGACAGATCTAACAGCAGGTGCAAATGCCTTGAATGGAACTGAAGGAGGCCAGCATGGCTGGAGTTCGGAGTGGCTCAGAGGCTAGACAGTCATATTTTTAAGTGTGCAAGGCTCTATATGGTGGTACCAAAGGTACAAAATACAATAAAACAGGTCTGTTCTCAAGATACTCAGGGTCTGGTGGGTGAGATGAACAACCCCCTTTTACAGGTGAAAATCGCTGACACATAGAGGTAGCACTAGAAAAGGAGCCCAGTGGTGTGGCTTTGCAGTCAGATAGCTTGATGAAACTCCAACTGGACCAACTGCTAGCATTATTGTGGTAGGGTCCCCTCCCTAAGGAAAAAAACAAAAACAAAAACAAAAACAAAAAAACCTCAAGGTAACCTGGCTATGCGCGTACATGCAACATCCCTCATGAACTTGTAACATGAAACCACTTAATCAGACTACATGTTTGTGTGCGTTACCATATATGGGAGACAAAGAAGTAGAAAATACATAAAAAACTACTCCATGTGGTGTTCAGGGCTCAGTTCTTCAGGTACAAGCCCAACTGAGCAGTGCCGGCAGGAATAAAGTTGTTTCCTGGAAAGAAAAGCCTTGGGGTCATGATTCTCTGTGTGAGAATCCTGCTGCATTATGTTCTTGGAGAAGTTACCTAACTTATCTGAGTCTCAGTTTCCTCATCTGTAAAATGGGGATAATACCACTACTTCTATAGGGTTGTTGGGAGAATTAAATAAGAGGATACACATTAATTACATATTAAGAACAGTGCCAAACCACTTTTTAAGAGTTTGGTGCTGAAAAATAAATATCTAAGTATGCAGAAACAAAGTCATGTTTCTCAGTGTGCAGCTAATATATCAAAGACATACAGATGAAGGGAACTAAGGATATACTTTAATAGGAATGTTTAATAATAATCACTAATAACTGAACTCAGTATAGACAGGTACTGGGAAAAGTGCCTTATATTCTTTATCTTAATTAATCCACATATCAACCATAAGAGGTAGATTTTGTTGTCACCACTTTCACACAAATGGAGAAGCAGATTTAATCTATAACGGTTTAAGTCACTTGTCCAAGACCCTGCAGTGAAAAGATCTGGGATTCTGGTGCCATAGAATCAGCATCATTTCTCAGACTATTAGATTTGATATAACACATTGTCTACAGTGTGGGACCGTTGGCAATGGTAGCCAGAGAAAGGAAAATGCACAGAGTGAGGGCTCCTGGGGAAGCTTTCCTCATTCTTTCTCCACTTCATTTGTTTAATCCCAAGAATGGTTCAACTTGACCAATATTCTGAGATGAAACACTTGTTTCTTAAGTTCTTCTTTCTCTTCTCTAGAATTCCCAAGGCTGATATAATAGAATAACCACCAATAAAATGACATTGGAAAACTATATTTTACTTCCTCTGGGGACACTAGAGGTAAAACTTCTCATCAGCAAGCAAACATTTCAGAGAAGGGGGAACTGAAAGATTCAGGGAGATGCTTAAAACATATGTGGCAAGCATCATACCTCAGTCTTTCATTTGGCAGAATATGCTGTGTCTTCTGAGTTGCAAGATTTCATGAAAACTAGTACTCCAAGACCAAAATAAGTGGTGGCAGTGGGGGAAGACATAGGATGAAAGCATGGGTGGACGGATGGATGGAAGGAGATAAAAAATATAAGTAAATATACTACTTTATACCTTATCTGATCTCCTTGTTGTGTGCCCCTCTAAACTCATATGTAGAAACCCTAATGACCAGTGTGATGGCATTAGGAGGTGGGCCGTTTTGGAGCTCATAAGGTCACAAGAGCAGAGTCTTCATGGATGAAATTAGTGTCCTTCTAAAAGAGGCTCCCCCAGAGGCTCCTTTCACAATGTGAAGATACGAGAAGTCTACAACCCAGAAGAGGGCCCTCGTCTGACTCTGTGATCTTGGGCCTCCAGCCTCCAGTACTATGAAAAATAAATTTCTGTTGTTTATAAGCCATCAGTCAGTGGCATTTTATTACAGTAGCCTGAATAGACTAAGATACTGGCGTATAAGAAACATGTAAAAACGAATCCATATTAAGTATATCTAGACAATGTGCACTACAGTTCTACTTTTTTATGCTTTCCAGAGAAAGTAGCTATTTTAATGGTCCTTATTAAGATTTTTCACTGGTTGGTCCCTTATATTAGACCATAAACACTGATGGTAGTAGGATCAACTTGAACAAATGTGTAAGGGCAGGGTTATGTCATTCAACTTCATGTCCTCGGCATTAAGAAGAGGGCAGCCTTCAAGCAAACATATGCAGGCTATCATACAAGAGCCACATTCACCAAAAGCAGACCTGGGAGCACGTCATAAGATTGAAACAACAGAGGCAGAAGTTTGTCATTGAGGAGTGGGTGCAGGTGTGCTCATAAACCTTCCCAAGAGGCTCACCCTCACCATTGTCTTGGTGTTTTAAAAGGCCTATGTTAGAGGACGGGCTGCAAACACATTGGGGTGTCAAGTCAGATCTCCCTCTCTGATCTCAGAAACCATCTGTCTTGGTTCTGAAGCAATTATTTACAGCAGATAGGACTGGTGTGTTGTCAAGACCAAGTCCCAGAGGCTTCATTCCTCCAAAGATAGTAAAAGTATCTGTTGGACACACAACAGAGAGAGCACAGAAACCCTAACTGAGATGGTTGGAGCAAATGCTTAAGAAGGGTCACCAGCACGCAAAACATGCTCTTTCCCTGCATCAGAGCTCAAGGAGGCATCACATAATCACATGTGCAAAGGCAAGTGCAAAGGTACTTTTGACAGTGGGTCAAACTGTCCGCAATTCCCTTTCATACGCTCTCATCTTTATTTGTAACTTCCCGCTGGCTGGATGCAATCCCATGACCTGACTGGATAATATGACCTGGCATGTTAATTAGGCTATGTATTCCATGTCAAAATTTAGAAGGAAACAAAAGATCTTCATTGTGGTAAACAGTGGTTTTATTTGTTAAAGCACCTTCCACCCCCCAGCTGTTCAGCTTCACCAAAAACAGACATGGCTATATATTAACTAGTGAGTCTAACTTACAGCTTTGGATGAGGTACCTGAGGTTGAAAAATAAAAGCTGCACCCCATTTCTCATTTTTAAAGTGGTGCTTATCCTTCCAAGGACAATGGGATTTATAGTCTCAAAAGGCAGAACTATATATTATGAACTTTAGAATGCTGTTAAAGATTTTTTTTTTTTTTTTGGCTGCCTTGTGGTGGCAAAGAGAAGCAGAACGTAGTATTTAGCAAATAGCCTCACATCCAAGAAGCAGCAGGTGAAAAGGAGCACTGGAAGCCTCCAAACTAGCAGCCAACAGCACAAATATACGCAATAGTAAAGTCCCAAGTGCAGCATGGGCACATCTTACTCAGGTTTTCTAACCAACCCACACAAAGCAAAAACAAAAACAAAAACAAAAGAAAAAATCAGTTAACAAACTCATTTAGCTAGGCAAAACATGCTGATTTAAAGTAAGTCTTCTGATTTCCTATGGAAAATCTAGTTCTGCCTTATTTTAAGCAGTATAGACTTATATCTACAAAACTCAAATCAGAGGGTTACTTCTTCATGAAAGAATTCATTACAAAATTTCCTTAAAATATGATTTCCCTCGTTCGTTTTAAATACAGATTTATACAAATTCGGCTTATTTAATATTTACGAATATCTCTTTGGATAAATGAGGAAACAGGCCCTGGAAGGGAGAAACAGCCAATCTTCAAGGTTGACCAGTAGTTTCTGCATACTACTCCAATGTCTTTAGCATATTAAGACCCCAGAACTTTCCTACATTTCTAATTATATGGCTTGGAATGCTGTCTGTTCAGCTTTTGTCATTGAGGAAATGGGCAACCTTTTCTTTATAAGTTTCCATTCAAGTGGTTTGGTCCAGGCTATATTTTTATTTATTTATGTATTTATTTATTTATTTATTTATTTGAAGTGATATAAATGTTCTCTTGTTTATGTATTATTATTATCATCATTATTTTCAAGTCTGGTTTTTATTTATTTATTATTTTAAAAATATAATTTATTGACAAATTGGTTTCCATATAACACCCAGTGCTCATCCCAACAAGTGCCCTCCTCAGTGCCCATCACCCACTTTCCCCTCTCCCCCACCCCCCATAACCCTCAGTTTGTTCTCAGTATCCAAGAGTCTCTTATGGTTTGCCTCCCTCCCTCTCTATAACTTTTTCTTTTCCTCCTTTCCCTCCCCCATGGTCTTCTGTTAAGTTTCCCAAGATCCACATATGAGTGAAAACATATGGTATCTGTCTTTCTCTGACTGACTTATTTCACTTAGCAGAATACCTTCCAGTTCCATCCAC
The DNA here is from genome assembly GCF_018350195.1 of Panthera tigris. Taxonomy (NCBI): domain Eukaryota; kingdom Metazoa; phylum Chordata; class Mammalia; order Carnivora; family Felidae; genus Panthera; species Panthera tigris. Next base: position 50,429,793 of record NC_056667.1, on the reverse strand, counting down.
GTTGCACTTTCAGGCTATATTTTTAGGGTTGTTTTTTTTTTTTTTTTTTTTTTTTTTTTTTTTAAGTTTTATTTATTTAGTTTGGGGAGGGGAGGGGAGGGGCAGAAAGAGGGGAAGAGAGAGAGAATCCCAAGCAGACTCTGGGATGTCAGTGCAGACCCCAACGCAGGGCTCAAAGCCACAAACCCTGAGATCATGACCTGAGCTGAAATCAAGAGTCAGACGCTTAAGCTTAACCTAAGACTGAGCCACCCAGGTGGCCCCAGGCTGTATTTTTTTTTTTTTTAGTGTCTATTTATTTTTGAGAAAAAGACAGATGCGAGCAGGGGAGGGGCAGAGAGGGAGAGAGGGAAACACAAAATCTGAAGCAGGCTCCAGGCCCTGAGCTGTCAGCACAGAGCCCAATGCAGGGCTCAAACCCACAAAACACAAGATCTGGGCCGAAGAAACCACCCAGATGCCCCCCCCCGCCCCAAGCTGTATTTTTAAACTGTATTTAAATCTTACTCCATGAAAAGGCAGAGAGCTAAAACTGGCTGCTGAGCTAGTTAACTCCAGGTGTTCCCAGTTATAATCTTGTTATAATATGTCTAAATGCTGCTATAATGCTGTTGGTCTAGTAAGCATTTATAAAAAAATGCTCCAGGGGCACCTGGGTGGTTCAGTTGGTTAAACGCCCGACTTCTGCTCAGGTCATGATCTCACTGTTCATGGGTTCAAGCCCCACACTGGGCCCTGTGCTGACAGCTCAGAGCCTGGAGCCTGCTTCCGATTCTGTGATTCCCTCTCTCTGCCTCTCCCCTGCTTGTGCTCTCTCAAAAATAAATAAAACTTAAAAAAAAAAAAAAAACTCCATGTCCTAGACAGAGAAAATCCTGATGAAAATTAAACACTGAGAAAAACTTAAGGCTGGCCAGAATATGCATGCATATCTATTTATAATTATGCTTCTTCTCATTCCATGAAAAAGCCAAGTCTTCCATAGAAGTGATAAAGGCCATAATAAGGTTCCACAACTAACTAACTCTGTAACGGTATAGATACACTTTACTTCTAGGAACTTACCAAAGGTGTGTCTTTTCCTCCCACAATGCTGAGACCAAGACCTGAACGTCCCTTGGATATTTCTATAATCATTTCCTGGCCAGGAACAATGGGACACGTGGCAGGGTCCACTGACAGAGGAGCCTGGAAACCGCCTGGAGGATTGAACACAGAATGACCGGCTAGTAGGAGATGTAGTCCGGCGTGCACACTCGTTACTTGGGGAGCGCGGGGTTTGCATGTGTTCGTCATTTCGCTATTTTCCTGCTAAGCACCATGAAGGAAACGCTGGGTCCTTAACGCCCATTCAGGAAGGGATGAAACCTGACGCTTCTGAGATTAAAACAACAACCACCCCCTACTCAATCATTTATTTTAACTATACTTGAAGTTTTTAAAATCTTAATATACACCATGAAAACTGGTATGGAAAAATGATGAAATGATTAAGTACATATAGGCATACGTTATAATGAAAATAAAGACTAGAATGATAGAAGATTCTGAGTTACAGTTCTAAGACACTAAGAGTTCATGCTTCTTTCAATTAAAGCATAGCACACCAATTAAGATGTATAAAGGATTTAATCAATAAAATATGATTTAGCTGAAAATAATAATTACTGAACAATGATCCCCAAATACATAGTAAAAAAAAAATAATAATAATGTGTCACAAACACATTTAAGAATTAATTACTGGGATGGGGCGTCTGGGTGGCTCAGTCAGTTAGGTGCCCAACTTCGGCTCAGGTCATGATCCCACAATTTGTGAGTTCAAGCCCCCCTGTCGGACTCTGTGCTGACAGCTTGGAGCCTGGAGCCTGTTTCAGATTCTGTGTCTCCCTCTCTCTCTGCCCCTCCCCTGCTCAGGCTCTGTCTCTCTCTGTGTCTCTCTCTGTCTCTCTCTCAAAAATAAATAAACTTAAAAAAAAAAAAAAAAAGAATTACTGGGTCCATGACTGAAAAACTCGTTACGAGTTATTTCTATTTTATAAAGATCTACTTTTACTTTTCTTTAAAGATTTCATTTTTAACTTTTTAATGTAACATCTATTCCCAATGTGGGGTAGAACTCACAACCCTGAGATCAAGAGTCTCATGCTCTACCAACTGAGCCAGCCAGGCGCCCCAACATTTACTTTTTTAAATCATTGCTTTTAGATTGAGTTTCTCTAAAAACTAAAAGAAAAAAAAATATTTACTGGCTAGGAAAAGATGTTTAATACAACCCCTTTCTCTGGCATAACTTCTACATATGTGCATTTTCCAGATGACTGATCCGAACTAATTGAAAAATCAAAATATTCAAAAGGTTAATTTCAAGAGATTCTTATACAAATAACAGCCTCCAGAGAATGTCATCTTTTCTGACAACTAAGCTTAATCATCACAAGTACTGATTCTTACAACGTGGTAGAATTTAGTTAAGGGCTGATAATAAAGAGCCCCACCTGCTGGTCAGCTGCAGCTAATGCACAGGGACCAACTTGGGATCCAGAAAGCTCATTAAACATCTGTACAAGCAAGGGTCTGCGGGGTAAGAATGATTTTTACATTTTCAAAAGGTTGAAAAAAAAAATGAAAAAAAAATTTTTTTGAAGACATGTCAAAATTACATGAAATTCAAATTTCAATGTCCATAAATGAAGTTATATTGGAACATAGCCCTGTTCATTTACTTGCAGTCTATGGCTGTTATCACCCTATGACAACAGAGTTGAGTAGCTGCAACAGAGTCCATATGGTCCACAAGCCTTAAATATTTACTATCTGGCTCCTTACAGAAAAAGTTTGCCAATCTCTGATATTAAACAAAAGGGAACAGGCTGTAGGTAAGTCTGTGGAGGGTTCTGCCGTAAGCAATAATAATAATAAAGCAGGTTTTGGAGTGGTGGCGACACGGATTTAAGTTCCCAGGAAGGAAATTAATAGGTGGGTGAAACTGAGGCTCATTCCTCATCTGAAAAGATGCATGCAACGAGCCACTTTCTAATAGGAATTAAATGAACAATGTGTGTAAGATGCCCAGTCCAGCAGCTGGCATAATGTAGCATTCATATAGTCACTCTTTCTGACCACATGGAATTTGTTAATCTAATGGTCTCTTGGTTAAGAGTGAGAAATTTAGTGACGCAGCCTCAATAACAAATGCCTTATTAGAAGAATATTAAATTATAAACCTAATTTCACTCCAGATCTTTTTGCAGCATATGTAATTCACACTGCATTTTCCATTCATTTACAGTAAAAACCATGTACAATATAGTGGCATAATTTCATGAATGCTTTACAAAGTTTCTTGTCCTTATGTAAATAACTAGTTTAGCCTCTTGGATGAGAAGAGAGAGAATACATAGTCAGAGATGCTGGCGATGGCATTTCTTTTCCTCCATTTTTGCCTCATTCTAGCTGGTCCTGAGTCAGTCTTGGTATGTATTTCTCCCATACAATCCGGCCCAAAGCCTGACATACCAGGCCCCCAATAAATGTTTGGTAAGGAAATGACTGAACGAGTAGAATCTCCACAGATTAAATTATAGGATGATTAATTTCTGTTATTGAGATATAAATATGTGATACATCATATCAAAACTCAGTTGGTTGGGAATGCAAGCTGGTGTAGCCACTCTGGAAAACAGTATGAAGGTTCCTCAAAAAACTAAAAATAGAACTACCCTACGAGCCAGCAATTGCATTACTAGGCATTTATCCACGGGATACAGGTGTGCTGTTTTGAAGGGGCACATGCACCCCCATGCTTATAGCAGCACTTCAACAATAGCCAAAGTATGGAAAGAGCCCAAATGTCCATCAATGGATGAATGGATAAAGAAGATGTGGTATATATATACAATGGAGTATTACTTGGCAATCAAAAAAAATGAAATCTTGCCATTTGCAACTACGTGGATGCAACTGGAGGGTATTATGCTAAGTGAAATTAGTCAGTCAGAGAAAGACAAAAATCATATGACTTCACTCATATGTGGACTTTAAGAGACAAAACAGATGAACATAAGAGAAGGGAAACAAAAATAATATAAAGACAGGGAGGGGGGCAAAAGAGAAGAGACTCATAAATATGGAGAACAAACTGAGGGTAACGGGAGGGGTTGTGGGAAGGGGGATGGGCTAAATGGGTAAGGGACACTAAGGAATATACTCCTGAAATCATTGTTTCACTATATGCTAACTAATTTGGATGTAAATTTTAAAAAATAAAAAATAAAATAAAAACTCAATTGGTAAATTATTGTTACTTTCTCAGTAAAAGGCCACATAGTAAGTATTTTGAGCTTTACAGGCCATGCATTCTCTGTGGCAACTACTCAATTCTATCCTTAATGTGTGAAAGCAGCCTTAGACAACAGATAAACAAATGAGCATAGTATTTTAAATTTTATTTATGGACACTGAAGTCTGGGTTTCAGATGACTTTCATGAAATAGTCTTTTGACTTTTCCAACCTTTTAAGAATATGAAAACCATTTTTGGAGACCATGCAAAAACAGATGGTGGGCCAAATTTGACCCACGGGTCATAGTTTGCTGACCACATTCATCAAGAATTTTAGTAAAAATCCAGTACTTCAGAATAATACTGGCTTGCTAAATTTTTTATTGAGTTAATGTTTATGAAAAACATGTAAAAGACTAATACCATAAAGGTGTCAGGCTTGCTAAATTCATTCAGGGTTGTGTTTTGCCACTGGTAAGCATAATGTTTTAAATAGGCTTTTTAAAAACTGACTTATATAATATAAAAACAGAGTAGAAATACTCATTATTCATTTTGAAATTCTATTTTCAACTGCCAGTCAGCATAATTCATGCCAGGAATCCAAAGATAGAAAATGAATACTCTTGTCTTTAAGCACTGAAAATTAACAGTCTTCAAATAACTTATATCAACATATGCAAGGCTAACAATTTGACTGAATATGATTTTTAAGAGGTATTACTCATGAACTAAACACACTCTTTTGGAGAGAGTACAGAATAATTTATTTGTAAGCCTCATATTCAAACAGTATTTACTGAGGGCCTTTTTTGTTCTAGTACTTTTATATTCAATAAGCACTAGGCAATTCCAAAAACAGAGATGAGGAAAATGGTGACCTGTCCAAGTCCCAAAGCTAAGAAAGTATAGGAGGGGTGCAAAGCCAGGCTTCCTGACTCCTGGTCCAGTGCTCTTTTCAGGACATCACAATCCCTTTCCTTTTCTCATGTCTGATGAGTCAATTCAATTTTGCTCAGAGAAAGAATCATACCATAGCCTGGGAAGTCTGCATCTGTTGAATGGTATGACGGAGCTGGTGCTAAAGGTATCTCTTGTGAACTGAAGGAAACTTTCGTCGAATATTTTTGCTGTTTCATTTGGCTGACAGCCTACAAAAGAAAGGAAAATTAGATGCATGTCAAAGAGGAGAAAGATAACAAAAGCACAAGACTTTAAAACTGGTGTGTTGTTACCAAAACAATGGCAGCACTCCAATAATGTCTTCTGAGAATTTAGAGTGGGAGAGGTAGCAGGAGGGAGTTAGGATGATTTGTGTCCCATCCCCCGTGCCTCCCTATTTTAATCTTACATCTAAAATGCTTCAGTGAAGGGATGGATCAAGGAAGGGAAGAAGGATAAAAGCTGACAATACTTATCGTTGTGGTCTGTATGTGATGCTGGGGCTGGTAAGCAGAACAAAAATTTTTACAATTTCTACTTACTGATGAAATCAATGCGAAGTGCACATACCTATGCTGTGCCCGGTGAAAAGCAATCTATGCTGCAGATGTTCTGAGCATACAACACTGTCCATCTCTTCTGGACACATCCACAATAGTCAAATGCATTAGGCAGCTTAACTGAGCAACATGAGGGTCAGGAAGAGGAAATAAGCATCCACTGAAAGCTTACTAAGTGCCAGGTACACCAATTACATTTTAATTCATCTCAAAGACCTGTACCTTATTCACCATTGACTCCCAGTGCCTGGAACATAGTAGAGCCTCAATAAATGTTTGATGAATGAATGAATGAGTCAATGAATGGATATACAAGAGCAAAATTGAAGACATGGAAATTCACAGTCGAAAATGAATTTGTAATTCAGTGAAGGTACAGAGACCTTTGCTACGTGAGCTTTGGAAAATTAACTTGTCATTCTGGATTTGGGTTGATAAGACCTCCAATGAATATTAGTATTAGAAAACCAAGAAAAACCAAAAGGATTCCATGCTTGCTTCACAGGCAGTTAAGAAATATAGGTAGTGACCTGACCTGCCTTCTTGATCTGTAGTTAGCCAGGGAACCCATCCCCAGCTGGAAGATTCTGGTGGAGGCAGTGAAGCACCAGGCTGTCCCTGGAGTCTAGAAATAGGATCAAGGTAACTGCTCCAGAATAATGATACCTCAAGATTCTGTCAGTGGAAGGCTGTGCCTCACTACAAGGTGCTGTACAGTATATAAAAACTAAAACAGTACCACCCATTGTGCATCTGCATTGTACTTTCTAGTTTTCAAAAACACTTTTACATCTATGAATTCATTCATTTATAAGAAGAACCTGGAGGGTTAGACACTATTACTCTCTTTTCCAGATACAGAAGTCATTGTCATTATCTGAAATCACAAACTAATGAGAGGAAGAGGTTGGATTAAAAGTCAGCAGCTAAACAATGCTACAAATTATTGTATTTTTATTTTTAGAAGATTTTATTTTTAAGTAATCTCTATCCCCATTATGGGCTCGAACTTACAACTCTGAGATCAAGAGTGGCATGCTAGGGGTGCATGGGTAGCTCAGCTGGTTGAACCTCCAATTCTTGATTTTGGCTCTGGTCGTGTTCTCACAGTTCATGGGATCAAGCCCTGCATCAAGCCCTGCCTTGGGCTCCACACTGACAGTGCAGAGCCTGCTTGGAATTCTCTCACTCCCTCTCTGCATGCATGCACACACTCTTTCTCTCACAAAAAAAAAAAAAAAAAAAAAAAAAAGAATTGCATGCTGTACTATCTGAGCCACCAAGTACCCCAGGATGCAACAAGTTTAAAATGTTTATCAAACAGCCGCTTGGCAATGAGTCTATGAACGTTCTTTTCTGCAGTTTTTCTATCACCAACATTTAATAATGACCATATACTTTCTTAAAAAGATTTATTCAAAGACATATTTTCAGTGATTTCAAAAACGAGGGCAGTGGAAAAATGACAAATACAGGTTTATTATCAGAAAACTGAACAATGGAGCCACCTAAATATCAATTACTCTAAGGACCACATTTTCTAGCCTCCTTGCAGCCAGATACATCTGCAGACTCTTATCCAGTAGGATGTAAACAGATACGACCTGTACAATTTTCAGGTCATTCTCTTAAGGATTAGAATCCTGCCTTCCTCTTCTCCCTAACTGGCATACAGATGGGGTGATAATAACTGGAGAAGCCATCTTGGACCAAAAAATGGATGCATTTTTTGAGGATGGTAATCAAATAAGAATGATAATCATTCTTAGACTGACCATACCCATACTTTATATAGAAGAGATACTTCCTGTAGAGATTGAGCCTAATCTAAACTCATACAGTACTTAAATTCCACTTTTGTTGTGTATCATCTTTAAAAAGAATATCAATAACAAAGCAAAATGGAAGCTAAAGAATTCTTTTTAACGAAAAAATGATGTGATTTTTAAAACAGGAAAGTACAAGAGACCACAATCATGACATTATCACTTTTATAATAGCAGGGAATGTTTGCATCATTACATCTCAGCTCCAGGTAGCATTCCATTTCATTGTGTATAACAGCTTTCCAACAGATATTGATAGTATTGAACTCAATTAAAAAACAAGGAAATAGGGGCCCCTGGGTGGCTCAGTAGGTTAAGCGTCCGACTTTGGCTCAGGTCATGATCTCATGGTCTGTGAGTTCGAGCCCCGCATCGGGCTCTGTGCTGACAGCTCGGAGCCTGGAGCCTGCTTTGGATTCTGTGTCTCCCTCTCTCTCTGCCCCTCCCCTGCTCATGCTCTGTCTCTCTCTGTTTCAAAAATAAATAAACGTTAAAAACAACAACAAGAAGGAAAAAGTCCACAGGAACCAAGTGAGAAGTCCAACATATACTTTTAGAGGCAGACTTCTTGTTGGTAGGTATGGTGAAGGATGGAATGTATGCTCCCTGTGACTCATCCATTGGCACAAAACCAAACTAACAAGAATGAAAGATAAGAAAGATTGGATTTTCTGTTGAATGTCTTCTATTCAAACCTGAGAGTTGGAATGGATGTTATAGGCCATCTAACCTAACTAAACCAGTGATTCTCAGACCCTGTCTTTATAACAAAAATTGCTAGGGAGCTTTTAAAATTTATGGATGCCGGAACGCCCCTTCTAAACGAAGTAAATTGGCACATTTTGTGTTTTAAGAATTATTGCTTAAAGTTAAACCATGGATTCTTTTTTTTTTTTTTTTAAACGTTTTTTATTTATTTTTGGGACAGAGAGAGACAGAGCATGAACGGGGGAGGGGCAGAGAGAGAGGGAGACACAGAATCGGAAACAGGCTCCAGGCTCCGAGCCATCAGCCCAGAGCCTGACGCGGGGCTCGAACTCACGGACCGCGAGATCGTGACCTGGCTGAAGTCGGACGCTTAACCGACTGCGCCACCCAGGCGCCCCAAACCATGGATTCTTAACGTGGGGTAAATGGGTTTCTAAGAGATCCACAGAAGGCATTTTGGGAATTATAAAAATCCTGTGTTGTATCAAAATTATGTTAATCAGTGTTTTTCTGGAGAAAAGGATCTACAGTTCATCAGGTCTTTATGATGGGGAAAAAAAAATCACCATTCAAAACAAGATAGGAATTGTTGAGTTTGCTACTACTGATAGCTGTGTGGCCACAGGCAAGTCACTTAACTTCCTTGTACTTAACTTCCTCATCTGTAAATTGGTGGCATTGTCTCTAAACCTTGCAAACCTGCTGTAAAGATCAAAGAGAAAAGTATATAGGTAAACCTATCACTGTGCCAGGAACAGCTTAAGAGTTCAACTGATAATAGCTATTAATGTTTTTATGTCCTTTGATAATAAATGACCAGCCAGCTCCTGATTGAAAACCGTCAGGGCTGGTTTGGAACAGCTCAAGTGGTTGGGAAGTTGTCATAATGAGCTGACACAGCCTGGGTGCCCGTGCTGCTCACTGACCTGTGGGCCCTTTCTCTTCTGTAGCCACGGAAAAGGGTTACAATCGCTTTCCCAAAGGAAAATGCTTTCGATATTTAAGTGCTCATTTTCCAACAGGGAAAGGAAAGGGCAGATGATGAATAAAATGTTATTCTAAAATAACATTTTCGAGATGGCTGATATGTGCCTTGTGGTAAGTGGCAGCATATAATGTATTATTAACACATTAATAGTATTTACGAATGCATTACATAAAGTAAAAAATGTGTCCTTAAATTAAAAATTGCTTATACGTTTTCAGTTGAACCGAATGTGGTTATTTTTAAGGTTCTTCCTACACCTACTCATTTTTAAAAAAGATTTTATATTTTTAAGTAATCTCTACATCCAACATGGGGCTCAAATTCAAAACCCTGAGATCGAGAGTCTCATGTTCTACCGACTGAGACAGCCAGGCACCCCTACACCTACTCATTTTTATTTAGGTTTTTAGCATATAATTTTGGAGACTTTTCAAAGGCGTTTCCTTTGGCAATGTTTGAAATATTATGCATTTCTTGTAAGTTCTAGTTCCTTAAACATAAGAATAGTACAGTAATAATGTAAATTTTAGCAGCATGAAAATATAAACTAGAATATAGAAATGAGAATCAAGATTAAAAAACACACTTGACAGCAACAAAAGTACAAAAATCTGACAGAAATGTATAGTTTTGTTTTTTTAAGTGAAGTGAAACTTAAAATGCAAGGAGCAATACAACATTATTGTATTTATGTTTTTATAGAACAATGCATTCTCCCACCTAAAATTTTTATTTATGACATTAAGACATGGCACTCTCAGAATTTAAGTGCAGGTGTGTTTGCAGGAATGGCCCACTTTTAAACACCTGTTCAGGGTATTGGTCCAGGAAGACGCACAGAGAATATTTCCAAACACCTTACACAGAATCAGTTATACGGCTGTGGGTTGACTTCAAGTTGCAAGACATACCATAACCTCCTGGCAAGTCACAAAGGATTTGATTTCATTGTAATCACCTCCTTTTTTTCTGGAACCCACTTATAATGCACACCATCCCAGTAGAGTGAAACCTAAAGTGGAAATTACGTACACTGTCAGTTGGGCATTCCAGTGCCTTCTGTTGACCTGCCACCACACCTTGATCAATGATCTGGGAGATGTCTTCCTAAAAGGGAAAAGATACAAGTGGTTAACAGTATTTTAGGGCTCACTTGCACTCTCCAACTTTAGCAAACACCATGGAGCTTTGGTTCTACTACAAAAATGACCACAAAGCACCAGTCAAAATTTCTCTTCATCCAACTCAACTAACTCTCAGAAGTAAACATAGGCTTGTCACTTCCAAATGCTTCTTTTGGGGACTTTCAGATCTATCAGGCTTTAAACCCATCAGATATCCCCTGATGGTCCCTTCAGGTGAGTTTTTTCTTCTTTTGCCATACTAGTAATTTCTACATCTGTATTTACACTGAATATTTAGTTCTTTCATAGTTCAAGCTCTGATATTAGAACATCTTTCTGCCCAAGATATTCAATTAGAGGCAAAATATATTCACTAAAGACACTGGGGGGTACAAAGTTAGTCCTAAACCCCATGGAAAAGTGCAGAGTCCAGACTTAGGAGAGCAAGAAACTACCAAAACACATAGGAAACCACTGCATACCTAAAGGGCAACTTATCGACACCGACAAATTGACCAGAATGCTTATGTCTGCTTCCCACCATATCCCATCCTTCTTTATAGGCAAATTTATAGGGGAAATTATCATGAGATGGTTTACTCTGTCAGGCATGAACTCCTGCATTGGGACTTGGACAAGGCAGGGAACATGGAGTGTGACTGTTTTGGATAGGAGCAAAGGCTGGCTTACTCTAGCCCCTGGTAAATGTCTGAAAGACACCCAGGTGGCACGTATAACATACAGACTGTAGGTAGGGAAGCTATCTGGAGATAAGAGAGGCATATAGCAAAGTGGTAGGAGTTTGTGAGCCTAGTTCCTTAAGAGTTTTGCAACCCTGAGCAAATTTTCTGACATCTCCAAGCCTCAGTCTCCTCATTTATAAAATGGGAAGAAATAAAGGTTGTTACACTATAGGGATGTTGAAAGGATTAAACGAAGCAATACATGAAAAGCACTTAGCAGGGTAGGTGGCAAAAACCAAATATGTAATAAAGGTGCTAATCATGGCAGTAAATGGAATCAAGCTCTGACAAATTCATATTCCTAACTTTACTATAGGGCCGGTGAAAGTAATTACATGGAAAGGACATTTTCTCCTTTGGGGAATGCTGGGATAGTACCTGATACCTCCTACCCCCACTTCCACCTCAGTTTCTTTTTTGAACATATTGACATACCCTTAATTCAATAGGCTCCCCCCATCAGATCTGTAACAATACAAGAGATAATGATCAGGTCATGCCCAGGTATTCATTATTACTAGATTCGGTTACAATCTCATCCTGTCCCATCAATTCCCTACTGGTTTACAACCTGAGAAATTTAACCCCACCACATAATACCCTGAGACTGCAGCCTAGGTCTTCTGGATAATTGTGACTACCTTTATCTGTCCACTTATTTTTTAGGACCACAACTCTTTCTCATTTAGATATAAATTCTCTCTAAATTTCACCCATATGGGAGAAAGACTTTAGAATTCTTCCCCTGCCAAATTCTGCTCTTAAACAGATTATATGACATGAATTCAAAAGTTACTTCATGCCATAATTCCCTGAGCCTCTGGGCAGTGCCCCTTCCATAGCATGACCAATTTATTTTACCACAATTTTTGCACTATTGAGTTGTATCTTTTTATGTGTCTCCCATACATTAGCATGTTGACTTTTTGTCTTGTTTCTTCAACATACGGCAGAATAGACTGTGAGCTTGAAAAAGGGCCCATGCTGAATGAATCAAAGTTCAGGAACTCAAATCTTAAATGCATCTGGTTGGATTTCAGAGTCAGCCATGAAAGAAAGGATGCACAGTGAAGGTGATCCTGTGGCTTCCACTTTAAAGGATCACAGTTGAAAAGAGAGAAGAAAGACATATAAAGGTCAATAAATGGTGCTCATGGGAATTTTTAGAAGAAAACTTCTAAACTGCCTTAAAAATGGAAACCATTGGTATTATTCCTTCCAATGCAGATCAAATGGCCTTCGGAAGAGCCTCTGTTTGAAAAATGATACTTCAGGTCTGCAATTCCACCTTTATTTAAGCGCAGATTAACTAGCAGTGGGACAAAGGAGCTGACTTCCTCAGCTGGACTTAAAAACCCAATTTGCATATCACAGAGAGGTACTCCTAATTGGTTGAATTCATCCACATTTGCACTTGTAAATAAGAAAGGGCACTGGAGCAGCAGCCAGAAAAATCTGGGTTCAGCTTGGTTCCACTACTTAGCAGCAGTAATGCTTGGAAACCTTCATTTTTAGCAACAGTGAAAATACACTAACAACATCTACCTCAATTGGGGTTGCCAGCAAAGTTGAATTCAACACATGCTTAAGGAGGATCTACTCTATGCCAGCACTGAAAAAGACCAAAGGAGTCTTGCACTTATGACATTTACAGATGTGGTGAGACAGATATCAGACAAAAAGCCGTGGAAACTTTGAACAACTAAATGATATCTGTATGAAGATGTGTGGCAGATAGCAGGTGCCTGAGAAGAGGGTTTCCTTCCCTTTCTCTTGTCCTGAAAATGTAGAAGGATGAGATGAGGAAATCAGAGCTCTGAAAAGCATCCGGTCCAACTCCCTGTTCCATTTCTTACACTGATTGCCCTTAAACCTCTGGGCCACGGGATGGGGCCAGTGCATGGCCATGGCGATGATAACAACAGTGACAGATCAAACTTGCTGAGCACTGACTGTACCAGTCACTGAGCTAGATACAATTCATGTGTCAGATGCCGATGTACACAACAGACCCGTGGGATAAGTATTATTATCACCCTCATTTCAGAGTTAGCTCGGGCATGAGAGCCTAAAGTATGTGCTGAACCAAAACTTAATCCAGATGCATCATGCCGCAGAGCTTCTGCTCTTCACCAAGGATAAAACACAAGGGAGAGGCGGAGTGCTGCTCACCTTCCCAACGATGCACATGAGCTGCTGAGGGGCAGCCTGAACATGGTGATCCCATTTTTAGATTCAACATGAAGTCAGAGCGAGTCATGCCAGCTTATTTTGAGCTTGGGCAGGCAAAAAAAAAATTCATGGCACCAGCCACCGCGGTGACCTATGGTGAGTCACTTTTTTCTGTGTTTTGTGTTTAAACAAATTTCGAGGGGTGTCTGGGTGGCTCAGTCAGTTAAGCGGCAGACTTTGGCTCAGGTCATGATCTCGTGGTCTGTGAGTTCGAGCCCCACGTCGGGCTCTGTGCTGACGGCTCAGAGCCTGGAGCCTGTTTCAGATTCTGTGTCTCCCTCTCTCTGACCCTCCCCCATTCATGCTCTGTCTCTCTCTGTCTCAAAAGTAAATAAACGTTAAAAAAAAAAAAAAACCCATAAATTTTGAACTTGCTAATCTCCCAACTATTGCACTGAGGGAGTTTTTAGTGCCTTCAAAGCTGAGGTTCTGGGCTATTCTAAGCTATTGACTTTGCATAGGGGACCCCTGAATAAGAAGGGTGAGAAGGCGCAGGGAAAGACCATCTCATTTCATGAAGCAAACTGATAGAACACATTCTGTGTACATTATGTTATAATTCTCAGCGCAGTACTAAAAGCTCCTGAAAGAAAATTCTTTGTGCACCAAGCAAATTACTCTGATCAAGAGAAGGAACTTCCAAGTGGTGGACATAAAAAGCAACACTGCGAATATTCTATATAATAGATAATAATGGGATGTCCAGCTTATAGTCACCAAAGCTGGTTGACTCCTGTCCCACAGCTGGTAAACAAGCCCAACAAGCCCTGTCTGTCCAGCCAAAGTAATTGGTCCAAGGGCAGACATCTGGACTACACAAGAACATCCTATAAATTTTCTAAAGTGGATCCAAGGGAAGAGCCCCTTTCTGGCAGTGAGGCTTAGGAGCTTTTGGTGGCCATGCTCCCACTATGCTGAGGCAACAAGTCTGCAGTGGAAGAGAGTCACAGACTGTAGGTATCTCTGGCAGGTCCAGGTCTCAGGTTCCAACTAGCCCTGAGGCTGTCAACCCTGCCTTTCCTGTAGTTATGTAAAAAGGATCTGTCACCTATCAGTAAATTTCCCTTTGTCTACAGGTCAAGCTGAGGTTTTATCACTTGCAATCAAGAGACTACTGATTAAAATGAGGTGGAGCCCAGAAAAGATCTATCAGGATAACAAACTCAAAGGGCTGAAGCCAGAGGGTAGTTAAAATGGAGATGAAGGAAGTGACCTGGGTACAAGACAGCAGACCAGAGAGAGCTGCTCAGCCTAAAGGCAGTCACATTCAAAAGTATTCAAATTCAGTGATTTTTAGAACATGCCTGTCAGACACATAACAAACACAAATCATCCATTGCTGATCTGGGTCCTTGGACTCCCACCTTGTAGCCTGTGGATACACTAGAAAAGGACAGCTTTTGCCTGAATCAGTCCCTCCTCCCTCCTCCGACCACCGGGATTAGCTGAACTCACACCAGCAAGAGCTCCATGGCCCTTCACCTGCTCTTCTGCAGTACTCCTCAACGCTAAGAACTACTTTCTAAGTTTATTTATTTATTCTGAGAGACGGAGAGAGTGAGCAGGGGAGGGGCAGAGAGAGAGGGAGAGAGTTCCAAGCAGGCCGTGCACTGTTAGTGCAGGCCCCAGTGCAGAGCTCGAATTCACCAACTGTGAGATCATAACCTGAGCTGAAACCAGGAGTCAGATGTTCAACCAACTAAGCCACCCAGGTACCCTGCTAGGAACTACTTTTTTATTTTTTAAATAATGTTCATTTATTTTTGAGAGAGAGCGCGCGAGCGCGCACACAAGCGGGGGAGGGGCAGAGAGAGAGAGAGAGAGAGAGAGGGAGACGCAGAATCGGAAGCAAGCTCCAAGCTGTGAGCACAGAGCCCCACACGGGGCTCGAACTCACGAACTGCGAGATCATGACACCAACCAAAGTCAGACGCTTAACTGAATGAGCCACCCAGGCGCCCGGAACTACTTTTTAAAAGTCGGATGCGAATCCTGGCTGTGACACTTAGTTGAGTATCTATGCCTCAGTTTCCTTATCAATACAATGGGGATAGTTATAGGCTCAATCTCCTATAACACAGAAATTAATACACTTAGAATGATGCCTTTTTGGATTGTTAGTAAATATTGCAAAAGCATTCGCGGCCATTATTATCACTTGTTCCTTCTTGTGTGTTGAATTTTAGATTGTGCAAGACAGGAAACAGTTATTTTTTTTTTCAATTTTTTTTAATGTTTATTTATTTTTGAGAGAGAGACAGAGCATGAGCAGAGGCGGGGAAGAGAGAGAGGGAGACACAGAATCCGAAGCAGGCTCCAGGCTCTGAGCTGCCAGCACAGAGCCTGACGCAGAGCTGGAACCCATGAACCATAAGATCATGACCTGAGACAAAGTTGGATGCTCAACCGACTGAGCCACCCAGCCGCCCCAGAAACTATTATTTAATGGCTGCTCATTATGTACTTGTCACTTAGTAGGCACCTTTAAAATAACTCATTTATCCTCACGTAGTGTTAATCATAGCCTCCCCCATTTACTGGGCACTTACTCTTTGTTAGGAACTGAACAGTCTTTCTCTCTACCCTCCCCATAATGAAAGCTTTGTTGTTATCTGCATTGTGCAGATAAGCGACCTGAGTATTCTGGAAGTGAATTCACTTGCCCAAAGGCTTAGGTCACAGTGAGGATTAAAAGCCTTATGTATTTGGCTCACGTGCTTAATCATGCCACACTGCCTCTCCAAGAGATAGTTGGCATTAACCTATGAAGAAGCTCAGGTTTTAAAGAAGTCTAATTTGTCGTAGAGCATATAACTTATAGGTGGAAACATCTGGCTATGAACCACTATCCAACTTCAAAGTCCAAGCTTTCTCTTCTATTCAGATAATACTGAGGAGTGAGAACCACGTGGATCTGTGACCGTTTCCATTGATTTGTGGGAAATATGAAAAACCACCATATGGAGAGTCCTTTATAAAGCTAAATCTATGCAAGTTCAAGGACTACGCTTTAAGACTGTGCCCTCCCTAAATTTGCAGTGTTAAAACGGCTCTTCTTATGTGACATTATGATAATGATATATGGTAGTAATGGGGATGGGAGGGGAGGGGAGACTTCAATAGGTTGAGCCCTCTGAAATCCCTGTTACTTGACCATTTCTTGACTTAGAAAATGACAGACTCATATGCTCCAAACTACTATTACTTTGGTTTTCATTACTTAGCCAAATAATAATAATAATAATAATAATAATTCTACATTCTCAACATTCTTTTGAAAATTTTCTGGTCTGTGAAATCCCAGTGTCTGAAAAAAATATACTTTGCTTCATGTTGTGTCCGTAGACTTAAGCATACTTTGTAAACGATTTGATGAAAGCAGACAAGGAGAGACATTAGTAAAAGCTGACTGTGGTTTTGAACCTGGATACATAGGAGGTTGATATTGTCTCTAATTTTTAAAATAATAACATGAAAAAAAACATGAAAAAAAATAGATTTGTAGAGGAAGATAATGAGTGCAGTGTCGGATTTTAACTTGTAAGAGAATAACATGCTGTGTGATTTCTGATACATGTTCAGTTTATCGATTTTTTATTTTCCTTTAAAAACATATTAAAAGGTTTTAAAAAATTTTTTAAATATTTATTTTTCAGAGAGAGAGAGAGAGAACACACACAAGTGGGGGGAGGGGCAGAAAGAGAGAGAGAGGGAGACACAGAATCTGAAGCAGGCTCCAGGCTCTGAGCTGTCAGCACAAAGCCTGATGCGGGCGTGAACCCACAAACTGCGGTATCATGACCTGAGCACAAGTGAGACACTTAACCAACTGAGCTACCCAGGTGCCCCTAAAAAACATTTTAAGTGAAATATAATTGACACCAGTTTATCAATTTTGACTACTAGGGTTTATTAAAAATGATTCCTAAGTGTTTTTAAAGTGCTGGTATCCAAGTTTGGAAAAACAGCTTAAAATGTGTTTTTGATAAAAAATAAAAAATAAATAAATAAAATGTGTTTTTGATGATTGTAGGTCTCAAGTCCAGTCTGGAATTGTCAGATGTATATCCTCTTCACTTTTAAAACAACTGAACTATGTACTTTAAATCCATTTTATCCCCAATTTGTAGTTCATCAAGAACTGCAGGGTTTTAGTTTGGATAGGGTAGCAGATGTCACTGTGAAAATCGTATTTTCTGTTTCAGATCCAACATGAAAACCGCTTCTATAGCAAGAGCCTAGGAATTCCCTTGTAAGGAGCCAGAGAGAAGAATATGTCTGAGTCAGCACTGGCCTCTCTTTTGTGACAGTATGCAAATTGCCAATGGCAGAGTTCAAGTGCATTCAAATATGTGGCATTTTTCACAGCTCATTGTACTTTATATCTTGTATTTCTGAAAATCACTTGAGATTTGCCTACATGATAAATTTCCCTTTCCTGGTCATAAAAAAGATGATAGATTTACAATCAAGTCAATTTCCTTCACAAAAGTCACAAGAGGAAAGTTTTGGGGTTTTTCCTCCGTTCTCTCTCCCTCTGTATCATAAATGAAGAAGATACTGTAGAGACATGATGGTAATAGGTAAAGTAATCTCAGGAACTCAAAGACGGCACAGAGAGAGGTATACGATTTCCCATCGTCGGGACATCGGGACACAAATTCCCATCGTCGACACCTGCTGGCTTGCTTTCATTCCCTTTAACTGGTCTGCTGTGAAGACTTGTTAGGTGAAATTCAATTTGCCAGGAAGGAAGCTATTATCAGATTTTTCTACACTGAGAAAATAATCTTCCAATCATAATTATTAGCGCTAAGAACCCAGAGAAGGAAAATGAGGCCCTGGCTGAGCCTAGAACTCAGACTTTCTTAGCTGTGCCTAGTGTCTTAATTCCAGAACTTATCAGAAACATAGAGGTGCTCACACGTGGTTCTCTGAGTCTGCAAAATTTTCACTTCTCTGGGCAAGTCTTATTTGTCACGATAATTTTAAGGTCCTATAATCTAAAACCCATATTAATTATCTTATATTTCAGAGGGAGCAGAAATTAAGCAAGTTTGTATTAAAGGCCTTTTATGTCCCAGACACAGTGAGCCACGGGACATAACAGTGAGCAAGACACATGAATCTTACCTCGAAAGTACTTTCAGAACTGCTGAGAAAAAATATGGCAGCTTAACACTTTCACAGCATTTCCTATGTGCATCAAAAGGCATCCGAGGTGTATTAATTTCTATGTTATATGAGATCGAGCCTATTACCGTCCCCATTGTATTGATAAAGAAACTGAGGCACAGAGACTCCACTAAGTGTCACAGCCAGGATTCGCATCCGACTTTTAAAAAGTAGTTCCGGGCGCCTGGGTGGCTCATTCGGTTAAGCGTCTGACTTCGGTTGGTGTCATGATCTCGCAGTTCGTGAGTTCGAGCCCCGTGTGGGGCTCTGTGCTCACAGCTTGGAGCTTGTTTCCGATTCTGCGTCTCCCTCTCTCTCTCTCTCTCTCTGCCCCTCCCCTGCTTGTGCGCTCTCTCTCTCTCAAAAATAAATGAACATTATTTAAAAAATAAAAAAGTAGTTCCTAGCAGGGTACCTGGGTGGCTTAGTTGGTTGAACATCTGACTCCTGGTTTCAGCTCAGGTCATGATCTCACAGTTGGTGAATTCGAGCTCTGCACTGGGGCCTGCACTAACAGTGCACGGCCTGCTTGGAACTCTCTCCCTCTCTCTCTGCCCCTCCCCTGCTCACTCTCTCCGTCTCTCAGAATAAATAAATAAACTTAGAAAGTAGTTCTTAGCGTTGAGGAGTACTGCAGAAGAGCAGGTGAAGGGCCATGGAGCTCTTGCTGGTGTGAGTTCAGCTAATCCCGGTGGTCGGAGGAGGGAGGAGGGACTGATTCAGGCAAAAGCTGTCCTTTTCTAGTGTATCCACAGGCTACAAGGTGGGAGTCCAAGGACCCAGATCAGCAATGGATGATTTGTGTTTGTTGTGTGTCTGACAGGCATGTTCTAAAAATCACTGAATTTGAATACTTTTGAATGTGACTACCTTTAGGCTGAGCAGCTCTCTCTACTTTGCTGTCTTATACCCAGCCCAGTTCATTCATCCTTCCCCACAAATGTGGGGAACCTTTCTCCTTGGTTCCTTTCCTCAGTAACAGCACCCAGCTGGCACCCAGCCAGTCAGCTTGCACTGATGCATGTTAGAGTCAGTCCTAGCCCTCCTCTTCCTCCATCAACTTTCATCATTGTTATTCTGACAACTTTTTAACTCTCTCCCTGCCTTCAGTTTTGACTTTTTCTAAAGGATTCTTTTCAGGGCATTCAGAAGAATCTTTTCAAATGGCTACTCTCATCATCATCCCCAGTTAAAACCACTCCAAAGGCTTCCTTCCCTTGGTCCACAAGGCCTTCCACCATTCACCCCTGTCCACTTCTTGGCTTTCACCTCCCACCACTCCACCTGCACAGCCACAGCTCTGTCTCCAGTATTAGACCAGGGACGCAGACTCAGGTGTTTACAGGTGTGGGGATATGGGAAGCAGGTTGGGGTGGGGAAATGGTGTTAAAGTAGGGACAGAAGGGGGGCCTGGGTGGCTCAGTCGGCTAAGCCTCCGACTCTTGGTTTCGGGCTCAGGTCACGATCTCACAGGTCCCTGGGATCGAGCCCCTCATCAGGCTGTGTGCTGACAGCATGGAGCCTGCTTGGGATTCTAGCTCCCTCTCTCTCTCTCTCTCTTTGCTCCTCCCCTGCTTGCTCTCTCTCAAAATAAATAAATGAACTTAAAAAAAAAAGTAGGGACAGAAATAAACTGCAACTACATAATTGATTCATGGGGCAGCTTAGAATGCTGGTCTGTTTTTAAGAGAAAAGAGAAACCAGGATTTTTATGTGAAAATCTGATTTATAAAAATTAGCTCAAACATCTTTTTAAAAAATTTTTTTTTTTTTTTTTTTTTTTTTTTTTGAGAGAGAATGATTGGAGGAGGGGAAGAGAGAGAGGAGGACAGAGGATCTGAAGCAGGCTCTGCACTGACACCACAGAACCCAGCTCAGTGCTCAAACTCGTGAACCATGAGTTCATGACCTGAGCCAAAGCTGGAAGTTTAACCGACTGAGCCACCCAGGCAACCCTAGCTCAAACGTCTTAAGAGCACATCATAGAGGCGAAATGAGATCTGGATCCAACTCTGAGAGCCAGTTTGTGACCTCTGCATCAGACTTAATGTGGTGTACATTATCTGAGTTGTCAGACCTAATGTGGTGTACGTCATGTGAATTATTAAGTGAATAAAAGAGGTCTTATGTATTTATTTATTGAAGGAACAGGGCACCCTGTGTTTCTTTTTTTAAATGCTTGCTTGCTTATTTATTTATTTATTTATTTATTTATTTATTTATTTATTTATTTATTTATTTATTTATTTTGAGGGAGCGAGCAAGCAGGGGAGGTGCAGAGAGAGAGAGAGATCCCAAGAAGCCGGCTCTAAGCAGTCAGCACAGAGTCTGACTCGGGGCTCAAACTCACAAACCATGATGTCATGACCTGAGCTGAAACTGAGTCAGTTGTAACCAACTGAGCCACCCAGATGCTCCGAAAGAGGTCTTATTTATCTTTACATTTCCAGAGCTCGACACATCACAGGTTCTCCGGAAATATGCACTGAATAAAGAGAGTCCTAGCACACGTAGATTTTATATAGGCAGTATCTGGCGTTAACAACAGCTACATTACGGAGCCCTTCCTGCATGCCAGGCACTGTGTTGAGTGTTTCAGTCCTCACAACAGAGAGGTGGACATCCTCCTCCATTTTTGGATGAAGACTGCAGATAGGACAAGTCACTTTTCCTAGTGAATAGCAGAGGCAAAATCTAAGTCTGTGCAGACTTCAGAGTCCACAATTTATATCTGATAGCTTTTTTCATCTGAAAAAGCAAGTACTATCAGGCCATTTGGATGGTATCCGTAACATTCAACACTGGTTTTTCAATAGGTAGGTTTGAAAACTTTATATGGATCAAGCATATCTAGTAGAGAGTAAACAGTGTTCCTAAAATGTTGCTATTGCAGCTGGTGTGGACTCAAATGGTAAAATGCACTGCCTGTTACAGTGTGAATTTCCATGTCACAGCTCATTTAGGTTAGTGATAGGTAATTCAGAAAAAACTCATGTTTCCCCAGGCATCTTGCTACCCCATAAATTCCAAAATCTCCACAAAGAAGCCAGAGGTAGAATGCCACCTTGAGCTGACTGAAATGCTCTCATTTTTCTATTCTTGCCCAGAGGATCAGAAATATTTCACAATGAAAGACAACAGTAAAAACCATTGCAGACAGTTGGAAAAATCTAAACATTTTGAAAAATTTTGAAAAATCTAAGATGATATCAAGGCTGCTGTATCAGATCTGTGACGACAAGGATCATTTGACACAGAGACACATAGACTGTATTGTTGCTAAGCAGTTTCATAAATTGGGAAAGAACGCGGAGCACATCTGTTGGGGGCATTTCCTAGCAGGTTTATCGTGGGCTGCTGGCCAAGTCCTGGGAGGATGCTTGTTCTCGAGACCCAGATGGTGCAACAATTGCCATTTAAATAGCTCTAAACCTGCCTTCAGAGGAAAGTCTTAAAGAACACATACAGCAGGAGGTTTGCATACTGAGGGCAAGAAAGGTAAATTCTTTTACTGGCAACTTCCTGTGGAACTTGGTAAACACACATATTGCCTTGCTGTGTATTAAGGTCTTTGCATAGACAAGAGTATGAGAATACATAGTCGTCGCCGCCTCTCATGGATGGCCACTGTTATAATGAACCTCCAGCGAGCCAGTCAGCATCGATTCTGGTCCCTGTCCAACCTAGTCACCACATCACAGCTACAGTTCAGAGTCACCTTCTAAAGCCCTGCATGGCCTCCCATTGCTTTCGGCGAAGAGATCACCTCATTAACACGGTCTGGCTCCAGTTTGGTTTCTGTCTCACCAGTTCTGGCAACCAAGGCCTTTCATACTCTCAACGTTGAAGTTTAAGATTTAGACAAAATTACAAAGTTCAGATCCCAATGTAACTTTCTTGCTGTCCCTTGACTTCAGTATTGTTCTACGTCTGTATCTCTCTCAAAGGTGGTAGTGCACAGTGGTTTACAGACTAGCTTCCAGCCTCACAGTGCATGGACCTGGATCCAGGCTTCACTGGGTGATTATTTAATGTTTCCGTGCCTCAGTTTCCTCATCTCTTATATGGGGAAAATACTAGCACTAACCTCATAGGACTGTTAATGTAATTGAGCTTAGAATAATGCCTAGCACATAGGCTTTCAATAAATACTGTTATGATTACAATTTGCATTTTTCAGGTTGAAAAATTCAGTTTTCTAAGTTACACCTTGATGCTTTAACTTACAACAGTTATTCCTTATGTGGCTAGCCCTAAATGTTTTATTTTATTTTATTTTATTTTAATTTTTTAAATGTTTACTTTTGAGAGACAGTGAGACAACAGCATGAACGGGGGAGGGGCAGAGAGACAGGGAGACACAGAATCCAAAGCAGGCTCCAGGCTCTGAGCTGTCAGCACAGAGCCGGACGCGGGGCTCAAACTCACGAACTGCAAGATCATCATCTGAGTGGAAGTTGGACGTTCAACCGACTGACCTACCTGGGTGCCCCAAAATGTTTTAATCAGAATAACAGCAAGGGGGCACGCCTGGGTGGCTCAGTTGGTTGAGCATCCAACTTCGTCTCAGGTCACGATCTTACGGCTTGTGAGTTCGAGCCCCGTGATGGGCTCTGTGCTGACAGCTCAGAGCCTGGAGCCTGCTTTGGATTCTGTGTCTCCCTCTTTTTCTGCCCCTCTCTTACTCACACTCTGTCTCGCTCTCAAAAAATAACTAAACATTGGGAGGGAGCCAAAACATAAGAGACTCTTAAAAACTGAGAACAAACTGAGGGTTGATGGGGGGGTGGCAGGGAGGGGAGGGTGGGTGAGGGATATTGAGGAGGGTACCTGTTGGGATGAGCACTGGGTGTTGTATGGAAACCAATCCGACAATAAATTTCATATTTAAAAAAAATAAACACTAAAAAAATTAAAAATAAATAACAGCATCATCATTGTCAACAAGTCACCGCTGCACAGAGATCCCAGCATACTCTGGCATGGTTCTGCATAGCACCTTATAGCTGGTACCTCCTCAATTCTCACAACTGTGGTTTCTTTCTCCCATTTTATAGATGCAGAAACTGAGGCACAGAAAGGTTAAGTGCCTAAGGTTATATTGCTCATAAATGGTAGAATCAAGACTTGAATCCCAGTAGCCTAGTTCCAGTGTTTGTACTCTTGATAATTTAGTTATATGGCCTCAAAAGAGTATAATGTATTAACACAGATATTCTCAACATGATAAAAAACATAGGTTGATATCCAAAAGATTAAAATAATCACTTTAGGGATTCATGACCCTCTATGTCCAATGCCAGGGGGTCAAGGAACCTTCAGGATGAGCCCTAGCTCTTCCAATTTTCAGTTCTGTGATCTTTCACTAAGCAGATTACAGTCTCATCTGTAAGTCTGGGGTAAATAATTCCTGCCCTACTTTTTTTTTTTTTTTTTTTTTTTTTTACATAGGCTTATTTTGGGGATAAAATTGAATAAGACCACGAACTAAATATCATTTTAGAAAAAAATTTAGATATTAAAAAATTAAGCAAATGAGATAATAGATGACACTTTGATTTGCAAATCACAAAGCTCTATGCAGATAGCTTTTGAAAAGTTCCTTTCAAAGGGCTTAAAAAACAGTCTTAACAGGCTCTCACCTAGACTTCTGAAATAGATTCCAGACACTTTCCTGCCTCCAGTCTCTCACAAGTGGAATCTGTTTCACAAACCATCATCTGATCAGTTGTCTAAAAACAAGTTATTCTCCCTTTAAAAATATTTTAGAGAAAGCCAATACCTACTGAAGTTATTATAAACTCCTTGGCTGTAAGTCTGGGGACCACTGAGATATGGACCAAAGCCAACCATAACTGAACAGTGGAAATAGTACTGGAATGTGTTGACCCATGGCTTGGTCTTAGCTCTGAAAACAGGGAATCTTAAAGAAATAATTTAATAGCTCTCTGAAGTACAGTTTCTCATAGGTAGCACCTTGTGTCTACATGAATATAGGCAGCTACTGAGACACTCATTGAACACTGAGCACATAAGGATGAATAAATTCATCTATAATTCACATACATACATAGGAAGGAGCATACAGTTCCTTCAGTTCTGTGATTCTACTGTTCAAATTGTATCGGCCACTGTTGCTCTACAAAAACCCAACCCTTACTCACTATTCCATAATCCACACTGATTTAGCTGCTAAACTTTCTATTTACGCCAACCTCACCGTTCAACTGCATTCTCGTCTTCAGAGGTTTACCTTAAAGGTCACATTCTAAGAAACCTTCCCTAATCCCTGAATGAGATGGTTTTCCTTCCATTTTTGAACACGTGCAACATAGCGGTTTCTTGTTATTTAATCTACTTTTGCATGTATGGTTTTCTAGATGCAAATTCTTTTATCCTCACTGATTCTAGAGGGTCAACTGCTGAAGAGCAAGGCTTGTGTGTTTCTCCTGATCACTCCTGCAGGGGTCAGCATAGTGTCTGATGGGACATATGTGCTGCCTTAGGAAGCAAGCAACTTTTGGAGGGTTAGGGCTTACTGTTTCCCACTGTCTTGACATAAACAGGGGTGAGAAGAGTTAAGACCCATACAGATGATATGCTGTCCTCTGACCAGATGCACTGGGCAATAATCCTAGGATGGTGTAGCAACCCAGAGGAGCTTGTATCAATCTTATAATAGAAATTGTCATGATGACTAGTGATGATTAATAGTTATTAATACTTTATAATAAGACTAAGTTGCACCACATGAAATTCTTACCTACAGAAATGGCTATTTCTTATGACCAAATCTAATATTTTGCTAATTTCTTATCTATTCTCCTCCCCCTACTCATTCCGAAAAGAGTCCACAAGAAAACAAGCATTTTTGTACATTTTATTCACTGTTGTATTTCTAGTGCCTGGAACATAGTGGCATTCAACAAATATTTGTTGACTTAAGGAATGAACTTGCTAAACACCAACTATTTGCCTTATACTCCATTACATGATTTATTCCTTATAGCCCTTGTGTTTCCTCATAATATCCTGATTACTACTCTCCTTCAGGTGAAAAAACTGGGGCTTGGTGAGGTCAAGTAACATGTCCAAGACCACATTCTTATTAACTAACGTTTTATGGTACGCCATCTATACTTATGCTATAAAAGTTGTTTAAATCTAGGCTATCTTTCCTCTCTGAATTAGACCATGCATAGATTCTATAGGAAACAGAATTATAAAATACTAAAAAGAGAGGAGGGAGGTGAGGAGGAGAGGGGAGGGAAAAAGAAAGAGACAGCAGTCAGTGGGTATGGGGAAGACTTCCATCTTGGTGAAATGCAGTATAAAAAAATATTTAAAAATTACCCTTAGCCCTTTAAGTCCTCTGCCTGGGGGGGGGGGGTCCCTTCAATTGTCTTGACACTTAGAGCCCCATCACTGGCATTGCTTTCTTGGGAACAGTGAGTGGATAATGGATGGCTTTTGCCTATAGCATACAAGTGACCCTCATTGGACTAACAGACTTTTCTAGCAAGCAGATAAGAAAGTGTTTTCATCATTTTTACCATTTCCTCTGTGGATGAAGTTGGTGGCCTCTACTAACAAAACCCTGTTGCTTCACAATACTTTTCTTTAACCTATCTGTGGAGATACAGTGCCCCCCAAAACCAAGGTAACAGTATTTTTATTTGTATTTTTTTAAAGTTTATTTACTTATTTTGAGAGAGACAGAGAGCATGCTCACACATGCACACATGCACAGGAGGTAGAGGGACGGAGAGAGAGACAGAATCCCAAACAGGCTCCGCACTCTCAGCATGGAGCCCAATGCGGGGCTCGAACTCACAAACCTTGAGATCATAACCTGAGCCAAAACCAAGAGTTGGAAGCTTAACTGACTGGGCCACCCAGGTGCCCCAATAGTATTTTTAAATGAAGGAACTCTGAGTTCAAAATTTGTTGATGCTACTCATTCCCCTTCTATACAAATATGCTGTTTATCTTTCATAAAGGAAACAGTGTAACCTTGAAACATCTTGCTCAAGAACAATGGTCATAATCCATTAGTCCTAGTGTTCTTGATGCCAGGGTCCTCGGGTCCCATTTACAACTGGCCCAGGAGTAGCCCACTGTCATTTCCACTTTTGCTGAAATGTCCTTTCCCTTCAGCCTGAATCAGTTTCTTTTCTAGGACACAGAATCTAAGACAGTCCCAATATATATTTTCTAAAAGTTGAAAGAAGATAAACGATTTCTCAAACTCCCTGAAGTAAAATGAACAACTCTGTGCTGCCATAAAATCAGGGTGACCCTCCTAAGTGATAATTCTTTGAGATTTGTAAGACATTTTGAAACAGAGAGAAAAAAGCCCACATTTCTTTCTAGAACTTGTAGTCTAACCTTGCAAGTACAAGGCTACAAAACAAAAAGATGGATTATGAACGAAAGCATGGGAGTCAGACCAAATGGGGGCAAATCTCCAGGTCTACCGTATTCTAGTGAGTGGGCTCTTGCAAGTTAGTGAACATCATTAGCCCTCGGTCTGTTCGTGGGTAAAAGAAAGCTATAGCCACCTGCACCATAAGACTGAGGAAATGAATGTAGTATACAGTATAGAACCTGGGACCCAGTAAAAATTCAATAAATATGAAATAAAATATCAAGCATTAAAATATGTAAGGAGGGAGGGTTCTCTAAAACTGACTCTCTTCAGGGTGCCTGACTGGCTCAGTCAGAAGAGCATACGAATCTTGATATCGGGGTCGTGAGTTCAAGCCCTATGCTGGATATAGAGATACTAAAAAAAATCTTAAAAATAAATAATAATAATAATAATAATAATAATAATAATAATCAAACTTAAAAATAAAACTGACTTTCTTCTATTCTCCACCCCCTGGGCGAGTTTACCTATGATTTACTATGACTCAATGGAATACACTTAACATCTTTTTCTGTGCCTTTAGGACTAACTGAATATAGCTCTAGCCTGAAAGAAACCCAATATTAAACAGGATTAAAAGAGAAGTTGCTTCTTTAGTCCCAGACAGCATAATTCAAGTGGGAAGAAAACAGAATATGTTATTCTTTGGAATGGATGGGTCACTCCATACGGAAAAGCTTCCACTACCTCAGAGATCAAGAGTCCTAGAGAAACAAGCACAACACAAGTTGATCCTTTTCACAGTGGCACAAAATATAAATAACACATCTTGAAAAAGAACATTGGATGGAAAATCACCCAGGATTCTCACCAGTTTGGAGCTTTCATTTTCAGGCAATTGTTTTATGCCATCTTCCTCACTGCTAATAGGTTCAGTACCACTCTGATCCTATAGGACAGTAAGAACAAAATAATAAAGATGTTAATCTTCACTCACACTGCCCAGAACTATATACTCAATCACAGTTGGTTGTTTTATTATTGTAGATACTGTTTCCTCTCTGGAGGCCATTTCTATTTTCTTCCTTTCCTCTAGAATGCCATCCCCGCTCCCCCAGGGATCTGTTCCTGCTGCTTACAGATATGCCTTACAAAAAGCTGATCTCTATTTTTTGTTCCAAGGTTGGGCCTGATGGTCTTATTGTTAAATCCCACTCCTTTAGCCAATGACTTTGTCAGGAATAGGTCTGTGATCCAATTCTGCTCAATGAGACACAAAGAGACTTCTGGAAAAGTTCTTCCTTGGTCTTAAAAGAAACATAAGAGGGAAGTCTGGGTGGCTCAGTTGGGTTAAGCATACGACTTTGGCTCAGGTCATGATCTCACAGTTTGTGGGTTCAGGCCGCAGGTTGGGCTCTGTGCTATAGCGTGGAGCCTGGAGCCTGCTTCAAGTTCTGTGTCTCTCTCTCTGCCTCTCCCCTGCTCGCACGCTCTCTCTCTCAAAGATAAAACATTAAAAAATTTTAAATAAATAATAAAAGAAACAGAAGAAGTCTCTATACCTCCCAAATTAACAAGAAAGCATGAAGCTCAAATTGCCATGGGCAACCATCCCACAACCACAAGGAAGCCAGCCTTGAAATGAAGCCGACACTGTGACAGAGCAAAGGTAGAGAGGGAAAGAGTGGACTCCAATGGCAGAAGTGAGCCACTGTGTCACCTGACCTGAAGTACAGCCTTACTCTTAGCAGCCTTTACAGGAGTGCCAATATATTTACTCATTGTTTCAGCCAGTTAGCTAATCTGTTCCCTCCAGCCCAAACTGTCCGAGATGCTTGTTTATCTTCTGAACAGGATTAAATTATCTGAGATAAGAGACTGTATTTATTTTGTTTATTTCTGAAACTCAAGTACCTATCACTGTGCCTGGTACCTGGAAAACCCTGGACAAACCCTGGTTGAACCAATGAATGGAGCACTTGTTTACTTGATGATTATTTTTTGCAGAATTCTAAAAATATTGATTTAATATAAATGAGACATCCTGTAAGAATAAGCCCCATTAAAATTGCAAAACACATCCAGTATCTCCTCAATTGAATTATAACATATTAAATGTTATAGTTAATGAACCAGAGGTTACTTTCTGAGGGTACATAGGGGAGAATAAGGATGATAAATGGAGTATCTATACTTACATTATTTGGATTTTTATATTAGAACACTACTTTCTTGGGATTACTACAAATTTTGTTGGATCGTTTGTAGGGAAAATAGTTTTTAAAGCAAAGATATAGCATTCTTTCATTTATCAAATGGACAATAGAAAGAGAACATTCAGTATTGATAATGATGTAGAGAAAGGAATTTTTACATGCCATTGAAAGAATATAGAATATTCTTTTCAGAAAAAAACATACAAAATATACAGATATATAGAGATATGCATATAGGAAAATATTTGTAGGCATACTGGACAAATTATTTAAATTGCTTACTTCTAGGGGATAAGATTAAAGATTGGGGAATTTTTACGTTAGTTATTTCTATACTGTTAGATTATAGAAGAATTGGCACATATTATCGTAAGCTTAAAAAATAAAGGAGAGCTTTGAGAACTATCTAAAAGAAAAAAATCTAAGAAAGCAGCATGATGTTAAATTGGTTGGATCTGGGTTCAAATTGCAACTTTGCCATTTAGAATTCTGACTTTCAGCAAGGTTTTTTCTAAGCCTGAGTACTTGTTTTTATTTTATTTCATTTTTTTATTTTTTGAGAGAGAGAGGGTGGAAGTGAGCCAGGGGCAGAGAGAGAGAGAGAGAGAGAGAGAGAGAGAGAGAGAGAGAGAAGTGGGGCTCACCCAAAGCAGGGCTCATACTCACCTGAACTGGGGATTGATTGAGCTCACCTGATATGGGACTCGAACTATGAACCATGAGATTATGACCTGAGCTGGAGTCAGATACTTAAAGACTAAGCCACCCAGGCACCCCGGTTTTTATTATTTTATTTTTTTAAATGTGGGGCCAAAGAGTTCTTTTATTTACCTATTTATTTAGTTTAGTTATTTATTTTGAGAGAGAGATAGGAGCAGGGGAGAGGGAGAAAGGAGAGATAGAATCCTAAGCAGGCTCTGTGCATGGGGCTTCATTTCAGGAACCGTGAGATCATGACTTGAGTTGAAACCAAGAGTTGGGCGCTCAACCAACTGAGCCACCCAGGCGCCCTTGAGTATATGTTTTTTTAAACAGATTTAAACATTTAAACAGATAAAAGTACCAGATTAAAATACTACCCCATCAGGTTGCCTTGAAAATTAATACATTAACAAGCAAAATATCTATTAGCATAACACTGAGTACAGTTTATTTTTGTTTCCAGCTTTTTGTTGACACAGATTCGTTATCAACCATGTTTCGCGTAGTCTTCGTAACAACCCTATATGGATATGTACCAAGGTTATTCCCATTCATGGATGGGGAAATGATGCATTTTAAGTTAGCTTGCTAATGAATGCCTAACTACTGAGAGGTGAACCCAAGATTCAAAGCTAGGGAAGACTGATATCAAAGGTCCTGCTATTATTAACTATGCTCTAGGCCTTAAGTAAACGATGCTCTTGTTTCTCTTTATTCCTTGTCAGTGTTTTATTTATTTATTAAAAAAATTTTTTTTTAACATTTATTCATTTTTGAGAGACAGATAGAGACAGAGCAGGAGCAGGGGAGGGGCAGAGAGAGGGGGAGACACAGAATCCGAAGCAGGCTCCAGGCTCTGAGCCGTCAGCACAAAGCCCAATGTGGGACTTGAACTCACCAACCATGAGATTGTGACCTGAGCCAAAGTCGGACGCTTAACCAACTGAGCCACCCAGGCGCCCCCCTTGTCAGTGTTTTTTAAAAAAACTTTTAAGTTTACTTATTTATTTTGAAAAAGAGAGAGAGAGTGAGCAGCAGAGGGGCATAGAGAGAGGGAGACACAGAATCCGAAGCAGGCTTCAGGCTCTGAGCTGTTAGCATAGAGCCCAATGCAGAGCTCGAACTCATGAACCATGAGATCATGACCTGAGCAGAAACCAAGAGTTGGACGCTAATCAAGTGAGCCATCCAGGTGCCCCAGCACCGAGTGTTGATAACAAATCTTATGGAGAACAGGATTCACAATCTTAAAAAAAGAAATCGTTGTTATTAGACCATTAATTTTTCAACAGTGTTTTAGCATTTGTTAACCAGAAAATTTCATTAGGTAGAATATACTCTTCTCAGTGAATTTTGGGTAACCAAGAAATCACTATGTAAAATAAACATGCCCAAGTTAAGAAACAAAGCTTGAGAATACAGAGATTTTCAGTTTTTTTTTTTTTTTTTTGAGACAGTGAGAGACAGAGCATGAGCAGGGGAGGGGCAGAGAGAGAGGGAGACACAGAATCCGAAGCAGGCTCCAGGCTCTGAGCTGTCAGCACAAAGCCCGACGCGGGGCTCGAACTCATGGACCGTGAGATCATGACCTGAGCTGAAGTCGGACGCTTAACCGACCAAGCCACCCAGGCGCCCCCTTTTTTTTTTAATTAATTTTTTTTAATGTTTATTTATTTTTGAGACAGAGCATGAACAGGGGAGGGGCAGAGAGAGAGGGAGACACAGAATCAGAAGCAGGCTCCAGGCTCTGAGCTGTCAGCACAGAGCCTGATGCGGGGCTCGAACCCACGGACCGCGAGATCATGACCTGAGCCAAAGTCGGATGCTCAACCGACTGAGCCACCCAGGCACCCCGAGATTTTCAGCATTTTAAACAGTAAGTTCTAGAGACAGAAAAATTCAGAAGAAATGAATTAGACTTTCAAAAACTAGTACTTAATCTATGGAAAACCGTTAACGCCCCAAATACTTAGTGTTCGCAACTGCAGCACACTAAATTGTAGAACAAAACACACTAAACACTAGAAGTTACTCTTCTAGTAACTCTGCAAATAGCCACCTCCTCTGATCCCAAATGAAAGGAGGTTGTCATCAGAATGGTGGTCAGCTGATGCCATTCTTTTATTTATGCATGTATCTTCTTGGGGAAAGCAACTACTGTTTAAATAAGTCAGAGGAATCTTACATTTCTTGGCAATATGAGTATAGAAGTGGGATTTTCTTGGTCTTTATCAAATGAATACTAAAGTTGGGGAGAAATCAGTTGTTTGATGCTTCAACTTTGAAAATGTAAGAAAACATGGGCAAGGAAGTCTCAGTTGCAAATGGTCTACACATCCTTTAAGATTTGGGGGTGCCTGGGTGGCTCAGTCAGTTGGGTGTTCAAGTCTTGATTTCAGCTCAGACTACAATCCCAGGGTCATGTGATCAAGCCCCATGTTGGGCTCCATGCTGAGTGTGGAGCGTGCTTGGGATATTCTCTCTCTCTCTCTCTCTCTCTCTCTCTCTCTCTCTCTGCCAACCCCGCCCCCCTGCTCGTGTGCACACACTTGCACACGCTCTCTCTCTTGCACACTCTAAAAAAAGATTTGAATAAAAACAAAAAAGAATACCCTTTACATCTACACATACAGAATTATCACACAGAGCCATGTCTCAAATGTCACTTATTCCATAAATCCTTTCTTCTTCTTATCTGGAAGACAGCTCTTTTTCTTCTAACCTCACTTAACATTTTTCCTGAATTTCCTATGTCACTTAATTTGTATCCTAATTACATATATATGGAATTGATCTTCCTGATGAGACTGAAACATTCTTGAATCTAACATCTGTGCCTCGTTCATTTCCTGTGAGCCTTCTTTTTATTCAACCTAGGTCTGTCTCATTTCAAAGTCAATGCTCTTTTTAACTCTACCATGAACCCCTTCTAAAGCTTTTCCTCTGTTTTTAGTTACTGGTTTAGTTTGAGATGGTTCTATAGAGGAGGATTTGAAATAAAAATCTAGATGGAGAGGAGTCAGGTAAAAAAAGGAAGTTGGAATTGAGAGAGGTTAACAATAAAGCATGTACTTTCCTAGGAGAGTTCATGTTTATAGAAGAGTTTTCATCCTTAAATGAGGCACAGAACAAAACAATGTAGGTTCTGTTCTGAAAACAGAATGGTTCACATGTGTTAGGCAACCTTTAAAATACCCCGCTGACCAGGAGCTTAGAAATGAGGAATCAGTCAGAGATGGGAAGAGGAAAATAGGTCAGCAAGCATGACTTCCAAAGTCCAATTGTATCACGGTGGTTTGAAGACCATCTGGCTGGTGGATGGTGGCCCAGTGACACCCAAGATGATTCAGCTAATTTGGATAAGGGTGTTCCCTTCCTTCCTTTCTTGCTGATCCTCAAACCACCTGTCCAAAGTTGTCTGGGCAGCCAAGGCTGCTCAAAGAGAATGACCTTTTCCCATGAAGATCACAGGTAGTAGATTCTGTGGTGAATTATGTTTTAAAGATGAATGAAAAGAGAGGCGCCTGGGTGGCCCAGTCGGTTGAGTGTCCAACTTCGGCTCAGGTCATGATCTCACGGTTTGTGGGTTCAAGCCCTGCGTTGGGCTCTGTGCTGACAGCTCAGAGCCTGGAGCCTGCTTTGGATTCTGTGTCTCCTTCTCTCTCTCTGCCCCTCCCCCACTTGTGCTCCATCTCTCTCTCTCTCAAAAACAATTTTTTAAAAAAGATGAATGAAAAGAAAAAGTAAGGCTCATGATTGTATGTTTGCCACAGATTTTACCTAAATAAATAAATAGGCTGATGAGAAATGCTGTTCAATTCTCAGACGTTCCTTCCAAACCTTCAGGAAGTTCTAAACTCCCTAAACTCCTTCCCTGGGGTCCTCCAAAATCTACATCAAGTGGTGATAGTTTTTATTTTTATACTACTTAATTTTTTTCATACCCACCACTATAGTTTTCCCCAACCAGATAATGACATTATGAGAGAAGGAATTTATGTTTTTATTTGAGAGGTTATCAATAAATTAGTTAAGGATGTTACTGTAGATCGGAAAAACTGCACTTTTTCCAATTTAATTTAATTGGAAATTTAATTCCAATTTAATTTTCAATTTAATTTTTTAGTTAAAAATTTTTTTTAATTAAATGTATTTATTTATTTATTTTTAAATTTACATCCAAGTTAGTTAGCATATAGTGCAGTAATGATTTCAGGAATAGAATCCAGTAATTCATCCCCTATGTATAACACCCAGCGCTCATCCCAATAAGCGTCTTCCTTAATGTCCCTTGCCCATTTAGCCCTTTCAGCAATCCTCAGTTTATTATCTATATTTAAGAATCCCTTTTGTTTGTCCCTTTCCCTGTTTTTATATTATTTTTGCTTCCCTTTCCTTATGTTCATTTGTTTTATATCTTAAATTCCACATGAGTAAAGTCATATATTTGTCAGAAAAACCACACTTCTGATTTAAAAAAAATTTTTTTTAATGTTTTTGTCTTACTTTTGAGAGAAAGAGAGAGACGGAGAGACAGAGAGTTGGGGAGGGGCAGAGAGAAAGGGAGACAGAATCTGAAGCAAGCTCCAGGCTCTCAGCTGTCAGTGCAGAGCCCTACATGTGGCCTGAACTCACGGACTGTGAGATCATGACCTGAGTGGAAGTCGGATGCCTAACCGACTGAGCCATCCAGACGTCCCAAAACCACACTTCTGATTCGTTAAATGCTCCATTAGTGTTGTTCCCTTACTTCTTCATTTACCATGACAAAACAGTTTATTTATATATAAAAATAAAGCTATTTTCATTATTATTATTATTTTTTTAATGTTTATTTTTTTGAGAGAGAAGCAGAGTGTGAGCAGAGGTAGGCAGAAAAGAGGGAGACATAGAATCTGAAGCAGGCTCCAGACTCTGAACTGTCAGTGCAAAGCCCGATGTGGGGCTTGAACTCGTGAACCATGAGATCATAACCTGAGCTGAAGCTGGATGTTTAACTGAGTCATGTAGGTGCTCCCTTTTAAGATTTTACTAAGCAAATTAAAAAAACAAAACAGCGACTATACCTCCTTTAAACAATTGAAAGTTTTTTAAAAATAAAGCTTATATTGGTTTAAATTTTATCATGCCCACATTTCCCAAACTCAATGCTCTCTTCCAAAAAAACCACAGGATGATTTATTTGTCTCATTGCCAGCCTAAATTCACAAATATTTCTTTCTGCAAAGTCATGTTGACTAGATGTGACAAATTGAATTTCTTTCTTCTACCCGCATCGTAAGCATATTTTTTCTAGGCTACTCAGAATTCCAGTAAGGTAGTCCACAATTAAAGATAAAATAGGAATTATGCTAATAGCACTCCCTGGGTAATCAACCTGTCCATTCTTTATGAGGCCTGCCTCATCTCACTTAGTATTCAAAAAAGCACAACTTCTGAGAAAGAAAAAAATTAAAGCTCTTGCTCCTATAAAGATATTCTAAAAGATTCAGCCTGCCTTGTCGAGGACTGTAATATCTTACAACCCAAGTATACTTGAGCCTTGAGCACCTCTTCCAAGACCACAACAGTGACTTCCTAATTGGGTTTCCCTCTCTGAGATATCCTTGACATGCTATTAGACTAACCTACCTGAAGTAGAGCCCTGATTGGACTATTTCACTGTTCAAAATGCCTTCAACAGCTCTGAGTACCTAATACATGAAAATCAAACCTTCTGAGATTTATTTTTTTTTTTTAAGTTTATTTATTTATTTTTTTGAGGGGGGGGGGGAAGACAGAGTGCAAGTGGGGGGAGGGGCAGAGAGAGAGGGAGACACAGATCTCAAAGCAGTCTCCAGGCTCTGAGCTGTCAGCACAGAGCCTGACACAGGGCTTGAATGCACGAACTGCGGGATCATGACCTGAGCTGAAGTTGGATGCTTAACCCACTGAGCAACCCAGATGCCTCCAAACCTTCTGAGATTTAAATTCAAGCCTCTCATTTGATCTTGATTTACTTTTCAAATCCCATCTTCTATTACTCCCTTTCACATACCATTACTCTTCTCCCCATTCCAAACCCTTATTTTTCTTATTTCCATGTTTTTGTTTATACTATTTCCACATTCTTATCTAACCATATTCATATTTTAAAATCCAATCTACTCATCAGAAATAGCTTACCAGGAAATAATATTCATCTTCTCTGAACTTGTATTAAAGCTTTATCTTTTAGGACACCTTGTTTTAGTAATATACATGTGTTATTTTCCTTATAAGACTAGAAGTTCTTTGAGGTTAAGACACTTTGTGCATGATCTACAAAGTGGATATATGATAAGTAGTAGCAGAATAAATTAAATCAATAAGAAGTATCCAACACTGAAATGAAGCATCAAGGATACAGTTGAAAAGCCTAAATATGGTTCACCCTGGGTGCCTGGGTGGCTCAGTCTGTTAAGCGTCCAACTTCGGCTCAGTTCATTATCTCCCAGTTGGGGAGTTCGGGCCCCGCACTGGGCTCTGTGCTGACAGCTCAGAGTCTGGAGCCTGCTTCAGATTCTGTGTCTCCCTCTTTCTCTGCCCCTCCTCCACTCACACTCTAAACATTAAAAAAAAAGCCTTAATCACCCCATTCACTTATTCAACAAATGCTAAAAAATTTTTTTTTAATGTTTATTTACTTTTGAGAGACAGAGCATGAGCAGGGGAGGTACAGAGAGACAGAGAGGGAGACACAGAATCTGAAGCAGGCTCCAGGCTCTAAGCTGTCAGCACAGAGCTGGATGTGGGGTTCGAACTCACGGACCGCGAGATCATGACCTGAGCCAAAGTCAGACACTCAACCGACTGAGTCACCCAGGTGCCCCAAATTACTCAACAAATATTAAGCAAGTGCTATATGCTAGGATCTGAGAATAAAGTGGTCAAGAAGATAGTAGGCCAGCCTGCCAGAAGTTTATAATTTAGTGTGGTGCATATAGTCCTACATTCTTAAAATGTTGAGCTGGTGAGAGAGCTATAAGCAATAAAATCCTAGTTGAGAAAAAATCCTCATTGAGAAACTCATTTAGAAATGGGCCTCTCTTTTCTATAAGGCCCAGGTGACATCACATAAAGGACAATTTTTACTTTTTAAATGAACTATGAATATTACTTAACTATGAAGGGAGTTAAGATTACTGAAGGGAATGATGTGAGATGAAGTTAGTCATAATACCTCACATTTCAACACTTATTATATTCCAGGTGCTATGCATTATTTTATTTATTTTGAATAATAGAAAACTTGAAGTTCTGTTTTCTGTGTGTGTGTGTGTGTGTGTGTGTGTGTGTGTGTGTGTGTGTGTTTTAAGTAGGCTTCATGCCTAGCACAGAATCCCAACATGGGACTTGAACTCACAACCCTGAGATCAAGACCTGAACTGAGATCAAGAGTCAGGCACTTAACCAACTGAGCCACCCAGGTGCCCCTGGAGGAGTCTTTCAAAAAGCAATCCTTCAAGAAATTATTGGTTGTGAATTAATAAGGAGGAAGTGGAGAGTCAACCCAGATGGAAGAAACAATAGGAATAAAGACATAAGTGTTGGAGAGACCAAGATATGTGTGTGTGTGGGGGTGGGGTGGGGGTGGGGTGGGGGTGGGTGGGTGGCATGAACAGATACATGGAGAGGGTCTAGTGCTTTACTATGCATTAATGAGAAAGGAAGGCTCATTAGCAGAAGTTGGGGAGGTAAATACAAAGCCTTAATTCCAACTTTGAAACAAGACTCTGAAACAAAGATCTGCTAGGCAAGAGTTATAAAAGAATTCTGACCAAGAGGACAAATACAGTAATATAGTAAGAAAATAAACCCTGTGTTGTATGCACCTGTTGAAAATGGAAGATGCTCGAAGCTGGGACTTTTGCTTTAGGGCTGTAACAATAGAAGTAGAATCACAACTGTAATGAGTTCTTACTGTTTGCCAAGAATAATGCTAAGTATTTTATAAACATTCAATTCTTCCAACAAATCCATAGAATTAATTATCATTATCAATCCCCCCTTTAAATGTGAGGAAATGGAAGTTTATAGTGTTTAACTGGCTCAAGTTCACTCTGCTAGTAAATGACAGAACAAAGATTAGGACTCGGATGTGTCTGAATTCCAAGCTTATGTTCTTAATCACTGTACCATACAGCTGCCCCAGTATTACAATTACCAAGAGTATAGCAGCAGAAATGCTAATAGTCCCTTATATATATGTATGAGCTGCATGGATTATCAAGTAGTTTTACCTACATTTAGTGCTTGATCCTCATAACTACCTGCTGACACAGATGAGGAAGGTTATGAGTGTGGCTTTTACCGAAAAAACAAGACTCTGAGAAACTACTTTAACAAGGCCGTCTTGTTAAAGAATCCACAAGAACCGACATCTTCAGACTTCTTGTCCAATGTTCTTTTAGCACTCTTGTTCACTATGCCGGCACACAACTGCATGAAGGGATTTTGTTCTCTGCTATATCCTTGGTGTCTAAAACAGTATCTGACACACAATAAGGGCTGAATAAATATTTTCTCACTAAAGGAATGAATATAAGATCCCATTAGTGTATAATAATAGTGCTGTTCACTATGCTAACTATTATCCGGTCCAACTTACTAATGATAAGGTTATATTTCATCTGTTTGGTGATGACTTAAAAAAAATTTTTTTTAACGTTTATTTATTTTTGAGACAGAGAGAGACAGAGCATGAACAGGGGAGGGGCAGAGAGAGAGGGAGACACAGAATCTGAAACAGGCTCCAGGCTCTGAGCTGTCAGCACAGAGCCCGACGCGGGGCTCGAACTCACGGACCGTGAGATCATGACCTGAGCCAAAGTCGGACGCTTAACCGACTGAGCCACCCAGGCGCCCCTGTTTGGTGATGATTTAAATGAGTGAGCGCTTTCAGCGACATGTCACATGAGTCATGCTTGAGTACTTACTAAAAACAGCTGAGGAGGGGAAAATGCATAGTGACAGGGTCACAAAATCGAGAGGGAAGGGGTAAGGAAGTGGGCAGGAGAGCAGAGACACCTCTAGACTTTACTGGCCACCCGGAGCAGGGCTATCACTCACTATTTGGTGGCAGTTTTTGGAGGCCAACAGTCTACAGAAAAACTAAAAAAAACCCTCTTTATAATTCAATTCATATATTCAATTATAATATAATAAAATGTATTTTTTACTGGTGACCAAATGATTAGAACCATTTCTGTGGTTAGCACAGTTAAGAAAATGAAAAGCATAGCTAATTTGTATAATATACTTAAAATTGAGTTAAATATACTTAAAATATTTGAATAAACAGTTTACATTAATTGAGCATTTACTCTGCACCATGAGCTGTACTAAATGCTGTGTGTGTGTGTGGGGGGGGGGATGTGTATTTTTATATATATATAACTTCCTTAGCTCTTTACAAGTCTATGAATGTTTGGTAGTAATAGTATTTAGCCTCTCCAGACCCCACCCTCTTCTTCTGTAATGTAGAAATAATAATGCTGTCTCTCAGAGGACTGGATGTAAGTGGGATAGGAGATCACATTTTGAAGGCCTTTAAGACAGTGTTTGGCACAGTAGACTCAAGATTCAATCATCCCCTTAAAATTCAGTTCCAAAGCGATTTTTTAAAAGTTTATTTATTTATTTTGGGAGGGAGGGAGGGAGAGAGAGAGAGAAGAAGAGAAAGAAAGAGAGAGGGAGAGAACACGAGCAGGGAAGGGGGCAGAGAGAGAGAGGGAGAGAGAGAATCCCAAGTGGGCTCTGTGTCCCATGCAGGGCTTGATCTCACCAACTGTGAGATGACCTGAGCCGAAATCAGGAATCAGATGCCTTAACTGACTGAGCCACTCACCAGGTGCCCTCAAGGGGATATTTTGATGGGAACATTCATAACTAACAATACTATAGAAAAAAAAAATTATTCTAAAATATGATTCCCCTTATTCCCCCCACTCCCTCCAAAAGATTTATATGGCGTTCTGTAAAGATGAAAATATTAGGAATTAAGTACTAGCATTTATTGAGTAGCTATTGTGTGTCAGGCACAAGATATATATGTCTTATTTAATCCTGACAATCCTATGAGGTGAAACTATTGTTACCTCCCTACATAGAAATAAAGGGAGGACAGAAGAGGTGCTCTAACTATCCAAGGCCAGGTGTCTAGAATAGTTACACTAGGATTTGAACTGAAGAGTATGGCTCTGGGGTCCTTCCTTTCTACCAACATGCTAACTGCCTTAGGTCTTAGAGTGAAAATACCCATTGCTGGCAAGCTTTGGCTACATGGCAATTGGTAGAGAGTCAATACCTATCAATACAATCTTTTATGATAGAAATTGGTCAATATAAGTAAAGATTTTGAACATATTATACAGCTTATGACTCAGCAAATGTACACTGGGGGAAATCTATGCTATAGAAATAAAGGCACCATTACCTAATAATTCTCTCTCTCACACATACACACTCACAATGTTTATTTTGGTATCCTTTTACTGGCCAAGCCTTGGAAAATCATCTGGACATCTGTCAGTTGGAAATAATAGAGTATACCAAAATATGGCCATGATACTAAGCAAAAAAATAATTTTTTTAATGAATAGAATCTATACCAGAAGCATGTATACTATGCATTTCAGATGTAACCTACCTAAAATCAACCTCTTAATTTCCACTTCTCTGCTGAAGAGCAGTTATTCTTCAAGAGACTAATAAAAGGCACCACCACCCACCTTCTTGGTCAAGCCAAAAATCTAGGTTTGTTCATGAGTCTCTCGTTCTCCTCAGCTTCCACATTTAATCAATCGAGTCTGATTCACCATCTAAAACACCAAAAATCCACTCACTTTTCTTTGCCTCCAATACCAAACCACCATCTGCATCTAACTGCAATCAGGTCTCACGGTGTCTGATGTCTTTTGGCATATTACTTTTACTTTCCCGTAGTCCATTCTCTACCCTGTGAACTGTACATCAAGTCATTTCATTCCCCCCATCACGAACCCTGCAGTGGCTTCCAGCCCACATAGGATAAAACCCAAACTTCTCACTCTGACTCACAAAGCTCTTGCCCCATACCAGTCTCCAGGCTCCCAATACGCCTCCAGCCATATCCCTCAAATGCTCCAGCTCATTCTCACTTGAGAGTTATTTCTGTTCCCTCTGCAAAGAAAGCTCTCCCCCTTTATCTTTGTGTCTGGCTCCTTCTTATCATTTTGACCTCATTTACATTTCCCCTGTCCAAGAGGACTACCCTGACACTAACCAAAGTGTTACTTTGGATCACAAGCTACTTGCCTTATTTTAATTCTCTCCAAGTCACAGACCACTGTTGATAATTCTCTTGGTGTATTTATTCATTAATTTCCTTATTAGAATGTAAGCTGAACCATAGCAAGGAGCCTTCTGTTTTATTCACACCTATGTCTCTAACACCTAAGACCATTTGATGCATAATATGCACTCCTCGAATGCTGGCTGAATGAAAAGAATGTGTACTGTACAATCAGGTTTTTACTAAAAGAGACACTATTCACATATAGCTGTTTATTTTTGTGGTAGAAGAAAAGGAGAAAATATGGAAAGATACTAAACAGTAAATATTAACTTCCTTGGGGAGGTAGGGAAAGGAAAATTAACTTTTTCTTCTAGTAACTCTGTATGGTTTGACTAGTTACAGTAAGTATTTTTTTTCCTTTTTGGAATTAAAAAATAAAAAAAATGTAAAGAGAATGTAATATTCCCTCAGCTGAGGAGACACTTGATTATATAGCTAGTTAGCTATCTAATGTACATCTATCTGTCTACTTCTAGAAGCAGATCAGCAGGTCCATGTGATGGCAATCTTGTACTAGTAATTTTTCCATTAACAGATTAGGTATTTAAAGATACTTCTGATCATAGGTATTAAAGTATTTCAAAAACATAAAGAAAGAGGTACTGACAGCTACCAGAGGGGAGGGGTGTGAGGATGGAAGACAGGTGATAGGGATTAAGGAGGGCACTTGTTGTGATGAGTGGCTGGTGTGGTACGGAAGTGTTGAATCACTAACTTGTACACGTGACACTAACACTACACTGTATGTTAACTAGCTGGAATTTATTTAAAAAAAATTTTTTTTAACGTTTATTTATTTTTGAGACAGAGAGAGACAGAGCATGAACGGGGGAGGGGCAGAGAGAGGGAGACACAGAATCGGAAGCAGGCTCCAGGCTCTGAGCCATCAGCCCAGAGCCCGACGAGGGGCTTGAACTCACGGACCGTGAGATCGTGACCTGAGCTGAAGTCGGACGCTCAACCGACTGAGCCACCCAGGCGCCCCTAACTAGCTGGAATTTAAATAAAAACTCAAAAAAAATCATTTTTCCAATAAATTTTGAAATGCTCTGTTAGGACAAATTATAGATCTAGAAGAAACTTGAAGGAACTTTGAGGAAAGCAATACTTATATATTAAGTTCTAATGTCTTTGATATTACTTTATAATCATACCTCAAATACTTTCTAATTAGGGAAATTTCCTATTTAGCACATTCTGTGAATTTTGAATACCAGGTACTGACAATCAAAAATGCTAGAATTGGAAAAAATAATCATGACAGATCCATCTAAGTCACGGTAAGCTCATTAGGAGCCATTTTACCTCAACAGAAGATGGGTAACTTGATGGTAATGGAAACGGAGCAACGGCCATCTGATTGACTGCATCTTCATTTCTGTGGATGGGAAAATAGGCAGAATCAGTACACACCAAATGCTAAGTTTCTGGCTCAAGACACAACCATTTCCTCTGTTGAAAATGCAAACACAGCACCTTAGAATAAAAAATATGTACAGATGTATACTGGTTTTAAGCATGCAAACCTATTAAGCACAAAAAGGGATGTATTACCCCAGGGACAGTAAGATGTGATTATTAGTGACAGAAAATGATGATGTTAGGGGTTAGCTAGATCCTGCTTACTAAGTCAGGATCATTTTGGAAAGACATCAACTCTTTCAGCACTGTCAAGTGTAAGTTTTTTGAATGGCCGTGTGTAACCTCTAGGCCCATTAATGTCCAGACCATTTTGTTCTTTGAACTGGAAAGGTTCCCGGCTCCCTCACTTGGCTTCTAACTTTGTTATGCCAAATGAAGGTCGATGGGATGTGTATGACAGGCCCTGCATGGGTGGGCACTGTGAGGAGGAGTGATGGATGGGGAGAGCAGAGATCCAGACAAATGTGGGTCAATCCCACTCCTCCTCATCCTAATGGGAGCAGAGAAGGTGGGAGCTAAAACTTCATCACCAGGGTCACAGGTACAGAACAACTCCTAGAATACCAGCTCTGATTATTTGGGCCCATTTCCATGACATTACCAGCAAAGGATAGGTGGTGATTTCGTGGGAGATTTAACCTTTACTATTCATTCATGATGCATAACCAGTAATAATTATCTCAAGATTTATGTGAAGTTTGACTTTAGGTTTCACAACATAAACCAAGGAAGATCACAAAAACGCTTCTTCCTGGTACGTAAAGCTCTAAGACTGTTCACGGATCTCTCTCCATATGACCAGTATATCCAGGATAGCCACTACCTGACTTGGTATGGCATTCAAAATCCAAACCCAATGTATTTTTTACTTCTCACCAATAGGAAAAATACATTGGTCCATGCCATTCCTGCTTTGGTGCTTTAATCATATCACTGCATTTACCTGAATTGTCTTTCTTTATTAAATTTCTAATCCACCCATCCTTCTCCTCCAGTGTGAGTTCAATAACCTCAATTAAGTGAATTATTCCCTTATGTTAAAAGACTATCTCTATATTGATGTCTTCCAAATTAATATGGTTAGCCCAGGTCTTTTTCTGAGCTTAATATTTGCATATCTAACTCCTACTTTATATTTCCACCAGATGTCTTACAAACATC
This sequence comes from Panthera tigris, assembly GCF_018350195.1. Taxonomy (NCBI): domain Eukaryota; kingdom Metazoa; phylum Chordata; class Mammalia; order Carnivora; family Felidae; genus Panthera; species Panthera tigris. The sequence continues at coordinate 50,385,983 of NC_056667.1, read as the reverse complement.
TCAAATAAAATATATCTCTTTATCCCACTAGTTGCCAGAGGGTTTCATGATCAATCCTCCTCACTTGAGTAAATATCAACAAGGTCTGCCCCACTGTTCAACCAGGAACTGGGGAGTCATTCTTGAAACCTCTAACCCCTCAGCTGTATATCCAATCAAGAAGCCTTGTTAATTCTACCTTCAAAATGTATCTTGAGTCTTTCCACTATTATCATTTCTTACCAGAGTTAACGTTAAGAGCATCCTATTTCTCCAGTCTATTCTTCACCCGGCAGCATTATTATGGTTCTAATACATAAATCTGGTTATATTTCTATCCCCTGCTTAAAATACCCCTATGGCTTATTATACTTAGGATCAAGTCCACAATTGTTAGGGAGGCTGTAAGGCCTTGAGCAATCTGTCTCAGCCCCCATCTCTGGCTTGTTCTCTCTTCTCCTGGCTCACTTGGTTCTAGTCTAGTTACATGAGCTTTCTTCCCATTTCTCAGCTGAGCCAAGCTCCATCCACCTCAGGGTACTAGCTAGCCCTATTCTCTTCCGCTCTGCTCAGCCGTTGCCCAAATCCTTCGTCTGATTTATATTCTTACTTCTTTTTCCTAGCTGACCATAAACATCATTTCCTCAAATAAGCCTTCTAGGACCTCCACTATATGCATATGGCACCCTATACAATAATTGTAGTTCTTGTCTTTCATAATTTACCTAACTGATCTGCATAAACATGTGCTTCTAGATGGTAAGCACTCCGAGGACAGGAACCATGTCCTTCCTACTCTCTCTTACATTAACTAGGGCAAACAGTACCTGGCAAACAGTCTGTACTTAACAGAGTTGTTAAGTGAACTGAACTGCAAGAAGTCTAGGCTGATGTAAATTTTATGTGGAAATAGACAGAGTATATATAAATAAAAAGATGAAGTCTAGGTACCATTCCTTATTCTAACCTTCTAAGGTTCTTGGATTATCTAGCATATGAGTCAAACCAAAGCAAGAGGGAGAAAAACTAGAACCATAAAGTGACACAGCATATGAAGAATGTATCTAGTTTTTCTGACTGCATCACAGATGCCTTGAGCATGCACTATTACATTAAGAGATGGCTATTGTTTTTCAGGGAGTACAATCCATTCCTCAGCAGTTTGCTCATACACAGAAGAAGCAATCAGTTACCTCTGGATAAGTAACAGCATTTCAAAGAGGTAATTCCCTTTCACATTCATTTTCCTCCACTGAATAACATAATAGAACTCAGCTCTAGCTTAGAGCTGAAAGCCAACAGGACACGTCTGCTCCAGACTCAGAACTCACGGGGCAGAGTACATTTGGCAGTAATTAAGCAGATGGCTTTTCATACTTCTTTCAAAGGTTACCGGCATTAAAAATATGGCTGCACATAAATTCTTATTGAGAAGTCATGATTACCTGGACCAAGTTACTTCAAATCAGCCAAGTTATCCCTTCATAATTTAATGATTTTCTCCAAATGAGTATGACTTTAATGGCCTTTAAATTCTATATTAATTTTTTTAAACTTCACAAAATAGAACACTACAATTACTCTCAATGGAGAGAAAAAAGTGCTTTAAAAAGTTATAGTTCATAATCCTTTATAATCCACTTACCAGGGAGTGTTCACACACCTCCACGTCAAGTAAGCAAAGACCTGACAATTTTCAAGAGAAATGAGTAGGAAGAGGGAAGCCAAAGGACAGAAGGCATTCACACTTCAAACAAGCAGTCAGCCTGAATGACTTCTGGGGACCCTTTGACCCTTCCTCTCTTGTGATTCTCACAAGGAATAAAATCTATTTGCTTTATAATTTACCTTTCCTTTCCAATATAATTAATGTAAGTTTCTTAGGCCCAGGCGCCCCATACAGGACACAATCAGAAATTGTAATTGCTTATTGGTATTTTCATAATTATCGTCAACAGCTGTTGAGAGAGAGAATGGAGTGCTACCATGGGTAAGAGTGAGAATACTTTTCCAGAGTACAGAACCCTGTATGTATATGTCTGTATCACTGTATTTTTCATTCTCTATTAAAATTACCTGTGCTGTCCTCTCTCCCCCTTGAAGCCCAGGGATGGGATCTTATCTTTTTGCATCCCTCCAGCTTGTAGGAGGGTACCTGACAGAGTAGGGGTACTATAAACGTCTGTTGAATAAAGGTGATCTTAACAAGGCAGGAAAAAGACATGGAAACAGAACTATCAAAACTATGTCCTGTGTTTTTCAAGCTGCTTCAGTGAGTTAATGATAGTGTACTGCCTCTAGCCAGGCAGCTATCAGTACTTGCCACATTAAGGGACATTTCTTGGGGTGTCTGCCTAGCTCACAGTAATTCCCTGAATGGGCCAGAGTAGCAATGTCTACATTGTGTAACAATGACAGCCTGCCTCAACCTTAGTGGATGGAGGGAGAAAACACCTGTCTCAGTTTGGGCCAATCAGATTCTTTCCCAGGGACTCAAAATTTAGGACAGACACAGAGATCAGGAATGTAGTAGCTAGATAATAACAAATGAAGTGCTCAAGGCTAAAGAGGGGGTTGAGAAATCGCTTCTGACATCTCTGGAGTCATCCTGATTTCTTCAGTCTTAGATGTAAAGCCCCTTCTTAAGAGCCCCCGAGACATCCTTGTATTCTTACAATGCATTCTCCTTTATTTTTTTTAAATGTTTATTTATTTTGAGAGAGAGGGGTGGGGTGGGGGAGAGGGATAGGAAGGGCCAGAGAGAGAGAGAGGGAGAGAGAGAATCCCAAGCAGGCTCTGTGTTCTCAGCATAGAGCTTGATGCGGGCTTCAATCTAATGAATCATGAAATCATGCACTGAGCTGAAGCCAGGAGTCTGATGCTTAACCATCAGAGCCACCCAGGCGCCCCCTGCATTCTCATTTAATTTAAGCTGGCTAGCATTTACTAATTAGAGTAAACTCAATAATATAGCTCTGATTTTGTTTTGAATACATTTAGTTTATTTAACAAATATTTATACTAGGGGTACAAAGATGAAGAAAACATCATTTCTGCCTTTGATGGTATTAGCCATTAGTAAGGAATATAGCTATATAAGTAAATGGACAATTACAATAATGGAATTAACTATACAGGGACTGTCAATTTAGTTCTTCTCCAGTTTCTAGGAACACCCCCAATTCAGTTTCTTGTAGAATATACTTATATTTATCACAAATATACATTCTAGATCCTGATTTCAATTCTATTTTGTTACAAAAATACACTCATTGGTAGTTGTGTTAAATTCTAAAAAGGTTCCCAAGATAGTTGCCGTCTGGTTTACATACTGCATAGGATCAATTTCACTTCCATGATTAAGTAATATTAAACAGCACAGCTGACTAAAATACAAAGAAAGATGATCAAGTGGAGCCTGACCCAATCATACCGGCCCTTTAAATCTGGAGATATCACTCCCCAGAGCTCCAATGCCCTGATCTCCTAAATTAGTAGTTATTTCACAGGAATCCTAAAGAATGCTTGGAGGTCAGAGACAGGATGTCAGAGATTAGAAATATCATTGCTGGAGGATGCCTGGGTGGCTGAGTAGGTTAAGTTAAGCATTGGACTCTTGGTTTTGGCTCAGGTCATGGTCTCAGTTTCATGGGGTCGAGCCCTGCATCTGGCTCCACGCTAAGAATGTGGAGCCTGCTTGGGATTCTCTGTCTCCCTCTCTCTGTCACTTTCCCAGTCGTGCTATCTTTGTCTCTCCCAAAATAAATAAATAAAACCTAAAAAAAAAAAAAAAGTGCCATTGCCGGTTTGAGGATGGGGGAGGCCATGTGGTAAAGAATATGAATGGTCTCTAGGAGCTGAGAGTAGTCCTCATTTGAGAACCAGCAAGGGCATACAAGACATCAACTAGGGTGAACTTGGAAGTTGAATTTTTTCCAAGATTTCAGACAAGAACTTAGAACGGACAACACTTTGATTTCTGCCTTGTGATACACAGCCATGCTGTGCCAGACATCTGATCTAAAGAACTGTGAGCTAATAAATAGGTGCTGTTTTAAGCTATTAAATTGGCGGTGATTTGTTACACAGCAAGAGAAAACTAGTACAGAGCACAATTCTTTGATTTGGAAAATATGGTCACCAGAAACATACCCATATATCACTGTTCTAAATGTCTTTCATGGATTAACTCATTTAACTTGCATTAACAGCCGTATGTGGTAATTACAATGATTTTCTTCATTTAACACAGAGGGTAAGCAACCTGACCAAACTCACAAAGCAAATGAATAGTACAGCCAAGGTTGAAACCTGGCAGTCTGGCCTCAAAACCCACTCTTTTAACTACTACACTACAGTGTTTCCCATTTTAACAACCTGCCCCAGAGCCACATATGTCTTCTCTTACATACCCAAGCCAATAGTCCTAGACTCATCTTAGGGAAAAGTTCTACTAGGTCACAATTTACTCTTAAAGCTATTTCATAATTTTCCTTAGGGCAAGAAGCATGAAAGGTTCTGAGTTTGCTCACTCTATCAACTTTTTGTACTTAAGTTCTGAGCGTCATGTCTTCATTACCTAGTCTTTGTACAGATATAATGACTATAAAATGCTTTAAAATACTCATCGTGTTTGATAGTGCATGTAGCATGGTAAAAAATACAGCAGAGTGTAATTCCCTCAATATTCTTCCGTGACCATAATTAGAACTGATCCTAAATCCTCTGGCTTGTACTTTCCTTCTTTAAAGTTGAGCCAGTACTTGAACCAAGTACTTGGTAATCATGGAAATACATGTTGAGATGGAACATGCTGCCTTGTACTTTTTTTTTTTTTGCGCCTATTTTGGGCCCTTGTAGTTTATTCTTTATTTTAAAAATTTTTTTTAATGTTTATTTATTTTTGGGAGAGAGCACGTGCACACAAGGTGGGGGGATAGGGGCAGAAAGAGAGGGAGACACAGAGCCCAAAACAAGTTCCAGGCTCTGAGCTGTCAGCACAGAGCCCAATGCAGGGCTCTAATTCATCAACTGTGAGATCATGACCTGAGCCAAAGTTGGATGCTTAACCGACTAGGCCACCACTAGGCACCCCTACCCAGTATACTTAAATACAGAAGCAGAAAGTAGAATGGTAGTTGCCAGAGGCTGCAGGGGAGGGGAGGGAGAATGGGGAGTTACTTTTTATCAGGTACAGATTTTTAGTTTTACAAGATATAAAGACTTCTGCAGATAGGTAGTGGTGACAGCTGCACAACAGTGTAACGTACTCATTGCCACTGAACTGTACGCTTAAAAATGGTTAAGATGGTGGACTTTATGTCATACATATTTTACTACAATTTAAAACAATTAAGCAAGACACAAGAACAACAAAGTGTGCAGAGAATATATTTGAATTACTTAGAATGTCACTTAAAAATCATTATGGTCGGGGTGCCTGGGTGGCTCAGTTGGTTGAGCGTCCGACTTCAGGTCAGGTCATGATCTCACGGTTTGTGAATTCAAGCCCCACGTCGGGCTTTGTGCTGACTGACGGCTCAGAACCTGGAGCCTGCTTTGGATTCTGTGTCTCCCTCTCTCTCTGTCCCTCCCCTGTTTGTGTTCTGTCTCCCAAAAATAAATAAAAAACATTAAAAACAAAATCATCGCCTCCAGACTGCTGTGGTTCTGCCACTTGGAAATTCACTTTCACTAAACCCGTAGGATCTTATTTTATACCAACAAAACAGCACTATATGAAAAACAGAAGTTTTGTGCCTGAATTCAGCCAGGATAGCTGAGTAGGCAGATTTCATTTTTTAAAATCTATTCTAAAATGATTACAACTGCCATCTAGTGCCTAGCCCAGTGTTTAAATACACACACAGAGTTGAATAAATGAGTGATACAGGAACACAGCTAAACAGGCCTAAATGTTATTTTCTGATTGTACTAAATATAGTGATGGGAGACACTTGAGGACAGGAAAAATAAACTCTACATTTGCTTTATTAATTGGGACACGACACTGAATTAACATGTGGCTAGGAAAGCTCAATATAAATGAACCAGAAGTAACATATAAAACAAAGCACATCATTATATTTCAGTGGGAGCAAAACTCCTTTCTGTAAAGATTCCAAGAGAGGTTTCAAACTCTATGAACAGACTGAATAGTTTACAATTTCCAATTGTAAGAAACCTCCCAAATAGCAATATGCTGAATCTGAAATAAATGACCAATGACAGTAGAATTATGAACTTTATTTACTTGGCATTCCAAACAATGTCAGTAATGAGGGCTGCTGGGAGTAACTCAGCATCCAGACCCACATTTCACAAACGTGGCCCCAGGCAAGTTCTAAATAACTGTTGCCAGTTGTGCAGAGGAAAAGGTAGCTCATAAAGTATCTGGCAGTGCAGGTTGGTGGGAGGGTTGATGTAGAGAGCCTAGGACTGGATGGATGGGATGATTTAGCCTAATATGTTTCTCAGAGAGGTTCTTTCTGAAGGATAACGTAGTAGCTACCCTCAGCCATTTGTCTCTTTATCCTGGCTGGCAAAGCCTTAATGGTGTTCAGATATCCAGCCCTCACTAAAAGGCCATGTGCTGGGGAAAGGTGACTTCTTCCACCGCAGGTAAAAACGCAGGATAAATCCTGCCTAATTCCTCTGAGATAATCATGGCAATCCAATCTCATTTCAAGAGCCAGTGAATGGTTTGGCAATGGGAATATGTCATACTGGAGATACGCAGTGGAGACCTGCTCAGAGGTCTTGTGATTTGCTGAAGAAGTCTGAAGGATAAAAATTTGTCAGAACCAAGGGTAAAAGCCTGTGGGTGACCAGAAAATGTGCAGAAGAAACCATCTCACTCCGGCTCCTGGTGATTTGTTCAGATAGCTGACTTTTATTACCCTTCTCATTCATTAGGATTCTTTGGCAACAAGCAAGAGAAATGAATTTGGACCAACTAAAGCAAAAGGGAATTTATTAAAGGGATACAGGGATCTCACAAAACACAAGCAGGCTACATGATTAGATTTGGAACATACAGGAACTAAGAGGCCTCCAGAGGACAAGGAAGCAGGAAAACAGAATGATGTCATAGCAGGAACCTCCTATTAAGGCCCTGTGGTTTCATGAATAAACATCATTTATATAAAATCACTCACGTAATGTGAGTGCTTCCTATTCTAAGCAAAGGTATCATATTGCCTAAGTTTAGGTCACATGACCAACCCTGGGCCACATCTCAGAAGTGAAAGACAGGGCCCCTTCAGCTTACACAGAGGAAGAGAGGCATCTAGCTGTACTGTTTTTACTGTTCTACCATAGTACATGTATTGTGTGGGTGTGCGTGTTTCAAAAAGAAAGTCTATCTAAGGAAACAGATATTCTACAAGGAAAGGAGAAGTACTGACCAGCCAAAAAAAAAAAAAAAAGGAAAGAGAAACTTCCCAAACATGATTAGAAAACCAGGCACAATTAGGTGTTTGAGTGCTAAACGAAATCAAACAAATATAGTCATAATTTTCCCAAGCTGGTACCATGTTAAGGATGGGGAGTAGCAAAGAAAAGAAGAAATTACCGATTTCCTGAAATAAGATAATGAAATAAAAATGATTTTTTTCTTTTTTATTTATATATATATATATTTTTTTATTTTTTTTATTTTTTATTTTTTAAATCTACATCCAAATTAGTTAGCATATAGTGCAACAATGATTTCAGGAGTAGATTCCTTAATGCCCCTTACCCATTTAGCCCATTCCCCCTCCTACTTTTTTCTTTTTTTAAATGTTTTATTGTTTATTCTTGACAGAGACAGAGTATGAGTGGGGGAGGGGCAGCGAGAGGGAGACACAGAATCCAAAGCAGGCTCCAGGCTCTGAGCTGTCAGCCCACAGCCCGATGCAGGGCTCGAACTCACAAGCTGTTAGATCATGACCTGAGCCGAAGTCAGATGCTTAACTGACTGAGCCGCCCAGGCACCCTGAAATAAAAATGATTTTCAAAGATACTTTATAAGTCATGCAAGAAAGTTTGATAGCAACACTTTATCTAATATACTGAATTCACCTGATTCACGAATGGCCCCAAAATGGCAAAATTTTGGGTTACTTCAGGTTGACTAGCTACAATTACCTCCAAAAAAAAGGAAAACTTATGGCTTCTGTGGATATTCAAAAGAATATGCCATAGGCTTTCAAGATGATTCCAGAACTGGAATCCACCCAATGGAATCGTAACTGAATTAAGTGTACAACTTCCCAAGGTTACCATAGTAGGTCAAAGGGAACAACGCTTCTTATTTGGATGCATAACATCCAATGTCTTGAGAAAAGATCAAAACACAAAACACTCCAATTCCACCTTGTTCTTGAACTAAAAGGCTTATAAATTCTACTTACAAAATAAAAGTAATAAATAATTAAAATTACTCTTTAATATGGAGAGTACAATAAACAAGTATCAAAAAAATTAAGAAAGAGTCCGCATTGCAGAGCACTTGAGAGACTCACATGGGTCTACCATATGGTCCAACTAATCACAGAAGAGCTTTGAAACTGAAGAGTGTCTCTATCTTCCTTCCTCCTGCAAGTCCTAGAAAGAACTCAATGCTAACGACAGGCCTCTTCCTCAAATCTTGTCACATATCTCATGGATGATATTTTATTGTGTACTTGAAAAGGGGCATTACATTCTTTAATGGTCCATGAGAGTTGGAAGTATGCTTCCTCACAGATTTCAAAGCAGCTGATGTACACAGCTCATCCAATGATACTTTCAACGACTGCTTTTCTTGTAGAAGTAAATGGTCAGGTACATTGGGTATAATATCCAATCTCAGAAACCTTTGGGTTTCTGGACACACTATAGCTTTGCTTACTTATCCTTCAGGTCTGAGCTTCAGCATCTTTCTCTGTAATACTCTCCCAAAGGCTCCAAAGTTTAGGTTAACTGTGTTTCCTATACATAAAGTACCCAGTACCTTTATCACTGGATGAGGTATCACACTGCTTATTCTCTGCCTCCTCCTTTAAGGTAGAGATTGTAGTCTTTGTATCACGGACTCCGCAGCCCCAGCACAAGTAGGTACCCTGCAAATACTTGTTGAATAAATGCATGAATAGTTCTTTATGAAAGTTAAACTCATGCTTATTCCCACGATCTTTTTTCCTTCTTATTTAGATACAAAGAGCATAGCAAGGATTTTAAAAACAGGCATTTAATTCACTTCTTCAGATGGACTTCTCCCACAGATGACTGTGACATTCACATTAATTTCAAGTCAATATCATCTTTTCAGGATATGGCCAGAGGATAACGGGCCACCCTATATTTTTAGTGACAAAAACAAGACATATGCTCAATCGATACTGTATGGTAGCTCCCACGGTGAGTCCACTGAGTCAGTAGGGCTTGACAGCCAGCACTAAATCTTTCCATGGGGTTCAGTTTCACTTGGCCTCCCCTAGCCCCAGGAGTTTTTATAACAGTACACATTTTCCACATGTAATTAAGTAATGGAGAGTGAGTTGTTATACATGACATTTAATTTTCAGTAGTGGGGGAAGGTATGACAAGAGCTCCAGGCAAGATCATTAATCTCCTCGGATCCCTGCACTGCCAAATACAGCAATTCATTCTTTCTTGTATTAATATAGCTCTCCTCCTGTACTTAAGTTATAGTGCTTGTGTAGAGGGGATAATGTCAAATAGGAAAACCCACAGAACTGAAATGTGTGGTACATAGTAAGAATTCGAGATTGTAAAATGCATCTGGACTATCCATTGTGGAATAATTTAGTATATCAGAGTTCCTGTGCGTCATAGGCACAAGTACATGATTACCAGATTGTCCAAAATCTAATTTGGGGGCAAAAAGGGAGGGAAGAGTGATTATGTAAGTCATGTATACATAGCAGCAGCAACTTGCTAATGTCACTAATGACTCACAGGCCTCTTGTGAATTAAAGGTAATTAGTATATGAATAAATACAAGTGTTAAAAGAATACGACAAGGACATGATCACACAAATGTGTATCACTATAGACTAAAGGCCCTAGTTAATTAAAATGTTGCCTGCAGCATATTTTAACAGCTTTCTGTGATTACTGCTAATCATACTCTGAAATCTGTGGCTAGTTCCCATTTTTATCTCAATTGTCAATAAATTTGGAAAAAAGTTGCTGAGGCATACAAGCCAAAAATTTCTCTATAATGGAAATGCACAGAGAATCAATAATTTAAACTAAGGAAGGCAATATTACCAAATAGAAGCACTACCTATAAAGAAATACAATTTATAAGCCTAAGTTTTTAAAGTAACATTATATAGCATAAGTTAGGCAGCTTAAAAGTATAATTGCACCTGTTGTGCTGAGGTGCTTTAAGTGCTAACTTCCTGAATCGATAGCAAATCAGTATTTAACTGCTTTAAGATTTGGTTCCCAAATAGGCACAACAAGGGATCTCGTACCAATAGTCTAAAGGAGGTAACCTATAGGCAGAGGTTGAAAAATGTGGGGCGCCTGGGTGGCTCAGTCAGTTAAGCGTCTGACTTCCACTCAGGTCATGATCTTGCGGTTTGCTCTGTGCTGACAGCTCAGAGCCTGGAGCCTGCTTCGGATTCTGTGTCTCCCCTTCTCTCTGCCCCTCCCATGTTCATGCTCTGTCTGTCTCTGTCTCTCAATAATAAATAAATGTTAAAAAAAAGAAAAGTGTATCTAATTGAGTGATGAACTAGATAATCAGCCTGAAGGAGAGAGGATGATAGGTTGAGCAGCATCTAAAATGCACAGGTTACCATATTTAAATAGGACACCAGTCCACCATTATACCCCCACTGGTGACATATGCAGTGGATGAGCAATAACATATATTTTTTTATTTCTTTAAGTGTTTTATATTCTGACACTATCTGATATTATTCACCTCAGTAAATCTATTATATTTTATTGACATGGGGATTAATTCACATTAATTAGATTTCTCTTTATACATTCTTTCATTAAATGGTACTCTACTCCCTGTTAGAATATCAGGTCGTCATTTCAAAGGAGGAGGAGGAAGGAGTGCCTGCCTGGCTCAGTTAGTGGAGCATGCAACTCTTAATGCTCTTGATGTCAGGGCCGTGAGTTCAAGTCCCACTAGGTGTCGAGCTACTTAAAAAAATAAAATAAAAAAGGGAGAATAAGGGGAGAAGCAGCAGCAGACACAGGACTAAAAGAGATGTTTTAGGCAGGCTGTGTCCTTGTCTCTTATTTTAACCTTTATCAGAAATGGTTTTATATAGGGGTGCCTGGGTGGCTTAGTTGGTTGAGTGTCCTACTCTTGATTTTGGCTCAGGACATGATCCCAGGGTTGTGGGATCAAGCCCCATGTTGGGCTCCACGTTGAGCATGGAGCCTGTTTAAGAATCTCTCTCCCTCCCTCCCTCCGTTCCTCTCTTCCACTCGTGCACACATTGTCCCCCCACCAAAAAAAAAGTTTTATATAATGATAGCTATATAACTATATAACTATATATATCTCTTCTAAGTGTTTTATCATTATGATGTTAATTAAAATTCTTAAATTGTGAATATACTTCACTTGAAATAAATATTCCAGATTCTGGAATGATACAAAATATATATGAAGGAGTGGCTAATCTTTTCCTCTTCTTCCTTTATCCCTAACTTCTTTTTTTCCTCTTACTTCCTCCCCTTTTTCTGCCACCATCATCATCTTCATCACCATAGCAACAAACACTGCTGAGCCCATATTGCCAGGCAATTTATATATATTAAGACATTAGAAAAATCTATAAGCCAGCTATATTATCTACATACTGCAGATCAGGAAACTGACCAAACTCATATACTTGGGGTATTCTAGAGCTGGGTTTCAAGCCCAGACCAGGTGAATCAGGGATTCCTCTTTTTATCACTTATCATTCACGCTTGCTTTAGAAAAGAATTCGTCACTTAGGTAAGACCTCTCTCTGTTAGATGAATAGTTCCTTCTCTTATGGAAATGGCAGCATTAATTAATAAAATGTTGGCACACAAATTATCTACCAAATACATATCTACTGACTCAAACAAAAGGTTGTCAGCAGTGCATACATCTGTCTTGATTCAATTTAAACTAATTTTCCTTTACAGTCTCAAAGTGGATAGGACAATAGATTATTCAGAATCACACCTACATCTTTTTTCTCTCTATTCAGAAAGATAGAGGAACTTCCCCCAACTTAGATTATTTGGGAAAGTACTGAAGAGAAGGACTTAAGTATGAGAAAGAAATTATTTTGTAAAATAATAAATTGATCTATATGTATCTTTTTTTCTGTTATCTTTAAATTCACAAAATCAGCCAAACTAACTTACTATGATTGTTACCTTTGGAGAATAAGTAATCTGGAATTGCTTAGAGGGAGCTGCAAGGAAACTTATTCAATAAAGCTTTTCGAATGTCGACAATGTGCTAGGCACTATAATTTAAGAAAGGTTCATAATTAGATTGCATGTTTTGAACGTACATTGATACTTCCAAATTGCTTAAAATCCCTTCCAGTAAATAAGTATTCCGTGACATCCTCAATCATGCTTACACCATTAATTCACTGAACACATCATTTCTTTGATTCTGATCTCCTCTGAACAATCAAAATTGAAATCATCACACACTAAATTACTGGGGCTTTATTACTATGATTAAAATCCTCCTCAGCTTTCTCTTCTATCTTCTAAACAATTTCAAATCATGTAACCTTTCTTTTTTGAAAGAGGAGGATTCTATTTCCCAACTACTTAATTGCATTAGATGGTTTCCTTTGGATCCTATTCAATTATCTTTTTGCTCTCTTTAAAGTGGGATGACCCAGTATGGGTGATAAAAGCCCCACAGATGGTGAAGAGGTGACGGCGACGTTAATAACCATAATAGTTGCAGTAGTTGGTCAACATGTGGTGAGCACTAAGTGCAGACACCCGTGAGGGCTGTGTGTGCCTGCTTGTGGCATCCTCACATGACTCTCCGCAAAGTGGTCAAGCCTACGTGGATGTCTGTCGATGGACACCTTCATCTCTGAGCGGCTGACCTTTCCTCAGGCCTGTTCATGTTTTCAGCCTCTAACTCCAATTTTGTAACCTCTGGCAACAGGAAGGGCAGAGAAACCCAAAAAGGAGACTGGTACCTCACATAAGACTTCAAGGTGAGCCAGAGGAAGGCTGGCGTAACACACAAAGACAGAAGAAGAGAAGGAGAAAGGATTCGCCCTTCAGAAGCAAGACTAAAACCTGGAAACCCAGAAGTGCTGCTGAGTGGGAGAAAAGGGTACCAATGTATGATCTCTTCAGGAGCAAAACAGCAATAACACCCTGTGAGGCTGAAGTGATGGCACGGGAAGGAATATTTCAATCACCTACATTAGTGTCCATATCTGGGAATAAAACTACCCTTTAATCCCAGTGGTCCCTAGGAATGCATAGCTCTTACTGACAAATAACTAGTAATAGTAGGAAGAGGAATAATGATCATCAATGTCATAGAATGCCATTTAACACTCTTTCAGTCTTTACGCGAGAAAGTGTTCAACATTTTAGATTTTTGACATGTCACAGTGAATGAGGTAGGTGCTTTATTATTCCCATTTTATAGAGGATACCTGAGGCCCAGAAGGAAAAGAAACAGAGTGACAGTTAACATACAGGGTTAGCTGCATCACTGAATGATAATTCTGATTTATCAGTCATTCTGATCCAATAAAAGGAATCAAACATTCCATTGCTGATGAGGCAATAGTAAATACCACCAACGAGAATTCCCAATTCTGACTTATTTATGCCAAAAGGACTCAGTCAGGTAGTACGCAGGGTATGGGAAAATGTGGAACCCCAAACACACCACATGACTCTAGACAGCAGAGTTCACATCTGCTCCCCTCGGGATTTCTCACCAGCATTTGATATATACATTTTTTAAGTTCAAAAAGAGAGACAGTGAGAGCATGAGTGTGGGTGGGGCAGAGAGAGAGAGAGAGAGAGAGAGAGAGAGAGAGCGAGAGCGCGCGCCCCAAGCAGGCTCCATGCTGTCAGCACAGAGCCCGATGTAGGACTCGATCTCATAAAATGTGAGATTATGACCTGAGTCAATATCAAGAGTTGGAGGCTTAACTGAGAGCTACCCAGTCACCCCACACCAGCACTCTTAATATGAAGCTCCTAAAATGTTTCTGGGTTCTGTTTTCCTGCCTATTCTTTGATGAAGACATTAATGAGTCAGCAAATGTACCACATGATGGTGACAGGAGGAAGGGAAGTTAGAAGACTCTATTATATTTATAGAGAGGATAACCAGCTCCAGGAAAGGAAGAAAATTTAAAAACCAAAATACAAATACTAGCCTCAACTACCAGTTCTATCATATGAAATGTAAATAACAAGAAAGCCTCATAATTGAAACAATCCAAATGTTCCTTAAAGTAACAGTTAAAAAAGGAAAATCTATTTTTAGGATATGGTGATTTTGTTAGACAAACCAAAGATAAAATATAGTCTTAGAAAATAATAACACCTCCAGAAGAAATCTTAGATTTTATTTTTTAAGAGATATTAATTTTAGAAAGCCAGATGTATGTGTGTGTGTGCGTATCTTACCTGATGAAAACCAGCTTGACTTTTGATGGGGCAGTTTTAATAATGGCAGACGCATTTTGGTGGCTTCTTCCATACAGGATCTGATTGTTTATCTAATGGGGAAAAAATAAAATGCACTTGTAAAAATGCAATATGTTTGGTTTGTATAAAAATATACATGTATATATTTATACATTTATACAAATATATGTGTATATACTTGGAATTAAACAATGAAGTCCATTCATTTTTAAGTGGATCCATGTAGGGCTCTTTAATGCTAAAAAATCTTAATATTGTTTGTAGTATGGATTAAAATACTAATTCCAAATAGCTATTAAAATCTCTTAAATTCAGTTTTGAATGCAGTTAATAAAGCACATATAGTCCTTGAACCTTTTGCTAAACTTCAAGAGAGCAGTAGTTGAGCTAAATGTAAAAACTTTATGACAGATATATTTCCTATAGCCTTTCCAGATTTGTAAAAAATGTAGAAAACAGACTAAACTGTGGTATTCACCAGACCTCTGGAGGGCCCATTAAACACGATTCTGTAAATGTGTCAAGGTTATTACATAGCATAAATTTTGTTACTCCAGAGGAGGTAAATATTCTATCCCCATTTTAAATCAAATGTTAGATCAATCGCATGGAAACATTTTACTATACACAATCAATGAGCCATCTGCTCTTATCCAAGATATGGTGGAATTTCAACTTGATTGAGTTCGCCTAAATATGCTCTAAAAACATTGACATTCTAAATTTTTTTACTCCAGATTTTTCCAGTGATAAACTATGATGATAGTCGTAATCAATCTTTTATTTCATCCAATTGATAATAGCTCACACAGTTTTGGCTTTTCTCCTCTTGTCTCTTTAATAACTAGTTAATGATCTATACTGTCCCAATTTAACGGAGGCCTTGAAACTGTCTATTTAAGAGACAGTACAATATACTATATAAGGAATAGAAAATAGGGATTTCAGTTTTTTGTAATTAGCATTGGTCTGTCCTTGAGGTCTCTGAAATTTTGTGTTCGAAGACATACCTGGAAAAGGTTTTTGTCATAGCAGTTATAATGAGAAAGTGTATGGAAATGAACAGAGGAGAGAGCTGTCTGAAATGAAGCTCATCCATCATCTTGAAGTGGTAACGTGGGGATGTACATCAAAGTCTGTTGCAGAGACTAAACTGGAACTACCTTCTCACTATGTCCCTCATTCTATCAGCTTTTATTCTTCACCAAGATAACCTCCCAGAAACCCACTGATCTCCACACTATTTCTCTGTGCCTCAGTTTCCTCTTCTTTAAAAGGAATTTAAGCACCTGCTTCATAAAACTGTTGTGAGAATTACATGAGATAATGCCTTTAAATTTTATTTATAATCATCTTTTTTTAATGTTTACTTATTTATTTTGAGAGAGCACACATGCAAGTGAGAGGGGAGGGGCAGAGAGAGAGAGAAAGAGAGAGAGAAAGAGAGAGAGAGAGAGAAAGAGAGAGAGAGAGAGAGAGAGAGAGAGAGAGAACCCCAAGCAGGCTCTGCGTTATCAGCGCATGAACTGTGAGATCATGACCTGAGCTGAAATCAAGAGCTGGACTCTTAACCGACTTCATTTATAATAATCTTAATACCAAAAATTATTTTGGGGGTGTTCAAAATTACTCATCTTTTCTGTTAAGGTTTTTATCTTTTTTAATAACATGTATTTAAAAATGTGTCCATCCTCTGTATGATACTATAATGATGGACACATACCATTATACATTTGTCCAATCCTACAGAATGTACACCACCAAGAGTGAACCCCAATGTAAACTATGGACTGGGAGATGATGATGTGTCAATGCAGGTACATCAACAATAACACATGTACCACTCTGGAGAGGGATGTTGGTAGTCTAAAAGGGACATATGGGAAATCTCTGTACCTTCCTCTCAATTTTGCTGTTCTAAAAAAATGTATATGTATGTGTGTGTGTGTATGTGTGTGTGTGTGTGTATTGAAGTGCCCACCGTTTAAATTATAGGTTTTCTCCTAATGTTTTCATAGTTTTATTTTTCTTATATTTACATTGTACTACCTAACTCATTATAAGGGGGAAAAAATGGTTAAGTCATGTAATGATAGAGTCATGTGAAAAAGAATAATGACATAGGAAATGTCCAACTGTACTAACCTGGTTACAAAATAGTATGTCTGCCATGATCGCTTTTTTTTGCAAACCGTATTTCTCAATCTCTTCCATTTACAATGAACAACAAATAAGGATCTTTTAAATCACAACTGAAAAATGAGATGACATGTGGAATACGCGTGACTCAAAGTCTGGCATTCAGGTAATTATTTGTGAATGTCTTCCCCACCGTGTCTGGCCTCTGCTTTCAGAAAGCAGACCTATCAAATCTTCCTGTCTTTGAATCCTGTGGCACTACATTTAAAAATGTTCTCTTGTCGCCCTTACGCCTCACCTGACACGGTCAAGCCAATCCTTGTCAGGTGGTAAGCATCAGTGCAGGCACCTGGCATTTACTGAACTGGGCTCAACTTGTTGAGGGCAGGAACCATGTCCTCCACTTGGTGTTTGCCAGCCTGCCACGCGTAGCCTGCACACAGCGGTGCTCGGCGAGGCATACAAAATTGCAGAGCCCTGAATGCAAATGGTTCTTTCATTAATCAACTGCTACTATGCTTTCTCTGAGGTGGGCTCCAGTCTTCAAAGGGATTTTTTTTTTCTTTTTAAAGTCTTTTTTATTAGCAAAAGCTTGAACATACAGAAAATTGAGCTGTTTCATCTTTATGGAGATGCCTGCTTTTTAGCTGTGATCTTCCATTTTGATAGGATAAAATGTATGGTACTATTATTCTAAGAGGGAAAAATTACAGCCCAAATGAAGAAAGCAGGTCATTAATTTTAATTTATCTAAGAGTAAATCTACAGTTATGTCTTCAAGGTGCTGTTTGTGAATATTCAGAGGCTCTGGCTGTAGAAAGGCGGAACAGCTTGCTTGCTGTGGATGTTTTTTCCAGTGCCAACAACTGTGCCATTTATTGTTAAGGTAGCTGCTCCTGCCAGTGTTCGGAGGCCTCTGGAGAAACTCGGTTCTGCAGTGCAAGACCACGAACAGAATAAGAAACTCAACACAGAGTGAAACCTGATTTAACAGGATTATGTCAAAAAGGAAAATGCAGATCTCTGGCTTTAAAAATCTAAGACAAAGTCTCTCTTCTGACTTCAGAAATACGTTAGTAGCCTGTGAGTTCTAAGACAGGAAGGGCTCTTTTGTGTTTTCTTGGATCTTATTTAATATACAACAATTTCACTATTTAAATGAAAGGCACATACAGCTTCTAACTGCATAAGCAGTTTTTGTATTTCTTCATCACTAAAGGAAACACACGCCAGAGAAAATTCAGTAAGTAATTAGAAAGAATATGATGCATTTTATGCACAATTAACTTTAGACTGTCACTTATTCTATTTCTGAGAAGCTGCTGTTCTCTGAGGGCACTATTCTTTAAACAACAGATGTAGGGCATCTTCTAAGTATAGCACAGGCAAAAAAGAAAGCACTCTATACCTCCTGGAAGTCTTTCCGGTCAATTCTAATTAATAACAGCTATCATTTATCAAGTGCTTAGTCTGTACCAAACATTATCCTAAGCTCTTTAGGCACACCATCTCATTTAAATCTCAGAGCAACTGGGGTATTATGTACTTTCATCAGATGATGATAATCCTAAAGCACACCTAGAGGTCACATCTGTATGGTGCACATAAAAATCAGATGATTTTGAAAGTCATCTTTATAAAGATGTCTGTTAAATAAACTCTGAGTGGGAACAGGAGGATGTGGTGACCTACCATCGTAGGTCCTAGAGCTTTGAGATACAGAAGTCGGAATCAAAGCATCTTACCACAATGTATAGAGGAAATGTCTGAGAGTCGACTGCTAGGCTTTTCAAGTCCGAAATGCAATGTGGAGTCCCCTAAGACTGTACTTCTCTTCGTGCAAGCAAACTGCAACTTGAACAATATTATATACTTACTACCCTTTTTTTCATTGTACAGATACTGTATAGATTGATCACCATTTTAATTTTTTCTGACTCATGCCAAAGGAAGACAATTAAAATATTTCATTTTGGGGCAAATACTGCTCCCATTCTTTTAGAATATGAGTGATCATTCAGATTATCAAGAAGTTAGAAAAAATATTATCATTTCCTATTTACTTCCAGTAAACTGAGGGGGTAGAGAAGTGCCTTTCCCAAAGTTTCTCCTTTTGAAGGTGACTCAATGACATAGAAAATGAGTAATAAATTATTTAGATATGTCCTTATTTTTGTTATTATTCTTACTGGTGGGAAGAACTGTCCTAAGTTCTGATTTAGTGTTCGCATTACACCTAAATTATCTTTTTATTATCTTAATAGCTGAGATCTATAACTCTTCCATTCAAGGATAACCATATATCCTACTTCTGGGCCAGTCCAGTTTATGCATGTTGAGTGACACTCGTAACGATCCTCCACATCTTTTCTGAGCTTCTGCGAGGTGGCCATATTGTGCCACATGGATGAAGGAGCAGGAAAAGCCATCACTTTCTGAGGCCCCCAGGCAACCCAATCTCCAGGTTCTGGGATGGACACCCATACTATTGCAATAAATTCTCCCTTTTTTGGTTAAATCACCTTGAACTAATTTCTGTTCTTTCCCATCAAAAAAGTCTCCACCAATACAGTATCTGGGGCCCCTATTTCTAAATATTAATTTATACATTCAAGTGATATACCTCTTTTTATCTCCTAGTCTTATGCTCTCTCAGACACATAGTAATTTATCCTGGCATTCAAAAAGAAAAGAAAGTAGACAAAGGAAAAAGGCTTTCTGACCCAAGGAGATTTCTATGCTCTTGAGTTACAATTCTGATTTTCTTATCTGTTTGGCTTCCTCTTCTGAATACTGACAAAAAGGGCTTTCTGAGACCTCCACATGGTCAGTAACTTCGATCTCAAGCTCAGGGGGTCCCGGTCCCAGAAAGACACTGATATTTTATCATGGGTAAATTAACTCATCTTTTCCTAAATTCTGAATTTCTAGTTCAATGAGAACAGGGGCAAATGATAGCAGCCCTAGATACTGAAGACAATAGCCTTAAATAAGAAACATCTGTTTTTATAAAACTCAGAAATCATATTATAACGGGTTTTCAGTGGGATTTATATTTCCCTTCATAAATTGGTTTCTGCTACTGCAGTGGAGAAGGAAAAAAAACCCAGAAAGCACTCTTTTGAGGTAAACTCTCTATATTTTGGTATCAAAGATTGGATATTTAATTGCATTATTTTACAGTTTGTAGAAGAAGTAGAATTAGGGTTAATACAGCAAGATTCAGCAAAAGTAAATGAATGTAAATCCTTTTGTTATACTACGTAAACTTTCACTTAAGAGGTCTTTAATGAGATTTATTTTACTAAAATTAATTATTCAAAAATATCACTCAATTTTCCATAGTTCAACTGAACATGAATATAAATTTATGCTGGAGAGCAACTCAATTAAATCTATTCAAAAAACTTACCAAATTGGAAGTCAAAGTTAATTAACTTAAGCTGGGATTAAAGATATTAATTATAAAAAACTAAAATTTAGTTCAAGCAACAGATTTGCCTGAGGTTTGAATATCATGTTATAATATAATACCCAACAACACCACCTTTGCCCATACTTTTATTAAAGTAGAGGGATTTATTCTGAACAGTTGAAAAATTATTATTAAGAAACTGAGCTAGGAGCTTCTGTGCATCCCAAAGAGGAATTGGGGCCTGGCGTCCCCTCCTTGCCCTGGTCCAGGCCCCGCCCCACCCCACCTTATTTCTCCTGGTTGAGATGGGCTCAGCCAAGAGCTCCCCGGTCATTCTGGCTTGGTTTCCACCGCACAACAAGCTTCTGGCCCGCGTGGCGGACCTAGTGCTGTCATCCTGCGCACTCCCATCCAGATGGAGAGCTCTCTACAGCCAACCCTACCAGCAGGAGAGCAGTTGGAGGGTCCTAATGAGGCCCAAGACTCAGATCCCCGCTCTCCTACCCTTGGCATTGCACGGACACCTATGAAGACTGGCAGTGGAGACCCCCAAGCCCACTGGTGAAACAGCTGAATGAAGTCTTTGAGACAGAAGCCTCCAAATCGAATCTTCCCCCAGAGCCTGTTCTGCCCCTAGCAGCAACTTCACCTTCTGAATTAGACTTGCCTCTGGCCACCCAGTTTTCCCTTGAGGACCGGATGCCACTCTGGAGCCAGACTGAGCTCCCCTCAAGCAGGTGTCCCCCAAGGAGGAAGCAGGACAGCCCTCACAATGGCCTGCCAGGGTTCAGACAAGCCCTTAAGAGACCCTGAGACTCCCTGATCTTCAGGTTCTAAGCACAATAGACAGATAGGAAATGGCAAGGTACTAGGGAGATCTCCCCTCACCATCCTACAGGATGACAACTCCCCCAGAACTCTGACACCACGACAGGGTAAGCGGCCTCCTCCCCTCAGTGAAAATGCTAGAGCACTAAAGGAAGGGGCCATTCTGAGAATTGGATGACTTCTGGAAACCGGAGGCCGAGTGTGGGAGCAGGGCCAGGACCAGGACAAGGAAAATCAGCACTTTCCAAACTTGGTGGAGAACTAGGCCATGTGTGGCCCCAGTGCCAGGTTCACCAGGGGCCTGGTGATGTTGTGTCCTCACAGCCCTTCTTTCCCTGGGAGACAGGAAAGGCTCATTGTCTTCAGCTCCCCCTGAACTACCAACTCGAGGACTGAGCACTTTCTTAGCCTTTATTTGTGTCTCGTGTGTTTCTTGTATATTAAAGAAAGTGATTAAAAAAACAAAACACGGAGCTAGAGTTCAGGTAACTGGAACTCCTGATAATGAAAACTGACTCCTTCTCCCTACTTTACTTTTAAATATACTCTATTGTTTATATTTCATGACACTGGAATCTATAGGTTAACTTTTTCCTTTAATAAACTCTTTTACTGAGTATAACACACATGTAGGAAAAAACAGTAAGTATAATTGATGAGCCTTTTTACAGGTTAATTTTTAATCTAATAATTTCACTGCTAAAAGTTTATCCTAAAAAGATTAAAAATCTGGGAGTCAAAATGTCTATGATGGCTATACTTATAATAGAGAAAAAATGAAAAAACTATACACTCATCAACAAAAGTTTTATTATATTTTCTATCGTTACGTTGATAAATGGAAAACTGTGTCATTAAAAGGAAGTGAAGAAGGATGGCACAGACCTAGATCCACTGGCATAAGAAGATAAAATTGGGGGCACCTGGGTGGCTCAGTCGGTTAAACATCTGACTCTTGATATCGGCTCAGGTCATGATCCTGCGGTTATGAGATTCAGTCCCACGTCAGCTCCACAATGAGTGTGGAGTCTGACATTCTCTCTCTCCCTCTCTCTCTCTGCCCCTTCTCTGCTTTTGCTCTCTCTCTGTCTCAAAATAAATATTTTAAAAAAGATAAAATTACTGAGTGAAAAAAGTAAATGACAAAATACGTTATCTATCACATTATTTTCATTTATGTAAAAGTTCTGAGTCTGAAAAAAGCTCCATGAGTATATACTAAATGTCAACAATGATGATATCTCTGATTGGTGGGATTTGAGGTGATTTCCAGTTTGTTTCTGTATATTGATATTTTATTACTACTTTGTAATAATACCATTTAATAAATGCTTACAACACACAAGGCACATGCATATACACACATCTTAAATACATTATTTCACTTAAGTCTCACACAAATCAGTAGAGGAATACATTATCATCTAATTATACAGATGGAGAAAGTGAAGTATATTAAGTTTAAGGAATTTAACCAATATAACAGATCTATAGCCAGTAATTATAGCCAAATCTGTTTGAGTCCAAAAGCCTGTCTTGTTAACCTAAGTAACTCATTTTTAATCCTGTGAAGTTTTAAATCCAATTAATAGGGCCTCATAAATAGAAATGCCAGACCAAGAAATATTCCAATAAAAGTATATTAGATATATGTTATATCCATCCATTTACTCATTTATTCAACTGTCGTAGTGTAAGTGATGAGGATAGAGGAATTTTCATTGCCATCATTACCACAGCTATCATGTATTGAGCACCAGCTTTGTTCCAGGTACCAGATCCTCTGAAAATTACTTTATAGGAATTATTTTATTCAGTCAGATATGGTCCCTGCACTCGAGCAGCTGGTACTCCAGTAAGTTAACAGTCTTGGAAACAAAAACCTGCAATTGGCTTTGGCATAATGAATGTAGGCATAAAGCAAGAAGTGACTGTCTCTTCTTGGAGATGGGTGGGTTGGTCTTGAGCAGACAGAAACTTAGCAGGCACAGGGGGAAGTGAGCAGCAGGAAGAGCACCAGGGCCAGGGAAAAAACTGCAGGTCTTAGTTTCTAGGAAACACAGGTACTTTAGTATAGCTTTTGGGGTAGGGGTGTTATAGAAGTAAACAGGTCCTGTTCAAAGACGACCTTGTAGAATACTTTCCCTTTCCAAAAATTTTGGGCACTAGCCTCCATGAAGAATGATCCTCACTTTCCAAACCACCATTTCAGGTTTGCACATGGGAGAAGGAAAGAGAGAGGTACCAAGGCTAGCAATGGAACAGGGAAAGTGATGGAAACTCACATGAAAACAATTTCACTGTAATGAAAAAGTATTTCTGAAGAAAACTGTCACATTAATTTTTTTCTCAAAAAGACAAAATAATACACATCAAGCTCTAATAATTTAATACTTTGGGTAAAGGAGCAGGTTTTAAGGACTCAGTTTAATGATGCAGTGCTGAAATGAGGTAGGCAACTTCACTGTAATCTATTTCTTGTGAAGTACAATGTCCCAAAGGAATACAGCCATTTAAAAGGCTTAAGCATGAGATTTATTTTCTCTCAAACAAATCTAATGAAACTGGAACACCTTCTAAAGGCAAAGTAATAGTAATACGTAGCTCACATCTCCCTAAATTTGGTATATTCAGAAAACAGCATGTTCTTTTATTTTTTAAAGCTTATTTATTTTGAGAAAGAGCGCAAGTCAGGGAGAGGCAGAGAGAATCACAAGCAGGCTCCGCACTGCCAGCACAGAGTCTGATGTGGGGCTTGAACCCACAAACTGTGAGATCATGACCTGAGCTGAAGTTGGAAGCTCAACTGACTGAGCCACTCAGGTGTCCCAAAACAGGTTGTTCTTTTGAATCCTAAACCTTGACAATTCTGAAAAATATTGACTTCAAGGAAGTGAGCAGAGAAATATGTTTATGTGCTGCTCTGATTTTCAGTGTTTCTGTGGAAGTTGCCCCAATTGCTACAGGTTGGTTCACTTGACCAAAATAGGAAGGAATATATAAATGGAGGCAGAAGTATAATCTCTCTCTTAACAGCTCATTAATATTGCAAAGGAATCGTGTTTCCCTAGGAGGCTGAGGCATTACTACCTACCTGTATTAGTGGTGTTGTTAGTCACAGAAGCAAACAGACTCAGGTGACCGCTGACCTAGAATTCCTTCTTCCAAGAATTGGTACACGCTACGAATCAAGACTAGTAATGCTCAGCTTAACGTTTGCTTCTTTCATATGATGATCTACTTAGAGCTCTACTCCAATTCCCTCTGTTTTTAGACTTTTTCTCTTTTGCCTTCAAAATATTTTCCTAGACGCTCCCACAGATGTAGCCATAAACCCAGTGAATCATCAAAGGACTTCATCGAAGTTCCTAACTCCCCTCCTCCCAACTCCAGCTTCTCTTTTAAAAACATTTTTTTTTTTGACACAAATCTTGTCAGTGAACCAGTCCTATAGCCTATAGAGTCAGGATTAGATCATGTGTATTTGATAGCTTTGAAAGCATATTTCATAGACAGTCTGGCACTGTCACACTGCTCTGCGTGACAGGTCGGCAAGGCAGATGCTCCGGTATTTCTGTAACAAGGACACTGAAACTCAAACTCAGGGACTTGTATAGGGTTCTAGGTAAGACACCTGCAGAACCAGAATCCAAGCTCGCATGTCCTGATCCCAGAGCCTCTTTCCAGCAGGTCTGAGGCTGGAATGGGTGGCATGCTATGGGACTCCTGCTACTTTGCTAAAGACTCGTCCTAATCACCCATAGCCCAACTACCTTCCTCCCTCTCCAAAATAATTTCCCAGCACCCAGTTCTCATTCTAAAGTGATGAAGGCAGATAAAAATCCAAGTGTCGACTTTAAAAACTGCCTCACCAGAGTGTAGTCCTATTCTCTCAGTCACTTCCTCATGTGTATATGTATGATATATAAGTAAAGAATTTTTATTCAATTTAAAAAACTGCATCTGGGGCACCTGGGTGGCTCAGGTGGTTAAGCGGCCGACTTCAGCTCGGGTCATGACCTCACGGTTCGTGAGTTCGAGCACTGCGTCGGGCTCTGTGCTGACAGCTCAGAGCCTAGAGCCTACTTCAGATTCTATGTCTCCCTCTCTCTGCCCCTCCCCCACTAGCACTCTGTCTCTCTCTCAAAAGTAAATAAACAACAACAAAAAAATCTTTAAAAAAAAAAAACTCCTGCCTCTGGCAGGTTGGCTATGATCTGATTACATCTAGTGTTTGCTAGATTTGGCGGGTGGGAAACAACTTCTTTTACAAGCTGTTAGAGGAGCAGAAATTTTGTGTAACACCGAAGAAAGATAATATATTTTCTATGCCACATATTCAAACAATTGCACAAAGACATATACAGCAGTATGTTATAGTATTATTTGTACTGACATCTAAATAATATATATCATAAATGACATATCATTCAGTAAAAAAGGTATGCGAATTATGATTCTGTTTGTGTACATTAATTAACTTTAAAATCTGTTTGCACAATGTATGTGACTGTGCATGAGATCAAGAGGAAAGATGATAAGTTGACAGGGGTTACTTCTAGAGGAGTAGTACTACAAAGGTAAAAGAGGGAAGATTATTACTTTTACCTAAACCATTATAATTTTTTATGATTACTTATTATTTTAAAAACATATAAAAAAGCATAACCTGTAAGTTAGAAAGACAAAAGTAGCAATAAGAAGTAACACCTTTATGACAACTTAGTATGTTAGGGAATCAATTAGAATTAAAATCTATTTGCTAACCTAATATTTTGAGTCATAGCCAGAAACGTAAGTAAGGATGGGAAATAAAATTTAGAGTCAAAATAATTTTAAATTATATTTAAATATTGTGCAAAACTTTGAGCCTTCAGCTCAAAAATCACCTTATTTTCCTGCCCTAATTTTTCCAGTCACAGCCCCTATGTTAGGTCAATCCTATTCTCTTGGCATTTAAATTTTTTTTTTAATGTTTTTTATTTATTTTTGAGACACAGAGAGACAGAGCATGAACGGGGAGGGGCAGAGAGAGAGGGAGACACAGAATCTGAAACAGGCTCCAGCGCCTCTGAGCCATCAGCCCAGAGCCCGATGCGGGGCTCGAACTCACGGACCACGAGATCGTGACCTGAGCTGAAGTCGGACACTTAACCGACTGAGCACCCAGGCGCCCCTCTCTTGGCATTTAAAAGGGACAGTACGGAGACAGAGACTCAAGTTGAAGGGCAGGAAGTACTACAGACCATTTCCCTTTGCTTTTTATGGATTCCGGGGCACATCTTATGTCCTTCTATGACAGGAGCAAAATTTCACATCTAGACTCCTAATAGGATTTGTTATATACTGACTAGTTAAAAGTACACCTAGGCTCCACCTTTGGAGGTTATCCTCTAAGAGGATGGGGTGAAGGGTTGTTATTTAGGCAAACCTTTCCTATGAGTCTGATACACAAACTTGGTTGAGAGCAACTTATATAGCTAAAGAGATTTGTTTGGTAAACATTTTTGAGAAAGGATTTGCAGTTTCATGTTCCCCAGAATAGAGATCAGAAATTCGTTAGGCTAAATTAATATGCTGAAGTTTGAGGAGCAAACATTTAGATAACAGATTCAGACAACATTAAGTCTGAAAGATTTGTTTTTAATTTATTGAGAGAGAGAGACAGAGAAAATGCGCACGCCTGTACAAGGAAGAGGAGGGACAGAGGGAGAAGGAAGGAGAGAATCCCAAGCAGGCTCCTCACTGATGCAGGGCTTGATCCCATAAACTGTGAGATCATGACTGGAGCTGAAATCAAGAGTTGGATGCTCAACCAAGAGAGCCACTCAGGAGCCCCAAGTTTGAAAGATTTTTAAAGATATTATTGACCATTCTTCTATCTTACAGTTAAGAGATGGTAACAGAGATTAAAGGATTTATCTGAGAAAAACAGTTAGTTAAAAATAGAACTGGTATTACAAGCCATCTCTCTTATAAAAATAGTACTGTTAACAAATAATAGCTAGTATACTTGTTTTTCCATTCTGTCATCTTCACCTTTGAATTTCAAGTCAATTACCTAAAGTTAAGAAGCATTTATTTTTTTTTTAATTTTTTTTTTTAACGTTTATTTATTTTTGAAACAGAGAGACAGAGCATGAACGGGGGAGGGTCAGAGAGAGGGAGACACAGAATCTGAAACAGGCCTCAGGCTCTGAGCTGTCAGCACAGAGCCTGATGTGGGGCTTGAACTCACAGACCTCGAGATCATGACCTGAGCCAAAGTCAGCCGCTTAACCGACTGAGCCACCCAGGTGCCCCAAGAAGCATTTAAACAATGTATATAAAGAAGAGATATCTGATTTTTATTTAGGGCAGTAAGAAAAATAATGTCATGAACTTATGCTAAAACAATTGGGCTAGGTCTTTAAAATGTCTATGCAAGTATACTGAATAAAATACATGGGCAAAAGAATGGAATGATGGAAATACTCATCTGTATTGAGGACTTATTTAAGTAGTTCAATACAGCTGGATCAGAAGCAGTGAAGCAGTGGCAGAAGCTGGAAAGGAAGGTTAAAGATATCTCCTGAGGGGTGCCTGGGTGGCTCAGTCAGTTAAGTGTCCGACTTCGGCTCAGGTCATGATCTCACAGTTTGTGAGTCCAAGCCCCGTGTAGGACTCTGTGCTGACAGCTTAGAGCTTGGAGCCTGCTTCGGATTGTCTCCCTCTCTCCCTGCCCCTCCCCTACTCATGTGTTTGCTCAGACGTGGACAGACTCTCTCAAAAATAAATAAACATTATTAAAAAAACATAAAAAAGAACATTAAAAAAAAAAGAGGGTGTGCATGGGGCAGGGGCAGAGACAGAGGGAGACACAGAGTCTGAAGCAGGCTCCAGGTTCCTAGCTGTCAGCACAGAACCTGACGTGGGGCTCAAACTCATGAACTGTGAGATCATGACCTGAGCTGAAGTTGAATGCTTAACTGACTGAGCCACCCAGGCATCCCCCACCCCTCCACCCACCAAAAACAAAGATATCTCTTGAATGATTTTGAATATTATGATAAAGAGTTTGAACAATGCCATTAGTCAGTGTCTTTTTGTGTGATACTTAAATTTCATTTAAAAACATATATAGATAACCTAAGCAGGTGCATACAAAGCATTTGACAAAATATAATGTCAAATTGTAATTTAAATGGAAAACCCCCTTATCAAATTAGAAATGGAAAGGAATTTCCTTGGCTTATGAAAAACCTACATACAGCTAAGGTCTTATTTAATCATCCGACACCAAATGGCTTCTGAGACTAGGGGCACAAAAGAGAGAGAGAACAGAAGGTGAGAGAAGGAAGGAGGATAAAGGTCATATTGATTGAAAAGGAAGAAATAAACTCCCTATACATGGATGAATGATCAGTTACCTCCAGAGAATGCTAAGGACTCAACAAAAAACTACTAGAAGTAATAAGTTAGGTTAGCATGATTATAGGATACAAGGTCAATATACAAATACATGAAAATCAATTGTATTTCTACATGCTAGCAACAAACAAGAATGAAAAGGTAAAAATTCCACTTATAAGAGCACTGAATACAAAATACATAGGAATACACTTACCTGAAAATGCAAAAGTTCTACACTGAAAACTATGAAACACTTCAGAAAAATTATTAAATGGGGATATCACATTCATAATTTGGAGGACTCCATATTGTCAAGAAGTTTAGCCTCCCTAATTAAACTATAGATTCAATACAATCTCAATCAAAATCCCAGCTGACTTTGTTAAAAAATTAATAATTTACAAGTTGGTTTTAAGATTCATATGGAAACTCAAAGGAGCTAGAAGAGCCAAAGCAACTTTCAAAAAATAACAAAATGAGGACTTGGTGCTACCTTAATTCAAGACTTGCTGTAAAGATATGGTAATCAAGGCAGCGTGATAGGCAGGTTAATAGAAGAGGACTGAGAGTCCAAAAATAGACACATAGTTATATGGTAATTTCATATTTGACAAAGCGCAAAGGAAGTCAATGGGGGAAAAAAGTCTTTTCGCAAATGGTGCTTGAACGAGTGGGTACTCACACGGAAAAAATAAACCTCAAATTCTATCTCACACCACACATAAAAATTAATTCAAGATGGATCACAGAACTAAACATAAAAGCTAAAACCATAAAGTTTTTAGAAGAAAATATAGAAAAAATTACTTGCAATTATTGGAGGTAGGCCAAGATTCTTAGGGCAGTAACTATAAAAGAAAAGAATCTGTCTGAAGGGCTGCTAAACAAGAAAAGTGTTCAACGTCATCAGTCAACAAGAAAATGTAGGGGCGCCTGAGGGGCTCAGCCCATTGAGCGTCAACTCTTGATTTCGGCTTTGGTCATGATCTCATAGTTTGTGAGTTCAAGCCCCACGTCGAACTCCACACTCACGGCGCAGAGCCTGCTAGGGATTCTCTCTCTCTCTCTGTCTGTCTGTCTCTGTCTCTCTACTGCTTATGCGTGTACTCTCTCTCAAAATACATAAATGAACTTTAAAAAAGAAAAAGTAAATTAAAGCCACACCGACCAGAGGAGCTAAGGTTGTAGAACAACCAGAATGCTCATACACTGCTGGTGAGAATGTTTAATGGCCCAGTGACTTGGACAAAAGGTGTGGCCAATTCTTTGAAGTTAAGCACACAGCTACTCTGTGTCCCGCTCATTTACCATTAATATTTATCCAAGAAAAAGGAAAGCAGTTGTCCTCAAGAAGACCTGTCACACAAATGTTTGTTTCCCAGAGTCACTGCTGCAAAAAATCCGAAAGTCCATCTACAGGTAAACTGAGAAATTGTGGTAGTTATACAATGGAATATCATTCAGCAACAAAAAGGAACAAACTACTAATATATGCAACAGCACTGATGAATCATAGGCGAAGTCAAAGAAGCTGGACACAAAAGAGTGCATACTGTATAATTCCATTTACGTGAAGTTCTAGAATAGGAAAAACCCATGAAAGGAAAACAAAACCAAACATCAATGCAGCGTTTGCCTCCCAGGATGGGAATGAAAGATTCCAGCGGGAAAGTACATGAGAACAATTTCTGGGGAGACAAAAATGATAGATATTTGGATTATTCAGGAGTATATAATTGTCAAAATTAGACAGAGACTATCTGTGCATTTCTTTTTCTGTACATTTTATCCCTCCCTTCCAACTATAAAAATAATTGCATAGGTGTGGACATATGGAGGTACAGGTGATACAGAAATGACAGTGTTGATAATTGGTGAACCATGTGATAGCTTTACAGAAGGCTTTCATTACATAATTCTGCTTACTTTATAGATGCTAAGAGTATTTTTAAAAGGAGGAAAACCACAGATGGGTATACTTTCCAGGTAAGGTTTTCCCAATAGAATACCTTCTGATTTTCAGTACTCAAAGTTCATAGGGCCTGCATATACTCTCAATGAAGTATTTTTCAGTAAATGTTTACATAGGAAACTTTTGTATCTACATCCCCAATACAGAGTAAAACATTTTAAATGAGATGCTGTGAGGGAACAGTCTCCGGGCATATTCCTAATGCAGAATCGCAGGGCGGTGTTTAGAGCCATACACTCAGTAGCAGCAAGAAGGATGTGCAGTTTGAATGCTGCTGTAGTGAACTGGAAGCCGTGTTATTGTACACAATGCAACTGTGTTAGCAATCATACTGTTGGGTGACAGTCCACACTTCATATCCTAACATGACTGTGTCATTTACATGCACTTTTTTTTTTAATCGCGTTTCAGTAACATTTTAGAAAATTGGCGCGAGGAGGAGTTGGGGTTCATGTGTAATGAATGCATCAACTTTCCTGACTTAAAATAATGAGAAATATGGGGCGCCTGGGTAGCTCAGTTGGTTAAGCATCTGCCTTTGGCTCAGGTCATGATCTCACGGTTCGTGGGTTCGAGCCCCGCATCAGGCTCTGTGCTGACAGCTCAGCCTGGAGTCTGCTTGGGATTCTGTGTCTCCCTTTCTCTCTGCCCCTCCCCTGTCTGTCTGTCTCTCTCTCTCTCTGAAAAATAAATAAACACTAAAAGTTTTTTTTCTAAATAATGAGAAATAGGCTGATGGCTACTCTTTGGAGCAGAACATCTGATTCTCAGGTTGGATTACTGATTTTAGGCCTACTCCTTAAAAACTATAATTAAAACATATACAACCACATTTCTGACGAGTTTAAGCAGCTGTCTGATATTGTTAGGAAGTCAAACCCGGAATAAGAATTTCATTAACACTTTTCTGTCAGGCTTCATGCCTCAAGACTGCATAGTGACTACAAGAAATTTCCATTGTGCAAATGGAGCAAAATACAGGCATAAGTTATATGCTGAGGTTGATATAAGGAGACCCTTCTCCATAATCTAAGAGTATATCTTTCTAGACTGCATTTCAGTATGGTCATTATGATGGCCATGAATAGGACTGGAAGGAGGTAGAGAAGAAACTGGAAAAAGCAGGGAACAGAGACCTGGAGAATTACCCCAACAAGTCATGTAAGAGCTGAGGGAAAACTGCAGAAAGAAGTCTTGAGATACACTGCTAAAGACCAATTATTCATTCCAAATGGCAACTTTCTCCCCAGCATACGTTCCCTTCCCTGTTTTTTATATTCTTTTCACAGTAATCTAAGTTTCTTTGATTATCCTCACATTTTTACTTTCTGCTTCCATGGCACTTTCTCTTTCACAGCACTTTATCTCTGATTTTAAGATAATGTGGTTCACTGTAGAAATCTCACATAAAGCTTTTGTACAGTGATAATGAGGACTGCAATGATAAAAATTAAATGATTGTCATTCCTCTCAAAGATCAGTAAGAACATAGACTTTTAGCCCAAATATTTCAGCAGTATAAAGACAATGAAGTGTGACTAAATAATTAAAACTCTTCCTCCAACAAGCCAGAGACAGAAACTAAAAGGGCAGAGATAAAGTTCTAAGACTTCATGCAAGAAACACAGAGAAAAATGAGGCCACCCAATATGAGCTAGGTCTTACATAATATTTCCTGCAGCCTGAAAATAAAACCTTACCTTTACAATGGTTTTGAGGGGGAAAGCTCTTAAATTATGACCTTCAGAGAAGCTCTCAAATTGGACAAGAATAACCTCAAAACCAGATTATTTTTCTTCTTTGATTTTTGAGAGATGGCTGTAATTTCACTGACTGCATTCTTCTATTGAATTCAAGTGGCATTCAATTTTAAGAAGATAAAAAGAGTAACATGGTATTGCATTGTGAGAGACTATTTCAGATATTTTGAACTGGCACCAGAATAACTGCATTAATCTAATCTACCCAAACTACAAAATGATGAGAAATTTACTTATCACTTTTTTAAGTAGGATTTTTGCCCAACGTGGGGCTCAAACTCATGACCTTGAGATCAAGGGTCGTACACTCTACTGACTGAGCCAGCCAAGAGTCCCCACTTATTATTTTTTAGAATCATGATTAATCCACAATGAAATAACGTAAGAACTTTAGAGTCAGAAAAGTTAGTGTTTGCCTGTTGACTCTACCCCTTCAGATCTCAGTTTCCTTATCTGTAAAATGGGGATTAAAATAACACCTACTTTCACTGGTTTGTTATAAAAGTTAGGATAATGCACATAAAGTATTTAGCACTGACTTGAAAACACTAAGTATTCAATGTGAACTCAATTCCTAATACAGCTTTCCTACCCCAAATGTTCTCTTAATGAGTACATCTTTTTGTAACTCATATTGGATATCATACAATAGATTACTTGGGAAAGATGACTTAACGAGACACAGACAGCTATTGATTATATGCTGTAATAACCAGGGGGCTGCACTGTGAAGAAAGAAAAAATGTTACACGCACAGGAGAGGCCCCTTTATGTGTGAGGTTGACCACATTCTTCTGTTGACTTTTAGAGTTGTGAATTGGGCTCTAGACTATTTTAAGAGCTCCCAAATGGGGTCACTTTAGCTATGCATATGGGAAGGTTATATTCAGGATCTGCTAAAAGTATTTATTTTTGTAAAGTTTTAACAACAAGTGCAGTGAGAAATAACAGACATACAATAAATTATTTAAAATGTAAAATATGTTTTAACACTCATGAAACCACTGACACAATAAAAAATTTGGTCAGTTTATTTTTGCACTTTTAGCTATTATAAACCTATCTCTTAATAAAACTAGGAAAAATATATTGCAATTTTGCTTTCCTTTAGTCTTCTTTCTGCTCCTCAAACTAGTGTTTCTCCAATGGGATATTTTATTACATGAGGTCTCTTAGGGCATAATTATTGCATTAAGAAGCACTCATCAGGGAGTGGCTGGGTGGCTCAGTCAGTTAGCCATCTGACTTCGGCTGAGGTCATGATCTCACCATTAGTGAGTTCGAGCCCCACATTGGGTTCTGTGTTGACAGCTCAGAGCCTGCAGCCTGCTTCGGAAAATGTGTCTCCCTCTCTCTCTGCCCCTCCCCTGCTCACAGTCTGTCTCTGTCTCTCTCAAAAATAAATAAATTTATAAAAATTTAAAAAAAATTAAAAAAAAAAGAAGCGCATGTCATAAAATTACATCCATGTATGGCAATAATCTAAAAGAGCCAATCTAAGGTGACAGAAACTTGACTGAAAATTAGAAAGAATCTTATCTGCGGCTGCACAAAGGCTAGTGATTTGTTTAGTACCCTTCTGCACTTCTAAATCACATTTAAGTCTTCCGAACATTTCAAAAATAATTCACTGGCAACAAGCAGAGGACAAAGAATCAGTGTTGAGACCAGGGAGGTGGTAAGAGCCCTCAGGTAGGAGTTTTGCCACAAAGCAGCTATGTGTACCTGGGCCAGTCACTGAAGTTTTATGGTTTCTGTTCTTTTTTCTCTTACGAAATAAACATAACAAGACAATAAGATCTGAGTTCACTTGTGGTTCTACGTCTTCATTCCTAGCAAATATGGGAAGTATTCGTGCTTTTTATTTGTAGTGGCTCTTAAATAAACATGTTAGACACGTGAAACATAACAACATTCAGCTTTGGTTATCCTGCAGGCAAATGTCCCAAAGGGAATGTGCGTGCTCTGTGGCGCAGGGTGTGGGGGCCTGATGAGACATAGCTCTCCAGGCTGGCCCAATCAACTGTGCAGGTCTTGTGCCACCCACCCTGCTGCTTCTGGCTGCTTTTCTAACCTGACAAATCACTCCAATTCCCCATGCAGCATTATCCACTCTCTCTTCCCACACTTGCACTGTAGGGAAGATTATAAATAAATCCTATATTCATAGGACAGCACCATGCCCAGGCCTGTGTATTTTCTGGGACTAATTGCTCAGGGAAAGCCAATGCTCTGGTGCAAGTCTCATTCCAGTCTACATGGTAATTATATGCTAATGCCTTTTGAAATGAATTCAGAGCCCCCACACCAGCATCGTGGTAAAGGGTAAAGAAGCTGAGATTTAATCACATTGTCTTCTGGGGGCTTAACGTAAGATTTCTTTTATACATGAACTGGGCCATCGATCGACAGAACTTGCTGGCTGCTCCTGCACTGTAACAATGCAGTCCCATAGCAAGAAAACTGCTGGTGAATGGCGTGCCGGGAATCAGTCGCAGACAGGCTGCGGTAAAGAAGCAGAGCTTCTGACTTCAAAGAAGGCACAATGCACGTTTGTGCTCTTTTTTCCTTCCTATAAATTAGCCTCATCTTGGGGCCTAAAATAAGTCAGATCAACTATAAATAAAAGGAAGCTCGGAGCAAAGTAGTAACACAACAATAGCAACAAAGCAGTCATGAGAAAGAACGGGAATAAATGGTGGAGTTGCAAAAACAACCAAGACACAGATGACTTTACCTCATCAGGGAGAGAAGTCACAAAAAGAAATGGAGTGTGGGTGGGTAAGCAAATATACAAGATTTGCACTAGCCCAGAGACCTAGTAAGTGTAATCTAAAAGCCCACTCTGAATGCCTGCCACACAATGCAGTGTCCTTCTACCATCTATCGCTCTGCAATATCCAAAGAACAGCTATTTTAACATTGGCTTTCGGCTTTTCTGGTATTTATCGTTAAATCATTTTCCTACTCTTGGTTCAAAAGCACATTGGATTTAGGACACCTGGGTGGCTCAGTCGGTGAACTGTCCGAGTTTGGCGCAGGTCATGATCTTACGGTTTGTGGGTTTGAACCCCGCATCAGGCTCTGTGCTGACAGCTCAGAGCCTGGAGCCTGCTTCGGAATTCTGTGTACCCCTCTCTCTCTGCCCCTACCTTGCTCGTGCTCTGTCTCTCAAAAATAAATAAATAAACCATTAAAAAAAAAAAGCACATTGGATTTGATATCATGCACTATACAAATTCCTTGCATATCATAGAGAAATAATCAAAATTTTTCTCAGCTATAAAAAGAAACCAGGTAAATGTTTCCCAAATTTTTTTCCCATCATCCCTGACCTACAGCCAAAAGTCACATGAGAAGATGGGTTATAAATGCTTAAGAAACCGGTCTGTGCATGTTTCCATTCTCTTAGTTTTTTAAGATGCTACATGGAGCTATTGAGGAAAATAATGGCTTCCCTTTGGGACATACTTTCAGAGGCAAATGTATTAACATAAACAAACTAAAAAAAATCTAGATACACAAATCCACATGAAAATATTATTTTATAAATAATATCAGTTGACAAGTGTTACTTTGTGCCAGATACTGTGGCAAAAATCTGACCTACCTTTTCTCATTAATTCTCAGAACACCCTCGAAAGTTGATGCTATGCAGTCACTAGACTATAAGCTCTATGAGAACAGGTACCATGATTTTGTTTACTGATGTAAAATCAGCACTTTGTTCATATACTGCTTCTTGCATGAGAGATGCATAGCAAGACACTTGCTGAATAAGTAATTTTCATTTGATAAATGAGGCAACTGAGGGTTAAAGAAGATAAGTAATTAGCCAAAGATACAGGATGCTAGAAT
The DNA here is from genome assembly GCF_018350195.1 of Panthera tigris. Lineage (NCBI taxonomy): Eukaryota > Metazoa > Chordata > Mammalia > Carnivora > Felidae > Panthera > Panthera tigris. The sequence goes on along the minus strand of NC_056667.1, from coordinate 50,349,985 downwards.
CTATGTTTCAACATATATTTATTGGTCATTTTTTCAGAGAAGAGAATCAGGGAGGATTGGAGGAAGATCAACTCATTGCCATGTTTAATCTTCTTGTTCTTTCCACCTCTGCAAGAAGATAAAGTTGTTGAATAGCAACAAAAGAGCCAAATTCAGAAAGTTCAAGAAAAAAAAGAATAGGTGGGGTCCAATATGGCAAGATGTTAATATCCTTTTTCAGACAAGAGAGCTCTTCTAGCGTTTAGCCTAGAAAACAGAGATCTGAACTTTCTGTCTGCAAGGGAGGAAAATGTGATCTAATGAACAGTCAACTATGTGCAGTGCACTTTGTTAATTAAGCCCCTTCTGAAATGCAACTAATAACTGGAAGAACTGGGAGAAGTGAAAGCAGGTCTTCCAAGTTCAGTGCTGGCTGCCCTACACACAGTAGACTTCCGTGTATGGACTGTAACACATGCTCATTACTTGGCAGGCACCGCTCATTTCTTACCATATCTAATACAGTATCAGGGAAATAATATACCAGTGCTCCTGTTGATCTGGATCCCAAGGGCCATTATTCCATCTTGAGTCTTTTTTTTTTTTTTTTAAGTTTATTTTTGAGAGAGAGAGAGAGAGCACGAGTGCGGAGGAGGGGCAGAGACAGAGGGAGAGAATCCCAAGTAGGCTCCACATTGTCAGTGCAGAGCTCGATGTGGGGCTTGAACTCACAAACCAAGAGATCATGACCTGAGCTGAAATCAAGAGTCAGGCGCCCAACCGACTGAGCCACCCAGGCACCCCTCCATCTTGAGTCTTAATAAGATAGAGAGACGACTAGAACTAGAATCTTTGTGTTCTACATTACTGCCTTTGGAACATTTTCACATACAAGATAGGAAATCCATGTCTATGTATATATAACAGAGGAACTTCAGATACGTGATTCCGTAAAGGTTAGAGGATCATAAATCAGGATTCTCATGGATCTAAAACAAATGGGGTTTGGTTGAAGTACCACAGGGCACACTTAGAGCATGAATCTTGGAGTCCGGTGAGCCTGGGTTCTTACTGAAACCTAGTAACTTAGTTCTGTAATATTAGGCAAATTACTTACATAGTTTTCTTATCGACAAAATGGGGACAGTACAAGTACTTACCGGATAGGGCTGTTGGGAATACTGAATACAAATGTGAGAGCACCTACGTACCAGTGATAACTCAGTAAATTAGTTTCTACTTTCACTTTGATTACCACAACCGTTAGTGTAGCCTCACTGCTGAAGTCTCTAAGCATCAGCCAAAGGAGATAAACGTGAAGTGATGAATTATATTGGTTATTATGTACTGCCACCTTTGATTTTTTGCTTACTTAATGATTATGCAGGTCATTGCTACTACCCAGTGTGGGTCCCTTTCTTGATGCTGTATTACAAAAGAACAAGAGAAGTCATTCCAAAAGTGACTTCTTGGTGGAAACGGCTTTTAGAGGGGGAGAAACTTACTGAGGCTTAGGAAAGAGGCATGATGTTCATGGTCGCACAGTGAACTGTCTGACCAGTTTGGGCTGTAAATATCATGAAGCAAGTCAGATTATGGGTGCCTATGAATTCTATTTTGAGTCAAGGTCTGAAGAGGAAATCATAAAATGCAAAATCGGTAACCCTCATTTTCAGTGAGCAGCCTGATACTCGTTGCCTCTGTGATTCATTCACGTCCTTTAAATGTCCAAGTGTTGGAGCATCTTATCTCAGAGGCAGCGGAGTGCACTGGTTAACAGAGAGCTGAGAAGTCAAACTGCCTGATACTGAATCCCAGCAGCATTTACTCTGTGACCCCACTAGTAAAAGAGGTTGCTTGTCTGACACTGAGTATATATAAGCTGCTGTTATTATTATATTTTTCATTTTGCAGTGCAACTATCTTTTTATGTCTGTTTTCTTCCTCTAGACTGTGAGCTATCTGACTGAAGGGAATGGATGCATTCATCTTTCTTTCTGTGTCCGGTCCTAAGAGACACTCAAACAATGTTTGCTGAATGAATCAAAGACTCTTAACAAGCAAATGAGTATCAAAGTAAGATAAACTCAGAACAGAAACTCTGACTTTAAGGGTGCCTGGGTGGCTCAGGCGGTCAAGTGTCTGACTTGGGCTGCAGTCATGATCTCCTGGTTTGTTGCGTTTGAGCCCCGCATCAGGCTCTGAACTGCCAGTGCAGAGTCTGCTTGGGATTCTCTCTCTCCTGTCTCTCTCTGCCCCTCCCTGACTTGTGTGTGCATGCTCTCTCTCTTGCTCTCTCTCTCTCTCAAAATAAATGAACAAACTTAAAAAAAAATAAAGAAAAAAACCCCCTGACTTTAAGTTGAGGAAAACAAGAATAACCTTTTCAGATTACTGATGAAATCATCTAGAGAGTAGTTGGCAAAGGATGAGCTGTCTCCTTAGCCCTTCCTACCTTTATCCTATTCCTAAATAAGGAATCTACATGGCCTTAGCCCACGTCACCAACTTCACAGATATTAGCCAAGCCTTGAAAACCAGTTCACAAAGTTTTGTTGGTTCTAACACCTTCCCAAAAAACTAAATGACAACAACAAAAACAAATGCCATACTTCTAGTTTATTCTAAGGCTAAAGAGAATTCTGATAAATATGAATAATAGTAGATAAATACACAATTTAGTTTTGAACATTTTGGAATATATGTTAAAAACAAATCCTGTTCTTTCAATATGCTTCCATGAGATTTTAATTTAAGGGTCCCTAAATTATTTTCAAGACTAGTTTTTACTCAAGCAGCAAGTAACATTTGCAAGCGACAATATGATTTCTGTTCTTCCTCTGGAAAATGATTTTGAATAGTCAAAGAAAACATAATTTGCAACATTCTTCCCCATCGCCTCATTTTCCTGCAGAGTATACTCTTCACCCCTTCACCTTAGCAAAAGAGAAATTAAAAATCTATGCCTCTCACCTCCAACAGTTCATCTCCGATACGCATTCGCCCGTCCGTGGCAGCAGGTCCTTCCGGGTTAATTCCCACCACAAATATGCTCATGCGTGACCTGTCTTTATTACCAGCAAGGCTGAGTCCAAGTCCATTCTTATCCTTTTCAAGCTCAATAATGTGCAATTCTCCAGGCAGGTCTGCATATCTTTGCCTGATTTTTTCTATTAAAAAAAAAAAAGGGTAAAATAATTTACATAGAGCACTTGAATCTATATTTTAAAGGCGTCGGCATGTTCCCATCCATACAGCGATTCCTCTACCATGATGGTCTCTTTCTGAGAACGAAGTAGTAGAGGTCATTAATAGCTGTATGTATAGGTTCCAGTTAATTATTCCATCTCCATCTAAAAAGGTTAGTTCAGCCATAAAACCTTCTCTGATTGTTCAGGTCACATTGGCCCACACTTTCCGTGCATTATTTTCTTCTCTAAGACAATGTGGTAGAAACCGTGGCTTCCCTGTCTCCTTCCAAAAAAGAGAGAGGGTGGGTAGGAAACAAAGAATATATACTGATCACCAGCTATATGCCAAGAGAGATATCATGCTGAACAAAACAGACAACATTCCTATTCTCATGGACTTGCTATCCAGTAGGAAAGAAAATCAACAATTCTCTTCTTAAAAATTTTTTTAAGTTTTTTTATTTTTGAGAGGGAGAGAGAGGGAGCCAGAGAGTGAGTAGGAGAGGGGCAGAGAGAGGGAGACAAAGAAACTGAAGCAGGCCCCAGGCTCTGAGCTGTCAACACAGAGCCCCATGCAGGGCTCGAACCCATGAACTGTGAGATCATGACCTGAGCCGAAGTCGGACACTTAACTGACTGAACAACCCAGGAGCCTCAACAATTAATTCTAAATAATTACAGTTAAGTATACAAAGGGTATAAATCCTTGCATGTTAAATGAGTAAAAACAAGGGGGAATTAAGGATGTTGATTTAGTGGTCGGATCTCAATTCAGTACAAAAATCAACCACTTACTCAAGGTCCAATAATTAACAGATTATTCTGTGGAATTCTACTTCTTCATCTGTAAAATGGGCATGATAACACCCACTTCATGAATGTTGCGGAAATGAAATAAAAATACACATTAAAGGACTTAGTAGCACATGGCTTATAGATACTCTATAATTCTTTCATTCAATCTTCTGTCTTTCCTTGCTCTACTTTATGGTCTAAATTACCTATTTTAGGATTTGGCTGGTTAGGCTTTGTGTTGATTATGTGCAACAAAGCCACACTAGCAGATTGGGGTGGGGGATGATGCCACTTTAAGCATGTCTTGTACTCCATACAGCACCAGCTCAGGCCAGATGTGTTGCTGCAGCTCAAAGGTTGATACCTACAGTGTGATACAATCATCTTATCAGCTGAATAACCAGTTTGTAGATTGTGACTATCTCAGAACTCTCTCTGCTCAGTCTAATGCTTCTTGACTCAGGTTTGCTGTCCTTACAAGGAACCTTACAAATTCAAAGCTGAACTCGAATAATTAGTGCCAAGGGGGAGGAGGAGAAGTGCCTAGCCCATTGGATCACTTTACCAGACTTAACAAACACTGCCTTATGAGAGTAAATTTGAAAATACTTTATATGTAAATTCACATTAAAAGAATTAACCATATAAATGGCTGCTTATTTTAGAAAAGAGAATAAATCTGCTTGCTTTACAGTGATTTTGAAAAGGATCTTGGGGCACTTGGGCGGCTCAGTTGGTTAAGCGTCCGACTTCGGCTCAGGTCATGATCTCATGGTTCATGAGTTGAGCCCCTGCATGGGGCTCTCTGCTGTTAGCACGGAGCCCCACTTCGGATCCTCAGTACACAGCTCTCTGCCCCTCTCCCACACATTCTCTCTCCCTTTCTCTCCCTCTCTCCTCTCTTTCTCTCAAATGAAAACACTTTAAGAAAAGAATCTTTTACAAATAAAGCTTATTATTAATAATAAAGAACGCATTTAGCAAAATACAGTAAAATACAAATCTTGCAATGTATCAAAACCACCCTCTATATAGGAAAAAAAATAAAGTCATATTAAGGTTAAAGTAAGTAAGCTCAAAGTGTTTGTTGCTCAACTACCAGGAACAAGATGCTAGGTGACTATTTTAATGAATAGAGATGTGGACACGCATTACCCTCAAGATGCTTACACAGCAAAACGAGGGAAATAAATACAACAAATATTAAACCAAAAAAATTATTTATTTATTTATTTATTTATTTATTTATTTATTTATTTATATTTTAGAAAAAGAGAGACCATGAGTGGGGGAGATGGGCAGAGGGAGAGACTCTTAAGCAGGCTCCATGCTCAGTGCGGAGCCCAACACAGGGCTCGATACCAAGACTATGGGATCATGACCTGAGTTGAATGCTCAAATGACTGAGACACCAAGTGTCCCAACAACTACAATTATTTAAATAGAAGTTCCAATCACCACAGGTGCTGGTCCTGAATACTCATTTATTAGTGAATTAGGTCAGTGAATAAATACTCAATTGTCATGAGCAATAGTTGCTTTTAGAGTTTTAAGAACTGACGTGTCTAGAAGACATTTCACGGAAGTAGCAGAATTTGAGAAGCATTTTGAGTAAGGCACAGAATTTGGTTATGAGAAGAACCTTGTAGGGGGAATAGCAAATTTAGAAGCATACCTGCAGGTGGAGTGAGGAGGAGCATGTGAGAGCCCATTTGGCTGAGAACTGAAAATTCTCTGGGTTAGTGGGTGAGTGATAAGAAACCAGAGTACAAGGTTTATAGAAATTCCAACTGGGGATTCTACAGAGGTGTCCTGAGGTCCCCTGAGGATGGGCCTTGAGAGGACACTCGATGTAAGATCTCTTCTCTCAGATTCGACGGGACCACTGAACACTTTCATCTGCTTTGTTTGTTGGAGTTACAGGGTTAAGAAAGTTAAATGCCACTACAGCTAAGAAAACCAAATAGAACATAAATTTTAACACATCCCTTTCAGAAAATAATAAAGCATAAAGATGATTTTAAAAAGATACTGAAGACTTTAACAACACCATAAGCTCAAAGTAATGCATGTAAGAGAGCTCTCCATCTGACAGAAAATACACACATCTGGGGAGGCACACACAGAACAGTTACACAAACAGTGTGCTGGGCCATAAAAGAAACTTCAAAAAGAATCGATATCATATAGGCTGTGTCTTTGAACACAGTGCAATAAAACTATGAAAAACTATAAATTAAAAAAAAATTATTTTATTTTAGAGAGAGAGCACAAGTCAGGGAGAGGGACGGGGCGGGGGGGAGAGGGGGAGTGAGGGGGAGAGAGGGAGAGGAAGAATCCTAAGCAGTCTCCACCCTTAGAGCAAAGTCCAACAAAGGTCTCAACCCCATGACCCTGGGATCACGACCTGAACCACAATTAAGAGTCAGATGCTCGACCAAGTGAGCCACCCCAGCGTCTTAAAAAACTGTAAATCAACAATAAAAAATAAACTTTAAAACTCCATGGTATTTAGAAATACATTAATGTTTATTAAAATCCCAAGATTTAAAAGGGAAATAATTACAGAAATGAGGGAATACAGTACTCACAAATGAATACAAATTATAATTCTAGGTATCAAACTTGAGGGACACAGCTCAAGCAGCACTTAGAAGGTTATTTACAATTTTAAATAATTTTTCAGAAAATAAGAACAGTATACCCAAGAGGTTAGAAAAAGAGCTACCTACCAAATGCAAAGAAATAAGAGAAAATAATAAAGGGCATGTGTTAATGAAAATAGAACGAGCACCACCAATCAAAAACAAATAATCCACAGAACAAAAACACTATAATAAAGATCAGTGAAACCCAGTTCTTTGAAAACATTAAGAAGACAAACACTGTAAAAACTGATCAGGAAAAAAATTGAAGACAGACAGAAATTCTTCCAATAGAAAGGGATGAAATCACTACAGATAGATTAATAAAATTATTATGGGGGTGCCAGGGTGGCTTAGTAGGTTGAGCATCCGACTTCAGCTCAGGTCATGATCTCATGGTTTGTGAGTTTGAGCCCCGCATTGGGCTCTGTGCTGACAGCTCAGAGCCTGGAGCCTGCTTCAGATTCTGTGTCTCCCTCTCTCTCTCTGCCCCTCCTTTGCTTGTACTCTTTCTCCCAAAAATAAATAAAAACATTAAAAAAAAGATTATGAATAGTGTATTGATATGAAACGCTGGCACACTTTAAAATCTAGAAGACAGATACATCTCTCAAAATTTGAAATGCCATATTTAGTGTAAGAATAAATGTAAAACTGCCATAGACTAGTAATTATTAAAGAAACTGAAATGTTAGTCAAGAGTATTCTCTTTGAAAAAATAACAAAATCCCCCATGGTTCTAGGTATTTTTACATTTGAATTCTACCAGATTTCAAGTTTTAATGAATTTTATCTATGCAAATTGTTCCAGAACATAGGATGGGCAGGGAGTTATCCACTTCATATTTTGAGGCAGGTATAATCCTGATTCTCATCCCAAAAATAGAGACAAATCGAGAAAAGGAAAGTACAGTCTTATTTAACTTAAGGTCATAAGATGTAAAAATATTAAAAAAAAAATGATTTGAGGGGCTCCTGGGTGGCTCAGTCAGTTGAGCGTCTGCTTTTGACTCAGGTCATGATCTCATAGTTTGTGAGTGAGCCCTGTGTCGGGTTCTGTGCTGACAGCTCAGGGCCTGGATCCTGCTTTGGGTTCTGTGTCTCCCTCTCTCTCTGCCCCTTCTCGCCGGCTCACATTCTGTTTGTCTCTCTCTCAAAAATAAACAAACATTAAAAAAATAATAAGTTGAGAATATATTGAAAATATTTAACCTCTATGATATAGCCAGTATTTGACTATTTTCTGACCTAAGAAACAGCAATTTCCTATGATTCAACCTAACACTATATTATGAATAAGGGCGCATTCCAGGAATGTAAGAATAGGTAAATATCAGGAATTTTTTCAAGGAAATTATCACACTGATAAATTAAAGCAGAAAAGCTGAGAAACTATGTTAATAGATGGCAAAAAGCATTTGAGAAGGTACAATATCCATTTAAGATTTTTTTTTTTTAACCCAAACTGTTGGCAAACTAGAATAGAAGGTACATTCTGGACTTAAGCTGACAAATAGAAAATATAACAGGAAAAAATATTTGTAGTATTTAAAATCAACAGGGAGTGGGGCGCCTGGGTGGCTCAGTCGGTTAAGCGGCCGACTTTGGCTCAGGTCATGATCTCACGGACTGCGAGTTCGAGCCCCGCGTCGGGCTCTGTGCTGACAGCTCAGAGCCTGGAGCCTGTTTCGGATTCTGTGTCTCCCTCTCTCTGACCCTCCCCCGTTCGTGCTCTGTCTCTCTGTCTCAAAAATAAATAAACGTTAAAAAAATTTTTTTTTTAAATCAACAGGGAGTTAATATACAGAAAGGCAGAAAAAGATAGTAACCTCAATAGAAATCGGGTCCAAAGACAAAACTTAAAATGCTCACAAAATGTAAAGACATGCTCAAGTTCATCAGTAATTATGGACATGCAAATTAGAGTGAGATACCAGTTTTTGCTATTAGACTGGCAAGTATCTGAAAGCTGCATCATTAAGCCTTAGTGGAGATATGGGAATCCTCATGCGCTGCAGTTGGGACTGTCGAATGGTGCAGCCTTCTGGAGAGCAGTCTGACACACTACTTAATCAGATTAAGCATACATATGCTCTACAAACCAGCAATTCTACTCTTGGGTATGTATATCCTAGTGAATTCTTATACAGGTCTTAAGGGGGTGTTCTTTGAGAGAGTAGTGGGGTTGGAGGTAATAGTTGGAGACAGTAGGGGGGGCTGGAGGTGTACGTCACTGGGAGAGAGGATGGATGAAATGTGGTAGATGGACATCACAGTGTACCATCAGCAGGTAGAAGCAATTAATTGGAAGTAGTGACAGAGAGGGGGCGCCTGGGTGGCTCAGTCGGTTAAGCGGCCGACTTCGGCTCAGGTCATGATCTCGCGGTCAGTGAGTTCAAGCCCCGAGTCGGGCTCTGTGCTGATGGCTCAGAGCCTGGAGCCTGTTTCACATTCTGTGTCTCCCTCTCTCTGACGCTCCCCGTTCATGCTCTGTCTCTCTCTGTCTCAAAAATAAATAAAAACGTTAAAAAAAAATTTAAAAAAAGGAAGTAGTGACAGAGAGATTTTCAAAGAGTGCTGAATGAAAAGGGAAGAAAACAATAGGCCAATACCATCTAGGTAACACCATTTATGTAATTTAAGATTACTGCAGAAAAAAAACACAATACAGGTTTTGGAAGTGCATACATGAAGATGCGCATGTTTAACACATTGGAATGGTTATTTATGGTGGGTGGAAAAAAACAGGAATACAAGGGAGAAAAGAAAACCAGTCAGGGACCCCCAGCAGACCAATGATGGTAACATGCTATGAAGATTATATATTTAATGCAATTCTCTGGCCCCGGGCAATAAAAAAGGAAAGATGCTCAGAAAAGCCTCAGTGTTGTATTAATATGAAAAGACCTCCAGGTTCAAAACTTGTCTGACTTGTTCAACCTTCAGAGAAAAAAATTAACCTTCATGGCCATTAACTATATGTTCAAGTACTTAGACATGGAAATGATTAATGATAAGAGGGACCCTCCATTGCTAAATATGGTTCCATCACAGCTGGTGAACAACTCAAATTAACTGCTACAAATGGTGCATCTCTATCAACACATTCTTGTGGCAGAATAGGAAGAACAGGGGCTAAGGGGTCAGAATTTAGTCAATCCTAGCAGAAGCACTTAACATCCCTGGTTCTACCAATTACTGAGCCTTCATGAACAGCAGATTTCTTATTTGTAAAGTGGGGTTGTCGCCTTGAAAATGGATGTTAGCATAAAACTCCTGGGGATACAGGGTCCAAATACTGCCAGGAGAAAATACAACCAGGACTTTATTCCATGATTTAGCTATGTTGAGGTTTTAAGTTGGTCTTAAGTGGGTGACAAAGCTACTTTTCTTTACATTTGTCTATCTTGAAGAAAATAGAGATTTGTGACAGGAAGCAATCCCCCCTCCCTGAGGACACAAAGGAAGTGGTCACACAGAACTCAATGGGAATCACTAGAAGGGGTTAGCATCCCTCTCCCTCAGCTTCTTTTCCCTGAGTTACTCCTATTGAGGAGCTGTCAGGACAACTTCTGCAGGTGCAGAGGAGTAACACCACTGGATCAGGTGTTAGTCCCATGCTACGTAGGCCACTGAGGTGGCTTTCCAATGGTGTGCTAGATGCGCCTGGGTGGCTCAGTCGGTTAAGTGTAGGACTCCTGATTTTGGCTCAGGTCATTATCTCATGGTTCATAAGGTTGAGCCCTGCGTCAGGCTCTGTGCTGTCAGCAGAGCCCGACTCTCAAAATAAATAAACTAAAAAAAAAAAAAAAAAAAAAAAAAAAAAAAGAATTAGTTCAGATTTGTCCCTCAGTTAAAGAAACTATAATCTTCATGATTCCTCCTTATATGAAAGAAACATCTCATAGGTTACTATGTCAATGAATCCTTCCCACGCTTTTGTAAACACCTCCATTTGCACGAGTGGACTGACAGAGAGGTAAAGCCATTTAGTCCGTGTTTGGGCCAGGTCTGCTGAGTCAAGTGCTGTGCTGTCTTTATCACACCAACTCACAGCTATCTCTTAGGCTGACAGAATTTTCTTTTAATGTTTATTTGTTTTAGAGAGAGAGAGTGAGAGAGAGAGAGAGAGAGAGAGAGAGAGAGAGAGAGAATATGAATGAATCCTTCCCACGCTTTTGTAAACACCTCCATTTGCACGAGTGGACTGACAGAGAGGTAAAGCCATTTAGTCCGTGTTTGGGCCAGGTCTGCTGAGTCAAGTGCTGTGCTGTCTTTATCACACCAACTCACAGCTATCTCTTAGGCTGACAGAATTTTCTTTTAATGTTTATTTGTTTTAGAGAGAGAGAGAAAGAGAGAGAGAGAGAGAGAGAGAATGAATGAGAGGGGGAGGGGCAGAAAGAGGGAGAGAGAATCCCAAGCTGGCTCCAAGCTGTCAGCACAAAGTCTGACCCAGGGCTCAATCCCACAAACTGCGAGATCATGACCTGAGCTGAAATCAAGAGTTGGATATTTAACCGACTGAGCCATCGAGGAGCCCCTAGACTGGCAGAATTTTGAGTAATAAGAGGATCCCCTTGTAAGAGCTCAAATAATGGTTCCCAGGCCTAGACTCCTTATATTTGCTAGGCTGGCTACCTAAAAATCACCATCAGAGTCTATAAAACAGAATCACGACTGGGCTCCCCCAGCCAAGATTCTGAACCAATGAGTTGAAGTTTAGTAATGGAATAAATTCTCTTTGTTACAAGGTCCTTAGATGATTCTCATGGGCAGCTAAGGTCTGTGAATAACATGATTTATCTCCCATGCAGTACAAAATTTTTTTCTATAGTTATCATGACAGTCAGTCATAAAGTTCACAGATATCAAAATTTCAGGCAACCTTGAGTACATCCTTCACAAGACTAATCTAACATGAAGAATACCTCTGGCTCCACAATCACGCCTCAGGATTAAATAAGAAATGCTTTGACTATACAGGTTTCTTTAGAATCTCAATCTTAGCCTTTCTGCTTCTATCTCCCCCACCCCCTCCCAGGTTGTCTGCCTCCCTCCCTCCCTCCTCTCCTACCTCAGATGTTTTCTGCCACTTCCATTATTAATTGTTTCTAATCTATAGCTGTAATAAAAGGTGAGCTAGAATTTCAAAAGGGGAGAAGGAAACAAAGTTAGCCTTTGCGGGAAAAGCAGATCTGAACCCTTTCAGTGTCTCTGAAAAATCAAGACACTGCATGCCAGCTGGTTTATTCAGAATCTGAGAAATTGTAGTCGAGCTCCTCTGGATGATTCGGCACAAACCATTCTGCAGTGTCAGGCATGTGGCTCCACCGCAGGGGAAACCCACACCGCCTGGCATTTGCTTTGGGGGCTGCTGGGAGTCGTTTCCAGGGTAACCAGTGACTGAAGAAGGGGATAAGTAGGAAGAAAATGTATAGAGAGTGGTTTTCTGAAATCTTTTATCAATTTCGAGAAATACAATTAAAGATGTGGGGTAAAGCATATTATTTTCTTTGCACCCAATGGGGTTCTCCCCTAAACTTAAGAAAAAAGAACCCATACTTTGTTTCCTGTATACAAGCACACACCCCCCGCTCCCCAATCGATTATGTAAGTACCAGCTTTCAGCACCAAAATATTAGAAATGTTTCTAATGATCCAGGATCTTACTGTACCCATTACCTGTATTTTCTGGAACTATTTGTGATAAATAGCCAGTCTTTATACTGACTTTCATTGATTTTCACAATATGTTAGTCAAGTGGTAGTAGTTTCTATCCCAAAAAACCTAGATGCCCTTCCGTTTCTAAATACAGATCACATTCGGATACAAGGAACATACTTCTTTGGCAGCAGGCTTTACTTAAGTAACCCTTAATGAATATCAGCCTAGAATAACTGGAGAGAGAACAGTCTTTTCTACTCAGCCGAACAGTCACGCTTGTTTTAAACATGGATTTTCTAGCCCCATGACAATGTTATCTGAAGAAAGGAATCCCAAGTTGCTCATAATTCTATATCAAAGCATCAGTGCCTTTTCCTTGTCCAAGAAAGCCAATAAGATTTCTCCAAGGTGGTCTCAGGGTATTTTCCTATCATCCTAGGATATCAGGTGTTGCTAAGTAACAGAGCCTTTCTCCCAAGAAACAAACTTAATTCAAGTCGCTGTCCAGTATTTTAATAGAAAATGTTCAATACACCAGAATAATGACCTGATACAGTTTCAGAAGCATTTAGCTACCTGGTCTGTTTCTAAATAACAAAGGATAATGCAGAGAAAATATTTAAATACATTTTCTTATATATTAAATACAAGGATCCCACTTTTAGATAAGCAGGTAATAATAAACTTAATTTTCTTATGCAGTAACCAACTTTTAATTCAGATTTGAGAAATAAAAACGTATGAAAAGAAAATCATAACTAACGATAAAAAACAGCATATGCACTTCAGCAAAAAGGAGCAAATCTCAAGTGAAAGTCTAGACCAAAGAGAGGAAATAATGAAAATAAGTCAATGTAAAGAAACTATACTTGACATAACAACAAGTAAATTCCTCTCTTAAATGTTGTAGATGTTCTTGCCAGTATATAAATTTGATAAGATCCTATGGACCTATAAGTAGAAATTAGTAACTGAAGCACACAAACATGAGTATAATAATAATAGTTGGATATTGTTTACTTCATTCTGTTGAGCTCACTTAATCTTTATGAAAACTCTATGAGATAGGTATTCTCTCCAACTTTACAGATGAGAAAACTAAGGCACAGACAGGACAGGGAGTGCACAGTAATACAGTTACTGAAGGGTAAAATGGGGATTTGAAATCAGTGACTCTGACTCCAGAGTCCATGATCTCAGGTGAAAGTCAGGACCAGAATTAAACACAAAGACTTACTTAAAGAATTCAGAAGCAAACAGAGAAATCAAATAATTTCATTCCTTTTAGTCACAAAAATTCAAAAAGCATAAGATATTAAGAATGGAAAAGAAAATCAACCACAAATCTAAAGTGACAAAATTCAGGCAGTCAATTAGAACAAGAATCATTAGGACTACTTCCTCAAGAGTAGGAAGGAAAAACAAAACAAAACAAAACTTCAACTCATAATGAAAATCTAAAATTTTCCATTAGATGAATCAAAATCCAATCAAGTCCACATGCAACGAGCAAACTTTAAACAAAATACACCGAACTTTCACTGTTAGACACTGTGCTCATTCCTTGGTATATTCGGTATTATGAAATATAATCTTTAACAAGTCCATTTACAGCAGAATGGATAAATAAATTGTGGCATATTCAAACAACGGAACTTTATTCAACAATGAAAACAAGTATTACTACATGCAACATGTTTGGTTGGATATTAGAGGCATACTGTTGGGGGGAAACAAACCAACACAGAAAAGTGTATGCACCTGATTCCATTTTTATCAAGTTCAAAAACATACAAAGCTAATCTATGGTTTTAGAAGTCAGGACAGTGTTGACATTTGGGGAAAAGGGAAGATACAGTGAATCAGAGAAACACAAAGTAACTTCTGGGTGGTAGTAATTTTCTATTTTTGTGACCTGGATGGTGGGTGAAAATTCAAACTGTGGTACAGTTTTCTGTTTATTTTCCAGTAAATTTACTTTTTTAGAAAAAGCCTTATCAAAATAATGTGAGGACCTTATTTGAATTCTGATTTGAACAAACCAACTATAAAAATCCATTTTGATACAATAAAAAAATTTGACTGTGGGTTGTGTATTGGATAAAACCAAAAAATTATTATTAGGTACATTAATGGTATTATAGCTGCTTTTCTAGAGATGCATATGTAAGGATGAAATTACATGATGTCTGGGAAATGGCTTTAAACTACTTCAGTAAAGAAAAATAAGGGAGAAGTGAAACTGATACAGTAAAACCTTGTTAATTATTGAATCTGGGGGAAAATGTATAGGAAATAATAGGCTTTTCTATTTATGTTTGCAAATGTTTGAAAATTTTCACAACTAAAAGAAACCTTAAGTGACTCAACTCTCTAGAGAACTAAGGGTTGAAGGAAGGTGGGTGGGAAGATGGGATAAATGAATGATGGGCATTAAGGAGGGCACTTGTTGTGATGTGCATTAGGTATTATATGCAAGTGATGAATCACTAAATTCTACTCCTGAAACCAATATTACACTATCTGTTAGCTAACTAGAATTTAAATAAAAACTTGAAACATAAAAATAATAATAATAAAAGCCTTCCTAACAATCCTATAAGGTATAATCATCCCGTCGTTACAGATGATGAAACTGAGGCTCACTGAGGTTATGAAACTCGCCCAAACTTGCATTTAGTAATTGGTGGACCTGGGGTTCAGATTCGGGTCGGCCTCACTCCCAATCCCATGTACTTACCAACCACAAAAGGAAAATAAAGATGTGCGCTGTGTTCACGTCTGAGAGAGTGGCAGAAGGGAAGTCTAAAACCTGTCTTAGTCCTTTTGGAATTTATGATTTGGTGGGAGACACGGAACACATATCAGCAATCCCCAGGGCCCAGTCTTTGGAAGTTTAGTTTGGGAGCACACACAGGGTGACTCGAGGAGGGGAGCTGAGGAAATAGGAAGATCAAGAGGAAGACCATACAAATAGAAGGATGGAAAAAAATAGAGGTAAAGCTGGCATGTGGTGGTAGTAAAGTGATACACAAAACCAAGAAGGCTTGTGAACTCTTTGGCTGTCTGAGGTAAAGGAAGGGGGAGAGGAAGCGGAACAGGAAGGGGAACAAGGAAACTGATCCTTAGAGACCAGGAGTTGAGTGAAGCATGAGGAGGAGACAATTTAGTTTGAATGGGCTGGTTTTGGGTATCAATAACAGAGAGCTGCTGAATTGAGCCTGGAGCTCCAGGATGAAGGGGAGGTAAGCCCAGAACTTCTCCTGGTAAAACAAAGCCAGGTGAAACACTTTACACAGTGTCTGAAAATGAATTTGCACCCAACTGTGTGAGTGCTCAGGGGAGAAGGGTAGGGAGCCTGATCATGTCATTACTATCCACCCAAGAGGAAATACATACAAACTGGGTTTAGTGGGTATAGCTCAGTGGTAGAGCATTTGACTGCAAACTGGGTTTAGGTGTCGACTGAAATAGAAAATGGAACTCAAAGAGTCAAAGAAAGGAGTTAACAGCTGACTCCATCTATTCATTAAGAAAAACATCAAATGCTTGCTCTGGGCCAGGCACTGTGTTACTCACTAAGGATCTAAGAAGGGTGAATTAAAAGATAAAGGAATAAAGGTTGAATTAGGTTCTATCAAAAGCATAAGAAATCCCAATTAAGATTGGGATCTTCCAGTCACATAACAACAAAGATTCAACTTCTGTAACCAGTACCTAAATGGTTAAGAATCACATTTAGTTTGGAGAAGGAAACCAGTCCAGAGCATCCACAACCAAGGATACCAAGGATCATTGAAGTTAATCACAAACCAATGGCAAAACCGGGAACAGAATCCACAAGTCCTCACTGATTAGTTTCACTATCCTAAGGCTCAGATAATTGGGGCAATTACACCCAGTCCAAAGTGAGGTTAGAGGTGTGCTACTTACACGTCTCACTTTCATAAACCTTACCCCCATTGCTTTTTTATGTCGTGCCGTAAGAAGACTGATCGCTCTGCCAAATCCCTCTGATGACAAGGGATGTGGGGTCAGGCAATCATTCAGTGGGGACGTGCAATCAGCAAATAATCTATCTACAAAGTAGAAGTTCCTTGACCACCTTTAGGTGTACAATAAGAAATGAAATTAGTTTAGTACACACAAAGTTTATCCATCCTAATTAGGGAAGATCATATTTGCACCTATGCTCAAACACAAAGGCTCACGTAATCAGTCTTGATGAATATATCCACTGAGGCTTTCTGTAACGGCACCATCACACCTACACCAGTGTTTCCCCAAGTGTGGTCCACAGATCAGCTAAGTAGTTCTATACAAAACACACTTGGGGCACCTAAGTGGCTCAGTTGGTTAAGCGTCTGACTCTTGATTTCGGCTCAGGTCATGCTCTCAGGGTTCATGAGATCGAGCCCCGTGTTGGGCTCTGCGCTGACAGTGCAAAGCCTGCTTGGGATTCTCTCTCCCTCGTTCTCTGCCCCTCCCCTGCTTGTGCTCTTTCTCTCTCTCAAAAATAAAGACACGTTAAAAAAAAATAACAACACACTTGTCTGGGCTCCATGTCATATCTACAAAATCTAAATCTTAGGATGCAGACAAGGGGTCACCAATTTTTTTTTTTTAAGATCTGTATGTAATTGTTATACACATTAAAAAATACTGTCCAAAAACCTAAGATAAATTCCTCTCCAAGCTCAAAACGCTTTTGTGGCCCTTAGAGAGGACTGAAAACAAGGTATAAAAAAGGATTTGATTATTAGTGACTTCAGATTTTTACTAAGTCTTGAGAGAGACCAAAAACATGTTGATTTTGAAGACAGCACCGAGAAAAGCCAAATGCAACTTTAAAAACACTCTTAACAATCCGTTGTTGTACATTTTAAATATCAAGAGAACACATAATATGGTTCTTTAATCACTATAAAAGCACTGAGTCGCAAGCTCATTATGGTTATAGTGTGGTAGAACTGTGTTGCAGTTGTGATTTTGCTCCCTGGTCATTACCCAGTCATGCAGTAATGCTCAACAAAAGCCCCACACTGGCAACAGATCAGGAAATCAGCAGAGGCACTGACAGCATTAAGGTGTTTAATTATATTTTCTGGAGGGGGAAAAAAGTGGCAGTTTGCAATAATTAAAGGGAACCGTAGAATGTAGAAAAAGGAATATAACACGGTATTTTCCAAGTTCACCTGGTCCCCTTAGTGACTGATTCTTTGGAAGCAAACCTCCCTCTGCATTCCTGCTTAGGAAACCATCTGGCTTTGTTCACCCAGGGCCATGTGCATACATTATTGGTTCCAATAACCATCAGAGCAAGGTTTAGGGAAGAAGTAGAATTCTAGCTGAGATCTGACAGTATTTTGTGTAGTCATCTTTAGGTGTTTATTTGTTATGTTTCCCCGCTATTATGAGAGAAGAAACTGCCTCTTTTGCATAGGTAGAGCTTTTGGCCCAAAGCAGGCATAGCATAAATATATGAATAAATTACGGAAACAAAAGTTTACAAATCCTTTGTTATCTGAATTGGTATCAATAAACGGGTTAACTTAATCAAAATTTCTAATTAATACAGTTATATCTTCCCTAAGAATTAAATTATAATAAAGGACTCTAAACTGAGAAGAACATCTTCTCGGAGTAATTAAGATGTTTCATCTTCATTAGAAACACAATCTTTCAGGTATGTTAACCAGACTCAGAAAAACTAGTGCGAGAAGTTTAGAGTCAAGAAAGAGCTTCAAAAGGCACATCCTTAAGTCAGAAAGTACTACTGTTCCAATTCCATCAATGCTGCATTTTAACTGTTTGACCTCCTGCAAGTTCCTTAGCCTCACATTCCCAAATTTAAAATAAGATAACCTTTCTTATCCTAGGAATTTGAGAAGACAGCACTAAAGAATACACTAAAATGTTTAGCTTAATGCCTAGCATAGAGAAGCTTTCCAGACAAAACTTTCCCTCCTTCTCTTTTGCAGTTGGAGAGCTCCTTAAAGTACCACATAAACCAGCCTTAATTACATTGCACTGCTTTTTAAAATTATCATTTTTATTTAAAAAATGAGGAAACAGGCTACGAGAATTTGGGTACCAAGCATGAGGTTGCATGGTACATTTGATTTTTAAATAGGACAAGAAAATATCCCATGAGACTTTTTCAACAGTTTTATAAGAAAGAAGAACACTAATTCTATAATTTGCCATAATATGATTAAACATAATTAATTTTGTTCAAATAATATTAAACAATAATAAAACTTGTTTAACAGTTTCATCCCAGAGCATGTGAGATTCCGTGATGTTATAAACAGAGCTTAGGCAAAGAAACCAGTCACGGGACAGATCTCCTTTATGGCTGCAATAGGCTGATGGCATATTCACATATGTTTCCAAGTCCAATGGGAAGCTGGTTGGTACAGTGGAGAGAACTGGTTACGATCCTGGACTCTACTTTCTAGCCATTAAATCTTGGGCAAATCATTTGCCTTAGTCCAGTCTCTGAATGGGTCATGGGTTAAATGAAAATAATCTTGCCTGCCTTAAGCATCTTACAGGATTTTTAAAATGATTAGATTAGAAGTACTTGTGAAATTATGTTAAAAACAGTCATGCTCTAAAAGAATGTAAATGAGCTGGCAATCGTCTTAAATAGTTTTTGGTTTTGAAGTTTTTTTTAAAATAAAGATTTACTGAGAGTAAGGGAACACCATCCTGATTAAATTTCTACTTCAAATGACAACTAAATCAGGTGAGTGAAAAATCTCAGAGATAACTTATAGTCCTGCAATTTGAACACTGAATGCTTGGATGGTGGTATCTTCTGAACAGTTCAAAATTTTCTTGGCTAAAAGTTAACTCCTTGGGCAAAGGAGAGATGAGTAGGTGGAACACAGAGTTTTTAGGGCAGGGAAACTATTCTGTATGATACTATATATGGATACATACGATTATACATTTGTCAAAACCCATAGAATGTAAAACACCAAGAATGAACCCTAGTGTAAATGATGGGTTTTGAGTGATAATAATGTGTTAGTGAAGGCTCATCAATTATAACAAATGTTGTACAGGATCCTGGTATAGGATGTTGATATTGGGGGAAACTGTGGGATGGGGGTCAGAATTGGGGAGAGGAGTACTGGCAGGAGATCTATGGAAACTCTATATACTTTCTGCTCAATTTTGCTGTGAACCTAAAACTATTCCAAAAAATCAAGTCTAAAAAATAAATAAGTAAATGAAAATTATGTTATAAAAAAACTATAAACTTCCTAGAAGAAAACACAGGGGAAAAGCTTCATGACTTCAGATTCAGCCATGATTTCTTGGATATGACACCAAAGGCAACAAAAGCAAAAATAGACCAAGGAGACTACATTAAACTTAAAAACTTTTTTCCATCAGAAAGACACAATCAATGGAATGAAAAGGCAACCTATGGAATGGGAAAAAATATTTGCGAATCATATATATGATAAGGAGTTAACATCCAGAATATGCAAAGAAATCCTACAACTCTACAACAAAAAATTAAATAACCTAATATAAAAAATAGACAAAGCACTTGAATCATCGTTTTCCCAAAGACAACATATGAATGGCCAGCAAGCATATGAAAAGATGCTCAACATCACTAATCATCAGAGAAACAAAAAATCAAAATCACATAGTACCTCCTTCCCATTTGGATGGCTACTATCACAAATAAGCAGCGTTGGTGGGGAATTGAAGTTGAAGTTGGTGTTGAAGGGGTGTTGAAGTTGGAATCCTTGTGCACTGTTGGTGGGACTGTAAAATGATGAAGCCACTGTGGAAAATGGTATGAAGGTTCCTCAAAAAAAATTTTAGAAAGAACTACCATATGATCCAGTGATCCTATGTATGGGTATATATCCAGAAGAACTGAAAGTAGAGTCTTGAAAATATTTGCACATCCATGTTCAGAGCAGCCTTATTCACAATAGTTTTTCATCACAATAAACAGACAAATGAGTGAATAACTGAACCTACTAAAAGAAGTTACCCCTTGAGAATGTATTGAAGATCATACTGTGATCTAGCTCTGCACGTACCTAAATGACAAGTGAGTGTGGGGAAGGAGACACTTCGACATGCCAAAAGATTGGGTTCTAAAAAGCTGGCAGCTAAGACGATTATAATAAAGACAAAGAAAAGATACCAAAGACTGTCAAAACAATCTGGCAACATTTCTCTTTCATGTACTTCCCACGGAGGAACAGACACTTGTTTTCTCTCTGCTGTTGGAACCTTTCACCGTTTAATTCTTTATCCCTTGGGCTTTAATATCTTTTTGGCTTTTTTTCAGGCAGTCAAGATGATAACATGAAAAAGGAATTATTTCAGGCATCGTAGCCAGTCTGTTCTCATTTATGTCTCATCTTTAGACTGATCACACACTGAAAGAAGCTGACAGTCAGAACCTGGACAGGATCTTGCACATCAGCGAACAATTGCTTTCTCCCAAGATAAAAGAAAAGATAAATGAGAGAGGAAGGGACTGAGAGGAACGAGCAAGCAAAACAGAAAAGCAAAAGTAACAGCAGCGGAGGAAAGTGAGCAAGGAAATGTCTTTTGGAGACTAATCTAAAATCTCCAATGGGCAATTCTGAACTCAGATTTATAACAATAACAGATGCTGCCTTTTCAGCGACAGTTACCTTCAAATAAATGATCTCATTTAGTATTTCAACAGTCCTTTCTAGAAATAAGAAACATTGAGGCTGGGAGGGATTAGGTGAACTGCCCAAGAATATTAGCTAGTAGAAGGTGGAGTTGATATTTTAACATAAATCACTGTCTCTTTTATAAATTATAAACCACATATTTCTTTAAAGGCAATATAAAACTGTATCTAGCACTCTGGTCATTTTTTTTTTTTTTTAATCTTTATTTTTGAGAGAGAGAAAAAGCGCAAGCAGAGGAGGGGCATAGAGAGAGGGAGACAGAATCTGAGGCAGGCTCCAGGCTCTGAGCTGTCAGCACAGAGCCCACTGAGATGGGGAAGGGCCAGGCGGGGGTGGGTGGGAAGGGGCTTGAACCCACGAACTGCGAGATCATGACCTGAGCCTAAGTTAAACCAACTGAGCCACCCAGGCGCCCCTGCTCATCTTTTTTCTAACGTATAGTCAAGTTAATCTTATGGAAAGCAGGTACTGAATGTGTATTCAAGGCATCATTCCTTGATGAGAAAGTTCAACTCTTAAGAAAGAATTTAAGTGTTGTAGGGGTGCAGTGGGGGGCTCAATTGGTTAAGTGTGGGACTCTTGATTTCAGCTCAGGTCATGATCTCATAGTTTGTGAGATCAGTGCACCGCCTGCTTGGGATTCTCTCTCTCCTTCTCGCTCTGCCCCTCCCCCACTAGTGCACTCTCCAGTGAAAAAGAGAAAAAAGAGAGAGAGAGAGAGAGAGAGAGAAAGAGAGAGAGAGAGAGACAGACAGACAGACAGAACACAAGTGGGGTAGGGGCAGAAAGAGAGGGAGGCACAGAATCTGAAGCAGGCTCCAGGCTTTGAGTTGTCAGCACAGAACCTGATGCGGGGCTCGAACTCATGAGATCATGACCTGCGCTGAAGTCAGACACTGAACTGAGTCACCCAGGTGCCTCTCAAAATAAATAAACTTTTAAAAAAAGAAATGTTGTACGTCAATTGTACCTCGATTTAAAAAAAAGGACAATTTAAGGTAAAATCAGTAAACAAAAGTATCATAAGCAAGGTTAGAAAAAGCTAAAAATTTTAGAATCAAAAGGAGAGTTCTTAACTTAGTATGGCCAAATATATATAAAATGACCCCTTATATTTTTGATAGACTCATTAAATCCCTGGCACTCCTAGCTCCACACAAGATGCATGACAGTGTTCAGCAAATGTTTCTTTTATAACTCCATTTTCTGCCATGCTGCCTTGTATGATGCTCTATAGCTGGAGTATAACATCATGGCTCCTTCATTTTCTATGCCTCAGTAACTTTGTTTAATGATCAAAGAAGCATTCCAAGACCCCTCAGGCAGGTGTCCTTTCTCTCATTTCCAAGGTATTCTGAGCCTTCTCCTGTCAAAGCTCTCCATCCTCTGTGAAACTGATTTACTTATCTATCTTCCTCATAGGACTGGGGTTCCTTGGGAACCAGACTCATTTTGTATCCCCAAAACCCATCATGGTATCTGGCACAGAGTAATCAGTTAAATGGTTAATACTTGATTTGCAGCCCCAAGAAGTTAAGGATGAGGGACAATATTTTTTCAGGTTTGCCTTTCCTAGCAATTCACTTGTGTTAAATTTTGATGGCATCTATGGCCCTAACAGATCACCATTTAAGAATAAAGACAAGGGGGCACTGGCAGGAGAAAATTCAAGGTACTTGGTACAAAGGGCACCCAAACTCTCCTTTAAAGCCTATAGAATAGCTTCCTGGATGAATTCCCATGTGGGTGTTCCTGGGAGCCTGGGTTCCTGTCTCACCCTTCCCAACTCTCCTGGTACAAATCTCTCATGTTCTGACTACCCAAAGCAATGCTCCATCCAGTTAAATGGGGCAATAAAACCCAGTAACTAAGAGCAGGGGCTCTGGAGTTAAGACTGTGGGTTCAAATCCCACTTTTGTCACTTGAAGTTGGAAAAACTTGGGATGTTTAACCTCCGTCTTTTCCTCAGCTACCTCATGTAGAAAGTGAAAATTACCATGTGTTTGGTTTGTTTGGGGGATTATGTCAGGTAATGCATTTGAAACCTCGCACAGTACCTGGTCCTATTCCCACCTTTACCCTATACTTTCTTTACCATGCAGAATCCCAGAGCTCTCCCCATGTGCAAATTTTCTGCATAATTACCCCATACCCCACAGACTACTGTGCCCTCTCTATATTCCTTGTCTTTTGCCCTGTCACTGGTTAGCTCTGTCCCTGGTCAACTGAACTACCTAACTCCCTGGGTCCCTACTTTTAGCTCACAGATTCAAAGAATAAAAGCACAAAAGTTTCTATTGATTGACATGTAGGAGGAGGGGAAGTGGGGTTGCACTTTGAGATGCACTAAATGATTCACTAAATGTTCACTAAATGATTCTATGAGTTATACCTTAGAGATCTCAAAAACAGTTATGAGATGAATGCAGAAGATATAAAGACAATAATTATATTCAAATGCAAATAACATCTACTGAGAATGAATTTCATATTAAGCACTGCCCCAGGTTCTTTTCATATATTTGTTTTCTCACCTAATCTTCAATCTAACATGCAAGGTAGGCATTAGCCATGTATACTAAAGATAAATAAACTGAAGACCCCAAATTTAAGCAGCTCGATTGAAGTTGTACAACAAAAGTAATTAAGGTGAAATTTCAGTACATATCTTCTGATTCTACACACAAAGGCTCTTTGAATATGCTATATGGTTTTTTGCTTCCAGAGATAAAAGTGAGTTAAATGCATGCATTTTTCTTGGTTAGGATCAGTAATATGAAAGTGAACTTTGCTTAGCTCTCCAGTGTGAAGTATAAAAGCTGAGTATTATACTTATTCATTCACTCACTAAAAAAAGTTTTTAACAATACTTACCACATGGTGAGCATGGTGCTAGATGTTGATGGGCAATGGAAATCTGACCCTGGAGTTTACCAGTTTATAGTGGAAGAGATAGGTTTAATCTAATAATCACAGAATTAACTCAGATAAAAATAGAGAGAAAAAGCACCACAGGGAGCGTGTAGAAGAAGTGTCAGTCTCTGAAGTGGACATCAAGAAGGTCTTCCTTACCTCATATCTGTCCAGATCCAACAATACATTAAAAAAATTATTCACCACAACCAAGTGGGATTTATACCTGGAATGCAGGGCTGGTTCAATATCCGCAAAACAATTAATGTGATTCATCACATCAATAAAGGAAAGGACAAGAACCATACGATCCTCTCAATAGATGCAGAGAAAGCATTTGACAAAATACAACATCCTTTCTTTATAAAAACCCTCAAGAAAGCAGGGTTATATATAAGGAACATACCTCGAGATCATAAAAGCCATATATGAATGACCCAACGCTAATATCATCCTCAATGGGGAAAAACTGAGAGCTTTCCCCCTAAGGTCAGGAACAAGACAGGAATGTCCACTTTCGCCACTGTTATTCAACATAGTATTGGAAGTCTTAGCCTCAGCAATCAGACAACACAAATTAAAGGCATCCAAATCGGCCAGGAGGAGGTCAAACTTTCACTCTTTGCAGATGACATGATACTCTATATGGAAAACCCTAAAGATTCTACCAAAAAACTTCTAGAACTGATTCATGAATTCAGCAAAGTTGCAGGATATAAAATCAACATACAGAAATCGGTTGCATTCCTATACACCAACAATGAAGCGACAGAAAGAGAAATCAAGGAATCGATCCCATTTACAGTTGCACCAAAACCCATAAAATACCTAGGAATAAATCCAACCAAAGAGGTGAAAAATCTATACACTAAAAACTATAGAAAGCTTATGAAAGAAATTGAAGATGACACACAAAAAAAGGAAAAATATTCCATGCTCCTGGATAGGAAGAACAAATATTGTTGAAATGTCGATACTACCCAAAGCAATCTATACATTCAATGCAATCCCTATCAAAATAACACCAGCATTCTTTACAGAGCCAGAACAAATAATCCTAAAATTTGTATGGAACCACAAAAGACCCCAAATAGACAAAGCGGTTTTGAAAAAGAAAGCCAAAGCAGGAGGCATCACAATCCTGGACTTCAAGCTATACTACCAGGCTATAATCATCAAAACAGTATGGTACTGGCACAAGAAAAGACACTCAGATCAATGGAACAGAATAGAGAACCCAGAAACGGACCCACAAACGTATGGCCAACTAATCTTTGACAAAGCAGGAAAGAATATCCGATGGAATAAAGACAGTCTCTTCAGCAAGTGGTGCTGGGGAAAATGGACAGCAACATGCAGAAAAATGAACCCGGACCACTTTCTTACAACATACACAAAAATAAACTCAAAATGGATGAAAGACCTAAATGTAAGAAAGCCATCAAAATCTTCGAGGAGAAAGCAGGCAAAAACCGCTTTGATCTTGGCCGCAGCAACTTCTTACTCAACACGTCTCCAGAGGCAAGGGAAACAAAAGCAAAATGAACTACTGGGACCTCATCAAAATAAAAAGCTTCTGCACAGCAAAGGAAACAATCAGCAAAACTAAAAGGCAACCAACAGAATGGGAGAAGATACTTGCAAACAACGTATCAGATCTTTATCTGATACGTTTATTTGGGTTAGTCTCCCAAATCTATAAAGAACCGCTCAAACTCAACACCCCAAAAACAAATCATCCAGTGAAGAAATGGGCAAAAGACATGAATAGACACTTCTCCAAAGAAGACATCCAGATGGCCAACTGACACATGAAAAAATGCTCCACATCACTCATCATCAGGGAAATACAAATCAAAACCACAATGAGGGGCGCCTGGGTGGCTCAGTCGGTTAAGCGTCCGACTTCAGCTCAGGTCACGATCTCACGGTCCGTGAGTTCAAGCCCCACGTTGGGCTCTGGGCTGATGGCTCAGAGCCTGGAGCCTGCTTCCGATTCTGTGTCTACTTCTCTCTCAGCCCCTCCCCCGTTCATACTCTGTCTCTCTCAGTCTCAAAAATAAATAAAAAACGTTAAAAAAAAAAAAAAAACAACCACAATGAGATACCATCTCACACCTGTCAGAATGGCTAACATTAACAACTCGGGCAACAACAGATGTTGGCAAGGATGCAGAGAAAGAGAATCTCTTTTGCACTGCTGGTGGGAATGCAAACTGGTGCAGCCACTCTGGAGAACAGTGTGGAGGTTCCTCAAAAAATTAAAACTAGAACTACCCTACGACCCAGCAATTGCACTACTAGGTATCTATCCAAGGGATACAGGTGTGCTATTTCGAAAGGGCACATGCACCCCCATGTTTATAGCAGCACTATTGACAATAGCCAAAGTATGGAAAGAGCCCAAATGTCCATTGACAGATGAATGGATAAAGAAAATGTGGTATATATATATACAATGGAATATTTCTTTCTATATACAATGGAATATTACTTGGAAATCAAAAAGAATGAAATCTTGACATCTGCAACTATGTGGATGGAACTAGAGGGTATTATGCTTAGCGAAATTAGAGAAAGACAAATGTCATGTGACTTCACTCATATGAGGACTTTAAGAGACAAAACAGATGAACATAAGGGAAGGGAAGCAAAAATAATATAAAAACGGGGAGGGGGACGAAACATAAGAGACTCTTAAATATAGAGAGCAAACAGAGGGTTACTGAAGGGGTTGTGGGAGGGGGGATGGGCTAAATGGGTAAGGAGCTTAAGGAATCTGCTCCTGAAATCATTATTGCACTGTATGCTAACTTGGATGTAAATTAAAAAAACAAATTATATATATAATATATATATAAATATATATAAAAGAATATATACAATATATATAAAATATATATTTATATATGAAAGAATATATATGTATATATATGTATATGTATGTATATGTATGTGTGTGTGTGTGTGTGTGTATATATATATATATATATATATATATATATATGAAGGTCTTCCTTAAGGAAGTGAGATTTGAGTTAAGAGAGTTGAAAGAGCAGGGGTGCCTGGGTGGTTCAGTCAGTTGGGCGTCTGACTTCGTCTCAGGTCATGATCTTGTAGCTCGTTGGTTTGAGCTCTGTGCTGACAGCTCTGAGCCTGGAGCCTGCTTCAGATTCTGTGTCTCCCTCACTCTCTTCCCCTCCCCCACTCTCACTCGGTCTCTCTCTCTCTCAGAATAAATAAACATTAAAAAGAAATTAAAAACATAATAGGAGTTCAGGGGAAAGATTTCCTTATATATTACCTTCTAGATATCATTATATTAGGATAAACAACATTCAACTACAATCATAAAACCAAAATCAAAATACTACATACAGGCCAAAATGTCCACTCTTTTCTGGTTTGGACAAATAAAAGCAAGCAAGTAGGGGCGCCTGGGTGGCTCAGTCGGTTAAGCGTCCGACTTCGGCTCAGGTCACGATCTCGCAGTATGTGAGTTCGAGCCCCGCGTCGGGCTCTGTGCTGACTGCTCAGAGCCTGGAGCCTGTTTCAGATTGTGTCTCCCTCTCTCTCTGACCCTCCCCCGTTCATGCTCTGTCTCTCTCTGTCTCAAAAATAAATAAACGTTAAAAAAAATAAAAAAAAAAAATAATAAAAGCAAGCAAGTAAACAAATAAAAAAAGAATGATGTATACCGCTTTTCATACTATCCTTCTTTAAAAAAAGTGCTTGAAGTTCTATATATAAAGTATATTTTGCTTTCATTCCACAAATAGAAAAATATACACTTGAGAATGGAGGAAATGTAATATTATACTGCAGTTTCTTCCCTATTCCTCCAAAGTTTTAAACTTATGCCATAAACACAAAATGATGGTCAAGGCCAGAACTGAACAGAAAAGAGGGTTAATAAATCACAGGCTGATGCAGCAGAGGGAGAGGGAGCTGGGCTCTTCCTGATGCATACAGGCCTAAGGTCTTTAGCCCCTTTTGTGAAATTCAAAGAACTGTTTTCATCTCACCTAAGGTTAAAAGCTTCACCTCTCCCACACTGTCTTAGCATTGCTCCTAAAGGTTCCTTCTGATGTCCCTGGGGGGTTATGTGGCAGGCCTCACACACACTCCGTGACCATCACACCTGCCCTTACAGCTTTCACCAATGGCTCTACACCAATGACTCCCTTAATACCTAGAACAACACAAGGCTCTCGGGACAGCTCTCAATAAATTCTTGTTAAATGAATGAATGAATGCATATCTTCTTTTCTAAGCAAAGTTCTACTTACGTTAGCTTGTGGGCTTCTCTCTGTATTTCCTAGAATATTAACAATCTCAGGGCAGCTGGGTGGCTCAGTTGGTTGAGTGTTCAACTTTGGCTCAGGTCACGATCTCAGGGTTCGTGAGTTCGAACCCCATATTGGGCTTGCTGCTGTCAGCACAGAGACTGCTTCGGATCCTCTATCCACCTCCCCCCTCCCCCCCACTTCTACCCTTCCCCTGCTCATGCATGCTTGCTCGCTCTCTCTCACTCTTTCTCAAAAATAAACATTTATTTATTTTTATTAAAAAAAATTTTTTTAACGTTTATTTATTTCTTGAGACAGAGAGAGACAGAGCATGAACGGGGGAGGGTCAGAGAGAGGGAGACAGAGAATCTGAAGCAGGTTCCAGGCTCCGAGCTGTCAGCACAGAGCCCGACACAGGGCTCGAACTCACGGACTGTGAGATCATGACTAAGCCGAAGTCGGATGCTTAACCGACTGAACCACCCAGGCGCCCCTCAAAAATAAACATTTAAAAACCTCACCACTGGAAAATCTACTAATTTGTTCTCTGATTATTCATTCTATTCTACCTTTTTTCCTGAGTAAGAGAAATACATAATATATATTTTTAGCTGGGCATCTGTCTGCCCAGAAGAAAAATAACATTTTTCAGCCTCTTTTGTAGCTAGTTATATTACTAAATTCTGGACAATGGAATATAAACTAAGGAATTATGGGCAGCTTTCCAGAAATATCATTCAAGGAGAAATGTCATCCTTCCCTTCTCTTTTTGCCTCCTTGACAGCTGGAATGCAGCTTTGATAATTAAAGCTAGAGTCCTCCTGACCCCGAGGTGATGGAAGTCACACAACAATACGAAAGAGGCCTGGATCCTAGACACCGTGTCCACTTCCTGACTCATACTTGTAGGAAAAGTAAAGTTCTGTCCTCCAGAGCACTATTATTTTGGGGTTCCTTCACCCACACTTGGAACTTAATCCTAACTAATGCATCTTCTACACAATTCTCTATATTCTCCCCTTCTTATCAAGTTCATTCTCCTTTAAGATTATGGTCAGATTATTCTTCTGGCTCAAGAGCTTGAATAGTCCTCTACTGACTACAAGAACAAGTCTCTTTGTTCAAAACCCTGCAGCATCACTCCACAAACCTCATCCAACTACTCTACCTCCACACCTGGGTTGATGTAATTTATACCTGCTTTGTTTACCACAAAACTGCTTTGTGCAATTAACTGAAAAACTCCAGGCACGGTATTTAAAAGGAATACTGTAAGCAGAAAAAGATTCGGAAAAACAGTCCATGTCAAACCTTTCGCATACCTTCTGCATAATTTTACATAACTTCATGTTCATCCACTTACCCATTCATTTGATATTTATTGAGTGTGTCCTCTGGACAAGGAATTAACAAGATGGGCTGAATTAAAAGTCAATCAAGATATACTATCCTTGTGAAGCTATAAATACAATGAAGAGCCACATATGAATAAGCTTAATATCACAGTGGTCTGTAAAAGTAAACATGAAATAAGAGAAGACCTGGGAGAGCCAGTAATGGAAGACAAACAACACTTCTAGCTCGGTCAGGAAAGGTTTCCTAGCAAGAAGAAAAGATGGTAACGTCTGAGCTCTGATGTGAAGGGCTGTTTGCATGTGCAAGCAAACACAGGCTGCTGTATTCATATTTCTTGTGTCTGCTCTACAGAGTATTTCTGCCTCTTTTGCTGTCAGATCGATACTTTTCCTTTGTTGATCCTGCAGTCAGCAGACCTGCCTAAAGTCTCTCTGTCAAATACAATTTTTGTGGCATCCTAGGTGAACTGTTACAAGATATCAGTGCGTGCACCTTTAACCCCACCCCTTTCAGTGACGATGCATTTTACCAAAACTAAAAGCGTCAGAAATCAGTGTTTCTCCCATCTATCTGCAAATGAATGAATTCAAGAATATTGAGAAAAACAATCAGGAAAATGATCTTTTCTGGGGTACTAATTTACATCAAGACTGTAGGCAACTGCCAAAGAATTAAGAGGGATTTGAAATGTTCTCCATAAAAATTCTACTTCATTCACAGGTAAAACAAATTTTATGATGAGCTTAGATTTGTATTACAGAAAAGAATGAGGGAAAGGATGGTCATGATGAAAAACTACCATGTGCAGAATGCTATCCACCTTGTATGCATTATGTCACTTAGTCCTCTAAACAATTCAGTGAGGTAGGTCATTTCGTCTCCACTTTATAGTTAAGGAAAGAGTTGTAGAGAGATTAAGAGATGACGTGGGACTACAATTATATAACCCAAACCCCGATTTCTCTTAACCACTACATGATGAGTTATATGTATTTACATAAAGTCAAAGATAATTAGACTTTCATCAGAATATACAATACTGATCTTGAATAAAGAACCTTAAAACATCTTTTATTCTTTCACACAACATTAAGCAATTATTACGCATCGAGGACTGTGTTGGGACTCATGTGACAGAACCATTCTAAACGTGGCAGTTTTCTATAGAACTGGGAATTGTACTTCCTAAACTTTGAAAAATTCGCCTATTTAATTTTCTTAAGTTGCACTACAGCTTACATTAATTTTGGAGATAAAATGTTTTTTTTATTGGAGATATTTTTTATTTGGAGATAAAAAGTTTATTTATTTTGAGAGCAAGAGGCAGAGAGATTGAGAAAGAGGGAATCCCAAGTAGGATCCACGCTGTCGGCACAGAGCCTGACACAGGGCTTGAAGCCATGGGCCGTGAGATCACGACTTGAGCCAAAACCAAAAGTCAGATGCTTAAGTGACTGAGCCTCCCAGGTGCCCCTGGAGATAAAATGTTATGTATTATTTATTATCTGCTATGTAATCATTGGTCCTGAACTAATTTCAAAAGTCATACTGTACTATATAGTTCTACTTAGTATGTTCCAATTTGAAGTGTCATTTATCCATCCCACCACCCTTCATGGTTTTTATAGATTAGAACAGTGGTATTTTGTCGTTCACAGATAATGTAATACAGAGAACTATCCTACCCCCAAATAACATACATTCCAAACCTAAATAGAAAGTTCAAGGGATTGACAGTCCTCCTTGGACTCCTTATCGGCTGAAAGATAAGTTTTAAAAAGCCCCAGATCAAAATTTAGGCTCTTGGAGAACCTGGTTGGCTAGTTGGTGGAGCATGTGACCCTTGATCTCAGGGTTGTGAGTTCGAGCCCCAAGTTGGGTGTAGTGATTACTTACCAATAAGATCTTTAGAAAAATAAAAATAGGGGCACCTGGGTAGCTCAGTCAGTTGAGCATCTGACTTTGGACTATGGCATGATCTCACCCTTCCTGGGTTCAAGTCCCCTGTTGGGCTCTGTGCTGACAGCTCAGAACCTGGAGCCTGCTTCAGATTCTGTGTCTCCCTCTCTCTGCCCCTCTCCCACTTATGCTCAGTCTCTCCCTCCCTCCCTCCCTCTCTCTCAAAAATAAACATTAGAAAAATAATAGTAAAATAAAATAAAATTTAGGCTCTTAACATTAGTTGAAAATAGGTATCTTCAAGGTTTTATCTGCTCTTACCAAACAGAAAATGCTCTTCCCTTAAAAGTTATAGACTAGAAGGAATCTTAGGGGTGACAAAGTGCCACATTCATTTTAGAGATAAGGAGGTGAAGCATCACAGTCAGTGACTTGCTACAAACCAGAGGCAGTACCATGATTTCTAGGCCTCACTCCCTCTGCTCTACCAGGAACACCAGGGCATCCCTCAGGACTAGAATTTCTTCTCTACAATCCCTGAGGAAAATGAGAATTTCACACATAAGTGAGGCCAGATCCATGTTGGGTATTTCATGCACAGATAATTTGTCAAATGAACCAGAAAACACCTCTTAAATCTTGAGAAAATCCTCAAAGTAAAGCTATAGAATTTTCAAATCATAGGGTACTTTAAGCACTGAGGGCTTTAGTTCTATACATACTTTCCGAACATTAAACAAGCATATATGCAGAGGCGACTGGGTGGTTGCTGGTTAAGGGTTGGACTTCAGCTCAGGTCATGATCTCACAGTTCGTGGATTGGAGCCTCATGTCGGCTGTCTGCACTATCAGCACAGAGCCTCCTTTGGATCCTCTGTCTCCCTCTTTCTCTGCCCCTCCCTCTCCCCTGCTGCCCCTACTCTCTCCCTCAAAAATAAATAAATATTAAAAAAAAAACAAGCATTAGGGAATAAAATTACTTTTACATTAAAATATTTTGATCCTTTAAAAATAACCTGATTAATTTGATTCAATATTTGACACCACCATTTGTCAGAAAGAATTTGGGCCATGTTTTAATTACAAGTTAATTTAAGGTTTATAAAGCTGATTTTTTTTATTAGTTTTTAATATATGAAATTTATTGTCAAATTGGTTTCCATATAACACCCAGTGCTCATCCCAGCAGGTGCCCTCCTCAATGCCCATCACCCACCCTCCCCTCCCTCCCACCCCCCAACAACCCTCAGTTCATTCTCAGTTTTTAAGAGTCTCTTATGGTTTGGCTCCCTCCCTAACTTTTTTTTCCCTTCCCCTCTCCCATGGTCTTCTGTTAAGTTTCTCAGGATCCACATAAGAGTGAAAACATATGGTATCTGTCTTTCTCTGTATGACTTATTTCACTTAGCATCACACTCTCCAGTTCCATCCACATTGCTACAAAGGGCCATATTTCATTATTTCTCATTGCCATGTAGTATTCCATTGTGTATGTAAACCACAATTTCTTTATCCATTCATCAGTTGATGGACATTTAGGCTTCTTCCACAATTTGGCTATTGTTGAGTGCTTAAAGCTGATTTTTTTATGGCATGTAAGAAACTTGAATAACCCGACAGACATAATTTATGCTATCAAAGTACAGAGAGTTAGAAAGAGTGTATCACTAATCATATCTGGAAGATAAATATATAACACAATAAACATGCAAACAAATTATTTCACAGTAAGAGTATACCACAATTAACAACTTTCAATCTTGCATGAAGGAAAATAATATACCAATATATATACCTTTTGTATATAGCTATCCTTTTCAGAGTACTTACCATTTAAAAGTGATATATTAAATAGTTTATATATTTTATGCTATTTAATCGCCAGGAAAAAACTTATGGGATATTATCTTTTTTTATAGAAAAGGAAATCAAAGGTCAGACAATTTTGTAGTAAATGATTTGCCCAAGACTACACAGAAAGCAAGCTGGAAGGCAGGATTTGAACCTACACCTGATTCAAAGCTTTAACTTCTATGGTAGAACTCAGGGACTGGCAAACTTTCTGGAAAAAGATGGTACATATTTTAGGCTTTGTGGGCTCTATGGTTTCTAATGCAATTAATGAATTGTTTTTTATTTTATTTTCTTAAAATTTTAAAAAAATATTTATTTATTTTTGAGAGAGAGACAGAGCACGAGTGGGGTAGGGGCAGAGAGAGAGGGAGACACAGAATCTGAAGCAAGTTCCAGGCTCCAAGCTGTCAGCACAGAGCCTGATGTGGGGCTCGAACCCACGAACTGTGAGATCATGACCTGAGCCGAAGTCAGACGCTTAACCGACTGAGCCACCCAGGTGCCCTGAATTCTGTTTTTTAAAGTTCAAAAGCACTAGAGACAATATATAAATTAATGGGTATGGCCATATTCCAAAAAAACTTTTTACAGAAACATGCAGGAGGTCAAATCTGGCCCATAGGCTGTAGTTTGCTGAATCCTGGAATAAATGATTCATTTTAAATAAGCTCACCCTCACCAAAAGTTTGCTAGTTATGAAGTGAAAAGGCTACTTTTACCTACTTGATCAAGAAACTATCCCGTTAGCTTGCCCTGAACATGTTAACAATGCATAAATCATATTACAGATTTGTTCAGAAACCACTGAAGCAGCACACAAAATGATTTAAAACAAACAAACAAAAGACTCAGAGCAGGAAAATGAACTCATCTACCCCATTATTCTACTTCCTACTCTCCCCAAGTATACAAATTCCTCATAAGAACTTCTTTACAATTATTGAAAATTTTTTTTTCTAAGAAAAACCACTGTTCCACTGGGAGAAAATGTCCTTTCCTTACATACTATCATTGCACACTATGTAGTCTATAAAAAGAACCTTCTAAGTAATACATGTAGATGATAGAATAATTTCATCTTCTTTGGTGAGCCACTGTTCCAAGAGAATGCTCCCTTTATAAATTGAATAGACTTGGCCATTCTCTCATGAATATTCATTAGGTTACATGCAAAAATGTCTTTTTCTACATTCAAAGAACATTTACTGAACGTCTACAATGACCTTAGCTTTGGCTATAGAGGAAACAGATGCGTGAAGACCTAACCCCAACACAGCACCATAAGCACATGAAGAGCCATATTCACACATGGGAAGCGATTATTTAGGCATTAACTGAAAAAAGCAAGAGCACAGACATATGAAAGTTATAGATTCCCCAGGAACTAAAGAATGAGAAGCCAGATTCTGTAGGTTCTGTGACCTGTGAAAGCACAGATTATCTACTTGCCAAAATGATTCTTCTTGAAGAACAATCAAAAAAGAGGACTAAGCAACTTGCGAATTATTATATAAATGAGCCTTGGCAATCAATCAAATCCATTGTCTGTCATTTGAAGAACCAAAGCCTTTAACTTAATTTTGCACAGGAGCAGAGAGCCGTTTTCAGAGATTTCCCATGACACAGATGAACAGCCATAACCAGTATAATTTTGTTATTAGACTATCACTATGTGCGTGTTTAATCCCTGCAGGTATACTCAAGACCTCTCCAAGAAATATCAGATGTATTCAAGCAAACGCTTAGATGGGAAGCTAGGAAACAATCCATCAGATATAAATTTTTAAAAAACTTTTATACCTCACGATCTTTTGCTTTATGAAGCTGAAAGTTGCTACCTTCTCATTCCCAGCAAGCTCTTAAATCTGCACTGGCTTTTGAAATACTCATGGGAGCAGATATTGAAAATCTGAAGCAGGTATAGGCAACACAGAGCCAAAACCCCAATGCAATTCAAAACACTTACCAAAGTGCTAATACATTTCCGTGTCACCTAGGATGAACCTGAAGTTACTGAATCACTCAAAATACAATTTTTTAGAAATTGCATCTAAGTATCTGATCAACCTTAGATACTTACCCATTTCCTTCTGGTTAGCGTCAAGAGACTTGTTATTTCTTTTCCAAATGTAGAAATTGTCCAGTAATGGAAGAGAAATTTGTTTATGCTCAGAAGCCTGATTCATGCTGTGCAGTGTGTGATGCCACAGTGATGTGTACCCTAACGACTAATGGCACACCTCCATTACTGTATTTTTCCCCAATTCAGCTTCATTTGGTTTGTGACTTTTTCTTTTAAATTGGAACTTCCAATATTAAAATGTGGTTTGCTGAAGAATACAGTGAACACTTTTCAGAATTCGGAATGTCAGCATGCTTTTGTTTTGTTTCGGAATTTGAATTACATGTCTACCTACCCAATTACTGAAAAAGAGGAGAGTAATCAATTTGTCTTTGCCAATGGAATGAACTATTTCACAAGATCCTTGAAAATGTGTTAAAACTAAGTAAAAGTACAGGCTTTGGAGTCATCTAGACCTCATCAATAAAATGATGAGACATTAAGAAAGAAACTTATAGGGGCGCTTGGGTGGCTTTGACAGCTCAGAGGCTGGAGCCTGCCAGGATTCTGTCTCCCCCTCTCTCTGCCCCTCTCCTGCTCACGCTCTGTCTCTCTCTGTCTCTCAAGAATAAATAAAAACCATTAAAAATTTTTAAAAAAGGAAGAAATTTATAAAATAATATGGATTGAAGACAATAATGTACATAAAGCAGTTAGCCCAGTGCCTGGAACATAAGCACTGAAAAAATTTAAGAAAGGAAACTACAAATTTTATTTTGACTATTCCAAAATGTGATTTCCACGGGTTAGCTACCACTAATTTCCATTTCAGGAAATAATACATTTGTGACCTTTCAGTTCTAAAATTCTTACTCCTCTGAAACCTGGTCTCACTTTGTCCTTTCTGCTTTCCTGCTTCTAACACTGCTTTGCCTGAGTGGACTCCCATCTCTGGAACTACCACCTTCCTGCCAATCCCACCAACTTCTCAACCTCAGGTTCCCCCAGAGGGCCTTGCAGTGAATTTGTGTCTCTACCTGCATACATCCCCTCTTTTTAGGAAGATTATAACTCTCTTGAAGGCAGAAGCCCCATTAGTGTATTTTTCCCCTTAGTCTTAGGAAGCTCTTAGAGCTCCAAAAATTTGTCCTATCATTATAGTAACTGAGGTTACGCCATACTTCCACCAACCCATGAATAAAGCACTCTAACCTTTCTAGAAAAGGAGTTTCACTATCTACAACAAGGGAAATAATAAGACTGACTTGGCACCGATACATTCAGAATATACAATGTGAATTCTTCACACTATGTAAGTATCTTAGAGTCCTGTCAAAGCATACATATAAAGGAAAAGAGATAAAGTGAATATGTGAAAAAAAAAAGTACGTAACTATCTAAGAAAATATAATCAAAAATAGAAATGATATTTCTTACGTGCCCTCCCCACTGTTGTCACCAAAAAAAGAGGTAGTTTTCTCCAAAACACACTTTTAAATGATACTTAATTTTTGATACACTACCTTCCTAATTTAAATTATAATACTCTCTTTGTTCAACATTGGATCAATTTAAATGATGAACGGTTAACCTATACTCATATATGCAAACAAGAAATATTTTCAAGTGGCCTGTTTGAAAACCACTTATATCAAAGCAACATGCACTCATTTAAAATAACATGTTTCGGGGCACCTGGGTGGCTCAGCTGGTTAAGCGTCCGACTTCGGCTCAGGTCATGATCTCACGGTCCGTGAGTTCGAGCCCCGCGTCGGGCTCTGTGCTGACAGCTCAGAGCCTGGAGCCTGCTTCAGATTCTGTGTCTCCCTCTCTCTCTGACCCTCCCCCATTCATGCTCTGTCTCTCTCTGTCTCAAAAATAAATAAACATTAAAAAAAATTTTTTTAAATAACATGTTTCCATGGGTGCCTGGCTGACTCAGTTGGTAGAGCTTGAGATTCCTGATCTTGGGGTTGTGGATTTGAACCCCACACTGGGTGTGGAGACTACTTAAAAAAAAAAAAAAAACCTCAAAACAAACAAACAATCATGATTCCAAGCAAGTACAAAAAAAAAAAAAAAGAAGTAAATTCTCTGCAGACTGAAGCCTCATCTTTTATTTATCAACTTATGTATAACTATTTGTAAAATATGCCAAAAAGACACATGAAATAGAAGGATGCTTTTCAAATTAACTGAATACAGAGTAGCGAACATAATATAAAGACAATTACAAAGGATTTAAATACTCTGGAGTTAAATGTATATATACATTGAAAGGTAAAAAGAAACATTAAATAAATGCTGAATATATTTGTTATGTAAATCACGAACAATTAATCCTGAGCAGGAGCACTAGAAAAGGAACTTATATTTAACACACAAATATATGTCTACTTAAGAGGCATATTTATAGTTAATAACATAAAAAATATTTGCATATATTATTTGAATAAAATGCAAAAGACACAGAAATTCCTACCGACTAGACATATTCTGTGCAATTTCTGGAAAACTCACTGCGGGGATTCTTGAGGGTTCTACTGTGGTTTATGAAGCCAGACAGTAGCAACTTTAAGTTGGTGAGATAGAGATTAAGAAAATTATCAGGGGTGAGAGATCACTCTGAGGACACTAAGCACACATATATTTTTAATCTGGAGAAACCGATTTTTAAAATGACACTTCCTAAAATAAAAGGAACATGAGCAAATTGTTCCAGAGAGTCTGAAGAAAAGCAAGTAGGGTCCACCAATGTTCAGGATCATTCCTATAGCTGCCTTGTCAATACAAGTTTGAGAAGCAGTATTAAAAAGATGACCTTCAGACAAATGAAACCAGTTCCAACTATAAAATAAAAATAAACAATCAGGACAGTTGTCACTACAGGGAATCTGTGACGCATCCTTTTAAGGGCTATAACATTTCCTCCAAATCAAAAGCACAAACTTGGATACTAAATAGCACAAGACTCCAACACTGAGATCTTCAGAAATTGTATTTTAGGCGAAAGAAAAGTTCTTGCTCAATTATTTTCACAGCATAGCCAAGGATAAGGTCTGCTAGCTTAAATCAGGTATGCAGCATATATCCTGCTGTTGCAGTAGAAATAACCTAATTTGCGTGTGCACTGCTGAAAAGAAAAAGCCATAATGTGATGTCTAACTCTTTTGAGTTTACAGTTGTCTCCCTTAGGTAATAATGCTTAGGCAGGAAGATCCCCCTATTATGTCTAAAATAGTCCACATCTTACTTGGATAAAAAGCTCTGTTAAATTAATTTTCTAGAAATCAAGCAAAAACATAGACATAGAGTACCCTATTGTATGAGATTATATTACTATTGTAGCAATGATTTCAAGAACTATGTGTTAACAGGGAAGTCCCTGATAATACTTCCAAGTGCTGAGCCCCCACCCCTAATGAATGTGAACTTGTGGGTTTAGACGAATGGGACTTTGATCACAATTAGCAAATATTATTTACGATGCTAGTTAACAATTTAAAAAAAGCAGCCTTTTGTTTACTACTAGGATTCCTTAACGATATTCTACTTTCACCTCTCACAAAATGCTGAATGGTCAGTTTTTAAAAATTAATCAGAATAACCTTGTTCTAATGCAAATCATCTTCCTTTTTGATTATGGTGAAGTCACAAATAACAACAACAATAAGAAGTGTCCAGGAGATCTACTTCTCAATTACGAGTCTGAAAGGAGAGGCTACTACATGAACACAGTGTTAAGAATTTTGGCACTGAAACTCACTAGTATATCCTTGACAGTCTGATAAACTGCTCTACTTTTCAATAACATTACCGGGAAAATTCCAGCTACAATACACAGGAAAGGAAATTTTTAGAGGTTTCTTTCTAACATACAATTGCCTTGCACATGCAGATGTACCCTCACTCTCTCACTAAAGATAAATGCCTTAGCTTACTATTGTTCAAACCTTTAAAACAACATTCTGCACCAACACTAAAACAGCTTAAGACTGCATTCCACAAGAGCCACAGATCACAGAGGCACAGATATCTTACCTGGGAAACCCCCTTGGACCATTGCTGTACCAGTGTTCCCTTCAGGGTATCTGCATTCCTGATAAACATTCAGTGCTGGAAGCAGCTGAAATCCTCACCAGACTCTGTCCTCTCTCTTCTGTCGACCTTGGGCCTATTTTTTCTCCCCCTCAGGTTTTATTCTCCTTTAGGGCAAGTTGTCAGTCTATTTCTATCATGAGAAGCAATCAATTAAGCTAATTTCAAGCGACCACTCAAGCTACCAGTCACATCTGTCAGTAGGTAGAAGCTGCCTGGAAAAGTATGCCGGGAGAAGCAAAATCCCTGGTTTCCCACATCTGACCCTCAGATGCTTCACACTGCCGATTGTGGCACTCAGTTACCCTGCTCACATCGGGATGATTGCTCTGTTCCAGAGCAGGAGGCAATATAAACACGACCGTTTATTTTGTGGCCAGCTTCAATTAATATCACTTTAATGACCCCGTTTTCCTGCTGAGAAACAGTGCAGCGCATTAGTTGCATCTTTCGAATGCAGATTAAAAGGAAACTGTGGTGGATTTTAGCCCATCTGAAGTGAATGAAACAGTCATCAACTTACTCTCTCCTTCTTGCTCACATCACTGAATCATTTTTATAACAAAGAAACTGGTGAACCGTACTGAACATGTGGTATCCCTAGCGAGATTCATTTGTGTCTCAGTAACGTTTTAAATGTGCAGTAAAGATTCTGTTTAAGCAGTCAGGTCTTCAAGTTACCTTTCAGGGGGACAAAAAAAATGTATCAAAAAAAAAAAATAGAAGCTTCAGAAAAATCATTAGAAAAATGGTTGTAGTTTCTTAAACTTTTTTTTTTTTTTTTTAAATGCCTCACTGCGTCCCCTCCTCCTTCCCATCCCCAGCACACCAGGACAGAATCAAGTAACTAACTGCAATTACTTCATGATTATCTATTAAGTACTATAGGGTTCTCTAACCTTTCTTTGTAAACTGTAGAATACCTGATCACCTCTCACGTGGATGAGTAATATTAAAATCCAGAACACCTGAACATAATTTAAATGCTTCTCAAAAGATCTTAAACAATATAATTTTTTATTTATACTTACAATAAATGCATCTCAATTCTATCAAGGGCTGGAGCTTTGGGAGTTTTCAGAACAAAAAATCCACTGAAATAGAAAGCGACGTTCACCAGTCTCCATCATAGGACCGGAATAAGAATTCTACTTATTTCACTTAATTAGAAAGATAAAGCGTTCAGAAAAGGATGATTAACTACAGGAAATGAGAAAAAGAATTTACGTAAAACTAAAAAGTTAAAACTTGGCCTTTATTTCTTAATCTTTCCTATTTTGCATCAAAACCAAGAAACAAAACAAAGGAGGAAGCAAATAAATCCACAGACCTAATAAAAAGAACACGTAAATACTGCTAGAAGCTACTAATGAATGCTGTTTGCCTATTTGAAGTGATCATTCTTAACATTCCTTAAATCCCAGATAATAATTGCTGTTGATTGTAGTGACATCTATTGGCAAGGTAGAGATCAACTACAGAGTCCACAACAATACCAAAAAAAAAAAAAAGCAAAACAAAAATTTAAACCAAAATCTACTAGTTGCTCAATAAATCTCTGGTGACCATGAGTCCACTTCATGTTAAAAATTGGCAATGGTGTGAACAGGAAAGCACCAGAAGGGAAAGCTTAAATATGGCCCTGAACATCAATGAGACCTACATTCTATTCTTGACCTCACAATAACTAATTTTGTGACTTTGGGCAAATTAATTACTCTGGGGTAGGGGGTGTCTTACGATTCTTAACTGTAAAATTAGACCAGATGAATTTTAGGGTTCTCAAATCCCAGCACCGTCAAGGAAGACATGAACACACTTTAATTCTATTCTTCAAAGTAATTTGCTATTTGATTGCCCTCCTCCTTTAACATAGATCTTTTCATAGTAAGTTTTCATTATCCTTTACAAATGAGATTCGTTTAAAAAAATTTATTTAGATATAATTGACTTTATCACATTATATTAGTTTTAGGTATACAACAATGATGTGATTTATATATATATTGCAAGGTGACCATAAAAATAAATCTAGTTAACATCTATCATTATACATTGTTACATTTTCTTGTGATAAAAACTTTAAAGATCTACTCTTAGCAACTTTCAAATATACCATATAGTATTGTTAACTATAGTCACCACACTATACATTACCTCCCTAGGACTCACTTATTTTATAGCTGGAATCTTGTATTTTTTATTTTATTTATTTTATTTTTTATATTTTATTATTTTTTTATTTTTTCAATATATGAAGTTTATTGTCAAATTGGTTTCCATACAACACCCAGTGCTCATCCCTAAAGGTGCCCTCCTCAATACCCATCACCCACCCCCCATCAACCCTCAGTTTGTTCTCAGTTTTTAAGAGTCTCTTATGCTTTGGCTCTCTCTCCCACTCTGACCTCTTTTTTTTTTTCCTTCCCCTCCCCCATGGGTTTCTGTTAAGTTTCTTAGGATCCACATAAGAGTGAAACCATTTGGTATCTGTCTTTCTCTGTATGGCTTATTTCACTTAGCATAACACTCTCCAGTTCCATCCATGTTGCTACAAAGGGCCATATTTCATTTTTTTCTCATTGCCACGTAGTACTCCATTGTGTATATAAACCACAATTTCTTTATCCATTCATCAGTTGATGGACATTTAGGCTCTTTCCATAATTTGGCTATTGTTGAGAGTGCTGCTATAAACATTGGGGTACAAGTGCCCCTATGCATCAGTACTCCTGTATCCCTTGGGTAAATTCCTAGCAGTGCTATTGCTGGGTCATAGGGTAGGTCTATTTTTAATTTTTTGAGGAACCTCCACACTGTTTTCCAGAGTGGCTGCACCAATTTGCCTTCCCACCAACAGTGCAAGAGGGTTCCTGTTTCTCCACATCCTCGCCAGCATCTGTAGTCTCCTGATTTGTTCATTTTGGCCACTCTGATTGGCATGAGGTGATATCTGAGTGTGATTTTGATTTGTATTTCCCTGATGAGGAGCGACGTTGAGCATCTTTTCATGTGCCTGTTGGCCATCCGGATGTCTTCTTTAGAGAAGTGTCTATTCATGTTTTCTGCCCATTTCTTCACTGGGTTATTTGTTTTTTGGGTGTGGAGTATGGTGAGCTCTTTATAGATTTTGGATACTAGCCCTTTGTCCGATATGTCATTTGCAAATATCTTTTCCCATTCCGTTGGTTGCCTTTTAGTTTTGTTGGTTGTTTCCTTTGCTGTGCAGAAGCTTTTTATCTTCATAAGGTCCCAGTAGTTCATTTTTGCTTTTAATTCTCTTGCCTTTGGGGATGTGTCGAGTAAGAGATTGCTACGGCTGAGGTCAGAGAGGTCTTTTCCTGCTTTCTCCTCTAGGGTTTTGATGGTTTCCTGTCTCACATTCAGGTCCTTTATCCATTTTGAGTTTATTTTTGTGAATGGTGTGAGAAAGTGGTCTAGTTTCAACCTTCTGCACGTTGCTGTCCAGTTCTCCCAGCACCATTTGTTAAAGAGACTGTCTTTTTTCCATTGGATATTCTTTCCTGCTTTGTCAAAGATTAGTTGGCCATACGTTTGTGGGTCTAGTTCTGGGGTTTCTATTCTATTCCACTGGTCTATGTGGCTGTTTTTGTGCCATGTATTTTTTATTTTAAATGTTTTTTTTTAAGTTTGTTTTTCTTTATTTTTGAGAGACAGAGATAGAGAGCAAGCAAGGGAGGAGCAAAGAGAGAAAGAGAGAGAGGGAGACAGAATCCCAACCAGGCTCCATGCTATCAGCGCAGAGCCTGATGTGGGGCTATAACTCTCAAACAACCAGATCATGACCTAAGCCGAAATTAAGAGTCAGACGCTTAACCCACTGAACCACCCAGGCATCCATTTTATTTTATTTTTTTAAGTAGGCTCCACACCCAGTGTGGAGCCCAACTCGGGGCTTGTGCTCTCAACCTTGAAATCAAGACCTGAGCTGAGATCAAGTCGGATGTTTAACTGAATGAGCCACCCAGGTGCCCTACGGAAGCTTGTACTTTTACA
This sequence comes from Panthera tigris, assembly GCF_018350195.1. Lineage (NCBI taxonomy): Eukaryota > Metazoa > Chordata > Mammalia > Carnivora > Felidae > Panthera > Panthera tigris. Next base: position 50,306,511 of record NC_056667.1, on the reverse strand, counting down.
ATTTTAAACTCCTTCACCCACAAATGTGACTTTTCAATTTAAAATTATATTTGGGGCACCTGGATGGCTCAAAAAGTGTCTGACTTCAGCTCAGGTCATGATCTTGCGGTTCACGAGTTCGAGCCCTGCACTGGGCTCTGTGCTGTCAGTGCAGAGCCCACTTTGGATCCTCTGTCTCCCTTTCTCTCTGCCTCTCTCTCTCTCTCTCTCTCTCCCCCCCTCTCAAAAATAAATATTTAAAATTATATTTAACTTTGAAATAACTTTATCAGGTTTTATTTTATATAATACATTAAATTCACCCACTGCAAGCATATACTTCAATGATTTTCAGTTGACTTACAGACATGTGCAACTCTCACCACAATCCAGCTTTAGAGCATTTCCACTACCTCAACAAATTCGATGAAGCCCAATCCCAGCCCCAAATCTAGGCAACGAATGACCTGCTTTTTATAGCTATAAATTTGTTTTTTATGGACATTCTATATAAAACTTTAAAAAAAAATTTTTTTTTTAACGTTTATTTATTTTTGAGACAGACAGAGACAGAGCTTGAATGGGGGAGGGTCAGAGAGAGAGGGAGACACAGAATCTGAAACAGGCTCCAGGCTCCGAGTTGTCAGCACAGAGCCCGACGCGGGGCTCGAACTCACGGACTGCGAGATCATGACCTGAGCCGAAGTCAGACACCCAACCGACTGAGCCACCCAAGCGCCCCTGGACATTCTATATAAATGGAATCTTATAGTATATAGTCTTTTGCACTGGGTTTCCTTTACTTTGCATAATGGTATATATAAGTATTTTGCTCTTTTTAACTTTTTTTCTACTGTATGGATATACAACACTATGTTTCTCTACTAGTTGATGCACACTTGGCTATGTCCAATTTTGAACTATTATGACTAACATTACAATTAATATACTTGTAGGAGTCTTGTGTGGACATAGGTTTTCATTTCTGTTGGATATATACCTAGCAGTAGAATTGCTAGATTGTATGGTAAACTTATATTTAACTTTTTAAGAAATGACCAAACTGTTTTCCAAAATGGTATATCATTTTACATTCCCACCAGCAGTGTATTAGGGTTCTAGTTGTAGAGTCCTTTTTTTTTTTTTTTTTAAATTAAAATCTTGTGAAGGGGCACCTGTGTGTGGCTCAGACAGTTAAGCATCTGACTTCGGCTCAGGTCATTATCTTGTGGTTGGTGAGTTCGAGTTCTGCATTGGGTTTGTGCTGACAGCTCAGAACCTGGAGCCTGCTTCAGATTTTGTGTCTCCCTCTTTCTACCCCTCCCTGCTTGTCTCTCTCTCTTTCTCAAAAATAAAAATAAAATATTAAAAAAATTAAAATAATTCTTATGAATGTGTTGTGGTTTTAATTTGCATTTCTCTATAATTAGTAATATTGGGCATTTTTATGTGCTTCTTAGCCATCTATAGATCTTTGATTGAAATGTCATTTCAGTTTTGTACATTTTTAAAAATTGCATTGCTTGTTTTCTTATTGAGTTGTAAGACAAAATGGTTTTTCTCTTCCAAGCAAACATATTTTGTTATACAAAATTCAAGTGGATTAAGTAAAGTTGAAAGGACAAGATTTTTCTCAAAACTCCCCTCTCAAAGGAGTTAGTATACATGCTTTTGTACTTTTTTCAATTAAAAAATACTAGGGGTTCTGCAAAATTCAGCTTTGGCTGTAAAATTTTACTAAACTGCCATTAGGTACTGGCTTCAAGAAGGCCAAAGATCTGAAAGACACTCAGCATTCAGGCCCCTCTGAACCCATGCAGGATCAGTGATTCTGGGCATGGATTAACAATAGAAAATAAACTGTGTATTAATGGCAATAATTCAAACAAGGTTGCCATTTTGATTTACTGTTAATTCCTAGGTTAAAATTCTTGATGTAACTGAGACTGGAACATTTCTTTGTATGCCTGATATGTTCAAATTCTCTTGATTAATTGAAGTACAAATGTTCATCACTGTAAGAGTAACATACCACAGATAATTAAAGATGGGGGTGAAAGCTGCTAACATTTTGATTTAAAAATAAAAATTGTGGGGGATACCTGGGTGGCTCAGTTGATCAAGTGTCCAACTCTTGGTTTTGGCTCAGGTCATGATTTCAGATTGTGAGATCGAGCCCCACATCAGGCTCTGTGCTGACAGCACGGAGCCTGCTTGGGATTCTCTCTCCATGGCTCCCCAGTTTGTATGAGTATGCTCTCTCTCAAATAAATAAACTTTTTAATTAAAAAAAATTAAAAAAAAATTTAATGTTTATTTATTTTTGACAGAGAGAGAGAGAAACAGAGCATGAGCAGGGGAGGGGCAGAGAGAGAGGGAGATACAGAATCCGAAGCAGGCTCCAGGCTCTGCACTGTCAGCACAGAGCCCAACGTGGGGTTCAAACTCACAGACCGCGAGATCATGATCTGAGCTGAAGTCGAAGTCGGACGCTCAACCGACTGAGCCACCCAGGCGCCCCTTAATTAAAAAAATTTTAAAGTTTGGGGCACCTGAGTGGCTCAGTCGGTAACAGTCCAACTTTGGCTCAGGTCACGATCTCACGGTCTGTGGGTTCAAGCCCCGTGTCGGGCTCTGTGCTGACGACGCAGAGCCTGGAGCCTGCTTTGGATTCTGTGTCTCCTCTCTCTGTCCCTCCCATGCTCATGCTCTGTCTCTCTCTGTCTCTCAATAATAAATAAACATTAAAAAATTTTTTCTTAAATAAAATTTTTAAAGGTTAAATAGGAAAATATATTAAAAATTAATGTTAATATTAAAAGAATTAACTCTACGGAGAGCACTATAACTTTTGTGAATCAACAAATGTTTATAAATATTTAAATACTACAAGGCAGAATAAGAGAGATTAAGTCATGTTATAAGCTTTGTAGGACTGTTTGGAAAAGTATCACTCATACTAAACAAAGTAATCTTTAAAAGTTAGATTTTTAGTTTTTAAATTCCATTTGGGCCATGAATTTTTCTCAAAAAACTCTATTTTGCCCACATTGGAAGGAAAAAAATTACAAAATCATATACAAAAACTTCTAGGATAATTCCATGTTTGGTCCAAAGAAAATATAGAAGAGAAAAATACTCAAGAAAAAGGAAGTATTCCAAAATGCTTTTCTCTTCCAGTGATCACAGATGAAAGTGGGAGAATAAGAGTGTCACATACAATGGTGATGAGGGTGATGAAGGAGCAGCCCAGTTGTATAGAGTTCTTAATAAAGTATTGATCCCACACAATAATATTAAACTTAGAAGATTTAACTTACAGGGGAGCCTGGGTGGCTCAATCTGTTGAGTGTCCAACTCTTGGTTTTGGCTCAGGTCATGATCTCGTGGTTTTGTGAATTCAAGCCCCACATTGGGCTCTGGGCTAACAGCCGGGGGCCTGCTTGGGATTCTCCCTCTCCCTCTGTCTCTGCCCCTCCCCCACTCATACTGTCTCTGTCTCTCTCAAAGTAAATGAATAAACCTAAAAGAAAAAACTTCACAAACATTAAAAAAATTAAACTATAGTAATTTTTAGGTAAAATTTTAATATGTACATAGGCCAGAAATTTCATCCTGTATTGGCAATATTTGGCAAACACTGAAGAATGTTGTATTACTATTGATGATAATAAACAGTAGTAGCTCACATTTCTGGAATACATCCTATGTGTCACTTCCCGTAGAAGGATGCTATATACATTAACTCTTCTAGTCTCTCAAAACAATCCAGTCAAAGGAGTACTATTATTATTTCCATCTTACAAATGAGGAATCCAAACAAAAGGATGCAACCTGTTTCAAGTCGAATGTCTAGAAATGTTTAGAGTAAGTAACTTAATCAAGGGCATTTTATAAATTACATAGAATATATACTGCTATAATTGCTATTTGTGAAAAATGTAGAACACATCTTTGTAGGTATATGTACATATATTCACATGGGCATTGAATTCTTTAAGCTATTATCACTGGAAGTTGAATTATTCAGTCAAAGAATATGCACATTTAAATTTTTTATACATGCTGCCAAATGGGTCTCCAGAAAGAGGTACATGAATTCATATTCCTGCCAACAGTATATAAGAACTCCTATTTCTTTTTCTACCCTTCCCCCACTTGCTCTCTCTCTCTCTCAAAATAAGTAAACTTAAAAAAACCTTAGATTTTTTTACAGTATTTTTATGTTTTCAGTGTTTAGAAGTAGACAGTATTCAGAATTAAATTGCAATTTTGATGAGAAATGGAGATCTCTACATTTTTCTCCCCAAATTATTATATACCCCATCATTTATCAAATAATCTATCCTATTTCTATTTCAAAAAATGTATTTTTTATGTTCTAAATTCTTGACATCTGGGTTTATTTCTAGACCATCTTTATTTGCAAATACTAAACGGATTTAATTACTGTAGTTTATTTATTTTATTTTATTTATTTGTTTTGAGAAAGAGTGAGAGCAGAGGAGGGGCAGAGAGAGAGGGAGAAAGAGGATCCCAAGCGGGCTCTGGGCTGACAGCAGCAAGCCTGGTGTGGGGCTCCAACTCACAAACTGTGAGATCATGACTTGAACCAAAGTCGGACACTCAACTGACTGAGCCACCCAAGTGCCCCTAATTACTGTAGTTTGAGCAAGGTTTCTAATCAGGAGTGCTCCCAGAACTTTGAGCAGAATAATTCTCCATTGTAGAGGACTATTCCATAAAATGCAGTGCTCTTGGCATCCTCATAAATGACAGTAGAACCCCCCATCCTGTGGACCAGGGGACACTGAGCAATGTGTGGAGATATCTGTGGCTGTCACCACAAGTTTGTGGAGAGAGAGCTCCTGGCATCAAGTGGGTAGAGACCAGAGATGCTGTTAAACATCTCACAATGCAGAAAACAGCCTCCTTCCCCACCCAACAAAGGATTATCTGGTCAAAATGGCAAGAGTGCCAAGGTTGAGAAAAGCTGATTTAGACAAGCAAAAACACTCTCACTCATTTCTGAAAGTTCCAGATTCAGTTTGAAAACTACCAATTTAGAATATATTCAGATACGAGGGACACTTTCCAAAACTGTGTAGTGTTTCATTTCCAAATCAATTTTCAATCAAATCCTCATATTTAAAAAAAAAAAGGAGGGGCTATATATATTTAGGAATTGGATTCAAATTATCTTAAAGACTAATTTAAAAATAATTGAAATCTCTAATATACTTCCTCTTCCAATCTGGAAAGGAACATGTCTCTAATTTTCCCCTGAATCTTCTTTAATAAAATTCCAGTTTTCTTTAAAAAAAGAAACTATAGAGGTTGTCAACCTGTGGTCCATGAATTCTTAAATGGGCTTCAGGACTTTCACTAAACAGGCAAAATGATGCCTACTCGAAATGAGGTAGGGGTGGGTGTGTGTGTGTGTGTGTGTGTGTGTGTGTGTGTGTGTGTATGGGTGAGTGAGTGTGAGTGTAGGTATGTGTGTGAGGGTGTGTGCACAGGTGACAATGGTTTTGTGTATCCACATACATTTTTTTGGGGGGGGGGGGAGAGTAGTTTTAGAGTTTCTGTCACAGTGCCAAAGAGTAAATGACAAACTTATGGATCACTGCCATGAGTTTCACATTTCTAATTGTATTATTCCTAGATATTTTCTAGTTTTTCTGTTATCACTATTAGAATATTTTTACAAAGGGGTGCCTGGGTAGCTCAGTGCATTAAGCATCTAATTCCAGCTCAGGTCATGACCTCGTGGCCTGTGAGTTCGAGCCCCGCATAGGGCTCTGTGTTGACAGCTCAGAGCCTGGAGCCTGCTTTGCATTCTGTGTCTCCCTCTCTCTCTGCCCCTCCCCCTCTCATGCTCGCTCGCTCTCTCTCTCTCTCTCTCTCAAAAATAAATAAACATTAAAAAAAGGGGGGAGAGAAAATTTTTATATTTTTAAATAGATGAAACTGATTAGCCAATATTTTCATATGTGCAACTCATATATAGCCTTACTTACTGTTGCCAAAAAGTTTTTTAAGGTTTTGAATTTTTAAGATTGACTACTATACCATCTGTGAATAATAATTTGTTCTCTAAATTTTTTTTTTTTTTTCCCCTGGGCAGAGGAGGTGAGATTTAAAGCACTGCTAGATTTGAGGACAGTAACATATCCTTGTCTTCTTCCAAATTTAGATGCAGATTTCAATTTTTGGTAAAAGGAAGGAGGGTTTGGGGCAGGTTCCCCAACCCAATCCATGGGAACACATGCAGAGTATCTACAAAATCTTTTTTAAAATTAGAATATATATGTGTGTGTATATATATATATATATATATATATATATATATATATATATATATTTTAACGTTTATTTATTTTTGAGACAGAGAGAGACAGAGCATGAACGGGGGAGGGTCAGAGAGAGAGGGAGACACAGAATCTGAAACAGGCTCCAGGCTCTGAGCTGTCAGCACAGAGCCCGACGCGGGGCTCGAACTCACGGAGTGCAAGATCATGACCTGAGCCGAAGTCGGCTGCTCAACCGACTGAGCCACCCAGGCGCCCCTATGTGTGTATATTTTATATATGGATGTAAAGAATTTCTGAATAAATATGGGAGTGACTGCTAATGAGTAGGAATATTGTGGGGGATGGGTGATTAAAACGTTCTAACTGTTCTAAAATTGACAGTAGTGATGGTTGAAGAACTCTGTGTTAAAAGCCATTGAACTACATGCCTTAAGTAGATGAGTTATATAGTAATGTGGATTATATCTCAATGAAGCTGTATTTTCTTTTTTTTTTCTTTTCTGATTTTATTTAAGAAATCTCTATACCCAACCTGTGGCTCATACTCATGACCCCAAGGTCAAGAGTTGCATGTTCCTTCAACTGAGCCAGCCAGGTGCCCTAAAGCTGTTGTCTTCTAAAAAGGCATCCCCTCTAAACATTAAAAAAAATTTTTTTTTAATGTTTATTTATTTCTGAGAGAGAGAGAGAGAGAGAGAGAGAGAGAGAGAGAGAGTCAGAGTATGAATTGGGGAGGTGCAGAGAGAGAGAGGGAGACACGGAATCTGAAACAGGCTCCAGATTCTGAGCTGTCAGCACAGAGCCCAATGCGGGGCTTGAACTCACGAATCATGAGATCATGACCTGAGGCGAAGTTGGATGCTTAACCGACTGAGCCACCCAGGCGCCCCTGGCATCCCCTCTAAACTTTAACCAAAATAAATTCTTTTTACCAAATATTATATTAGAACATATAATTTTATGAGGGTGGGGAAGGAATCAGAGCAAAAGAAAAAAAAATTGAGGGGGAAAAACAAAGCACCTAAGGAGAGTATGCTATTCTGAAATTAAAGTATAAAAAAAAAGGCTTTAAGAGGCCTTCAGCACGCAGTTCCATTCATCTCTGCTATACCATTTAAAAGCCAAGTGTCAGAGAAGTCAATTATATTCTGAGTTTCTAGAACCTAATATACATCAAGAAACATGTCTACTGTATGATTCTCATTGCTTCTCTATGATTATGCTCTTATAGGTTACAAAAAGTCATTCCAAAACCTTCTGCTCCTTGATGTTTAAAAATGTAGTTTAAATAATGAATACCAACAGGTTAGAAAGACCGGATATAAAAGCGTTTAATGTCTGGGATCAAAAGGGACTTTTTCTAGATAGTGGCTTCTCTCTGTGGGGATCACTCCTTTTAGATAAGGTGAGGGGTGGCATATTGGCAAAGAGAAGGCAAGTTGCTCTGGACAGAAGGCTCTGAAACTAGATGGATGGCACAGCTCAGTAGAAAGACTATCTCTAAAGGACTATGAGCGGACCTGGATTTTCATCACACCCCCAACATCACTATCCAAGTTACACACCCTCTGTCATTAATTTGTCCCAAATACGGAGTTTCTATAATGTGCCAGGCCCAAACAGAGAGGATCACTCGACTCATGGAACTTGAAGGGAAAGACAAACTAATAATCACATAAATAATCACATTTCATTGTGTTATAAAAAAAAATACAAGAATATATATTAGAATGAGGAATGAGGCAAGGTTTTCCAAAGAAGGTGAGATTAAGCTGAAATCAGCCCAAAGACAAGATATCCTTTTAGAGCTCTTCTGTAAATCAAAAGAGAAAGCATTTAAAGAATTGGGGAAATGTATGACACATAGTAGGTACTCAATAAATTGTGACTACAACTATATAGCCACTAAAATTGTGGCAATAAAAATGCAAAGGAAGCTACAAATGTGGGAGAAATTGATAATGAAGATTAACTGAGGAAGAGAGACCACAAACAGAAGTGAAGCTTCAGTCTGGAGTAAGGGCTTTATGAAAAATTGAGAATATAAGGAAAAAGGTCAGCCTTCAGGAAGAAAACACATTTTGTTTTGCACAAAAGATTTAAAATGCTAGAAGAAAAAAAGACATCATATCTTTCTGGCAGCCAACTGAAAACATGTCAGGATGTGAAAGAGGATGGCTAAAAATGAAGATTTGAAAGTCACCATGTGATAGTCAACTGAGTGACACTTCATGCCCTCAGTGATCTTAAACCTTTGTCAAGACAATCTAGTTTTTAATTCAGGTATTAAAGACAATTACCATAAAGTTAAGTTGGAAGTTCTCTACATTGGCAACTTCCCTTGGATAAATCCTGTAGGTGTGATAATAGTAGTTTTCAATAGCTAAGCATTTATGTGGATACTGTTTCTTAATTCATAATTGTTTCATAATCCTTAATTAAAATGTCAGCACTTTTTGGGGTGCCTGGGTGGCTCAGTTGGTCAAGTGTCCAACTTCGACTCAGGTCATGATGTCACGCACGGTTCATGAGTTCGAGCCCCATGTCAGGCTCTGTGCTGACAGCTCAGAGGCTGGAGCCTGCTTCGATTTCTATGTCTCCCTCTCTCTCTGCCCCTCCCCTGCTTGTGCTCTGTCTCTGTCTCTCTCTCTCTCAAAAATAAACATTAAAAAAAATAATTAAAAAAAATTTTCAGCACTTTTCATTCAATTGATGGTTAGAAGCCTTCCTATAATTAGATACCAGAATGTCATGAATTATGCTCAACTATGCAAGATAAAGGATCTATAATATAAATAGCTATTATGTACCATACTATCTATATTAGTTGTCACATCTAATTCTCACAACAATCTGTACAGTATTTTATCAAGTATTCTTTTTCTTCTTAACAATTTTATGTTGTTAAGTTCAATGGTTACTTCCATGATTCTAACCTCCATAAACTCTCAGCATCATTCCATATTTGGCTACTGAAGTTCAGGGACAGAGGCCTTCTTGAAACATATTCTTCTCTTAAACTGCCTAACTCTACAATCTCCTGGAAATGCTAGTGTGCTAGGATGTTCCTTTGCTGGCTCGTGAGGCCCATGCTGGGTTAGCTTCCTGTTGTTGTCTATACATCAGTCCTAAGTAAACTCACCAGCTCCCATGACTTAAAATACTACCTAGATCAATAGTTTTCAGAATATGGTCCCTGGATGAGGAGTATCAGCATCACTTGGGAAATAATTAGGAATGCAAATTATCAAGTCCTCCCAGATGTAAGGAATCAGAAATTGGGAGGGGGCCCAGCAGCTAGTGCTTTTAACAAGCTCTTTAGATGCTTCTGATGACTCTGAAGTTTGAAAGCCAGACTTCTAGATTAGTGTTTTCCATACTACAGGTTGCAACTTATTAAACAGTCAAGAAATAAACTGAGTTGCAAACAGCATTTTAAAAAATGAAATAGAGGGGTGCCTGGGTGGCTCAGTAGGTTAAGCAACAGACACTTGATTATGGCTCAGGTCATGATCTCACGGTTCCTGATTTTGAGCCTCACATCAGGCTCTGGGCTGACAGTACAGAGCCTGCTTGGGATTCTCTCTCTCTCTCCCTCTTTATCCGCCCCTCCCCTGCTCATGCTCCCTCTCTCTCTCTCTAAATAGATAAACTTAAAAAAAAAAAAAAAGAAAAATAATAAAGTTCTTCATATGTTATAAAGGTAAGTAATATTTTGTGAAACTTTTATTTCAATTATATATGCATGTAAGTGTGTGTGTGTGTGTGTGTGTGTGTGGGCACATCTATACCCGATTGTTAAGTAAGATATAGGTTACCATGGATCACAGTCTGATTAAAACTCAGATCTATAGGATTATATGAGCTCTTTGTATGTCTGGCTCCTTCTTGTCACTTTGGTCTTATCTTGGCCGTTGTTTCCTATTCTACTTAATGTTGACTCCTGCAAAGCATTTATTCTCACTACTTTGTTTTATTTTAGTTATTCAGACTATTTATCAATATTTAATCTATCTCATTGTTTATAATCTTTCTCTCCTACTAGAATATAAGCCAATGAGAGAGATCTTGTTCCTCTGTCATGTTCCCAACACCTAGAACAATCTCTGCCCACCTATAATATCCACTCAAAAATGAAGTTTATAAAGAAGTAATTACCAAAGATCACCTAAGTTAGATTGTAACTACACTTTAAAATCCTATGTGTCTCATGTCTGTGACCTAATACAATCACCACTTTCTAGTGGGCCTAAGGCTTGGATTCCAGCCATCCACTTCATAGTCCTGGACCATGGGAAAGTCAGAAAATCATACTTTCACAACCGTTAAAAAGAAATGCTTAGATTTGGGACAGTAAGAATCTGATAAAACAGTGAACCAATCTACTTTTAGTTTTGGATGGATGAGCAGAGTAGTCATTTAATAAGAGTTAAGGAACAAAGAAAAAAAGCCATGGGATCCACTTCACAAAGAAATATAAGAAGCTAGAGGGTTTAGGCTCACCTATATTTAAAATGTGAACCATCTAATACCCCATATGGTTCAAACCCTTCTGAAGAAAGGGAAAAGTATGCTGGGAAAATAAAATTAGGGAGCAAAACAAATGGAAAGTCATATTCACAGCCTAAATATATTTGCTGGAGAATCTGTGAAACGTTACAGTTGGATGACTTAACAATTAGAAGTTTTTTCTGCATTCAGTGTAAAATGGCGTTTCCTGAACCCCACTAATATGTGAATGTGTTTGTGCACATGTATGAAAAACATGTATGCCAACTTGGAACTTTGGGGAGGGTGCTACTGTCTTATGGCATCAAAGCCATATTTACTGGATAATCTTAACCACTTTGTACCTACTTCTGCTATACTAAATGAGATTTAAGTAACAGGAAGTATAGATGATAATACAGGCTCTGGAATCAGAGAGTCTGGGTTCAAATTCCATTTCCACTACTTACTAGCTGTGTAACTTTGGAACACATTCCTTAATTTTTCTGAGCCTCAGTTTCTTTATTTGTATAATTAGAGACCTCACAGGTTAGTTGTTAGACGTCAACTGAGCTAATAATAGATAAAGGCCTGACATATGGACACCAGAGTGTTTACTTGATATCACATCCTTATACTAAGCTCTTTAAATGCTTTTCTCCTCAGGTTATAACTACGCTGTGAGGAAGGTTATCATAAGACATCCCTTCCCCCACTTATAGATGAGCAAGTGTGAGCCATGAAGGAGTTAATTCACTTGTCCCTGAATTCACAAATAGAACTAGGATTAGAACATTGTCTTTATCACATGCCTAAACCAGATTTCCTAACTATGCAAATATGGGCATTCTAGCATCCTGGAAATTATGAATAACCAACAAGTATCTCCACTCTGCTGCAGCTGTCCTAACACCTATATCAGAACAAGGGATTATGGTACACATGTGCATACACATATCAATCATATCCATCAGTGTAACTCTCCAGAAGAGGTTGAGAACCAAAACACTACAGCACACTTGTCATATTTTGTTCCAATGCCTTTGTACACTCCCTTCCAAGTTGGTGACCCCAATAAAACTATTTATTTCATAACAGACTCAATACCGTTAGTAAAAAGCAGCTGGCTTTTAACAAAGATTTGTGGAATAAATGAAGAAAATGCTGCACGAGAAAGGGCTCTTTAAAACCACGAAGTGCAAATCAAGTTTTTATAAAGCCAACTAAATGATTATAAACATATCTATTTATATTTTAATCCACACACTTATTACAGTATTTGGGAAAATACCGTTATAAAATCAACTTAACAATAATTATTAGTAAGAGCTATAATACTTGTTGAAATTTCACTGTTTGACAAGCCAAAGGCTTTATCACCTTATTTTAATCCTCACCCCCAACCCTGGGAAGTAAGAACCATGATTTTTATACAAGAGGGCATGCTGAAGGTCATACACTAAGAAGTCCTGCAGTCAGAATTTTAACTCTTTCGATTTCTCTATCAAACTCCTTTTTTAAATCGTGGAAGGAACAAGGTTATTTTTAAAAGAACATATATAAATACGTATTTCACAAACCATAAAATTCACCCATTTAAATACATAATCCTGTGGGTTTTACTAAATTCACAAAATGTGCAACCATCATCACAATCTAATTTTAGGGTATTTTCATCACCCTCCCCAAAGGAAATTCCATGTACAATAGCAATCAGATCTAACTGTATATACTTTACATGCATAAAAGAAATGCAAATTCTTTTAAATAAAGCCTCCATTAAATACATGTATGAATGTATATTTGATACAGCTAATGCAAAGAAAATCATGAAAGGAATTCTAAAGGAGAATATGACTCCAGCCTTCTGTAATTTTGCATTAGCAACATCACCATCGGTTTGAATACAGAAAGTCATCAAGAGCTGGCATCCACACCCAACTCTGCTTATTGTGGGTCAAAGTGCAAGTTAAAGGACTTCTTAGCATTTTTCCGTTCCAACCAAATAGTAACAGTAGGAGGAAATGTAGATAAAATACTGTATAACCCGTTGCCTTTGACATTCACTCTACTATTAGTATTAAAGGAGGAAAGTTTAGTAAATTAAGTGAAAAATTAAGGAGACGTAAATTTTCTTTTTCAGCATGATATGCTAATACACATTTTCTAAGAACCCACAGAATGGCATTGATAACTGACAACCATCATGAAAGCACAATTTAATAAATTCTGCATTCACTGCAAAGAATGAAAAGGAACTCACTGTCGGTAAATGCATATTCTTCATTTTCGTCACTGTCATCAGACGGAGCTTTATAAGGAGGTGGAAGTTTCATTGGAGGTGGAGCGGTTCCTGGTCTCTGAAAATGCAAAATTTGAGAGAAAGGTTAATTGCCTTTGCACAGTCCTCTTCCTCAATGACAAACAGGATAAGAAGATAATCTAAATATTTTGACTGTATCCAATTTCAGTCACATAAGAAGGGCTGTGAAACAAATACAATTTGTCTTCTTATATTTATGTTATTATGTAAGTGACCCTGTGATATAAACATACTACTATAGAAAAATAGGAATTCAAAAGCAACATTTAAGACGGTTGACCTGCCCAGAAGAATACATTCCTTTCCCCAGTGAGAATGCCAATTATATATATTTTATTTACAGTTATTAACCAAATAATTCAAATGAAAGACATTGCAAAATCAATGTAAAAACTATCCACTATATTAATTCTATAACTATTTAAACTGTTTACTCAATTGCAGAAGACACAGATCTCATTCTTATATAGTTGAAATGAAATACCAAGATTTTCTAACTGTAAAAATATTCATCTGTAATTTGCAGATAGTCAACATACACATTTTAAGGTTTTAAAAAACAAATCTTTATGATGAATACTTTTTTGTATTTCTGTAGACGTATTCTTTAAATTTAGCCACCAAATGATACAGCATATAAATATCTGCCTCAGACTTAAAGTAGAACAGAACTCTACGGTCAGATTACCTTCACAGAATGTAGACATTTTCTTGAACGCTGGGAAAAATAAAACATGCTAAAGTTTACGGAGAGATCCAAGCTGCTAAAAAGAATAGGAGCTGATAGATCCAAGCACTCCACAAATATCAAAATAACTAGATTAAGATTTGTTTGCTACAGGGTTTCAATAGAGTACATTCAATTATGCTTTATATGACAAAACCACTAATGGCAGGATACAATCCAGTAAATGTCCATTACAGAAAGCAGGCCTGTAATAAATTCCTCCAAAGCAGAAGACATTACCTGAGATCCACAAAGAAAAACACACACCCAAATTTATTTAAGATTAAGCAACAAAAGAATACAAAAGTGTGATCATGCTACGTCTTTATTCTTGCTTGAAAAAACTTAAAAGTGGGTTAACTGAAGAGTCAAGAAGTAAACCTTTTCCTCTGAACCAGATCATTCTAGGTCTAAGACAATACTTGGGACAAGGACAGACAGCTTTTAATATTAAGAGATATGAACTCTTTAATGCCATTTAAAAAACATATTTAAGAGGAAACTGTTACACCACTGATTTTATTAAAATTAACTTCTACCAACACTTTTTTAATTTATTTTTTAAATTTACATCCAAGTTAGTTAGCATACAGTGCAACAATGATTTCAGGAGATTCTTTAATGCCCCCTTACCATTTAGCCCCCCCCAATCGCCCGTCCCACAACTCCTCCACTAACATTCTGTTTGTTCTCCATATTTAAGAGTCTCTTATGTTTTGTCCATCCTCCCTGTTTTTATATTATTTTTGCTTCCCTTCCCTTATGTTCACCTGTTTTATATCTAAAAGTCCTCATATGAGTGAAGTCCTATGATATTTGTCTTTCTCTGACTAATTTCGCTTAGCATAATACCCTCTAGTTCCATCCATGTAGTACCAACACTCAGAATATAGGATAAGCATGTCCTGGTCACCCTATCGTTTGATTGTGGGTTGCCAGATACCTGGGGCGTATTTCTACTGCTCATAAGGGAAGGTTGTAGGGAGGGCCAGGCTCTCTTGGTGGCAATGAAGGATGGAGCAAGGGACATACAAGGAGGCCAGGTGAATATAATCTCCATGAGAGCAGAGAATAGTAGTGTGGTATCCTTAGTTTCAAGAACAGTGCCTGGTATAAAGCGGGCCTCCCAACACTATAGTCCGAATGAGCAAATAACTGCTTGCCAGTCATGCTGCTTAGGTCTAACATATTAACTTCTAGAAAAATGACAGTAATGGAAAAGGTTCTTGTCCAATAGCATTGCATAGTAATTTTGTCTGGTAGAGATGCAAATTATTTTAGTCCTGTAAAAAGGATAACTCCAAAGGTTATAGCTTTATTGCCATGTCAAGATGTTAACCAGTTTTGTATCTAAATTTGACTCTTACTCATGCATTCTCTGAACAACTAATACTTCACTCTCTCCAATTCTCTCAGAACCAGGCTATCTTGGTGGTTCCCTCCTTAATGAGGTAAGTAAATAACTGGCCCTTGTACATATTACATAATTTCATAGGTCACTTGGGCTGTGAATTATTTCCCATTAGCAGGAGTAGTAAATGGAGTTTGGGTTTTACAGTCTGACAATTTAGTGGTATTTGAGGACTCATTATATATTGGTTCTACGGGGATCCATTCTCTAGGTTGAGAGACAATTGAAAATAGGTTGTTAGTCCTTATTTCCCTGTTGGTGTTTTTGTACAATAACAGGTCTTGAGTCCACTGGAAAGAAAAGCTTTCTGACATGAAGACCAGTGGGTATGTACATTTCTATCTACATTTGTCCTATGGCTCAAGCTATAGGGTAGAAGCCGAAAAATCTCTGCGTATCTGAAAGTGAGAAAAGCCCCTATCCTCTCATTGTGAGAAATATTTTCCTACCTTCAGAGGGTGCTAATAAATTAGAAAAAAAAAAAATCTCTTTCTGATTGGTTTATAGAGACTAATAAGCATTATTTAAATCTAATATTCCCAGTTTTCCAGAAAATAGTAAAACTAACCTCACATGACCTTAGATGTGTCAGCCTTTTAACTGAAAACCAAAATACCTTTCCATAGAAACCACGAACTCAGAGGCATTTTAATATAACAATTCAGATTCACAAAATCAAAGTGATCTGGTGAATTTAGAAACAGCTATACTTTCTCCCTAATATCCTTGATCTTACTGATGTGGAGTATAAAGCAAAATAAGACTAAAAACATTTATACCAATGTTGCATGATCCCCACATGTCTACATGCCACGTATGCATACATATAATATATAAAAGAATATCACAAATATTTACACATCGCAGAGTATTGTCAGCCAATTCTAAGACCTAGCACAATGTGGAGTATAGTGATAGAAAACTGTATCACCTGTTACTGTTAAGAATAATCAAAGAGCACATCTTGTAACACTCTAAGTGCCACCAGGAGGGTCACAAAAGATCATTCTGATCTTTGCAAAAACCTTCATGAGGTTCTCCTTAGCCCCAGACTCGAGCAAGTCCAGATTTCTCACTTGAAATAGATGTGAGTCTTAACATCAACCTTATGAAGGAATAATTTACATACAATAAAATGTACTCATGGGGTGCCTGGGTAGCTCAGTTGGTTAAGCTTTCGATTTTGGGTCAGGTCATGATCTTGCGGTCCCTAAGTTCAAGCCCTGTGTTGGGCTCTGTGCTGATAGCTCAGAGCCTGGAGCCTGCTTCAGATTCTGTGTCTCCCTCTCTCTCTGCCTCTCCCCCAGCTCATACTCTGTCTCATTCTCTCTCAAAAATAAATAAATGTTAAAAAAAATTTTTTTTAATGTACTCAGTTTACGTACTTACTTGGTATAGATACATTTTTATAAGTTTAACATGACTGTATTTTTTTTTAATGTTTATTTACTTTTGAGAGGGCCAGAGAGAGAGAGAGACAGAGACAGAGCGAGAGCAGGGGAAGGGCAGAGAGAGAGGGAGACACAGAATCTGAAGCAGACTCCAGGCTCTGAGCTGTCAGCACAGAGCCCGACATGGGGCTCAAACCCACAAACCATGAGATCATGACCTGAGTTGAAGTCAGACACTCAACTGACTAAGCCTCCCAGACGCCCCTAACATGACTGTATTTTTAAGGACTATTATGTTTGGTTGGACACAATATTTGCATTTGGGTAGTACATAAAAAGAAAATAAAGAGAACAACAGGAGACCACTTCTCTGTGAAAGAACATCTCCTACTTGTATCAGCATCCATGACTCCTTTAGAAAAAGAGTATATGAAGTAACACTGAAGCAAGTTTTAGAAGGAAAATGCCAAGGAGTTACAAGCATATAGTGAGTATTAGTATGTCTATGAATCCTGATCTGTCATTTCACACTCCGTGATGAAAAGCAGCCAAAATTTAGATTTCTAGCCTACACCTTTCCTAGTATTTGGTTTCAGGTGACATTTATTGTCTCTTTTAAGGTTGTAATTCTAGAGAATAAGCACTGCTTTTGTATTGAGGAAACAATGCATAAAAGGAATTTTATTTTACCTTATTTTATGAGAGAGTGTGAGCAGGGGAGAGGGGAAGAGGGAGGGAGGGAGGGAGGGAGGGAGGGAGAGGGGGAGGTAGAGAATTTCAAGCAGGTTCCACTCTTAGCATGGAGCCCAACGCAGGCCTCAATCCCATGGCTTAAGGACCATGACCTGAGCGGAAACCAAGAGTCGGATGCTCAAACGACTAAGCCACCCAGATGCCCCTAAAAGGAATTACTTCTAATGATGACAATTTTAAAGGAGATTTATTTTATTTTATTTTATTTTATTTTATTTTATTTTATTTTATTTTATTTCATTTTATTTTATTTTATTTATACAAAATTTATTGTCAAATTAGTTTCCATACAACACCCAGTGCTCATCCCAAAAGATGCCCTCTTCAATGCCCATCACCTACCTAAAGGAGATTTTTAAAGAGATAATATAATTTGTAATCATCTGACCTCCCAACTTTGGGAAGTCTGTCTGCCTGTGCTCCCATAGTATCCCAGGCATGCTTTTTTCATCGCAATTGTACTTTTGGTTATTTCACTATGTGTCACATTCATCTGTGCACCTCTTGGAGTAAAGGTGCTTTGTTATTTTAGAATGTAGTATAGTGCTTGGCATGTAAACTATAATTTCAGATAAGAGACATGGTAAGGTACATCCTGTAACCACTGAAACATCATCCCGTAAGGGGAGATGCTGATACTGATCAGACTTCTCTCACTGCAAAGTTAACTCAGTGGTTAGTCATTCTCTGAACCAAAGAACTCAGCTGGACAGAACTTCACTGACTTTTGGTACTACCAAGCTCTAACTGGATTTTTTTTTTTTTTCTGAATGCAAATATCCTGGTTTCTTTGAGACTCAATTTAGTTTAATGGAACAGGCCAAAGTTGGTAAGAATCATATATTTATCTTTCTCTTTCCTAGGATCTTATGTGGAATTATCCTGAATCACCTAACTACCTGTTCCCCAAACCAATTAAGTTAGTAACCAGTTTATTCATATGTGTGTGGTTATTATCTGTGTCCCCACAGACTAATCCTTTCCCTGCTTCCTTTATGATTTCATCTCCCTGGACTGCTCTGCACAGTAGTAATGGGCCACACTATGGGTTTCCAGCAGACATTTGAGAATAGCTCAGATCTTTGAATCAAGATACAAATTAACAAAATTCCGACAACAGAATAGACTAAATATTCTGAGAAAACCACCTTAACCACACAAAGATGACAGATAAAATTTCAAAAATGTGTTTTTGCAACATATGACTGAAGCCAGAAACGACCATAAATCCCAAATCAGAAGGTCAAGTGGTGCACAAGAAGGTGGCACTTGCCCAGAGGGCATGTGCCAATTCTTGGTGACGTAAAGCCAGAGATTTTTTATTTTGTTTTTATTCATTCAACAAGTATGTACGTACTCTGTGTCTGTTAGGCACCAGGCAGTGTTTTGGGCAATGGGATAGGGCAATATTGAGATAGATGAGCTCCCTGTCTTCATGGAGTTTCTTTTCCAGCCCCCTTCCAATGCCACATTTTGTGGGTCTTCATGTCTTGTCCCCAAATTCCTTTAGGTGGCAGTCACTAAACTCTATATTGTTTGCCTTGCCCCAGCTAGAATGTAAGCTCCCAGAAGGGCAGGGACTTTTTGTCTGTCTTTAAAAACTTCACTGTGATACACTGACATAAAAAACTGCACACATTTTAAAGTATACAATTTGAATTCATCATCACAATCATGATAATGAATATAACCATCAATCCCAAAAGTTTCTCCATGCTTTGTCTTAATCCCTCCTTCTGGCCCCTTTCCCTGGTGCCCCATTCTCATAATCTCCTTTTTGTCAGCATTGGTTTTATATTCTAGACATTTAATCCCTTCAAATGAAGGCTATTACTTGCAAAAGGCTGAGAAAGATTTCTGCAAGTAATGACCTGGATTCCTCCACATAATATTTCTAGAAGCAAAAACTATGGTCTTCCAGAATCTACATATTATCTGTGTCTACCAAAAGGTGCCAAAATCAAACTAGAATCCTGAACACACAGCATATGCTGATAACCTGACTATAATCTATGTGATTAAAATCTGAATTCAAAGAAGGTAACCAACCAGGTTAAAACAATTCTATAATTTGGTAAGGGAACTATGCTACTTTTTCTTATCCTTTTCAAGAACCCTTCCTCCCAAATCCTTAAGGATCCTTGAATGATCCCCACATACATGTCTATAAATAAATGTTCAAACTCAGTTATAGCTTTTTTTTTTTTTTTTAACAGGGTGAAACCTGCAATGAGTGAAGTTAAAGACAAATCGAACCAACAAACCAAAATCTTGACTACAGAAGATAGTTGGGATATTTCCTGACCCTGGCCTTAAGTTGATGTAGAAGGAAAAAAAAGAAAAAGAAAAAGAAAATAGGAAAACGGTGTTCCCTGAGAATTTCTTACAAGCCCAGACTCACTCAGGCTAGAGACCTGAATTTATTCTGTATGTGGCTGAAAAAATTTAAAGCCAAAAACCAGGCAAATACAAAAAGAGAGCTGGACCAGACTCAGTGATATTAGATGAAATATATGTTATAGCATTATTATATAATGCCACATAGAGTAAAGGTATAAAAATTTAAAATATGTACACACCTAATAAATGAACTTTAAAAGATACTAAATAAAAACCATATAAGGGGTGCCTGGGTGTCTCAGTCGGTTGAGTGTCTGACTTCAGCTCAGGTCACGAGCTCACAGTTTGTGAGTTCCAGCCCCGTGTTGGGCTCTGTGCTGACAGCTCAGAGCCTGGAGTCTGCTTCAGATTCTGTGTCTCCCTCTCTCTCTGCCCCTCAATTGCTTGCTCGCTTGCTCTTTCCCTCTCTCTCTCTCTGTCTCTCAAAAATAAATAAAATGTTAAAACATTTTTTTTAAAGTAAAAACTTAAAAAAACATACAACAAATAGACTGATTTTACTATCAAATGGGAGATTGTTAGATTGCCCTGACCCCCTTCCAAAATACATCAGTAAGTACAACGAATATCTGAGTAACTTAACTAACTACTTTGCCCTAGTGACTTTGTATATAAACCCATACCCAATAACTATTAATGCTAGGGGTGCCTGGCTGGCTCAGTCACTGCAGCATGTACTCTTGATCTTGGGGTTATGAGTTTGAGCCCCACTATGGGTGTAGAGAATACTTAAAAATAAAATCTTAAATTCTCTTATCCTATTCTTTTATGTTTATTTATTCATTTTGTGAGAGAGAGAAAGTGAGCACACCCATGGGGAAGGAAGGGGCAGAGAGAGAGAGGGAGAGAATCCCAAGCAGGCTCTGGGCTTTCAGCACAGAGCCCAATGCAGGGCTCGATCTCCCCAACTGTGAGATTATGACCTGAGCTGAAATCAAGAGCCGGACACTTAACTTAGCCACCCAGGCACCCCTTATCCTATCATTTTAATCACAAATATACATTTATGATAAACAGAAAATGTGATAGGCCATAAGAAGTCTCAGCTAATGCAAAAGAGTATTACATAGGAGCACCTGGATGTCTGACTCTTGATTTTGGCTCAGGTCATGATCTCACGATTCCACAGTTCGAGCCCTACCATCAGGCTCCGTGCTTAGAGCCTGCTTGGGTGTCTCTCTCTCTCTCTCTCTCTCTCTCTCTCTCTCTCTCTCTCTCTCTCTCTCTCTCTCTGCCCCTACCCTGCTTGCACTCTCTTTCTCTCTCTCTTTACTTTCTCTCTCTCTCTCTCTCAGAAATACACTTTTTTTTTTTTTAAAGAGAGAGATAAAAAAAGGAACACAGCTGCTTCCATTAAAAAAAAAAAAAAAGAGTATTGGGGTGCCTGGGTGGCTCAGTCGCTTAAGCATCTGGCTTCAGCTCAGGTCATGATCTCACAGTCCATGAGTTTGAGCCCCAAGTCGGGCTCTATGCTGGCAGCTCAGAGCCTAGAGCCTGCTTCAGATTCTGTGTCTCCTTCCCTCTCTGCCCCTCCCCTGCTCATGCTCTCTCTCAATCTCAAAAATAAATTAAAACATTTAAAAAAAATTTTTTTAAAAGAGTATTATATAAACCACAATCTCTGATTATAACTGAAATCCATGAGAAAATAAAAGGTTTTTAAAAATAGTCATATGGAAATTTAAAAATACATTTCTAAGTAAGTTTGGGTAAAAAAGACATGAAACGGGGACTTAAAAAAAAAAAACAACAAACCTAACTACTGAACAACAGAAATTCAACCTAAAATCTCGGAATGTAAAGAGGGACTTGTCTTAAATGATTATTAAAAAAAAAAAAGGCTCAAAATTAATAATCTCTATAACTCTCTAAAGATTACAGTGGGGAGTGGGGGGAGTAGAAGAATAAAAGCAAACAAAGTAAGGCAGTATAAAGATGAGAACAAAATTAAGCAGAATAAAGATAAACAGAGATGACTAACGCAGTTCAAAAATTAATACTTTAAATAGAGGAATTATAGGTGTGCCTGGGTGGCTCAGTCGATTAGGCGTCTGACTCTTGATTTCAGCTCAGGTCACAATCTCACTATTTGTGAGATCGAGCCTCACCTTGGGCTGTGTGCTACAGTGTGACCTGCTTGGGATTCTCTCTCTCTGCCCTTCCCCTGCTTGTGCTCTCTATGTCAAATAAATAAACTTCAAAATACATACAAATATACATACGTACATAAACACCTACATAAAGGAATTACACATTTGAAACAAAGGTAATGTCAACCATTACCTCAATAAAATTTTTTTAAGATAAATTAAATGAAAATTATCTTCAAAATTAATCAAGAAAGAAGTAAAAAATTAAACTATATTCACAATGAAAAAGAACTATGGATAGAACATATATAGTTCAAGCTAAGAGAATACATAAACAACTTTATACCAAAAAATGTAAAAATTAAGTGATATCAGTATTCCCAAAAAAGAGCCAGTAACCCAAACTGACTCTAGAATAGAAAATGTGAATAGTTCCATAACTATTAAAGAACTGAATCAATATTTTAGATTTTCTCACATAGAAAAACACAGGCCCAGGGGTGCCTGGGTGGCTCAGCTGGTTAAGTGTCTGACTTTGGCTCAAGTCATGATCTCACAGCTCATGGGTTTGAGCCCTACATTGGACTCTGTGCTGACAGCTCAGAGCCTGGAGCCTGCTTCAGATTCTGTGCCTCCCTCTCTATCACTCTATGTCTCTCTCTCTCCCAAAAATAAGTAAAACATTTTAAAAATTTAAAAAAAAAAGAAAGAAAACACAGGCCCAAACTGGCTTTACAGGCTAGTGTGACCAAAGATGTAAGGAATGAATAATTACCATTTTACACAGAGAACTGAAAAAGAAGAAACACGCCTACCATCCATTTTGGTAGTCTCATCTATTCAAAAGCAGATAGGATAGTACATAAATCCCTAGCCAATCTCATTCCTAACCACAGATGCAAAAATCCTAAAAGAAATAATGCCAGAAAAATTAATGTGTGAAAAAGATCATGACCAGATTAAGTTTAACTCAAGAATTCAAGATTGGTTCAACATCAAAAAAATCTATTAATGTAAGTTACCACAGTAAGGGATTCAAGGAGAAAAATACATTATACATACACAATTATTTATTTCAGTGAATGCAGATAATACATGTGATGAAATTCAATGCCAATGCCATTCGTGACAAAAAATTCTTAGCAAAATAAGAATGAAAGGGGATACTTCCTTAACCTGAAGGATTATTATTTTTTTTTAATTTTTTTTTTAACGTTTATTTATTTTTGGGACAGAGAGAGACAGAGCATGAACGGGGGAGGGGCAGAGAGAGAGGGAGACACAGAATCTGAAGCAGGCTCCAGGCTCTGAGCCATCAGCCCAGAGCTCGACACGGGGCTCGAACTCACGGACCGCGAGTTCGTGACCTGAGCTGAAGTCGGACACTTAACCGACTGAGCCACCCAGGCGCCCCTTAACCTGAAGGATTATTACAAAAACTTACAGAACACATCATATTCAATGGTGAAATATTAA
This sequence comes from Panthera tigris, assembly GCF_018350195.1. NCBI lineage: Eukaryota > Metazoa > Chordata > Mammalia > Carnivora > Felidae > Panthera > Panthera tigris. Next base: position 50,283,159 of record NC_056667.1, on the reverse strand, counting down.
AAACAATTTCTTAAGAAAAAAATTTTTAAGGTTTATTTATTTTTGAGAGAGAGAGGGAGAGAGTGCAAATGGCAGAGGGGCAGAGGCAGGGAGACACAGAATCCAAAGCAGGCTCCAGACTCTGAGCTGTCAGCACAGAGTCTGACATGGGGCTCGAACCCACAAATCATAAGATCATGACCTGAGCCAAAGTCGGACACTTATCCAACTGAGCCACCCAGGCACCTTTATTAAAAGCAATTTCTTAAATATCAGGAGGAAACACAACAAAAATGTTAGCTATCATTACTTCTTTAGTAAACACAATGGAAGTTTCAGCAGATAGAATAAGAAAAAGATTGGAACAAAGGGGAAAAGAAAACTGCCTTTATCCACAGTGATTATTATTACCTATACAGAAAATCCAGAAATAAAAATTTACATAGTATTAGAATTTGAGATTCACATTCTTAAAATTACTTTATGTACACTTATGGAGGACATAAAGATACTAGAAAGCTCTACATACAATATTTAATAAGTTTATCCTTAGGTGGTGGGTTTATGGGAGATTTTATTTTTTTTGTTTCACCCTTTTGGTTTTCCCAATGTTCTTCACTGGATTATTTTATTTTATAAAAGAATAACAGTATAATGTTATAAGATGTTGAATAAATATGTAAAAATCAATTTTATGTCTATACACTAGCAACAAACAGAAAATGCAATTTAAAATATTTGAAAGCAACACAAAAAACAAAAACAAAAAAAATAAAGGCAATACGAAATCTAAGGGTATCTAGGAATAAATCAACTGAAAGATTTACAATACCTTTCTGAACTAAATTATAAAAATTCAAAGAAATAAAAGGATATACAGGAAGGTATACCATGTTAATGATTAATAAGACTAGATATCATAAAGATATAACTTCTTTACAAATTAATCTACCAATGACACAGTTCCCATCAAAATCCTCAAAGTCGTTTTTTTTTTGTGGAATTTGACAAGTTAGAGCTACAACTCATATGAAAAAGAAGGACACAAATAGGTAAGACATTTCTAAGGAAGAAGAAATATGTAAAGGAAATTGCTCTACTAGAAAACAAGATTTATTATTAGGCTTTAATAATTGAGCTAGTGCAGCATTTGTACTGGGACATACCTGGGGAACAAAGAGGAAACTCAGAAGCCGACTCCCCCTGATAACCTGAGATAGGATAGAGGTTGCACTATAAGTCAGTAGATAAAGGAGGGCCTATTTTAAAATAGTAGGATAATTAGTTATCTTGATGGGGAAAAATGAAAATTACTCCCTACCAGATACCATATTCTAAAATAAATTGTAGATCACCTAATTCTACTAAAATAGAGGCGGGAAAACAGGAATGGATGACTGGTTCTGATCGATGGTAAGGAATGTTTTCTCAGAGAGATGACCTCTGAGCTTCTCCTTGAAGGATAAAAGGAAGAACAATGTGGGAAATGGACTTCCAGGCTGAGACAACAGCAAGATCGCTGTCCCAGAAAGTCCCAAGAGTGAGAAGCATTTTCTAGGAATGGACAGACAACCAGCCCAGCTGAACAGCAAAGAAAGACAAAGATGACAATGGATGACTGGTGCTTCATCACGGTTTTGCACCTGTTTCACTACTTTTCCGGCCTTCTTCATGGCCAGAACCAGATATATTCTCAGGAAGGAAACATTATTAGTATGGTCCTTCTACCCTGATGCTAATTTAAAAACCATTCTTATTAACTGCAGCTCAGATATGCAAGAAGACACCAAAACACTTTTTAAAGGTTTGAGAGGTTCAAGTTACCTTTTCTTTTTTTTCTTCGGTGTTTTGGTCCTGGTTACTAGCAATTATGTTGGCCTTGTTATGCACAGTAGGAACAACCTAGGACCACAAAAAAAAAAAGCGGGGGAAGGAAAAGGGATAAAACATTTAAACGTCACAGTCATCATACTTATTTCTTTAAACAGTTAAAATCTTACTTAACTAAGTCTCTGACTTCATCTAAAAAGTAAAGACCTGAGAAGTAGAGTTCAAGGCCAACAATACAATTTGAAAAATACTACAAGCTAGATAACCCCAAATATTGTGTGTGTGCATGTGTGTGTGCGTGCGTGCGTGTGTGTGTGTGTGTAACATCAAAGAGCAGTAAGTTCCCAAGCTGGTGTAGATCCACAAAGTGAAGACAGAGAAGACTAAAAAAGAAAGTCATGACATCGACTGTCATCCACACATCTCAGTTTCCAAAATACATTTTAGGGGCAACCTATGTTAGTCTCTAGAACATGGGATGCACCATTTATTTGGTAGGTTTACCTTTTTCTTCACTGTACCCCAGTTCAAGTATGTTTTCTAGCACACTGTGCATACTCCATAACTATCTCAGCATCACTGTTAGCAGGAAGATGAATTATAAATCTAGTCGCAGTCCTGGATAAAAGCTCAGTGAGAGCTGGGATTTAATGATTGATCACTATTATCACTATACATAACGTTCAGGAAGAACCCATTACATGCTTGCACTCAATAAATGTTTACACATGAAACAGCTCCATTTCATAGAAACAATTCTAATTATCGATGGTGCCAACAGCATAGATTACTTTTGTACTCACTTCTTCTTATAAAACAATCCATGAAACATCTTAGGAAAATACAACAGTTTTAGTGATTTTTTTTAAACAGCTCCACGAATAACTAACACAAATAATTTTGCCATAGAATCTAATAATTAACATGAAGATTCTAAGAAAAAAATCTCCTTTCCCAGAAATGTAAAGAAACTGCCTGCCTTGGGATAATTTAAAAGCCAAAACATAACAACAACAACAACAAAAAAAAAAACCCCACCTCTGTCTGGATATAATTTAAAATTAAATTTTCTTCACCTTTACTATAGAGTCTAAAGACATAAATTAATTTTGGAATAAATGAGCAAGTCTCAGAAATGTTTCATTTAAATAAAAAACAATACTAATCACACATCAACATATATGTAATGTTTTGTATACGAACAGACACTGTGAGTGCTTAATATTTATATCTTTATTTATTTATTTATTTATTTATTTATTTATATTTTTAAATTTTTAAATTTTTAAAAATATTTTTATTTATTTTTGAGACAGAGACAGAGCATGAGCAGGGGAGAGGCAGAGAGAGAGGGAGACACAGAATCTGAAGCAGGCTCCAGGCTCTGAGCTGTCAGCACAGAGCCCGACGCCGGGCTCGAACTCACCAACCGTGAGATCATGACTTGAGCCGAAGTCAGATATTCAACGGACTGACCTACACAGGCGCCCCTATACCTCTATTTAATACACACCACAATCCAAGTCAGCGTCAAAAACTGGTGGGTCTACAGGCATGCACTTCCTGTCCTGAAGGATCTTAAAATATTTTGCCTCCCTGACAAGTCAGAATACCTATCCACACTGGACCTACTTTCTCCCATGGGAAAAACCAGCTGAAGTTGAATAGCAGAAGCTCTGGGGTGGGACACGATGTCAGCTGCCACTCGTAAGGTTTACTGTTTTTTTTTTTTTTAAATGTTTGTTTTTATTTTTGAGAGAGAGAGTGAGACAGAGTGTGAGTGGGGGAGGGCCAGAGAGAGGGAGACACAGAATCAGAAGCAGGCTCCAGGCTCTGAGCTGTCAGCACAGAGCCTGACGTGGGGCTCAAACTCATGGACAGTGAGATCATGACCTGAGCTGAAGTCGGACACCCAACCGACTGAGCCACCCAGGTGCCCCAAGGTTTACTGTTTTTTAAATAGCACAGAACTATATCTCTGTAAACATATCATTAGCAAGAACAAAAGCTCACCAGGATGACTGCATCCTCAAGCAAAGTAGAAGACTCCATATTTCTTATGAAAAAACTACATTTTTATATCATTAATATGCAAATGTACCATCAGAAAAATTTAGGTGCCATTATGAAATAACGGCATTAGGGAAGTACAAATGGAATACAGGGAAAAAGAAAACAACACATGATAATAAACTTAGTGAACTGATGGGATGACCCCCAATTTCAAACAGGTTTGTTTTGGAATGTGGAAAAATAATATGAGATGCTACGGTGAAATGTAGTTATGTTATTAAGTCGAACAAAATTACCTTGGCATAAAAACTTTCTATAGAGGAGTGCAATATAAATCACGGGTTCTGGGGCACCTGGGTGGCTCAGTCGGTTAAGCGGCCGACTTCGGCTCAGGTCATGATCTCGCGGACCGTGAGTTCGAGCCCCGCGTCAGGCTCTATGCGGACAGCTCAGAGCCTGGAGCCTGTTTCAGATTCTGTGTCTCCCTCTCTCTGACCCTCCCCTGTTCATGCTCTGTCTCTCTCTGTCTCAAAAATGAACAAACGTTACAAAAAATAAAATAAAAAATAAATTAAAAAAATAAATCATGGGTTCCGCTCTCAAATAAGCATTTGCCAAATAAATTTAATACACACATTTCTTTCTAGGATGCTGAAAATACAGTTGAGAAATTCAGGAGAAAAAGCTTAAAAAGGTCATATATTGGTGATATGCCTAACACATCCGTTAAAAGTTCAAATATAAAAAAGTAAACTACAACTCAAAGAATAAAAAAAAAAAAGCACAAATATAAACACCACTGCTCAATTCATGATGTTGATGACGATCTCCATGTAACAGGGGCACTTGAGACACAGGGTCTTTGGGGGCGTTTGGGTGATTCAGTCAGTTGGGCGTCTGACTTCAGCTCAGGTCATGATCTCATAGTTCATGGGTTCGGGCCCTGCATCAGAGTCCGTGCTGCCAGCTTGGAACCTGGATCCTGCTTCAGATTCTGTGTCTCCCTCTTTCTTTCTGCCCCTTCCCCGCTCACACTCTGTCTCTCTCAAAAATAAATAAATATTAAAAAAAAAAAATAGACGATAGGGTCTTTGATAGTCCCATTAGGAAATGACTTCTTTGGGGGTTTTGAGGAAAGTCTCAAAGTTTAATGAAAAGTGGTCAAAACTGATTAAGCATGTGGCTCTATTTTCTACTCCTGTGAGGGTCAATACTATTTGCAACAACAAATAAGCCAAAGAGAGCACCATTTTGCAAAGATATGAAACTTGATTCCTTTCATTGCCTCATTCAAACAGGAATCATTTTGTGTTGAAAAATGGAGTAAGTCATGGACATAATAATTAACACCATCACCTGAATATGTTCCCTTGTCTAGAATCAGAGACAGTTCAATGCTTGCTGAACCGAATGCACCATGTGGCAGTCTGTTGTGCCGCATTGGGGCTGAATGACTCGAGCAAGGCACAATGCAGAGAAGATCTTTTTTGAACAGTTGCAAGAAACTGCACCGTTTGTCATCTGAGTGAAAATTTCCACTTCAGCTCACCAGCAAAGGCTGGATTAAATGCTTGCTTGGCCTTTTTGGTTGACTTTATAACTTACTTAAAAGCTTTGAACATTTTTTGGGCAGGGCATTCACAAGTGGCCACATAAAGGTATAATTTGATTGGCTCATTCTAGCTCAAAACGGTTTCTTTAGAAGTGCCATTTGGCAAGGAATAATTTGGCCATTTTTCCTATTGAACTCAAGTTTCCAGAAATAAAAGTGATAGCCTCCACAACTTTCTCTTAATGTAAGAGTTAAAAAGTGGCTTCCAAAAACTTTGATTCCAAAAAAGACTTCAAAAGTGGATCCCAAAAAATTTCAAATGGTATCAGAGGGAAAAGACTTTATTCAGTTCACCTCTGTCAGTCAGTCTTGGACTAGGAGGGATCATACTGCAATGCAGTGCACCACAGCAGAGCGGTGGGGTGAGCGTGTAGCCTACTGTGTGCAGGGAGGTTCAAGTGTGGCAAAGTGTATCGATGCCCCCCCACCCCCGCCCTCAGGGCAGCCAAACATCTGTCTGTTCGGTTTGCCACCCGAATACTATTCTCTGTATGCCTTGACATACAAAAGGTTGAAAAACACTGCCTTACTTATTGAAAAGCATTTTTAGAAAACATGCAGTTTTTCTACTGTTCAAAAGTGCCTGTGTTTTGAACAGCTGTCTTCCATAAAATAAAGAAAAATAAACATTTCTTCCCGTTACAGGGCTTATGGGTGATATTTCTGCTGCATGTTACAATACAAAATACATACCCTGCCACTAACATTAGAGTTGTAATTCCATACCAAAAGAGTAATTTATTACAGAAGCAAGCGTTATGATTAAATACTGCTGGTTTCGGAATGTCCAAAAGAACATACGACAATGCACCATGTTTGCATGCTTTAATAAATACACAGAACATGATAGTACCTCTAGAATGGTGTTATATCTGACCCCTTTATGTTCAAAGTATTTTTATAAATAAAGTAACTGGCTCAGAAAAGTTAAGTAACTTGTCTCTCAGTTAGCAAAGCTGGTAAACAGGGAAATCAAGGAATTGAAAACAGGTCGGTTTGACTCCACAGCCTGTGACTTAAACCAGTGCAAGCTGGAATGACTCAAATTTGGCCAAACGACCACAATCAAAGAAAAAAGGGGAAGGTGAATAACTAAAGAAAATAACTACATTTTTATGAAGTAATGCTTTCTCTGGGTAATAGTAGGATCAAAATGAAAATAATGTAGAAAAAAACACAGAGGAAAAGCTTGGTCTATAGATACGCAGAGAGTATTTTTAAACGCTTTGAAAATATTAACTTAGGCTTACTCTTGGAGTGGACGACAAGCTCTGAACAACGAACACCACAGGATTTCCTGCATTCTTAATGGCCTCGACTGCTTCTCTGTGTGAGGCATTCTGCAAATCTACTCCAGACACCTGAAACACAGAAGTCACTTCAATTAGAAAGGCTGTCGAGTTCACATATATTAACCAGCTATGAGAACAGCCAGAGTCTAATGAATTAGACCAAAGCCAAAAAACCAAGATTGGCCCATAAAAAGCTTTGTTGCTTTAGGAGAACATATTTAAGGAAAATAACATTCCGCCTTCAAGACAAGCGAATGAGACAAACATCTTAGTAACAATAGCCCTGGTTAAATACAATTATCCAAAATAGGTAGCTCAGTTCATGACAGAATCCCAAGAAGCTTCTGTGCTGTGGTGTCACCTCTGCCACCAACACAGCACATAATTCTGAGTGGGGACAGGGAAGGGCCGTCTGGACTCTTCTCTCGAATTGAGAAGTATGATATTTTAAGCACACTGTCCATTATCACAATTGAGTAGCGGAACATCTCTCAAATGATGTTCAAAAAAGAACTATGAAAATATCCATGGGTTCTCTTACTAAAAGTGTTCTCTGTTCAGTAAATTGGGGTAAGTGTAAATAGCTCTTCATCATACAGATTTCAGAAAACCTAACATGCAAACGTCCGTAATCTCCAAGAGCATTCTGTATTTACCGTATTTAACAGAACCAGTTTTTCAAAACGATAATGTAACAAGGCCTTGGTAAATGCAGGGGTGCCTATGGTCAGCAGACAATGACAGTTTGTGAATACTTTTTCATGTTAAGGAGACCAAAGAAATCGGAATGTAGGTGGATCGGGATGTGGGATCAAGGTTGGCTTTTGTGTTTGAGATGGGAGGTATTACAGTAATCGTGGTGCAGTGGAGAGGAAATGGATATGAGAGAGAGAAGTGACACCTGTAGAAGTAAATCCTTGGACACTGAGGAGGGAATGACTTCTGTGCTACAAGTTAGGCAGGTTGGCTTTAGACAGAAGCACAAACAGTTCATTTGTTGTTACAGATACAGTTAGGAAAAAAAAGGTTTGGCACGCAGTGGCAGCAAGGGGAAGTTCCTTTTTGACTGCTTTCATTTTCTCCATGAAATAAAAAACAAGGACCATAAACTGAGCAGTTTAGGAGGTATGAAGGAGTTACCTCGGGAAGCAGGAAAATGAAATAACTAGGGACATATTACAGGATTGCAGGGCAGAACTAAAGACTCACTTGAGAAGGAGCTCATGAATTTTAAAATGAGACCAGACAGCACTGTTATGTTCTCCAGCCATGCCAGAGTCCTGAAATAAGCAAAGGGTTGCATTTAACTAGGATGTGGTTCCCCCAGACAAGTTCAGTAAAAGCAAAGGGGATCCAAGGAGCTGGAAACGACAAGGATGATCAATCACGGAATCAGAGCGGAGTGAAGAGAAAACTGAGCACCTCTGAAGCTGAGGGACACACAGGTAAGGGCCTGAAGGTATGAGACAGGAGCGTCGTATGTGAGAGGTCTGAAGGCAGGTGGGTCCAGGGGTGCCTGGGTGCTTCAGACACTTAAGTGCCTGACTCTTGATTTTGGCTCAGGTCATGATCCCAGGGTCATGGGATTGAGCCCTGTGTCAGCTCTGCACTCAGCATGGAGCCTGCTTAAGATTCTCTCTCCCTCTGTCCCTTCCCCTGCTTGCTCTCTCTCTAGAAAGAAATAAATGATTGGCAAAAAATTTTTTTAAATAAAAAAATAAAAAAGGCAGGTGAGTCTAAAGCACAGTGCAAAATGGAGAGGAGAGAGAGGTGAAGTCAGGAAGGCAGCTGAAGGCACACCACACAAAAGCCACGGCAGGAACTTTGGCCTTTTATTCTAACAGACATCTGGTGGGAGGTTTCAATGCTCTGTAAAGCCTTTTCCCATCTGAACTCAGGAAGGATGAGGATAATAGTAAATGCATATAGAAAAAAATTTAACTGAAGCTTAAAAGCAATCACAATGGTTTGATGAAGCTTCTTACGAATAACCTGATCCCCATGACATTCTACAATAAATGAGGTAGAAGCTATAAAAGAACGACTTCATCTTCCAATAATAACCAGCTTCGGTTTCCCCAACACAGATTTCCACAGGGTTAAATGTGAATCCCTAAAGTTGGGAAGTTAGGGGGGGAAATGGAATTCTGTTACAACAAAAAAATAACCTGAGTGTTTCTAAGCTGTAAATTTATAACCCAAAGTGTGTCCCATTCACACAAGACAGACCCATTTCTAAAAATGAAATTAAATTCCAATTTCCCACTTAAACAAATCTTCTCTACATGGGCCTAAATCCTTTATGCAATTGTGCAATTGTTTCAAGGCAGAAAGAAATATTAAGCTTTACTTAAAAACAAATGAGTAATTCTCTTCACGGGAAAAAAACTAAACAAATGACTCAGTATGTTTGACAAAATAAAGATTCAAGTATTAACATTTCACATCTGGTGTGAGTTTAAAGAAATTTACTAAATCTGAGACACAACAGTGATATAAAAGTGTTGATGGATAAGTGAGAGAATACATTCATCTTACAGCAGAGAAAGATGAGGGGAAAACCCACAAAATTTAAGAAGATAAACAATGAACAATCCAATTAGGAAACAGGCAAAAGACCTGCACAAACATCTCCCTGAAAAGGACACATACATAAGGTGTGAAAAGTTCTTTATCATTTTCCATTGGGGAAACTCAAAACAACAATGAGGTATCACTATCTGCCCATCAGAATGTGCAGAATGAAAAACAGTGACAACACCAAATGTTGGTGAGGATGTGGGGAAACTGGGCCACTCATACATTGCTGGTGGGAATGTAAAATAGTACAGCCACTGTGGAAAATAGTTTTGACAGCTCCTTTCAAAACTAAAAATGGACTTACCATACAACCCAGCAATTGCATTCTTGGGCATTTATCTCAGACAAATGAAGACTTATTTTCACTCAGGAACTTGTATGCGAATATTTAGAGAAGCTTTATTCATAACAATAAGCCCAGAACTGGAAACTACCCAAGTGGCTTTCAGGGGATGAATGGTTAAACTCTGGTACCTCCACACCATGAAATACTACTCAGACATAATAAAAGGGTATCAACTATTAATGGACACAACAGATTAAATGAACTTCAGTGAAATTATACAGAATGAAAAAAGCCAATCTCAAAAAGATACAGAATGCATAATTCCATTTCTGTGATAATTGTGAAATGAGGTAATTAAAGACATGGAGAAACAGATCAGTGATTCCCAGAGGTTGGGGATGGGGGGACATGAAGAGGGGAAGAGGAATGGCTGCAGAGGGTAGCACAGGGGAGTCTTGTGGTGATACGGTTGAGTTTCTTGATTGTGGTGGGGGTTATGCAAGGCTACACATGTGATCAAACTGGAGAGCTATAAAAACACATACAGTTCTACATCGGTGTGTGCCTAATTGGGAAGATGGAAATAAGGTCTGTGAATTATGTCAATATCAGTATTTTGGTTTTGCTATCGTACTATGGCTATAGTTACTGTTAAGGTAACATTAACATTGAGGGAGGCTGAGGGAAGAGTACATGGGACCTCCTTGTATATTTCTTTACAATTTCTTTCCCATGACTCTGTATTTCAAAATAGAAAGTTAAGGTGGGGGAGAGACCAAACAAAATACAAAACATATAGTTAAAAATTAAGTTCAAATATATCAGTAATCAAAATAAAAAATTAATCCGTGCCACTTATTTACTAGAAGATTATCAATATAGATTTAATAAGACAAAATCCCTTATGTATTGCTTACAAAACATACAGCTAAAACAAAATCACAAATAAGGGTGAAAATGAAGGAATGAAAAAAAACAAAAAAACAAAAACCAAACCAATGTACCATGCAAATACTTAATAAAGGAAACCACACCTGCCCCAGAAGGAGTAATCCTTTTAAAATATGTATGCATTCATCATCTTCTAATGGATTCTCAATGCGTTCAAAGACAACCTTCCAAGCTCTCTGTGATGTGGCTTCACTTTACCTCTTAGACCTTTTCTCTTCGCGCTCTCTTGCTCCCTTTAGCTACATTAGCAGTGCCAGTCTGCTTTCTGCTCCTTCAACACAGCCAGACAAACTCCTACCTCAGAGCTTTCGCCTTTTAGTTCTCTCTGCCTGGATCCTTCTTCCCCTATACATCCACACGGCTCATTCTCACGCTTCCTGTATTTGTAACCAACCTATCAGTTGCAATAACCACTTCCATTCCTTATCTTTCTGTTCTATTTCTCCATAGAATCTACAATCTAACACTCTACACATCACTTATGTAATATCTCCCCTACTACCATGTAAATGCCATAGGAGTAGGAATTTTGCTCATTTTCTTCACTGCCATGTCCCCCGTGTGTTTGAAATTTTCTTTTTAGTTTCAAAAACACAAATATAACCTAATATTTGTATATACAGAAAGGTTTTACACAGTTCTTTGCTTTAATACTCACAATCATGCTATGGGTTTTGAATTCTCATTTCCATGAGAATAAGGTGCATTTAATAATTTGTCCAAGAACAAATGCAAAGTAAACAGGGCAATCAAGACTTCACCCCATGACCTCCAGTGCTCTTTTCACTTTATCAGAGCTGAAGCACCAGGGCTGAAGTTTATCATCATAAAGCAGGTGTCACGAAGGAGCAGATGCTGGGACTGAAGATATGGAATATGAGGTCATCCAATAAATGCAATGCAAAGAAATGTGTGAGGTTCAGACCTCAGGACATTCTCAGTGCCTTGATGGACCTTTTAAACTCTGCTCTGCAAACCTGCCACATGTGAACAATGGATTCGCCCCTCCCTCCAATGGAATCTGGGAGGATGTGCGTGGCTATTCCACTGACACATATTTATAAAAGGTAGAGCTTGTTCTAGGGAATCTAGTCAATAATATGGTAACAATGTTGTATGGGGACAGATGCTAACTACACTTGGGGCAAGCACTGCGGAATGTACACAATTGTCGAATCACTATGTTGTATACCTCCTACACCTACAAAAATTAATGTAACATTCGTTCTAGATCAACTACACCTACAAAAAAGAGAATATTAGAAATTTTTTAAATGATGAAAAAAAATTACAACTTGTCAGACTGTGGGAGAAGCACAATGCTCATCACCTGCCTCATTCTGTTAAATCGTAGAATTGTTTTTTCAGTCAGCTGCACCTTTGTGCAGCATTCTGTATGCTACCACCCTGATGTTATAATTATATACATATAATTATGCAAACAACATACAAACTAAGGCATGGGAAGAAAATACACCAATTGTACATACATATACCCCAACAATGAAGGGAGGACTTCTGGTTAAATATTACTGTCTTAAAGCAGGTTTCAAACGAAAACAGAATTTTAACATCATTTACCTCAAGTATTTTATCTCCTGTTTTAAGAGCATTTGTTTTTCCTGCTGGACTGTCTTCTAAAACTTGTTTGATAAATATACCTTTAAGTTCCTCTCCATTCTTCAGGCGTTTTATAACAGTTTGTCCACCAACAATACTAATACCAAGGGACACATTGGGTTCTCTGAAAATCTCAACACTGTAAAAAGAAAATAAATTCACTCATGAATAAGTTAGTATAACTTGTTGGACTGTCACTAGAAGTGTTCACTTTGTACCATATCCTTGTGACTCATATCTTATATGAATATATTTTTACAAATGTTATCAAAATTGTACCTCGTTCAAAAATTCTAAGATATTTTCAGTGATTTGTGGCACATGTGAAAGCCTGAATTTGGAAAAAGATTTCTAAAACAATAATTACACATCTTAATATTCTTAATGTTCACAGCTCCTACCACAATATATTTTCTGTAATTAGTTCTTTTAATCTATATCCATAACATTAGCAAAGAATGAAGAAAGTAATAAATGGGTGAAAAAAAAACCAAGAAAGTCACATATATCATTTTGACAAAACCCACAAACTTTCATAATAAAATAAATTTCTGACCAAAAATCTTGTTACCCAAACTGTTTTTTCCAGTCAGCAGGTTTAACCTGTGGTTCTTTAAGTGGAGGACAGATTTTGCTCTTAAGGCTGGAAGTTGTTCTCTTTTCTTCCTACCTCCACATCATCTATTTTATTTTATTTTATTTTATTTTATTTTATTTTATTTTATTTTATTTTATTTTATTTTATTATTTTATTTGACAGAGAGAGAGCAAGTTGGGGAGGGAGAGAGAGAAAGGGAGAGAGAAATCCCAAGCAGGCTCCTCACTGTCAGCGCAGAGCCTGATGCAGGGCTCGTAACTCACGATGAAATCATGACCTGAGCTGAAATCGTATGTTCAACCACCTGAGCCTCCCAGGCAACCTGAATGAGCCACCCAGGCACCCCCACATAACTTTAAAAAATAAAGAATGGAATAAAACTTGCTCTTCCCTGGTTATGAATTTTGCTCAAACTGTACAGATGTGACCAATGATTAACTGAAATTTTTAAAAAGTAGTTCAGAAAACAGCTCCCAAGAGGGGCACCTGGGTGGCTCTGTGGGTTAAGCATCTGACTCTTGGATTTTGGTTCAGGTCATGAACCAGGTTAGTGGGATGGAGCCCGGGTCTATGAACTGAAAGTGTGGAGCCTGGTTCGGATTCTCTCTGCCCCTCCCCTGCTTGTGGGCAGCTCTCTCAAACTAATATAAACAAACATTGAAAAAAGAAAAGAAAACGGCTCCCAAAGACAAAATTCATAAGTGCAAGAAGAAAACAGACAACGTTGGTAGGTATTGTGGCATTAATAACGCATGCAGAATAGAGCAGGTAATGGAAGACTTTTATATACTGTTAGCTCAAACTAGGCACAAACTTGGAACTAACACAAGGGAAGGAAGGAGGATAGAGATAAATTGACACATGATAGAAACCTCAACTGATGTTGTTGTTCACTTAAAAAAAAAAATAAGGGAAGGAATTTTAGTCCTTTCAGGGCAGTCCTACCTGCCTTCCTCAAGGATGCAGTAATAAAATATGCTTAGTCCATTGGTTACTACCATACATGGACAATTGCAAATTGCTTTCTCTGCAAAGGTATGATAAAGACTTTCCTAATGTTGATTACAGTCATTTTGCCCAGGTAAAAATCTCTAGAGAAGACAAACTGAAACTAAAATTTAGGTCATTTTGTAGCAATGTGGATGGAACTGGACAGTGTTATGCTAAGTGAAATAAATCACACAGAGAAAGACAGATACCATATGCTTTCACTCTTATGTGGACCCTGAGAAACTTAACAGAAGACCATGGGGGAGGGGAAGGGAAAAAAAAGAGTTAGAGAGGGAGAGAGCCAAACCATAAGAGACTCTTAAAAACTGAGAATAAACTGAGGGTTGATGGGGGGTGGGAGACAGGGGAAAGTGGGTGATGGGCATTGAGGGGGGCACCTGTTGGGATGAGCACTGGGTGTTGTATGCAAACCAATTTGACAACAAATTTCATATTAAAATAATTAAAAAAAAAAAACAACAAAACACCTTAGACCAGCCTAGATGTACATTATGGCAATACTTAATCAGTAGAGAACGTCTAAATGACAGTCTGAAAGGAAAGAGCAACCAACTGTGTTCTCCTACTGAGAAAGCCAATGACATCATCAACGTACATTCTTGGTGGACCCCAGTGGCTGAAGTTTGGAGTTTCTTCTCCTTCACCTTCTTCTCTCTCAGGTAACTCACTGAAGAGAGACAAAGGAAAAACACACATGCACCTTGTAAAACAGTGCTGTTAAAGGTTCTTACAAAGTTTTGAAGTTGAACAATCTATTTGTAGGTAAATAGTTCTTAATTTTTAAGGTTTAAAATATTTACATCAACAGTTAACTATCTGTACAAAACAAAAACACATTACTTTTAATGTTCAACAAATAATCCACCCGGCACCAGAAACATCACAGATTATAAACACTTTTATTGGTGACAGTCTAGACGCTATTTCTTAAAAATCTATGTGTGATTTGTACAACTTCACATTTGTTTCATGATCAAGGTACAAAATATTATAACATATATTCCTTAAAACTTGGTCCTGATCGACAAGCAAAGAAAACACTCCAGCATAAACCAACATACGTAGCTGAAATGGCTAAACAGGAAACACAATCCCTCTTTGTAGATCTGTCATCCTGGCGCTAAGTAACTCCCCTGTGATGTGTATCCCATGAACGTTTTGTGTCATTATCCATCACTTTGCAGTTTGCAGAGAGATTTCCTTCTGGTAGATCTAATTTGATCCTCCCACCTACCACTGCCATACTTTCACCCATCAAGTCATGCTGGTATGGAAGTGATAACATAAAATGCTGAATTACAGGGGTGCCTGCAAGGCTCAGTCAGTTAAGCATCTCTTTTTTAATGTTTATTTATTTTTGAGGGGGAGGTTAGAGGGGCAGAGAGAGAGGGGGAGAATCTGAAGCAGGCTCTAGGCTCCAAGCTGTCAGCGTAGAGCCCAACATGGGGCTTGAATGTGCAAACCGCAACCTGAGCTGAAGTAAGACCAAGCTACCCAGGTGCTACCAGCATCCAACTCTTGATTTTGGCTCAACTCATGACCCCAGGATCATGGGATCGAGCCCCATGTCAGGGCTTGGGATTCTCCCTCTCTGCCCCTTTCCCTCCTCAAAATAAATAAACTTAAAAAAAAAAAAGATCCTTTTAAAAATGCTGAATTACAAAGTACTTATAAAGGTAATGCTATCTAATAGGGTAGAGACATTACCATATATTATCTGGAAGAGTACTCCTAAGAGTACTCCTAAGCCCCAGTCTAACCCGCACCATGAAATGCATGTGTGACTCTGGACGACCACCTGAGATAATAGGTCTGAAGGGTACATTTTATTACTTTATACAAAAATGTAGGTACTACCTCTTCCATTTCACATTCACAAAAACCCTGTGAAGCAGGCACTGCAGGTCATATTATTATTTTATTCTTCCACTTGAGGAACTGAAGCTCAGGGAAGGCTGCCACGTAACTACACAACCTCCTCACAGTATCCAAATCTGCGTTGCAGCCTAAACATTTCAATGCTCTATTTTTCTCTGAAGTCTCAAATGAGTCCTATAAATAGCAGCAAAACTCCAAACCCACCTGCGTGTCTACAGACAGACTTTCTAGGGTAGAATGGTTTCAGGCTGAATGAAAAAGAGAATACCGAAAGAATCCAAGTATTAGTTAAGAAATTGGAATCATTAGGGGTCGTTAACATCTCACCTATTCCCAGATGGTTTTGTTGCCTCAGCCAGTCAATGATTTCATGATTAAGAGCATCACAGTATTCAAGGAAAAAGAGTTTGGCAGATACTTGCCAATTACTTATCTAATGTCCTCTTCCTCCTTCCTTACCAACATAACTTCTCCTTTATTCCAGGTGGCACTATGCCCAGATTTAAAGAAATACATTTTCTGGACTTCCTTTCAGCTAATGTTAACTGGGAGCTACAGTTCTGAAATGGAAGTACAAGTCCCCAGAGATTTCCAGAAAAACTCATTACATGGAGAGAGAATCATCTGGCAGGAGCCTTTCATGCTACGACCTTCCCTTTCTTCTTGCCTAGAAGGCAGAGATGATATTGGCAGTGAAGCATGCATTTTAAAATCATGAAGAAACAGTGACTAAAGCAATGCATTAAAGACAGCAGAGCAGAAAGAAGGTGTTTAAGACCCTGGCAGATCACCTTCTTCAGGGGTTTTTACATGAAAAAAATTACAGCCCCACTTGGTTAAGCCACCCCAAGTGGAGAGTTTTATAAGCAGCTGAATGCAATCCCTACAGGATACCCAGGATTCTACCAATTTAAGCAAAGTTTTCATATTATCACATCATATTATTCTTTGCACATGTGCATAGATGTTCATTGAATAGCTGTAATAGCAGAAGCTTTCATACTTTGATTACCCTATGTAACAGTAACAAGGATTAAATGACATGACTGTCATTTAGTGGAAGCTTAATATTCATTTCCTTTACAATTTTTTTCATTTGAATTTCTACCAAAAATTTTCCCCATGTATTGTAATCTTTCTTTTTTTATTTAACAGCATCTTAATAGCCCATACTATTGATGTAATTTATCTGCCATCCCAAATATGATACTTTACATTATATCCTGGTTTTCAGAATATGGACATTACTGTAAGGAATATTGTCATGCTCTATTTTAGAATTCCCCTTTAAATATTAACTGAGGATTAAAAATTAAAAATCCCCAAACAAACCAACATTGAAACTTTCCTTCTATTTTCTACTTTCCTGTATCCCAAATCATGACAGGTGTGATAATAAGACATAAATATTTGGTCTAATTAAGGACACACCTCGGGCTGACTAAGCCTTTCCAGAGAGGCAAGTGCTTGCATCATGCTCACCATCAGCCACGCTCCAGAGAGCCACTGACTCTTGGGAGGAGAGTTCTCCATGAGTCTGATGCCTGGTGTTCGCAGCGGATGTCCAGGGACACCCTTTGATTGCCTGGCTTTGGTGGATGAAGGGTCTTGCATTGTTGGGTTCCACAGGACTATGGCAATCAGAGGACCATTCTTGGTAGGCTACCATCACCAGGGCATTTCAAAGATGGCAGACTGAGGCATATGTCCCAGGCTTTCTGTGAAAAAGGTCACTTTGCTCGTCCTGGAGCTTTGGACTAAGGGGCAGGATTCAGGTTTGGCACACATCCAGTGCCCTACAGAGTGGCTCTAAAGGAACATAGGCTGTGAACACCACCTTGGCACTTTCCATCTGCTTTGCTCCAGCTTGCTGGTATCTCCCCAAAAGGAGCTTATAAACATTCTTCTGGAGCCCAAATTTTTGTGACTGCCACCCAAGGCACACCTCAGATTGCCTGTCTTTGGTGGCCAGTGGGGCTTACACATGTGGTCCCTCAGGACCATATACATTTGCATACTTCTAAAGCTGCTGCCTAAGGGTTTGGCTTCTGGTCAAAGCCTGATTCTCCCCTTTTGGACACTGACAACCTCAGTTGAGGCACATCCTCAACTACTAGGAGCTATTAAAAATACAACAGCCTGCTTGAACAAGCACAGAAATTTGGAAAACAACCAAGAGCTGTGGTAGGGCTGAATGAAAAGTTTCACCTCCTACACAAGGCCACTCTTTCTAGACTGGGAGAGGTGGCAGTTTCATCTACTGTATAGAAACCAACACAGAAAGTCAAGCAACATGAAGAAACAGAGGAATGTTCCAAATGAAATTTAAAAAACCTCAGAATGCCTAAGTCAAAAGGAGATAAGCAATATACCTGATAAAGAGTCCAAAGTCATGGTCATAAAGATGATCGCTGAAGTTGAAAGAATGGATGAACACAATTAAAACTTCAACAAACACATAGAAAACATAAGAAAGTACCAAACCAGTCACAGAGCTGAAGAATGCAATATGTGAACTGAAAAATACACTACAGGTATTCAATAGCTGACTAGACAAAACAGAAGGATCAATCACCTCAAAGACAAGACCAACCAAAGAAGCAAAAGGAAGAAAGGATAAGAAAAAATTAAAATAGCTTAAGGGACTTATAGGACAACTTCAAATAAACTAATATTCACTTTTTATAGGGCTCCCAGAAAGAGAAAAGAAAGAGAAAGAGGTAGAAATTTCATTTGAGGAAATAATGGCTAAAACTTCCTTACAATGGGAAATGAAATAGCCATCCAGATCCAGGAAGCCCAGAGAGTTCCAAACAAGTTGAAACCAGAGAGACCCACAACAAGACATGTTATAATTAAAATGTCAAAAGTTAAAGACAAGGGAAGAATATTAAATGTAGCAAAAGAAAAAAAACCTTGTTAATATTAAAAAAAAAAAACCCACTCCCCATGATAAGATTGCCAGCAAATTTTTGAGCACATGCTTTATAGGTCACAAGGGAATGGCATGATATATTCAAAGTGTTGAAAGAAAACACTTGAAACCAAAAATACTCTATCTGGCAAAATGATCATTCAGAATTGAAGAAGAGATAAAGAGTTTTCCAGACAAGTAAAAACTAAAGGAGTTCATCACCACTAAACTGGCCTTACAAGAAATCTTAGAGGGGCTTCTTTAAGCTGAAAAGAAAGAGTGTTAATTAGTAACGAGAACACATGTGAAAGAACAAATCTCACTGGAAAAGTAAATATATAATAAAGGTCGTGGATTATTTATAAAGCTAGTATGAGGGTTAAAAGAAAAAAATAGTAAAATAACTATGATTACAATAATTAGTTAAGGGACACACAAGATAAAAATATGTAAACTATGATATCAAAAACATAAAACATGGTTGGGAGTAGTAAAAAGATTGAGCTTTAGAATGGGATCAAATGTAAGTTATTATCAACTTAATGTAGACTATTATAGATGTAAATTGTTATATGTAAGTGTCTTGGTAACTACAGGCCAAAAACCTATAGTAAATACACAAAAGATTTAAAAATATAAGCATACCACTGAAGAAAGTCACCAAACCACAAAGAAAATAAGAGAAGAAAGGAACAGAGAAAAACTACAAAAACAGATAGAAAACAATTAACAAAATGGCAATAAACACATACCTCTCGATTACTACTTTAAATGTAAATGTACTAAAATCTCCAAAGACACAGAGTAGCTGAATGAATGAAAAAACAAGACCCATCTACATGCTACCT
Source organism: Panthera tigris (assembly GCF_018350195.1). Lineage (NCBI taxonomy): Eukaryota > Metazoa > Chordata > Mammalia > Carnivora > Felidae > Panthera > Panthera tigris. The sequence goes on along the minus strand of NC_056667.1, from coordinate 50,263,747 downwards.
ACAAGACTCCTTTCAGATGTAAAGACACACAGAATGAAAGTGAAGAAATGAAAAAGTATATGCCATGTGATGGAAACTAAAAGAAAGCTGGAGCAGACATACTTCTATCAGACAAAATAAACTTTAAAACAAAGATTAAGAGACAAAGAAGGATGTTATGTCAGGATAAAGTAATCAGTCCAATAAGAAAATATAACATTAATATAGAACACAGGAGCACTTAAATATATTAAGCAAACATTAATAGACCTAAAGGGAAAAATAGTGATACAATAACAGTAGGGGACTTTAGACCAAAAAATCAATAAGGAAACATCTACCTCAAATGACATGTTAGACCAGGTGAATTTAACAGATACATACAGAATATACCATTCCAAAAGCATTAGAATACACATTCTTCAAGTGCACATGGAGTATTTCCTAAGATAGATCATATCTTAGGCCACAAGTTTTTTTTTTTTCTAAGTTTATTTTTGAGATAATACATGCAACACAAGTGGGGGAGGGGCAAAGAGACAGGGGGACAGAGAATCTTAAGTGGGCTCTGCTCTGACACCAGAGAGCCCCATGCAGGGCTCAAACGCATAAACCCTGAGATCACGACCTGAGCTGAGGTTGTATGCTTAACTGACTGAGCCTCACAAAACAAGTCTTAATCATTTAAAACAAAATTTTTTTAACATTTTTATTTATTTTTGAAAGACAGAGACAGAGCACAAGCAGAAGAGGGAGACACAGAATCCAAAGCAGGCTCCAGGCTCTGAGCTGTCAGCACAGAGCCTCACAGAGGGCTTAAAGCCATCAACTGTGAGATCACTGACCTGAGCCGAAGTCGGACGCTCAACTTACTGAGCTACCCAGGCACCCCACAACGGACGCTCAACTTACTGAGCTACCCAGGCACCCCACAAGTCTTAATCATTTAAGATGACTGAAATTAAATGAAGCATCATTTCCATCTGCAATGGTATGAAACTAGAAACTAGAAAGTTCATAAGTATGTGGAGATTAAACAACATTCTTTGACCCACTGGTCAATCCAAAGAGAAATAAAAGAAAATGAAAGAGAAATTTTTAAAAAATGAAAGAAAAAAATGAAAAAGAAATACATTGAGATAAACAAAAATGGGAATTTAACATACCAAACTTTATGTGATGCAGCAAAAACAGTTTTAAGAGGAAAGCTCATAGCAATTAATGCCTACCTCAAGAAACAAGGAAAGTCTCAAACAACCTAACTTTTACACATGAAAAAACTAGAAAAACAAATGAAGCCCAAAGTTTTTAGAAGGAAGGAAATAACAATGATTAGAGCAGAAATAAATGAAATAGAGACTAAAATGATAATGGAAAAGACCAATGAAACTAAAAGCTGGTCTTTGAAAAGATAAACAGAATTGACAAACCTTTGGCTAGACTACTCAAGCAAAGAAGAGGTCTCAAATAAAATCAGAAATGCCACTGATGCCACAGAAATAAAAAGAATCATGAAACTACTATGAACAAGTATATGCCAACAAATGGGACAACCTAGAAGAAATAGATAAATTCCTAGAAACATACAATCTTTCAAGACTGAATAAGGTAGAAATAGAAAACCTCAATAGACCAATTACTAACAAGGAGATTCAATTGGTAATTGAAAGCCTCCCAATAAACTAAAATTCAGAACCAGAAGGCTTCACTAGTGAATTCTACCAAATATTCAAAGAAAATTTATTACCAATCCTTCTTAAAATTTTCCAAAAAATGAAGGGGGTGAACTCTTCCAAACATATTTTACATGCCAGCATTACCTTGATACCAAAACCAGACAAAGATACAAAGATGCAAAAATCCTCAACAAAATATTAGCAAACCAAATTCAACAATACATTAAAAGGATCATACACCACAATCCAGTAAGATTGATTCCAAGGATGCAAATATGGTTCAACCAATCACAAATCAATGTGATACACTACATTAACAAAATGAAGGCTAAAATTCATATGATCATCTCAATAGACGCAAAAAGACCATCTGACAAAATTCAATATCCGTTTATAATAACAACTCTCAAAAAAGCAGGTATAGAGAAAATGTACCTCAACATAAATGCCATATATGACAAGCTCACAGCTAACATCAGACCTAACAGTGAAAAGCTAAAAGCTTTTCCTTTAAGATAAGGAACAAGACAAGAATGACCACTCTTACCACTTTTATTCAAAAAAGAAACCAAAGGCGTCTAAATTGGAAAGGAAGAAGTAAAACTCACTATTTGCAGATGACATGATATCATATATAGAAAATCCTAAAGACTCTATCAAAAAGAAGTTAGGATAAATGAATTCTGTAAAGTTTCAGTGTACAAAATCAACATGCAAAAATCAGTTGTGTTTCTTTACACTAATACAAAGTATCAGAGAGAGAAATTAAGAACAAATCCATTTACAATTCAATCAAAAGGAATAAGATACCTAAAAATAAAATTAACCAAGGAGATGAAAGACCTGTTGAAAACTACAAGACCTGTTGAAAGACCTATTGAAAACTACAAGATATTAATGAAAGAAACTGAAGACACAAATAAAAGATATTCCATGCTCACGGATTAAAAATATTAATATTTTTAAAATGTCCATGCTACCCAAAGTAATATACAGATTCAATGCAACTGCTATTAAAATCCCAGTGGTACTTTTCACAGAAATAGAATAAACAATACTAAAATTTATATGAAACCTCAAAGACCTAGATTAACCAAAGCAATCTTGAGAAAGAACAAGGCTGGAGGTAACATGCCTCCTGATTTCAAACTATATTACAAAGCTATAGTAATTAGAACAGTATGGTACTGGCATAAAAAGAAACACATACATCAATGGAATAGAGTCCAGAAATAAACCCACACTTAGATCATCAATTAATTTACAACAAAGGAGCCAAGAACATATAGTGGGGAGAGGATGGTCTCTTCAATAAATGGTGTTGGGAAAATTGCACAGCCACACACAAAAGAATGAAACTGGACCACTATCTCACAACATACACAAAAATTAACCCAAAATGGATTAATGACTTAAATATAAGACCTGAAACCATAAAATTCCTAGAAGAAAACATAGGTGGTAAACTCCTTAACATAGGTCTTAGTCATGATTTTTGTAATCCAACGCCAAAAGTAAAAGGAACAAAATCAAAAGTAAATAAGTGGGACCACATCAAACTAATCAGTACAGTAAACAATAAACAAAATGAAATGGCAACCTACTGAATGAGATAAAATAATTGCAAATCATATATCTGATAAGAGAATAAAACCCAAAATATGTAAAGAATTCATACAACTCAATACCAAAAAGCAAACAATCCAATTAAAAAATGGGCAGAGGGGGGAGCCTGGGTGGCTCAGTCTGTTAAGTGTCAGACTTCGGCTCAGGTCATGATCTCGCAGTCCGTGAGTTCGAGCCCCGTGACGGGCTCTGTGCTGACAGCTCAGAGCCTGGAGCCTGTTTCAGATTCTGTGTCTCCCCCTCTCTCTGACCCTCCCCCGTTCATGCTCTGTCTCTGTCTCAAAAATAAATAAAAACATTAAAAAAAAAATTAAAAAAAAAAAAAAAGGGCAGAGGATCTGAAGAGACACTTTTTCCCAAAGACGACATACAGATGACCAACAGGTACATGAAAATTTGCAGAGAAATGCAAATCAAAACTACAGTGAGGTATCACTTCACATCTATTAGAATGGAAATTATCAAAAAAGCGAGAAATAACAAGTGCTGATTGGCAAAGATATGGAGAAAAGGGAACTTCTGTACACTGTTGTTGGAAATGTAAATTGATGCAACCATTATGGAAAAAGTATGGAGGTTCTTCAAAAATTTAAAAATACAATCACTATATGATCCATCAATTTCACTTATGAGTATTTAGCAAATAAATAAATAAATAAATAAATAAAAATTTAAAAAAAGAACACACTGATACAAAAGATACATGCACTCCCATGTTCATGTGTAGCATTATTTATGATATTTATTTATGATAGCCGAGATACAGAAAGAGCCAAAGTGTCCATTGATAAAGAAATCATGGAATTTAAAATGGAATATTATATAGCCATCAAAGGAATGAAATCTTGTCATTTGAGACAACATGGATGAAACTTGAGGGTATTATGCTAAGTGAGATAAATCAGACAAAGATAAATACCATATGATCTCTCTTATATGTGGAATCTAAAACAACAGGGGTGCCTGGGTGGTTCAGTTGGTTAAGCGTCCAACTCTTGATTTCACCTCAGGTCATGATCTCATGGTTCATGGGATTAAGCCCGGCTGACAGCACAGGGCCTGCTTGAGATCCTCTCTTTCCTTTTCTCTCTACCCTTCCCCCATTGTGTGCGTACTCCCTCTCTCTCTCTCAAAATAAATAAACATTAAAAATAAAATAAACAACAGCAACAACAAAAAAGCTCACAGATACAGACAACAACAGATTGGTAGTTGCAAGAGGCAGGGGTGAGAGATAGAAATGGGTGAATTGTTTTTGTGTTGTTTTAGTTTATTATTTTTTAAATGTTATTTATTTTTGAGAGAGAGAGAGAGAGAAAAAAAAAAAACAGAATGTGAGTGGGGGAGAAGCAGAAAGAGAAGGAGACACAGAATCCGAAGCAGTCTCCAGGCTCTTAGCTGTCTGCACAGCACAGAGACAGACGCGGGGTTCAAACCCACAACCACAAGACCATGACCTGAGCCAAAGTTGGATGCTTAACCACTTGAACCACCAAGGTACCCCTGTTTTGTTGAGTTTAAATAAATTGAATAAATATTCTGATCTGTAGGCAGACACATTATCCATTGCACTACAGGCCCCCTTTAAATTTAATCTTAGAACAAACAAACAAACAAAAAATTAGGCCTCTAAAGGTACAGGGAAGTCAATGGGATGCAGAAGCACAGTGTACATTAAATAACTTAGCTGGGTTCTACACCAAAATTAATGCAAAGTAGAAACTCTAAACTATCATTTAGCACTTCATGATACCCTGATCTGAAAGACTGTCTTCCAAAAGAATCTATGCATTACTCAGAAAAGCTCCAGAGTGGCAATAAATATTCACCTATGAACCTAACTCCACGGGACATACCTCTAAAGACTAAAAGGGGGAACACATGACTTACAGGAACTCGTCTATTACCTGCTAAAATTTTAATATATCCTGAATCTATAACAGCAAGTCAAAAAAACAACATTCAAATGCAAGACTGAGCTCTCAAAAGTTAGGTTGAAACTCTTGAATGCCTGTGCCCACATAAGAAATCAGCTTGTCAAAGTTACCTCTGGAGAATAAGAAAGGAATGAGGTGGGAGTAAAGTGTATCTTCCCTTTCTGAAAGTGGTAAGAACTGAGTAAGACAGAATGGATGTTCCATTTTTACTTCTGCATAAGAAAGGGGGGGGTGGTTTTGGAAATTTGTTTAGATATTTTCCAATTACAGTTCTATACCTTTAAAAAAGCAGTCTCATTTCCGAATTCTTTGTGAGATTTAATTATTGACACCAAGCAGAAGAGAAATTTAAAAAATAAAACGGTCTCATTTGAAAAGTAATTTGACCATATAAGTAGTCAAAATTAGGGGGACCTGGGTGGTTGAGTCACTGGAGCATGTAACTCCTGATTTCAGGGTTGTGAGTTTGAGACCCACATTGGGTGTAGAGATTACTTAAAAAAATTTCTAATTAAAAAAAAAAGTCAGGGCCACCTGGATGGCTCAGTTGGTTAAGTGGCTGATTTTGGCTCAGGTCATGATCTTACAGTTCATAGGTTGGAGCCCCACATCGGGCTCTGTGCTAACAGCTCAGAGCCTGCAGCCTGCTTCAGATTCTGTGTCTCCCTCTCTCTCTGCCTTTTTCCCACTCACACCCTGTCTCTCTCAAAAATAAACATTAAAACAATTAAAAATAAATTTAAAATAAGTCATAAAATTATATATATACATATATATTTTAAATGTTTATTTATTTTTGACAGAGAGAAAGAGACCATGAGCGGGGGAGGGGCAGAGAGAGAGGCAGACACAGAATCGGAAGCAGGCTCCAGGCTCTGAGCTGTCAGCACAGAGCCCGACGTGGGGCTTGAACTCACAGACTGCGAGATCATGACCTGAGCCGAAGTCGGATGCTCAACTGACTGAGCCACCCAGGTGCCCCTATAAAATTATATTTTTAAGCCTTCCAGTACTTCCGTCTGCAACCATCCCTCCTGAAGAAACAAACCCATTGCCTGTTTAATACTATGCATTTTCCCAGGAGCTTGGTTACATTGCTCATGCCAGGACACAGGACCTGTCAGCACCTCCCTGCCGAACACTGATCCAGTTCTGCTCAATGAAAAGCCATCAGATTTTTCCAAGTGGTTGAGCTTATCTGAGTCTTTCTTTCTTTTTTTTTTTTTTTTAATTTTTAATTTTATTTTAAGCAGTCTCCATACCCAATATGGAGCTCGAACTCAAAACCCTGAGACCAAGAATCACATGCCCCACTGACTGAGCCAGCCAGGAACCTCTGAGTCTTTTCCTTTACACTCAGAAAGGAGCTTTGCTGAAGCACAGAGACCAATTTTTTGCAATATGAAGTTTCTGTCTAAAACTATAGGCAGAGGGACACCTGCCTGGCTCAGTTGGTGGAGCACGTGACTCTTGATCTCATGGTTTTGAGTTCAAGCCCCACACTGGGTGCAAAGATTACTTGGAAATAAAATCTTAAAAATAAATAAATAAAATTAAATGTAAAGGTCAATAAAAAGGGTCAAAGTCACAGGTTGCTGAATGGAGAAGTGATATCATTCTAAGACACTTCATATGTCAATACAAAATCATTCTTGGACTAAAGGTTTAATAAAAACACGAAGGCCAATAAACCCACCCTATCTCTCATCCCTGTTATGCTTGGCCAACACCTCCAACTCCTTCCTTCCTTGCTGCTCTGGTTTCTCCTTCCATTCTCATACACCCCACCGATACCCCTTCCCCTCTCCCCGCCCCCAGGCCGAACTACCCATCACACTCCACGGAATCTCCTTGAATTGTCAAGAAACTACTCCACACTCTGACCTCTTCACCAAACATTCTCTCAACAGCTTCTGGTTCTCTGCCACAGATACCATGTTTAAGTGAATGATACTCACTCTCTCACCTTGGGAAGTTGGAAGGTGGGGGGCAGGGAGCAAGATTTTTCTAAACTGCTTTCCACCAACCACTAAGCCATTATTCTCCTACCCTTGTTTCAAAAGTGACACCTCTACTTTTAATGTACACATTACTACCACCTTATCACTCTTTTAAAATAATCTTTACCTAAATGACAAAAAATATAAAAAATAAAAAATCTCTTTGGATTCCTATCTACAGGATACAAATAGCACTTGCATTTGTATTTTGCTTTCATTCCTGGCACCTGTCTCTGTGGATTAACCACCAAAGGTTAATCTCTCTAGGTGTGCAATGTCTTTCTCTCCTTCTCCTCTCTCCAGGGACTGTGTTTAATAACTTCCTTTCCAGCATCTACATATTTCTTTGCTGGATCTTTCCCAGAAAGACACACACACAATACATATATCAATATATATGTAATTATGTATGCATAACCCCTTCTTCTTTACCTCAATCCAAAAATACCCTCTAGCTATCTAGATAACATGCATTCTGTCTCTTTTCATGACCTGGATTCTGAAAACACTAGTCTCACTGGACTTACTATGCCCAATTTCGGACCTGTTCAATTCTCAACCTACTACTCTCTGATTTCCATTTTTCTTAAATTGTTCTATGCTTACCTAGTGCATCCGTGTGGCCAAACCCCAAGTAAACTTTTCCGTTTTATCTGCCCTGACCTCTCTGTAGGCCATAATGAAGGTCTGTGAAAACCTTTGGTAAAATGTTCTCTTGTCCGGTTTCTACGACAACCTCTAGGTTTAATTTCCTCTGACATTTTGTTCACTCCATTTCACTATTTTCTGCCTCCATTCTTACTTGTGATATTGCTGCTCTGCAAGACTCCAATTTTGGTCCCATGCTCTTCTTAGTATTTGAGCTTACCCTGGATGACTATTCAAATCTAGCAGTTTCACCTACACTTGATCTTGCTCCCAATTATTAACATCAGGATAGATACCAACATGAATCCCCAGAATCACACACCTAATTGATTCCACTTCGCTTTGTTGTCCTATGGATACTGGAACCTTCGTCTTGTCCCACACTGAATTCGTTTTCCCTCACAACCTGTTCATGCTCCTATAAACTTTTTTTTTAAATTAAAGTATAACATACAATGTTATATCGGTTTCAGGTGTGTGACACAGTGATTCAGTGGTTCTATACATTGCGAAACGCTCACCATAAGTGTAGCTACCACCTGTCATCATAAAAATTATATTAACTACATTCCTTATGCTATACTTGTCTCTGTGACTTATTTAGTTTATAACTGGAAGTCTGTGACTCTTAATCCCCTTCACCTATTTCATCCATCCACCTCCCCTCCCCTCCGCTCCAGTTTGTTCTCGGTGTTTAGGAGACAGTTTCTGTTTGTTCGTTTGTTTTGTCTTTTTAGATTCCACATATAAGTGAAATCGTATGGCACTTGTCTTTCACTGTTCGACCTCCCTCATTTAGCATGACACCCTCTAAGTCCATCCATATTGTTGAAAACGGCAGCACTTAATCCTTTCTTATACACCACATTTTCTCTATCCATTCATCTATCATTGGACACTGAGTTTGGTTCCTCTGCTCCTACAGTCTTGTTAAAGAATTAATGGCACTGCAATGCATTTATTGTCCGAATCCAGAGACACAAGTCACCCTCAACTATGTCCTCTCACCCTGACACACGTTATTAGTCACCAATTCCAACAAATTCTCTCTTAAATCCACTCCCTCCTTAATTTGTCTGTATGTCTTGCTTATGTTGTGAAACTCCTAATCTCTTAGTAATTGTCTACTACAGGGCATTTTTTTATAAGAGCAAAAAAACCAGACTACTTTATAATGTGAAAACAAAGATAAATGGTATCATACCATGCATCAGTGGTATATCTAGAAGACAGTGTTCCTGTGTATGCCGAGGTCTTGGAAACAACTCGAGTCCTGGGGAGTTGATATAAAGGCAAATCTTCTTGCTCCCTTCTTTGAGCCACAGCAGGAAGTTCAACAAGCAAGCCAGGACCTTGGGCATCATCTGGAATCATCATACCTACACAGCAAACCCAGATGATAGTGAACACAAGATGCTTTCATTTAGCCTTCATTCATTCAACAGATAGGTCTTTTCTAGGTAGAAATCTTATTAAGTAAAATGTTTAATATGTCAGATGGTGAAAAATGAAGGAAGGAAGGAGGACAGGGACTCCTCAGTGAAAGAGAGTTGCATTTCACACATGGCCTTACTGAAAAGAGGACATTTTAGCAATATAAATATTTTATCAAAAGAATCCCCTTAATGATGGTATTCTAATCTCACTACACATTTTCCCTTATCAACCTCAGCTGTCCCAACTGCAGGCACTCCTGCATTTCACTTATTAAAAAATAAATAAATAAATAAATAAATAAATAAATAAATAAATAAATAAATAAGGGGTGCCTGGATGGCTCAGTCGGTTGAGGATCTCACATTTTGTGAGTTCAAGTCCCATGCTGGACTTGAACAGCTCAGAGTCTTGAGCATGCTTCGGATTCTGTGTCTCCTTCTCCCTCTGCCCCTCGCCATACACACACACACACACACACTCTCTCTCTCTCTCTCAAAAGTAAACAACCATTAAAGAAATATTATATTGCATATTTGAAAGTTACTTAAGAGAATAGATCTTAGAAGTCCTCATCACGCACACAAAATAACTTCACAGAATGACAAATAACCAAATAAAAAATCTTACATCAAAAAATGTTTTAATTTTAATTCCAGTGTAGTTAACACACATTGTTATATTGGTTCAGGTATACAATACAGTGATTCAACAACTCCATACATCACCCGGTGCTCATCAGGTTAAGAAAACAGATTTTTAAAGGGGCTTTGTTTACAAATTTCATAATTCTTTTACATTTGTTACCTATTTAATTCTTGTGTCAAACTATGAGTTAGAAAAGATACTAACAACTGTTATTTTATAGATGGAGAAATTCAAGTTAAGGAATTTTGCCAAATGGAATGTGCAAGTTTACCTGACATGCCATCTGTGTTATTTCCACATTTCCTGAAAAAAAGAATAACTGGGGCAGAGTTGTGCATAGAGTCCTATGACTCATAGGACCCTTACTGGCATAGGTCTATTAATCACTCTTAGGATACACCCGATTCTCAGCCAATCCTTCTCGAGCATATTACAAATATGATGAATTGTGATCAAATGTCTTCCTTAAATCCACACATTTATAGTATGTTTTGGAGCTCTGCCTAATCAGAAAATCACAAATTATTTCTAAAAGATATAGGTATTATCCTAAAACTTTTCCTATAAGCATTACCTCAACTCTTTCCATTTCTTCATAATGAACAAATTTTCTAGTAAACTCACTACTACTGCTTTTTATCTTGTCTAGAAACTTTGGAACTGGGGTCTAATCAGTTGGTAATGCAACAGAATCTGAAGAGGGAGTGAATTTAACTTTAATGCTCAGGTTGTGTTAAAGAAGTCTCAGGGTCTGTCCCCCATCCCTATGCACCCTTCACTCCTATTCTCTGGGGCCTCCATTCCTGCAAAGCACTCTAATCCATCTCGATGCCAGAGAGTTCTAGCTTGGCCTGTCTGCCTCTTCCCCACTGAGGAGGGACCAGGGGTGGGACTAGATTCTGGCCGGAATGGCCAGAAACCAGTGTTAAGAAGAGGGAACTGGCTTTATTTGCAGAGCTGGTTCTCATCCACCCACACTGGTAAAAGCAGACTGTTAAATTATGGCATTGGGTTTCATAGGTTGCTGCAGTTTGTTTAAAACTTTTCATTACCTGTTCCACAGAAAGGCTGCCGTGCCCTTTGCCCCACTCCTCCTCCATGGACCCTGGGTGCTGGTGCTCAGGCACGCATTTCTCATCTGTCACAGTGCGTGACACACTCACACTTTACAGAGCTGTTCGCCAAGTGCACTGCAGTTCCCAGAGCCCATAAAACAAATCAAGTCCTCGAGGACCTATGCAGTTGTTAGGGAAGGGCCATAATAGGAGCACAAAGGTTAGAAAAACAAAGAAGCTAAAAAAAATTTTCCTGGACAAATGGAGGTTAATGTTTATAGGAGAGGAATGGGGGAGACTTTCAAAAGGTTTATACTTGGTAAGGAGCAAGAACAGAATGGTCAACAAAATAAAGGCAACGAGAATCCAAGTAGAGAGGAGGGTGGGTTATTGTATAACTTGGCCGCTGCCAGAGGGAGGGAGGGCTGGGGGTTGCAATGCTGTTGAATAGCCACACATGAGCAGCATTTCACTCTCTCATTCAACAAATATTTCTTGAGCACCTACTACGGTAACAAAAATCAGATACAAGCCTTGCCCTCCAGAAGCTTAATTTATAGGAAGAGGTAGGCATGCAAATGAGTATGTGTGCCTGACCCTTGAGTGCAATGACAGATCATCATCCAGGGTTCCCTGGGGACACCATCCAGACAGGGGCAGTCAAAGATTAGGAATTAGAACTACCTTCTGTCAGAAACCTTTTGAAATGCTGTAATACTAAATGTGTTATTGATTTGGAATTTATCTTGTAAGCTTTACCTTACTAATTATGCTCATTATAGGTTTATTTTCACAGCCCATGAAGAGTAAAGGCTCTTAGAAGCTACATAATGTTGGACTAAATATAGGGTCAAGAATAGCTCTTCACATATAAGGTTCTCAAAAATAATTTTTTTTTTTGATGTTTATTTTTGAGAGAGAGAGAGAGACAAAGCGTGAGCAGTGGAGGGGCAGAAAGGAGACAGAATCTGAAGCAGACTCCAGGCTCTATGCTGTCAGCACAGAGCCCAATGTGGGGCTCAAACTCACAGACTGTGAGATCATGACCTGAGCCGAAGTCGGACGCTTAACTGACTGTGCCACCCAGGCGCCCCTCTCAAAAATAATTTTTAAATTTATTGCTCAGAAAAAGAAATTTAATTGTTCAGAGATAAACCTAAAACTGTCTGATACTAATAAAGAGGTCAAAGAGTTACAGATTTGAAAGAGGGCTTAGCGAATACTTAGCCCAGGGGAGTTTACTTAGGAGAAGCTGGCGGGATTGCCTGGTGACAGAGCAGGGTACCTGCTTTGTACAGAGGGACGTGGGACTAAAAGCGTCAGCCCTTTGCTGGAAAGGATCTCAAGAGCAAAATCAAACTCTGACTAGAATAAATTCAATATGTATGCTGCTGAAACCTGTATCGACTCTGTATTAATAATTTCTCAGCCTACCCACAGTTAGCATTAATCCAAATAGTCATGCCTGCCACATGGCATTCTAGAGGCTTTCAAAATTTTTTCCTAAAAGCATGTGGTTATGAATGTATTTCCAGTGAGGATAGATCTAAGATATACAAGTTTAACTTCATTCCCAAAGCTATAATCTCTAAAAAAATAAATTTCCAGATCCTTGTAAAGTATCAGACTGAGGCAGAGTAGAGGGCATAATGGGGGGACCTCTATAAAAGATACATCCAAGTCAGAGAACTTGTCAATGTGACCTTATTCGGAAAAAAGGTCTTTGCAGATACATTTAAGTATCATGAGATTAGACCATCCTGGATTACCCAAGTGGGCCCTAAATCCAATGACAGATGTCCCTATAGGAGACAAAGAATAGAAGACACAGGTCAAGAGAAGAGAGCCGTGTGAAGACAGAGGCACACATAACAGTGATGCAGCCACAAGCCAAAGAAGGCTGGAGCCACCAGAAGCCGGAAGAGGAAAAGAACAGATAATTCCCTAGGGCCTTCAGAGGGAGCACAGCACCTTGACTTAGGGCTTTGGGCCTTGAGAACAGTGAGAGAATTAATATCTGTTGTTTTAAGCCACCAAGTTTGCGACAATTTGCTACAGCAGCCCTGGAAAACTTCGAGAGCCAGTAGAAGTCAGAAGTAATTTTGGAGCCATTTAGATAATACACAGAGCAGAGCTCAAGAGGAACTACCTTCTCCGTCTTCTTCCCAACTCTGCTGCTCTTCCCCACAAACACCCACCCCATATAGCCAGTTTACCCTTTCAATCCTGACAGTGTAGAGCAGTGAGTGATTCTCAACTCTGCCCCCCCCCCCCCAGGGGACATCTGGCAGTGTCTGAAGACATGTGATTTTGATCAGGCCTGGCAATGTGAGTACCACTGGCATCAGAGTTAGAAGGCAGGGAAGCTATTAACATTCTACCAAGCACAGGTCAGCTCTCCACCATAAAGAATCATCTGGTCCAAAATAGTAATGACATTGCTATAAAGTATCAATGGCAATCAAACAGATATGGCCTATTAATTCAATTATTCATTCATTTGTGCAGTAAATCTTCTCTAAGTACTTAAAGGACTATGGAAATGTGATAAAAAAATTTAAAACAGTTTAATGGAACACTTTTGGGGGGAAAAGTCCCATTTTTATCCTAGTCATAATCGGTTATACGTCATGAAAAACTGGATAAACTCATCAAATCTTAGATATTCAAAATTAACTACCCATGCTCTGTTTTGACTCCGAACTGACAACTATTTATCATCTCAGAGAGGACTTGAATCTTCACTGCTAATGACTCCATTCTCTGGATTTTACTCAACAGAATGCTGAATTCATAAAAACCATTACATGGCTTTCTATAATGCACTCCATCCCCTCCAATGTATTACCATACAACATGAGAATTGTCCAGAGAAAGACTTTTCCTATAAGCAGAGTCATAACACATGAAGGACAGCATAAATCCTGAACAATGGCTCTATAAATCCCAGTGCTGTGAAAGAACTTAACGGTCTCACCTAGGGATCTCAATAGTATAACAGCCTCTGATATTTCAGTGTTGGATGAAGAAAAATTATTTTTCACAGTCGAGTTTTCAAAATTATGTAAGAGTCAATATTGGGGGTAGGCAAGGAGAGGCACTATACTTTTAGGATTCTTTATTGGAAACTAAGTTATTAATGCACCAAAATTGACCATAATATATGGCTATAAAAATGTTTCATAAATGTTTAAAATATGACTCTCTTTATTAATATTTAACAACCTCATTCAATGAGCTAACAGTATCACTTAATAGCATCAGAGGTTTTAATATATATTAGTAGAGACTTATTTCAAACTTAGCACGTAAGGTACTAGTTTTAGTTTTAATCCACACTGCTTATAAAAAGCAAAATCAGGCATTGAAAATATAGCCCTTTCGGAAAAGAGAATCTTAAGTTCTATGTTGAAATATGAGCCAGGTTTATTCTTCCAGATATTCTGAAGCAGATTAATAAACATTTAAATTTGCATCATTATGAATGAAAATAGGACAGTAAGACTTATCGTCTATAAAAACAAAGCTGAAAGATTGCAAAATAATGTAATGTGTGTTTATGAGAAACAAAAACCACAAACCTAAATCCAGACTGCTTTGTGTTAATGAATTAAGATTTTCCAGATCATCAAATCTGCCTTGTTGACTGCTTCCTTCAGATGAGGGCATGGAGGGTAGGGAACCAATGCCAAAATTTTCTTTCATCTTGAGAGGAAGAAAGACAGAAATGCATTAGTACTTCGTGATAAAATGAGGTACAGCATAATGTTGTTCAAACCAGATAATGATTGCGGAAAACTGGCCCTGCAAACAGGCCTCCTCAAGTAGTGGTTTATGCAATGGTAAGCAGTAATGAATGCTGGTAACTTAATCTCCGCAAGAGTACTAATAGTTTTTTAGTACTATTAGGCTAATAGTTTTTTCTTTTTTTTTTTTTTTACACTGGATTTTTTCACAAAAAAATTGTTTTATAAACATTAATGAGTGGATTTAAGTAAACAATCACAAAGGTATAAGAATAAAGATCTATCCAGTCAAGCAAGGTCAATGGCTGACACACACTAACTGATAGAGTATGTTGGAGCACAACCTCAATAGCTTCACTGACAATCCCAAACCAACTGGTGGATTTTCACAGCTCTGAGCTCTTGCTTTACCCTCCCTAACACCTTTATCTGCCAGGCAAACATCAGCTACCCAAACCTAAAACCTACAGATAAGCACATTTTTGCATTTTCCAGTTGTCTTCCTTTGATACATGTCTTCTCTGGTTTCCCAAAGTTACAACCTTCCAGAACATATGATTTTCGCTGAAATATTTTATTATCATATTTTAAAAACTTTTATAAGCATAAAATTAAATGACAATGTTAGGGCCACCATAGGGATATACTGCAATTCATTTAAGACAAGTAACACCTATGTCATTCTCTGTTGGAAATTTAGCTTGTTCAAAACTGAAACATGAATGACATCTTTTACAGGGTCCCCATTTTTTTTCATTATGTTATATTGGTCAGACCTCAATGGTATGAGAAGGATCTCTCATAAACTGGTGAACCAAATACTGCTAGCTTTTTCCATACAGATTATGAATAAAGCTAAGTATAGAACTGTATCAGATATTTAATGGAGATATTCAACTCAAATATTAAATTGGGGTGAGAAAGGAGATACAACTATCTAGTTGCCTAGAATAAAATAAGAATTTCTTAGAGAAGGGAATAAGGAGGAAATAGTAAGCACTGAATATTTATATTTGATAGCAATTTGGGACTTATTTTAAAAAGTTTATGGCAACGATATGAGGAATAAGAGAATTGATATCTGAATCTGAATTTCAATGTAAGAGGGTTAGATCTTTAGGAAAAAAAAGTTTTATGAAAAAAAATTTTTTTAATGTGTATTTTTGAGACAGACAGAGCATGAGTGGGGGAGGGGGAGAGAGAGAGAGAGGGAGATACAGAATCCGAAGGAGGCTCCAGGGTCTGAGCTGTCAGCACAGAGTGCGACACGGGGCTCGAACTCACGGACTGTGAGATCATGACCTGAGGTGAAGTCAGACGCTTGACTGACTGAGCCATGCAGGTGCCCCGGAAAAAAAAGTTTTTCTAAATAGAGAAGAAAATAAAAAAACATACAATTAGTCTTAGGTAATTAATCCTCAGGCAAGAGTCAGATATTTTATTTTTATTTATTTATTTTTTAATGTTTTTTATTTATTTTTGAGAGAGAGACAGAGTGTGAGCAGGGGAGGGGCAGAGAGAGAGGGAGAAACAGAATCTGAAACAGGCACCAGGCTCTAAGCTGTCAGCACAGAGCCTGACACAGGGCTCGATCCCACAGATCACAAGATCATGATCTGAGCCAAAGCTGGACACTTAACTGAAAGAGCCACCCAGGTGCCCCAAGAATCAGATCTTCTAAAAAGGGGCAAAAAATGTGGACATTTCTTCAGCGGGTGGCCAATGAACACATGAAAAGTTGCTCAACTTTTCCTAATAATTAGAAAAATGCAAATCAAAACCACAATAAGGGATGCCTGAGTGGCACAGTCAGCTAAGCGTCCGACTTTGGCTCAGGTCATGATCTCACAGTTCGTGAGTTTGAACCCTGCATTGGGCTCTGTGCTGACAGCTCAGAGCCTGGAGCCTGCTTAATATTCTGTCTCCGTCTCTCTCCCTGCCCCTCCCCTGCTTGTGCACTATCTCTCTCACTCAAATATAAATAAACATTAAAAAAATTAAAAAAAAAAACACAATAAGATACTACTTGGGACCTATTTAAAAAAACAAAAACAGGGGCGCCTGGGTGGCTCAGTCGGTTAAGCGGCCCACTTCGGCTCAGGTCATGATCTCGCGGTCCATGAGTTCGAGCCCCGCGTCAGGCTCTGTGCTGACAGCTCAGAGCCTGGAGCCTGTTCAGATTCTGTGTCTCCCTCTCTCTGACCCTCCCCTGTTCATGCTCTGTCTCTCCCTGTCTCAAAAATAAATAAAACGTTAAACAAACAAACAAACAGAAAACAGGTATTGGCAGGCACGTGGAAAAACTGGAAAATTTGTGCACTGTTGGTGGGAACGTAAAATGATACGGCTACTGTGGAAAACAGGATGGTGGCAACTCAAAAAATTAAACATAGAATTACCATATGAATTGCCATATGCAATGTTGCATCTGGGGAAATACCCAAAAAAATTTAAAACAGTTATTTGAATAGATACTGTATACCAGTGTTTGCAGCAGTATTATTCGTAATAGCCTTAGGTAGAAACCCAGATGTTCATCAAGGGATGAAGGAGTAAACAAATTGTGGTATATACATACAATGGAATGTTATTCAGCCTTACAAAGGGAGAAAATTCCAACACATGATGTGGATGAAACTGGAAGGCATTATGGTAAATAAGCCCCACACAAGAGGACAAATATTGTATGATTCCACTTATATGAGATACTGAGTCAAATTCTTAGAGAAAGAAAGTAGAACTATAGTTTGTTGCCAGGGGATGAGAGAAGGGAAGAATGGACAGTCACTGTTTAATGGGTACAGACTTTCAATCTGGGAAGATGAAAAAGTTCTGGAGATGGATGGTGATAATGATTGTACAATAATGAAAGTGTATTTAATGCTACTGGAACTGTAAACCTAGAATGATTAAAATGGTGTATTTTATGTTCAGTATCCCCTCCTTATCTGTGGTGGACACATTCCAAGACCCCCAGTGGATGCCTGAAACCAAAGATAGCACTATACCCTGTATATACTGTTTTTTCATATACACGCATACCTATGATAAAAGTTTAATTTATAAATCAGGCACAGTAAGAGATTAACAATAACTAATAAAGAAATAGAATATATTCCAATAAGAGTTACGTAAATGTGGTCTCTTTCTCTCTCAAAATATCTTACTGTACTGTAGTCACCCTTCTTTTTAGGATGATGATGTGAGATGATAAAATGCCTAAGTGACAAATAGCGAGGTGAATGGTGTAGGCACATGTTAGGCTACTAGTGACCTTCTGACACTGTTGGAAGGAGGATCATCTGTTTCCAGACCTGAGGTGACCGCAGGTAACGGTACTGTGAAAGGGAAACCACAGGGACTACTAGGATGTATATTTTACTACAACTAAAAATAAAAAAACAGATCTGTAAATCTTGATGGTTTCACCCTTCAATTAAAATGGAGAAATGAGTGATAGAGAAAGGTAAACTTAAGTAGCAGGTACTACAAATATAGTTACGTCTGTACCCCAAAATGGATATTACAATAAAGACAGAAATGATAATGTTCCTCTACCCTTCTGGAGGGTACTCTCTAAACAAGAGTATTGAGAATTATATATTTATAAAATAATCAAATGTTTTAACAATCTACCCAGGGATTGTAATATTAGATGATAAATTTTCATCACAGGAGTATATTTCTGAGAGGAGGGTAAATAAAGATTCAAGCCCATCCTGATCTTATGTGTGTAACTGTTATAGAGAATCAGAATATTCTATCAAAAACATGCCACTTTGGCATAAGGATTATTTTGAGAGGAAGACAAATGAGAAACAGCACACACAGAAAAGCTATCTTCCCCTGATTCTTGATCACTAGAGAGGACGCTAGATTTTATTCTGCTAAGAGATGGCACTAAGAGAAACATACATAACAAAACAGCCCTTATCTTCCATCAATTTCCCCCTTATATTTACCTTCCTACAGCTCTGACCCTAAAACCTAAACTCCTTTTCCTTTGTCTTGTTACTTCTCTAGAAATGTGTTGTTCTTTGTTAAAATGCCATGTAAGCCCGAGTTCTAAGCACCCCTTTGAGTTATTCATCACTGAGTTTCTTCTGCTTGTGTGCATGCCACACTTGTTAATAAATTGTTTTCCTTTTGCCAATCTTTCATCAGCTTAATTTCCACGGCCCAGCCACAAAACCAATGAGGTTAGAGGAAAAAAAACTGTCCCTCCCCAACACTGTCATCATTGTGGAGTCTAGAAAGGGAGGAAAAGAGTTAATGCCCCAAACAAGAACATATAATTATTTAAAGAAAATAAAATTTTGTGCAGACTAGACACATTAGGTCTGAAACAATTTTAATCAATGCCACTTTAGAGGGTTTACAGAGGTCACCTCACAGAATCAGAAATGGAAAATAAAAAGAAGGAAGCTAGGAAATTTAACAGAGATTCAGTAATTAGAATGCATGCCTTTCAAACTGTGAGCACTGAATGTTGTTATAAACCAGCGTTTCAAATAGTAATTTAACAAACAACAGAGTAAGTGGTTGTATTGTGAAGATCATTGCTATGTGCTTACGAATGGAATTCTTTTAAAGCCTACTGCCTTGCAAATGAGTAGTTGAGATCAGGATAAAATTTTGACTGATAGTATGGATTCAAAAATTACTGTATCTTGGGGTGCCTGGGTGGCTCAGTCTGCTAAGCATCCTCTTGGCTTCAGCCAGCACAGGTCGTGATCTGACAGTGAGATGGAGCCCCACATCAGGCTCTGTGCTGGCAGTATGGAGGCTGCTTGGGATTCTCTGTCTCTGTCCCTCCCCCATTTGCACTCCCTCTCTCAAAATAATAAAATAAACTTTAAAAAAAAGCGACTGTATCTCAAACAACTTAGATGAAAATTAAGATGGTGTATCCAGAAAGCTGTGTTAAATGACCAAAAAGTGATTCTAGTGGTAATGGAAATATGGACATTCAATATGTGTTGAAAGAATCCAAATAAATCCAAATAAAATTGCCATTAAATGTAAGAATAAGCAAAAAAATTTAACATTTGACAATGTTTAAAATGTGAATGTTTAAATTTATGATGTAAATATTGTGAATGTAGCTTTGACTATTTCATCTAGAACCCTAAAAATTTATACATAAAAATGGGCCTCTTTTTCAGGTTGCCTTGTATTTGGGTAAATAGAAAATTCTCCTTATAGAATAAAGCCACAAGTGACTATTTGTGAACATTAACTAGTCTGTGATTAGAATTTTTTCCACATAACTGGATATTCTGTTTGAGTTCAAGTACTTAGGGGTATAGGAACAGGACCAGCAAGGAAAGAAAGCACCAATGTCAATGGCAACACACCAGGTGATTCTCTGTTACTTCTTCCTATATCCAGGTATTATTCACATAATCTTAAAATATCTGTTCTCTGGTAGGCTTCCCAGAGTCCTATATCATGGGTAATCCTCTAGGGTCCATAAATACAGCTTGCAGAGCACCTTGAATAGCAGAAGGACCCATAGCGTTTGCAAAAGGGGAGAAAGGAAGATAGGTTTGAAGGAGGAGGGAGCACAAAAACCAGCCTTATGAGCCCTGTAATAGAGCAAAGAAAGGCCCACTCCCCACAGCACTGCAAGAAAGTGGCTGACCTCCGTGAGGGGAACAGTGCACTGTACCTAAACATATTGCTAAGTGGCCTTTTAAATATCCCTATATAATAAGTTTCTTTTCATTCACCTGGAAATTAATCTTCAGCATGAAATGAACAAACCAAAACATTAAAAAATGTCCCTAATGAAAGATTCCAATTGGTGACCAGTTAACTCTAATTTTATAAAAATAAAGTTTATTGGTTATCTAATAGCAAAGGCAAACCTATTGAAATATAATGCTTTACTGTCAAGTTGAAAACAGGTAGTATCACAAATGTAAAGATAATTTTTTAGAGTTCAGTGACCTTCTATTTAGTATGACACATAACACAGAACAGTGTGGGTAAGCAAGACATAAACAAGAGATCTTTAATTAATTTTGCCTTGATTTTTCCCCGATAAATACTATGTGAGAAATACAACGCTGTGTTTCTCTGAGAGATAAAAAATCACAAATGGCCAAATAGCTCTTTTTTGAAATGGATAATCTAGAGAAATAAATAACTAAAAAAATCAAGGCAAAAACCACTATAAACCACTATAAAAGGCAACTGCAGCCTATTGACTCTCACTAGAAGTTATATAATACAGAAAAGATGAGTTTATACTTACAGTAATACACAGTACAGTGTATCTTGGAAAAATGATTAATTACAAAAATTACCTTTTCCATTACATTTTTTTTTTTGAAATGCACAGGACTTAGCAACAGGGATAGGGAGGGAGGGGAACAGAATGGGGGGATGTGGAAGATCTGTTCTCAACCCTTACCATGTTTTCAGCGCTGTAGCCATACTGCTGTGTTTCCTGGGAATAGATACTCATCATGGACCTTGCTTCTTGAAGCTCAGGTGGTTCACTGTCATGTAACCACTGTGTGCCAAAATGAAGTTCCTTCACGGAGGGAACAGGAGCAGCCTCTTGAAGGTGCGAAGAGGCATACAAGTCCATGGACTGAAAGCGATCTTGATACAGCTCATATTCTTCATCCACAAGCATCTCTCTTTCTTCCCCCATCTCTTGCAACCTGGGAGTCAGAAATTCACGCATCTCCCAGGCCTCCTTGCTGTTGTCTATCTCTTTTTGTTGGGACTGGAAAGTCTTCCCCAAATCTAGGAACGGCTCATCTACAAGTTCCTCTTTATAATAGGGTTCATCTCTAAATCCCTGTAAATAAAAGTTGCAAAATAATTTGAATTCCCCCTCCTTTAAAGCGGCACTCTATACATTAACTGGAAGGTTAACCCGTGACAGAACCACAGTGACTACATTCCATGCCCAGCCACAGTTAACTTGAACGGCTCTCCATCACAAAGGAGGAGAAATAAATGCTCACTCCCACACAACCCTCAAAGCAGGAAAGGGACAAACAGTTAAGAGGCAGAAATCTGCCACTGGCAAGGTGAATGACTATTCTAAAAGGTTCGTTACACATTAACCACCTAAAACTTCTCAATCAGAAATAAGAATTTTGTTAACTGCTACATGAATATTTAACTCATTCATCTCAGAGAAAAGTAGTACATAAATATAGATACACATCATTCTATTCCCTAAGAAAGCAAAAACTTAAAAAGTCAGGATTTTCAAGCTTAGCTAATTCAAAATAAATTATGGCTATTGAAATTATCAAAAAGCATTCTCCATAAACTAAAGATATGGGAAGTAGGTCTCAACTACTTTGAGTATGACTATTTTATAATATGCCTATGTAACAGACATGTAATTTTTTCATATGTACTGAAATTACATGGCAAAAAGGAATGAATATAGAATGCTTTCTAATTAATTTATATTTTACTAATTAGAAGATCAAGTACATGCAACTGAAACTAAATAGTCACATATGTGCAGAAACTTTGTTGAATTCCCAGGTAATGCCTGAGAAATGTATGGGTTTGCTGAGCCTCTAACCTAACCCTGGAGAATCCTCAGAGTGCTGACCACAATGAGGCCCAATTCCTCCTGAGAGATCAGTGACATTTCCTATTTGGAGACCTATTCATTAAATATTATCAAATGTAAATTCATGGGATGAATCACTACTTCCCACCTTTATATTATTATAGCGTATCAAATACAGCAACCTAGTTAATTTTTTTAAAGGTGTATTTACAGGGTATATTTAAAGAAGTCATATACTTATGAAATTTTACCAAAAAATGTTGACACTAAAAAACCCACAATGTACAGTACAGAAATAAACATCAGGGGCGCCTGGGTGGTTCAGTAGGTTAAGTGTCTCCGACTTCAGCTCAGGTCATGAGCTTGCAGTTTGTGGGTTCGAGCCCCACGTTGGCCTCTGTGCTGGCAGCTTGGAGCCTAGAGCCTGCTTCACATTCTCTGTCTCCCTTTCTCTCTGCCCCTCCCCCCACATCAAAAATAAACATTAAAAAAATATGTAAAGAAATAAACATCAGTTTGAGACACTGTCAATAAATTATGCAAAAAATATCACCAGATGGTTGCTATCAAGTAAAGCAAAACCATACACCATTCTCTACCTGCAAAGAGCAAAATAAGCACAATTCATTTTAAGAATAAAAAAGGAAAAGCTTCAAAATATACTTCCTAAAATTAAAGCATAATGATGGTTTTGACTAAATAACTTTTCTTTAGAAAGTACTGAATGAGAAGTCCTTTGGAATAGCTCTGTTTTCTACAGCATTTTAAATGCAGGTCTATTTTCAAACATATGTTCTACCCTCAAATATTTAAGAGTATATTAGCGATACAAAATCAGATATGTTTGTGCTTTGAAAATGACTCATATCTGGCCTATGTTATTTATGAAGCCAATGTCATACAAGAGGGAAACCATTTCATCTTAAAAAAATTAAAAAGAGAGGAGGATCATTTAATTTGAATCTCTTTAGCCTAGAGAGTGAGAACAAGCTCTTGTCTTCTTTTTTATAGCAATGTTAGCTCACAATAAACCATTCAAATAGGAAATCAATTTACTAAATACCTGGGGTGCTTCGAGTATTAAAGATGAATTTATATCATGAATTGTTTCTGAAAGTTCGGTCTTGTCTTCATTTCTGTTTGAATGTAAAATATAATGACTTTCTCCCTCTTTATCATCTTCCTGAAAATAGAAGCAATTTTTTTTGTTTTTTTATGCACAATTGAAGACATGTTTTTGTCAACTCTGAAGCTATTTTTTATTGACATGTAACATTAAACACTGTATCCATTAGACGTACAACATAATAATTCGATATATGTATATTTTGCAAAATGATTATCACAGTAAGTTTAGTTACATCGGCAACTTTCAAATATACAATATGGTATTGTTAACTGTAGTCACTATGCTGTATATTACATCCACAAGACTTATTCATAACTGGAAGTTTGTATCTTTTGGCCACCTTCACCCATCTTGCCCACCACTCCTCACCTCTGGCAACTAAAGAAGCACTTTCATAACCAAGAAAATACCTTAGTTTTGAACTCTCTTCAGATTAATTCTCATCTTTCCATTAAATGCAAGGACACAATAAACTTTATGCAAATTATATCATTAGAACGAACTTTAATAATTAAACAGAAAACCATATTCAGGTCAAAGCTTCTCAAATTTTTGTTTTCTTTTTAAGTATTCCCTACACTACATACAAAAGAATGAAACTTGACTGCTTTCTTTCATTAAACTCAAAATGGATTAAAGTCCTAAGCATCAGACCTGAAACCATAAAAATCCTTAAAGAGAGTACAGGCAGTAATTTCTCTGCCTGTGACATCAGTCATAGCAATATTTTTCTATAGGTCTCTTGAGGCAAGGGAAATAAAAGCAAAAATAAACCATTGGGACATCAAAATAAAGTTTCTGCATAGCAAAAGAAACAATCAACAAAACTAAAAGCCACCTACAGAATGGGAAAAGATATTTGCAAATGACATATCTGATAAAGGGTTAGTATACAAAATACATAAAGAACTGATACAACTCAATACTCAAAAATCAAATAATCCAATTAAAAAATGGGCAGAACAGACATTTCTATAAAGAAGACTTCCAGATGGCCAACAGACATATGAAATGATGCTCAACATCATGCATCATCAGAGATATGCAAATCAAAACTACAAAGAAATATCACCTCACACCTGTCAGAAGGGCTAAAATCAAAAACACAAGGAACAACAAGTGTTGGCAAGGATGTGGAGAAAAAAGAACCCTTGTGCACTGTTGATGGGAATGTGGACCGGGGTAGCCACTGTGGAAAACAGTATGGAGGTTTCTCAAAAATTTAAAAAGAAATATCACATGATCTAGTAATTTCACTACTGGGCATTTATTCAAAGAATATGAAAACACTAGTTTGCAAAGATATATGCACTCTTATGTTTATTGCAGCATTATTTACAATAGCCAAATTATGGAAGCAGCCCAAGTGTCCATCAATAGATGAATGGATAAAGAAGATGTGGTATATATGGACAATGGAATATTACTCAGCCATTTAAAAAGAATGAAATCTTGCCATTTGCAACAACATGGACAGAGCTAGAGAGTACAATGCTAAGCAAAATAAGTCAGAGAAAAGACACCATATGATCTCACTCCTATGAGTGAGATGGAATTTAAGAAACAAACGAGCAAAGGGAAAAAAAGAGAGAGAGAGAGAGAGAGAGACAAACCAAGAAACAGACTCTTAAGTATAGAAAACAAAATGATGGTTGCCGGGGGTGGTAGGGGAGGTGGGTAGGTGAAGGGGATTAAGAGTGCACTCACCATGAGAAAAAAAATTAAAAAAAAATGTTTAATGGTTATTTATTTTTGAGAGTGAGAGCATGAGTGGAGGAGGGGCAGAGAGAGGTGGACAGGGAAGTAGACTCTGTGCTGACACCAGTGAGCCCGACGTGGGGCTCAAAATCACAAACAGTGAGATCATGACCTGAGCCAAAGTTGGACGCTCAACCAACTGAGCCACCCAGGTGCCCCCGAAATGATAATTTTTTTAAAGAGGGAAAATTCAACAGAGTAACAAACGGAAGTTTCACAAGGTTGTCAGAAGATCAAATTACCAAGTCAGTATCATTACTGCCACTTCAGCAGTAGCTAATTTAATAAAAATGTAATAGAAAACAAGACATCATTCACAAAGGGGGAAAACTCAGTAAATTATCTCAGAATTAAATTTGAAAAACACTGCACAGAACATTTAAGGAGAAAACTGTAAAAGAAGATCTGATTAAATAAAGAGACATACTATGTTTACAGGGAAAAAAAAGTATTTCTTAAATTAAAAACATCACTTACTACATCACTTACTAGTAAGTAAGGTCCTTACTAAAAAAAGGACCTTAATATTAAGAAATGTATCAGGGGGCACCTGAGTGACTCAGTCAGTTAAGCTCTGGGTCATAATGTCACGGTTTGTGAGTTTGAGCCCATATCAGGCTCTGTGCTAACAGCTCAGAGCCTGGAACCTGCTTCAGATTCTGTCTCCCTCTTTCTCTGCCCCTCCCCTGCTTGCGCTCTGTCTCTCTCTCAAAAATAAATGTTAGGGGAGCCTGGGTGGCTCAGTCGGTTAAGCATATGACTTCAGCTCAGGTCACGATCTCACGGTTTGTGGGTTCAAGCCCCACGTTGGGCTCTGTGCTGGCACCTCAGAGCCTGGAGCCTGCTTTGGATTCTGTGTCTCCCTCTGTTTCTGCCCTGTCCCTGCTCACGCTCTGTCTCTCTCAAAAATAAATAAACATTAAAAAAATTTTTTTTAAATAAATAACATTAAAAAAATGAAAAAATAAGTCCCATTCGGTTAACATGAAAATATATAAATATGTTATATTTGTATAATGTATACCTATATATGACTTAATAAAAAAAAGTCACGTTCTCTTAACTTTTATATATTCATAGTCTTTCTGCCCCAAGCTGACTTTGGGCCACCTTCTTCACACTCTCTACCCCACTTCTGCGGAGGACTGAGTTGAAAGCTCAGTAAACTTTATGTGATCAGGTAAGTGACCACCAAGTGGACAAGAGAGAAAGAGACCTCAGAGAAGATCCACACATCACTATTTACAGCTTGTGAGCAAACAGTTTTGCTAAAAGTGCTCAGATGTTAAAGAAGGAATCAATGGTCGTTCCACTAAGAATTTTTTGCCATCCTGAAAGTGACCTTTCTCCTCATCCCTTTTGTGGCTTCCCGCTCCCAGGTATCCTGGAAGACTTCTACTCACAGGGAAAAGCCTAGGCAAAGGTCTACCTCACAATTACTACATTCCAAAACCCTATCAGAATGTGGCTCTGATATCCTGAAATCTCTGCAGCCCTACCTCTGCCAGGAGCAGCACAGG
This sequence comes from Panthera tigris, assembly GCF_018350195.1. Lineage (NCBI taxonomy): Eukaryota > Metazoa > Chordata > Mammalia > Carnivora > Felidae > Panthera > Panthera tigris. The sequence goes on along the minus strand of NC_056667.1, from coordinate 50,237,039 downwards.
AATCCACACCCAACTGGTAACTAAGTTCTCTTTTTTATACTACCTGACACTTCCCTTAAACTGCTTCACAGTAAAGTCACGCCGTCCAAGTCCTCTAGGACATAAATAGTTTGGGAATTCCTCTGGCAGCCCAAACAACTAGGCAAATAATCATCGGGTAAAATCTATATGAAATTCCACCCCCCCCCCCCAATGAGAATACCAAGAAGATGAGAGCCCACATAAAAATATCACACTCCTCCCCACCACCAACTTAATTTGTCCAGAAATCAAACCAGGCATCTCATGGTGTTGGCTACGGCAACAGTCAAACAGCAAATATGCAATACAAAGTCGAGAACTTGATTAGCTGTGTGCTATACTCCATTTTGAAATATTTGGAGTGCTGGATAGTATAATATACCGGCATCTTTATGGGAAATTCATGAAGGCCATGAGGTTCCCCAGTACATAAATACAGGAATCTATATCTATATATGAACATATCTGTATCTACCTATACTTATGGACACATGTAGTATGTTAACATACTCATGTAGTATATCGATGTATTTCTTAAAGATATTAGGAGTTCTCTAGGATTGTTCAGTCTTTTCAGAAATGAAAAAATAGGCTCAGGGAAGAAGAGTGGTGTACCTATCATCAAATTCCTAGTATGATGTTTCTCAAAGTGTGAAATTCGGCGTCAGAATTACATGGGTGATTCACTGAAAAGGCAGATCCCTAAATAGCCATCACAATGACTAGAAGAAAATCTCTGAGGGTAGGACCTGGAAAACTGCATTTTAACCACCTCCCAGGTGATTAAATATATTACATATCTTTGAGGTGAAACCCACTAGGCTAACTCATAAGAAAGCTAGAAACAGAGTCCAGGTTTCTTCAAATCCAGTCCTGGCACTCTATGAAGACCATCTGTCTGTTTCAGACAAGCTATGCAAACCAAGGTAGCAACAAGTTAAATATATAGCACTGTGGCTAACAGTGCAGGGTCTGAGGCCACCTTGCTGAGTTTATACTCTGTCTCTTACTAGTTACATCACTATGGATAAGATGCTCAATTCTCTGTGTCTTGATAGGCTCATCTCTAATGAGGGTAATAAGAACTACCTCTTCAAGTTGCCAAGAGCATTAAATTAGTTAATGCATATAAAGGGTTTAATATACTGACATATGGTAAGCACTCAATAATATTTTCATACTGCTTGAAAATTGTCTTGAAGTATTTTGTTAATTGGGGAACCTCAAAAGCACCCTAACTGTAATGTGGCCCTCAGTCATAAACACTAATCTGACCCCATACGAAAGATTAAACAGTAAGTGGGGTGCCTGCGTGGCTCAGTTGGTTGAGCATCCAACTTCAGCTCAGGTCATGATCTTGTGGCTTGTGGAGTTCAAGCCCACATCGGGCTCTGTGCTGACAGCTCGGAGCCTGGAGGTTGCTTCAGACTCTGTGTCTCCCTCTCTCTCTACCCCTCCCCCGCTCACACACTGTCTCTGTCTGTCTGTCTCTCTCTCAAAATAAAAATAAACATAAAAAAAAAAAGATTAAACAGAAAGGGGTGCCTGGGTGACTCAGTCGGTTAAGCATCCAACTCTTGATCTCAGCTCAAGTCTTGATCTCAGGATCGTGAGTTCAAGCCCCATGTTGGGCTCCATATGCCCGCCACCCAAAAAGAAGATTATGCAGAAAGAGCACTTAAAGATGACTTGGCCACATAGACTTCTAGATCCTAGGGGTTATGAGGCACTTTGATGGGCAGAAAAGTGGATTAAAATCTCAAATCTGTATGTTAAAACGATATAGTTACTTGGATTTCAACTTATCATGACATCTCAACATCATTCCCAAGTGAAAGTTAAAATGCACAGATTTTAATTTATATCATAAGGAATGTGATGAGAACTTACAGATCTGTGCTAAAAGCATAAAGCTAAAAATAATAGTAAAAGTGGTAGGAGGACTAGTAACGTTAGCAGCTACTATTTATGTAATGTGCTAAGCACTTAATGAACATAATCTTTAGTCCCCCCAAATCTTACGAGGTAGACATTATGTTGCTAATTTTTTAAGTCAAGGACATAAGAAATTTGTCCTAGGATACACAGAGAGTAAGCAGTGGAACAGGGATTTGAAAGCAGGTGCATCTGTCTCCAAAACCATGTTCTCAACTATTACACTATTATCACTTCCTATAGTAACACAATTGAACACTCACCACCAAGGGCTTACAGATGCCAAGGCGTACAATGCCTGGTGGTACGGCTTTCAACACTTCCACGGCTTCAGCGAGTGTGGTGTTCTCCAAAGAGTATTCGTTGACTGAAACCAGGCGGTCTCCAGGTAAGAGTTCTCCTGCTCTTTCTGCAACACCATCTGCCACCAGGGAACGGATCACAATCACTGATCGTGTGGGATCCAAAGGGTCCTAAAGGATCAAGTAAAGAAGAAACAATGAGTGCATTTCTGAAAATACATGTATTCATGATTCTCATTTGACTATTTATTATAAGTGTCCAGCATTCTGGTGATAGTCTTCCAAATTCTTCTGTTAAAATATTGTTCTATACATCCACACAAATATCAGCTTCTATCAAGGTGGAAACATAGTCCTAACAATTTCAGTTACATATCTGAGGGTTCAATACATACAAATTTCTTCTTTAAACTTTTGAAAACTGCTATTTTGTTGGGCCACAAATCTATGGACAGTTGAGTAAGATTCTCTGACATCCTCAAGCGTCCATATTATAGACTAAAGACAAGTCTGCTCTTGGGCAATAAATAGGCTTTAAGAGAAGTGTACTATGGTAAATGATACTTCATTTTTATGTATTGCACCAGTATAAAATCCTCCTGTTAAATCAACGAAGTTCAAAACAGACATGGAATCCATGGAATATCCAACTGCATGACAAAAGTATTTTGAAAATAACATAATTATGGGGCGCCTGGGTGGCTCAGTCAGTTAGGCATCCGACTTCAGCCCAGGTTATGGTCTCACAGCTTGTGAGTTCGAGCCCCGCATCGGGCTCTGTGCTGACAGCTCAGAACCTGGAGCCTGATTCAGATTCTGTGTCTCCCTCTCTCTCTGCCCCTCCTCTGTGTGTTCCCTGTCTCTCAAAAATAAATAAGTGTTAAAAAAAATTAAAAATAACATAATTATAATTTATAATCTATAACATGATATAGGGACCCCTAGGTGTGAACTATTCTGATATAAGAAAATGAGCGTCACTTTGTCAACAAAACCAAGGTGAAAATCTCTACTGGGAAGGCCCCGTTTTTCTTTTTATTAAGCAGCACTAAAGATAATGTTGACATTCAATAAATACATTTGGTTAATAACCAGTTTATAGTCCATTATTTTTTTATTTTATCGGACACTCATATACAACACTTACTATGTGCCAGGCTCTATTCAAAGTGCTTTACACTAACACTTGTCTCTGTTTTTACAGATGAGGAAACTAAGGCTCGGAAAGTTCAGGAAACTTGCCAAGATTACCCACGTGGTAAGTAGCAGAGCTAGGATTCAAACTCAGCCAGTCTGGCTCCTAGGTTCTTACTCTAGACCATCAGGCTCTGCCACTTGCCCCACTTTAAAATAATGGTACTACAGAGAAAAAATAAATCCCAATCATGACACTTGTCTATTTTGTTTCTACAGTTTCATAATGCACATACTATTCCATAAAGTCAAGATGTAGTAACATGAGATTCTACTACTGTTGAACCCTTCCTGACAAATACAAGAGAAACTGTCATGTTTTGTGTTAGAATCAGAAGGCTCAGGAATTAGCAAAGTGAGAATTTGCCAAGTTCCAGGCTTTGTCAGTTTGATATGACTGATGGTTCTTTTGAAGTGTTCTGATCCAGTTTTCCATACCTCTGTGCTTTGGACATCAGAGTTCATTTTCAAGTACTATATGGAATTTTAACCAAATATATCATGTTTAAATCAACAAAAGCCACACAGCTAATTCCTTGAAAAATGCCTTCAAACATAACTGTCATTACTCTCCTTAACCTTGCTTTTCTGCTCCAAGGTCAAGATACTCTTGGTAAATTTCTAACATGCCCTGATGTAGAACACCTCATATATAGGAAAAGGACTGAAAGTAAAAATAGTCATGAGTACTCACTAATAAAGTACATAGTGCTAAACTATAATTACACCAATATTTTCAAGTAGAGGGAGCTATTGCATAGGAAGAGAAGAGAAAAGAACAAAAAAAAAAAAGTACAGTGGTATATCAGCAGGCAATCAGTGCAGATATAAAAGAGCTGTCTGTTTTGTCACCGGCAACCATGAATCACAACACACTTTTCATTCTGAAATATGAAACCATTACATTTTAAGTCTGACACACTAATAAATAAGCTGTACAATTATGTCCTTCATTTAGGATGTCAGTTTATGATGAAAGGCTTTTTTATTAGGGGGGAAGGGAAACTACATAATAGCATATTCCTCTCATGAAATGCCCAGAAAGCAGCTAGCATTACTTCATTTTAATAATTACTAAACTTTCTTAGGGAAAACTGCAACAGTAAAATATACCAAAAGCAAATAAGTGATTTCACTAGGTTGGCGTGAGCAATCTCTTGCAGAGTCATAGAACACCAAATCAGAAAGTACTATTTTTAACCTCAACTGGGTGAACAGGTTTTCAAAATGCAACCAGCTGAAATGATAATCAGAAACATTTGAAAGAAAGATTAACCAGGAAATCATAGAAATAGAATGATTAACACATTTGCCTTATTACAGAAAAGTCGTGGTGAGCATTCATTTATACAAAGCGCAGTCTTCTTTAGACCTCAAGCTAGTACCAGGTATGCTTCCTTACTAAAATTTATTCAGGCTTAGACCTCTAGTTATTCTGAACACTAAGTCCAATCTACCACTGCTTTTCCTGGAGGAGTGAACCCAATGGCAGTGTCTTTGTCATTTAAAAAAAAAAAAAAAAAAGAAAAGCCATCCATTTCTGAAGATGCCCCATTATGCATAATCACTATTTCATTTTCTGTGATGACTTTTCTAACTGTGTGATTTCCTATGTAGCCGAATGAAGTTGCTTTAATGAGTAACAGTCATTTCCTTTCATGGGGCATCACATGCAGCAGCCGCCCTATGGAAAAACAGCAGCTGCTACTGCCTACTGGGGTGACTGCTGTCCTTGAGGCTTCGCTGCATTAAAAATGCTTAAAAACCAGCCCGATTTAGGCTACTCATCATCAGAAAGGTCTGTATTCTGAAAAATCTAGCCCACAGTATCATACCCATGTTGTAGCAAACAAAATGTTATAATGGTTGTTTCTAAAGACCTCTACCCAACTTTGAGACCCCATGTAAATTTTTTTTAAGTTCCCATCAGTTCTTATGACCATTTATCATAATTTTAAAACCTCTGATTCTTCCTATTTTGGTAAATAACACTGCAAGGAACATGGTCTTCCAAAATCAAGACATTGTTTTAGACTAAGCAGTCAATAGAGGGCACTAAAGACCAATCACAGAACACAAGAAACAGCATCTTTTACTATGACAACTACTCTCTTCTGAAGGATTTGGTTCTTCTTTCTTCAAAAGCCTTATATTATTATACACATTATAACAGTATTCCATATGCTTACTTCAACTTAACCATTTATGAAACTTGTCCCCTACAGCTCTTAAAAATATTAGCAAACTCTGACAATCAGTTAAGGACAGCTAACTTCCCTCAGAATGCCAGACCAAGACAGGAGATCTGACTTGAATTCTTCTCACTATTTAGCAATGAAATCCTGAGAATCCAAATACCCGGTCTCATAAGTGCATACAATCACTGTGCCTGCCTGAAGAAAAGTGCACATAAGAATTTTTGAGGTTTCTTGAAGTGATGCTAATGTTTGATGTTATAAACACAGGATGTTTCCATGTTGGGGGAAATCCAAGTTGACAGGCTTCTCTCTTCCCATAATCCCTGACTCGCATTACCATTTACCCAAGCACTCACTTAATCCCTCTCCTCTAACCCCTCTACTGAGTTGCTAGCTAAGGCATGTCAATTTGAACTTCTCTTTTCTACCTGACCCTTTCTCTCCATTTCCGCCACAACTAAGTTGTTTCAGCTTCTCATTATTTCTTGCCTCTGCAACTGTTTGTCTCACTGTCTCCACTCTTGCTCCCATCAGTTTATTTTCCACAGAAATAAAAGAATGATCTTTAACAATAAAAATGTGATGAGGGGCGCCTGGGTGGTCAGTTGGTTAGCGTCTGGCTGCGGCTCAGGTCGTGATCTTGCAGTTTGTGAGTTTGAGTCCTGCATGGGGCTGTCTGCTGTCAATGCAGAGCCTGCTCTGGATCCTCTGTCCTCCTCTCTCTGCCCCTCCCTTCCTCACTTGCTCTTGCTCTCTCTCCCCCTCAAACATAAATATTTTAAAAAATAAATAAAAATTAAATTTAAAATGTGGTCATAATTTCTTCTCTATTTGAAACACTTCAGTGACACCCAGTTGCCTTCGGACCATGTCTTAACTGCTTGTGAGAGCAATTCCTTCAGATGTGCAGAGGAGTCTAGGCTCCTATCGCTCTCCCTACACGTGAGACTGCCCGTTTCCATTTGCTTCGCACATCGTCCCAAAGATACAGAACTACTGAAATCCAGCAACTGTGAAATGCTTTGATACGTTGCCTGACATCCTACAAACCATTCCATCTGCCAGGAATATTTTCCCTGCTCCACTGCCACTTATCTACCTTTTCACCATCAGAGTCCACTCAAGTGTTTCCACCAATGGGAAGCCTTCCCTGACTTTCTCCTCTTGTGATCCCCTAATTCTAGAAGAGGACTTCCATACAGCATTTGTCATAATATAGTTTTCCTTATTGTCCCTTATCTCTTAAAATAAGTTGGGTCTCCTGCTTGTTAGATGTATCCATGGCACCTTGCATTTTCTCTATTATAACACTTCTGGCATTTTTCAGAAATTATTTTAACTGTCTTATCTATTAAAAATAAGCTTCATGAGAGCGAGGGTGTGTTTACTTATTAGCTGCTTTATTTCCAGGACCTACTAAAGTGAATGCCATATGGAAGGTACTGAATAGTAGCTGAGATATTGAATGGCAAACTATTTACCTTCTCTCTCCTCACTGGACTGTTAAGTCAAAGGCAAAAGCCACATCTCATCATATATGAATAGGAACAACAATGGTTAGCACTTACTGAGTGTTTGCCATGCCAGAAATGTTCTAGGAATCTTACTAGAATTCATTTATTAACCTTCACACCACCATGAGGTAAGTACCATTATTATCCCTACTTTCAGGATGAGAAAACTAAGACAGAGGAAAAGTACCCAAGGCGCACAGTTGAGAAATGGCAGAGGCAGAATTTAAACCACCTGGTAAAGTTCCAGGGTTTACACTCTTAGCCACTAAGTGATGCAGCTTCCCTATCTTCAAGTACTTGCCAAACGAATTAGTACTGAAAAGGCAAATTGATAGAAGATATATTTATTACCTTGCCAAAGTGTGTAAACTGAGGCCCTTACGTATGACACTTGGCCACTACAGGTTTATATACCAGTACCTAGTTGATGAAGTTAGTTTAGCACAGAATGTAGAGCTTGGCTGCCATGTACAAATAAAACATGTATTTGTTTGCCAAATTTTAATTTATACCTACTTTCTCAAGAATCCATTCATTTGGTGACCTGAAGATACCTTTACATGAAGGGATACATACATGTGACAATAATTATGCCCAAATGGATAGGATTCCAAGTTTCTACAATGTCTATAAAATATAGTATATGAATATTTGTGTACCTTCCCACAGATCAAAGAGATCAGAGTTCACATAAGATAAGGCAAGGTGCAGGGGCATCACCTGGGGCAGAATGGTGGCTCAGTTGAAATGTAGGCTCTGTGAGAGACGGCTATCAACCTGAAGATGTGGGGAGCTCTAGCCATGAAGCTGTCACATAAGCAAAACTACCAATACAAGCAAGCAGCGACGGCAAGCTCACTGGAAAGGCATGGAGCAGGGAATGTTAGAGAGAAGAAATAAACAAGAAAAGTGGTCACATTTAATAAAATTGGCCAGTGCATCAGTAAGAGGTATTTTTTTAAAGAGGAACATGAGACGTATACCCTGGACTATTCTGACATTTAACATGTATATGCTTTGTAGTATTACTCTAATGCAGAAAAATAGATATCAAGGTGTAAACAATGACCTTACTACATGAATTCAAAATAAAGAACAACTTTTTGATTATTTTTTAATTCTATATTTAACACCCTAACTTTTAAAAGCATTAAGGAAATGGAATATGAATTTTTATAGTAGAATGGTATTGAGAAAGAGCATATTTTATTTCAGATAAAAACCTGTGTCTAATAGATCAATGGAACAGGACAGAGAGCCCAGAAATACACCCATGCTTATATGGCCAATTAATCTAGACAAAAGCTGCAAGAATATACAATTGGGAAAAGATGGTCTTTTCAATAAATTGTGCTGGGAAAACTGGACAGTTACATGCTCTATGAAAGGACTGCTTTCTTACACCATACACAAAATAAATTCAAAAGGGATTAAATCTAAATGTGAGACCCAAAACCATAAAACTCTTAAAACACAGGCAGTAATCTCTTAAACATCAGCGTTACCAACGTATTTATGGGTATATCTCCTCAGGCAAGAGAAAGCAAAACTAAAAACAAACTATTGGGACTATACCAGAATGAAAAACTTCAGCACAGCAAAAAAAATAATCAACAAAACAAAAGGCAACCTAGCAAATGGGAGAAAGTGTTTGCAAATGATATATCTGATAAGGGGTTAATATCCAAAATATGTAACTTACACAACTCAACACCAAAAAGAAACTGACTAAAAAATGGATAGAGGACCTGAACATTTTCCTAAAAAACATATACAGATGGCCAGCAGACACAGGAAAAGATGCTCAATATCACTAATAACTAGGCAAATGAAAATCAAAGCTACAATGAAATGTCATCCTACCCTGGTCAGAATGACTAGTATCGAAAAGATGAGAAGTGACAAGTGTTGGCAAGGATGTAGAGAAAAGGAAACCCTCATGCACTGTTGGTGGGAATATAAATTGGTGCAACCACTGTGGAAAACAGTATGGAGGTTCCTCAAAAAATTAAAAATAAATACCCTAATCCCATTGCCAGGATTTACAACAGCCAACATATGGAAGCAACTCAAGTGTCCATCAATAGATGAATGAATAAAGCAAATGTGGTATATATATACAGTGGAATATTACTCAGCCATTAAACAGAATGAAACCTTGCCATTTTCAACAACATGGATGGCATTATGCTAAGTGAAATAAGTGAGACACAGAAAGACAGATGCCATATGATTTCACTTATAGGTAGAATCTAAAAAACAAATTAAACAAACAGGCTGTCAAATACAGAGAACTTGTGGTTGCCAGATGGGAGGTAGGAAGGAAGATCAGTGAAATAGGTGAAGGGGATTAAGAGATACAAACTTCCAGTTAGTTATAAAACAAATACGTCACAAAAACAAAAAGTACAGCATAGGGAATATATTCAGTCAGTAATATTGTTGTATGGAGTCAGATGGTGACTACGATTATCATGATGAGCAATAAATAATATACAGAATTGGCAAATCACTCTATTGTACACCTGAAACTAACATAACACTGTATGTCAACTACACTTCAATAATTTTCAAAATGTGTATAAATTGCTTTACCTTTGATAATTTTGACACTGTTAACTGAGTACAGTATATTAAAATATAAAATTGGCCTATGTAAACTCATGAGAGGAAATATGGTTAAGTCATATAGTCTTAATCCTACATTTAATTACTCTAAGTAGTTTAATTATTAAAGCTCTTTGCTGCTGTACAGCTCACCACACCAAAATAACTGCTCTCCCATATTACTGGAGTCCTTCATCAAAATGAAATGATTAAAAAAAAAAAAAAAAAGACTAGGAATACAACCTAAATAATTATGAAATAGAAAGTGCTCTACAAATGAACAGATATCCTAATCAATGAATTCAATGTCTTGGTATACATTATCACAGAATTAGGCTATTGAGCCTAACTCCACAAATACTCAGATCAGTGTGAGGAAGTATATTTCAAAGATAATTTTAAAGAATCTACATAATTTCTGGATAACATGAAATAGGTAGCTATGAAATATTTGATCAGAGAATTGTTCCAAATCAGTAATGTTCAACTGAGAGAAAACTATAAAAGTAGCAAGCAGCAAATATTTGTTTCTTGAAAAGCATACTCTTAAATGTGGCCATTATTATTTGAACTAAAGAGTATTAGGGGCACCTGGGTGGTTCAGTTGGTTAAGCATCCAGCTCTTGATTTCGGCTCAGGTCATGATCTCTCTGTTCATGAGATTGAGCCCCATATTGGGCTCTGCATTGATGGTGCAGAACCTGCTAGAGGTTCTCTTTTTCTCTGCCCCTCCCCTGATCACACTTTCTCTTTCAAGATAAATAAAAGAAACATTAAAAAAAATCTTTGATCTCAAAAGAGTATTAAGTTAAAATGTAAATAAGTAGATTTTCAACGATCTCAAGGAAGTTACTAAAATGGAGAACACTGAAAGAAACCATTAAATTTAAAAGGGAGACCACTAACTTCTCCATCCTGGAGGTAGGCAGAAGAAGCAAATGGTACAAAAAAGGCAAAGGAAAGTTTATTTTACACACACACACAGGAAAAAAACAAAACAGTGATCTGCAGAAGCTCTGAGGTACAGCTGGCATGAATTAAAATTTCCATTGTGAGCAATGTCAATCAGGAAACAGGAATCCAAAGTTGTTTTTTTTTTTTTTTTTAAGGAGAAAATATACATAGGAGAGAAAGACAAGGAAGACAGCTATTCAATCCACTAGTGGTACGATGGGTGTGGATTAGAGGTCAGGGGACAAGTTTTGAGCCCCAGCTTGGTGCCAGCCTGGCTGTGTATAGTTTCAGAAGTTCATTTCTCTGAGTCAGTTTCTTCAATTGTAAAATGAGAACACTGGATACATGACAGTTAGGATCTGTTTCCCCAACTCCAAAATCCTGTAACTAAATTTGACAGAGTATCTTGAGTCAAATTTGCCATTAATTTCTACCAAAACATTCAGAAAACCACTGTAAAAAGTAGGGAATGATGGAAGTTAATTCAAAACACAGCTTCAGTAATGAAAAAGATGTACACTCTGGTCACAAATATGGTATAATTTCAGTTAGTGGGGTCTTTTAAGAACTCATAAAAAGGCCACTGACTACATAAGATCTAACTTCCTGGATATTGTACCATCAAAACGAAACATATGACAAAATGTTTATGACATGTGCCTTTTTTTTTTTAATAAGTTGAATCTTAAAACAACTTATGTTTTTCCCTTTGCGATTTTTAGATTGTAACAAAGACATGTCAGGGACTATTACCCGAATTAAAATCACTAACATAGTTCTGGTTTAAGATAGTGGGATGTAATTAATTATACTAAAAGAGCTTCTGATTTGACCAACAAGCTAAGCATTTACTTTTAGGAAAGAGAAATAAATGTATTTATAGTGAATGCAAGGCAATAAATAAATGATTTGATGAATAATGGGCAAGCTACCTTATTAGAATTTAATCCCATTTTTAACTATTTTATAATATAGCCAAGTATCACACTAATCGTACCAATTACCGCAACACCATCGTGTTCAAAGTACCCACAAAATACATTCAGTGCACTCAAGATAGATTAAACTGATATGGTTCCTGGCTTCTTGTGTCTTATTACTTCCTAAATACCATTAGGCATTAAGAATAGATTTTTCCATGCATCATACATAGAACCAAACAGTCCCTGAGCAGCACAGTAAGCACAGCATGTGAGGCAATTAAAAGTGCAATGAAAGAGAACTGGACAGAGAAACTTGCTAAAAATTCAAAATATATTGCAAACAGGAAAAAAAATACAGAAGCTTGCACATAATTTTATTCTGCATAGCTTGGTACTTCAAGTCTATTTTAAGCCCTATAATAATTTAAATGGTTCAACCAGGAGTCCCATGGAAATTGCTTCTTGAAGACTATCGCTTTCTTTTATCCCCCTCTAGTCTCTGATTAGATATTTTCCTTGGATATTAGATCTGTTGCTTGAAGGTTTCATCTACTGAAAATTTTCTGTCATGCTGTAATTGTTTCCCATTCACTCCTGGCCCAGGACTTTTGCTGGTTTTAAGGAAAATAAAACAAAATCAGCCACACAAATGTTCTTTATCTGTAAGTCCCCTCATTTGTCTGGAAAGTCCACTAGGCAGACAGTAGTACTCAAGTACAGACTCATACCCTCTATTAAAATTACAGTAGTTGAAAAAAAAATGCCATTGGTTGAAATGTGAATATACTTCACATTATGGGACTGCACACTTAAAAATGGTTAAGATGGTAAATTTTATGATATGTCTATTTTACAAAAAATTTTCTAAGTAGAAAATGAATTTATAAATAAATATTGCAATATCATCCAAGGAAAAAACTACAGAAATTGAAAGCTACTATGATGCAGGGCAAGTATAGACACATAAAATTTGTAAAAGCTTTTCTAATGTTAATTTTGGAATTTATTTTCATTTTCCATACAAATCATTCTCAGCTTAAGCATTTAGAAATACTAGCTGAGACTTGGGTTTCTCATCTGTAACTGGGAAGAACAACAGTACAGATTTCATAGAGTTGTGCAAAGCATTAAATGACACAGGTCACATAAGGGACTTTATAAGTCCACAACAAGCACTTCATAAGCGCTAATCCTATTCTATGGTTATCACTGTGAAGATGATGATGGAGAAGTCAGTAGGAAATAGGAGATTGAGGAGTTAACAATTATCACTGAGTTTACAGTCTTCTAAATTCAACTGAGCATGTGTGATTTAAACCAACAGTTCTATCAACTACTGAACTATTTGTGATATGATGCTTATGTGGTAACACACGGAAATAAAGAGCTGACCCTACACTCTCCAGGTTACGAAGATCTCTACATCAGAAGAGAAGCTCAGAGCAGCACAGCATCCTCAGCCCTCCTTCTCTCTTGAAGCAGACACTGAAAGACAGGAGCCGTCTCCAGGCTGGGAGGTATGCTGACAAGCATAGCCATAGCAAGGACACAGGATGCCATTCACTCTTGAGAAAAAATTCTGTGATTTTTTTTTAATCCTTGAAAGGGCAACCAATACTCTGTAGTATGTAGCATGCAACGTGCAGAATAAAACTTTGCCAACTCTGAAACTGTTCAGGAAAAAAGGCCACAGAGTCCTGCTGGAAAATCTAGGATGCAACACACATAGTTTGCACTCTCTGGTGGTAAGAAAGCCGCCAGGTCTCAAAAGCACAGGCCAGGTGGGAAGAGTAGAGGCGAGGGACCACAAGATTCAGAAATGATCTCAAGTAAACCTTTTGGAATTGTAGTAAGTATTTTTCTCTGGAAAGACAACTGGAAATTTTTTTGTCTTTCATCATTGTGTTAAACCACAGTCATGAAGAATCAATGTTGTTCCTATCACACTACTAGAGCACAGACTTAGGAGCCCAGCTCCACCCACTAATTGGGTGATCCTGAGCAAATTCCTTAACCTCTTGCCATTTTCCTAAGTCATAAAATGAAGATGATTACAGGACCTACCTCATGGGGTGGTAGGGATGATTAAATCAGTTTATGTGTACATCGAGGCCTTAATGTGCAACACAGAGTAAGCAGTACATAATTCATAATTGCTATTTTTACCATGTGAAATGTGAGTCCTGTTTTTCATATAAAATATGAGAACACAAAGTTTCTCAAAGGATTTTTCATTAAAAGGAATAAAACTCACAAATTTAGATAGTTAACAGATACTAAAGAAAAAAAGACTTGAAATAAGGACCAAGTAATCAATTCTAGGACAGGAAATTCCTGTGCCTGGAGTGTCCACAACCTGTTTGTCTACAAGGCATACCTCAGTTCCCTGTGAGGCCCCTCTGAATCCTAAGAAACAATCATCACAGAGTCTTAGTCTTACTTCCAGCACTGCTAAAACCATAATGTATTACACAGAGTTGTTCTCAAGTCTGTTCCCTTTATTATATTTAACATATGTTTATTTATCCACTGACTGTCTACTCCCGATTGAATTTAAATTCCATGAGGACACGGAGTCTATGATTTACTTTGTTCACTACTATCTTCTTCCTGTCTAGAACAGTGCCTGCCATAGAAGATACTCAATATATATTTGTTAAAGTTCTTTAATATCTCTTTTCATCTTTATATACCCCATACTAGGTCATACTAAATGGACACTTTTTTTAAATGTTTATTTATTTTTGAAAGAAAGAGAGCGAGCACGCATGTGAGAGAGGGGAAGGGACAGAGAGAGGGAGACAGAAGATCTGAAGCAGGCTCTGCGCTCATAGCAGATTTGACATGGGGCTTGCGGGGCTTGAACTCACGAGCAGTGAGATCATGACCTGAGCCAAAGTCAGCCACTTAACCAACTGGGCCACTCGGGTGCCCCTGAACAATAATTTTTTTTTTGAGGGAGACAATGAGTAACAAGTATAGTCACTGTGTGCTCAGATTCTATGTTTTAGAATCGTTATCATTTTTCAGTAACTGGTAACATTATTTTATGCCTAGAAAGTGTGGGCATTTATATACATCTTTTATTTAATATTTATAACTTTATAAGGCAAATACGATTTCTATCTTAGAGATCATTATTTTAGTAAACTGAGAATAAGGAAGACTAACAAGCCTGTCCAAAGTCCTAGGGAGTCACAGCCAGAATGAAAATCCTGGTCCTGACTCCTAAGCTAGTGCTGTTAACCATCCTATGTGTTCACAGTGGCATACGGGTGAATGTAACATCTGACTAAAGTAAAATACGAAGGGAACAGCTGAAAGGGAAACCTGAGCCCTAGAAAATGGTATGTAAAGATCAGGCAGCCAATCCCCTTTCATGCGTCATTAACAAATTAGGCCTTTGGTACCAGAAGGAGGCAGCACACTTCCCAGCCCTCACTGGGAATAGCATGGCTTCTCTGGATCACTGCCTGGCTCCAAATGACACCCACACACAGGGCAGAGCAGTACAAAC
Source organism: Panthera tigris (assembly GCF_018350195.1). Taxonomy (NCBI): domain Eukaryota; kingdom Metazoa; phylum Chordata; class Mammalia; order Carnivora; family Felidae; genus Panthera; species Panthera tigris. Next base: position 50,221,874 of record NC_056667.1, on the reverse strand, counting down.
CATCATGCCTTGGGAAAACAGATTCTCAATACCTGTTGGTGTTTTTGATTCACTCTTTCTGCTCTAGGAAGGGCTATGACGGTCACCTACTGCCATGGCTCTCGAAGCTGACATCACAACCAAGTGAGGACTTCTACAAGACACCCACACACAGAGGCAGGGGAAGACGGGGCATGAAATAGCTCTGAAGAACGAATTTCTTCTTTAGACCAACATTGTTTCTTGAGTTATTATTCTGCTTTTAATTACATGGGAAACAGATACATAGCTAGACTGATATCCACTAACTTCCTGGAATACGTTCAGCATTTCACAAGATAGACGTAATTACCAGGTTTTGCAGTAAATCAGCTCTCTGTGGTTGTTTCATAAACACTTCGGCTATTTGTGAAATACTCATGAAAGGTAATACGACAAATATACCATTTACAGGATCTCCTCCTCCTCAATATTGCCTTCTAGTACAAAGCAGAAACATTTGTTAAAAGGGGAGCCACCCTATTAGAAAGCACCAACCAGCTGATGAGCATTTGCTCCCTGCCCTCTATTCTCTCTCCCCACCATTAGACACAATGGGATTTTTTTTTTTTTTTTTTTTTTTTTTTTTTTTTTTTTGCCAAATTCGTATTCCAGAGGAGCCATGAAATTCCCGTAAAGTTCAACATCAGGCCTGACTTAAGATCTTTGGGGCCTCCTGCTAACTTCATCCCCCTGCAGCTGCCTCGCTAAGGCAAGCTTTTGATCTGTACTATCTGGATTTCAAGCTGATATACACACAGCCTCTTTGATCTCTTATTAAGTGGCTTCTGGTCTCCTGATGCCTTTAGTCTTGCTGAACTGTGGTTTTTGGAAGTCAGTCATCATCCTGAGCACAGTACAAACTCCACACACCAGGAGTGGGCTCCCTTCATTCACCCACTTCGCAGGCTTGAAAAGCAATCTTTAAGCCATGAGAGAATTTCCCCACTAGCCACAATCAATCCACTCCATGAACACACTACTAAGAATTATTTTTCAAATGAAGCAGCTTAAAATGATTTAAAGGATACAGAACTTTCCCATAGAGGGAAAGGGAGCAAATCCTCTGTGAAAAGAAATCTTCACCCCAGTTGGCACTGAAGCTTACAGTACTTTGATGTTAATAAAAATAAATGTGGACAGGAATCAGGGATGAGCACAGAATAGCCTTTATCAGTCCCAAGTTCCATTAAGCAAAAGTGACCTTTAAATGCAGATGTGTGGTTTGTTCAACAGCAAGCTATAGGAGGATATATTTATGAGAACATGTATACGACCATTAGTAGCAGATTGATGGCATTTTTCTCAGTCTTACTGTCTTAATCCTACCTGGGTGAAGTAAACCCAAAGAACTCCTTTTAAAAAAAAAAAAACATAAGCAACAAAAGAAAAAATCAACAAGATATTGGTGTCCATGTTATGAGATCCCTTGAGCATGAAAGTGTAGCTATATAGTATATCCTCCGTGTCTTAGATTCTGGAATTAGTGTAGGTTTGTAATTGGCTTTTTAATATTACTAACATAGGCTGTATTATATGTTAAAATTATGTTGATACCTATCTAATTCTATATCTTAAAGTCTATGAACTAATCGCCTAATAAGAACACAAAGATACTGGACTTCCACAAGTTAGTGAACACTATGTATTCTTAACAGCATTCACCTAAAATAGCAAAAATTAAAATCCTTAATTGCTTCTCTTTATAAACTCAAGTTTTCTCATAAACAAGATTAAAACTGATAGAAGAAATAGGAATAGACTTTTGGGCACTAGCAGCATTGTATGAATATAAACCATTTATGCCCTTAGCTTCAAAAACCAATAAATTAATTACTGCCGGGATGCCTGGATGGCTCAGTCAGTTAAGCGTCCGATCGGAGCTCATGTCATGATCTCACAGTTCGTGAGTTCAAGCCCCAGGTCAGGCTCCATGCTGACAGCTCAGAGCCTGAAGCCTGCTTTGGATTCTGTGTGTGTGTGTGTGTGTGTGTGTGTCTCTCTCTCTCTCTCTTTCTGCCCCTCTCCCACTCACGTTCTGTTTCTCTCTCAAAAATAAATAAACATTAAAATTTTTTAAAGTAAATACAATTAATTACTGCCAATATAAAGTCGAAGAAAAATGAATAGTTATACATTGCTATCACTTATTAATCTGTCCATAGCATGGAAAATCATTAGCAAATTCATGAATTAGGCACCTGCTTAGACTTTGTTTTCCAGAGAATTATCTAATTAAAGAAATGACACTACATAAGAAGGCATCAATTTTAAGTAGTCTAAATACATAGGAGTCTCACAAATGGTTATATGCAAGCAATTTAGTAAAAATGTACCAAAATTTAAAAGATATGTGCTCTTTTGATGAGCAATTCTAGGAATTCATCCTAAGAATCATCCCCACATTTTTACAAAAGAGTATGACAAGGATATCCACTATAGCTACATTTGAAATGCCCACTAAATAGGTACAGGAGATTGGTTAAATAAATTACTATACATCAATAATAATATACTATGCGGTTATTAAAAAGAATTACATAGATCTATAAATACCAAAATGAAAGAACATATAACTGAGATAAAACACAATGTGCTTAAAGTATGTTTGACATACTCCATTTATATGTAAAAAAAATTTTTTTTAAACTACTACTTTTATTACTTTGTATGTATAATATATCTCTGAAAAGATAGACAAGAAAAACAGGAGTTTTTATCTAGGAGAAGTGAAGGGACTATGGTCAGAGGTAGACTTACTTTTCACAGGATACCTTTATGTACTTTGAATTTTTATGCCATATGTATGTATCACTTATTTTAAAAACATTCCTTACGTTCAGAGGAAGTCATTCTGTTGCACATATAAGAAAAAAGCCAATTTAGGGGCACTGAGTGGCGCAGTCAATGGAGTGTTCAACTTTGGCCCAGGTTATGATCTCACGGTAAGTTCGAGCCCTGCGTCAAGCTCTGTGCTGACAGCTCAGAGCCTGGAGCCTACTCAGGATTCTGTGTCTCCTTTCTCTCCCTCTCCCCTTCTCACATTCGGTCTCTCTCTTTCAAAAATAAATAATAAACATTAAAAAAATCTAGAATAAAGCCAATTTAATGCCAAATACATGAAATTTACACAATCTCTTCCTATAACTTTTTAAATCTTTTAAAGAGAATTCATCTAATGGAGTTAGGAAAAAGTCAGGCAAAAACTACATACTAAGTTTTTCTAACAAACACTAAGCCATACCATATCCAAGACTCAGCAATACTATAGTCATTCATATTCATACTCTTTGGGCTTTATAACCCATTTCTTCTGTTAAGAAAAATTAATCTTTTTTTTATACAGAGGAATATTTTCACTATTATTTTTAACGAATCATCATTCATCTTTGGTCTTTCAAACAACTTTTTAAAATATTGCTAACAGTTATTTATGTGTGAATCACCTCTCAATGGCTGTGCTATTATGCTTTCTATTTTTATCTATCTTAGAGTCTGAGATAAACCCAAAGTCTTTTAAAAATATCGGCTTTGGCAAAAATTGAGTCTGTCCATACCAGGAGGGGAGAGAAACGAGGACTGGGATGTGGGAGGAAGGAGAATTATTGGTTAATAAATTTTACCTTCTAAATCACTGAAATTCAAAAGTACTAAGAATGGCAATATCATGGCTAATGTTCAAAAATTGGCTAATGTCAAACATTTCCAGTGAATTATAATCGTGAGGGGTTATTCGAAGTTCAACATAAATCAAAACACCAGAAAATATCCACTTGCCGTCTTTAATACATAAGGTCAACCTAAGGTGAAATCCACATGATTCTAAATTTATTTCAAGATTTTTGGTAGAAATTAAAAATTACAGACTCATACTACTAATAATTGCTTCATTATTGAACACTAGCCCACAACAAATTAGTAGCACTAATTTAGGATACTTAAATTTGTAATTATTTTCATTGGAAACAATAAACACTAGCTCTTAGAAAATGTGTATGAGGACACTATATTAATTTTTAATACTTACTAAACTTCCAGATAAGCATTAAAAATGAGAATACTATCTAGCAACTTGTCTTTAAGATATGAAATTTTTTTGCAAGCTGGAAAAACAGGAAGATCTGCTGTAATAAATTTAGTCCAAAGATCTCCTGTAATAAAATGCATGCATCATGAAAGGAACAGCATAATATGGTAGCTAAAAGCATAGATTCTGGGAGCCAACTGCTTGAGTTCAAATTCTAGTTCTGCCACATACTAGCTGTATGAACTTGGACTAGTTATGTAACCTCTCTGTGCCTCAGGTTCCTCACTTCAAAAATGAGGATAATAGCACCTACTCTTGGGACACCTTGGTGGCTCAGTCAGTTGAGCATCCAACTTAGGCTCAGGTCACGATCTCATGGTTCATGAGTTCAAGCCCCGTGTCGGGCTCTGTACTGACAGCTCAGAGCCTGGAGCCTGCTTCAGATTCTGTGTCTCCTTCCCTCTCTGCCCCTCCCCTGCTCATGCTCTCTCTCTCTCTCTCTCAAAAATAAATAAACATTAAAAAAAAAAGTCATGGGACATCTGGATGGCTCAGTTGGTTAGGCGTCTGACTTCAGTTCAGGTCATGATCTCATGGTTCGTGGGTTTGAGTCCAGCATTGGGCTCTGTGCTGACAGCTCAAACCCTGGAGCCTGCTTCAGATTCTGTGTCTCCCTCTCTTTTCACCTCCACTACTCATGCTCTGTCTCTTTCTCTCTCTCAAAAATAAATAAAACATTAAAAAAATAAATAATAATAGCACCTAGTCCATAGGGTTCTTGCAAGGAATACGTATGTAAAACAATCAGAACAATGCCCAGCAAACAGTAAACACTCAGTAAACGTTAGCGATTATTACTGGATTTGTATTAGCTTTAGTTGTATTAATATTAGGATTAGTATGAGTATTAGTACGATTCCAAGGAATAAAGACATTACGCGATTGAGACAAAGATAACTCGAGCACAATATGTAAACCACATCTAGAAACTGGCAAGAAATTATACCATAAAAAATTATAAAAAATTTCTGAAGTTTTATATTGCTTAGAAACAGAGTATACAGTTAAGCCATTATATTCATGTTCTTGATAAATTAGGCACATCACTGTTTTCCATGGCACTATCTTACAAGATATAATATTATAGTGACAAATGACCCTTCTAACATGGTACACATATAGGACAGGATTTTAACTAGCCACTACATGGAGTAGTGCCTAGAAATATTTGAAACTAATAAATATCCTACCTCCATTCAAATCCCAGCCAATAAAGCTAGTATCACTTTATCTTAAAATCTAATGAGGAGGCTTACCACCTGAATCACATTTACGATGTCTTCCCTGTCACTATCTCCTTTTGCTTTGTCCCAATCTGTTTTAAATGGCTTTCATGAAAATGTATTTCCACTTTGCATTTCCAGACTTTCACCTATCCAGGAAGCCACCCCATAGTTCCATGGCCAATTCAGCATCCTTTATCTGCTCGCTCATCTTTTCCTAAGGTTCAGTTCAATTTATGTAAAAAGCAAATTGCTGGCCAATAATCCACAATTGGATAATTCACATATGGTTTATCAAGAGTTGGCTGCATTTTAGAATATAATTTTACAATTAAATTTAGACTTCACTAAACAAAGGCATCTACTTATTAATTTTCCTAAATAGATGGCTAAAAATTGACAGGGTACAAATATATTGTAGTATGGCTATATATTAAAGGACAATATCAAGACTTCTGTAGTTTATTTTCTAAGTTGGATGATTATCGATATTCATATACCCATCGTAATGTTAACATTTCCCACTTCTTTACACATTAATTTACTTAATCCACACCAATCTTTGAGCTAGACATTATCCCCATTTTACAGATGAAGAAATTGCGTAAGTACCAGTACAACAGATGCTGTATATCATTTAGTCAGGTTCTTGAGAAAGTTCTTACTATTCTAGAGAAAAACTGGTGAGAAATTACTATTGCAAAGTAAATTTTCAATCTCTTCAATATTGCTAATGCAGTCCTTTACCACCGGGAAGCTCTCCCACTGTCCTAAAACTTTCCTCTGGTGGCCAAAATGTTTCTACGGTATTCTTATTCTAAATGTACTAAGAGGGAGAATGGGATGGGGGTGGGTTTGCATTGGTCCTATTCAGCTACCTAATAAATTCATACAGGATATATTAAATACAATAATAGCCAGGAACATGGCCTTTCATGACTTTTGCTACACCTTCACCTGGCCTTGCAAAAAATGTTTGAACTTTAGAATTTATTACCTAATTACAACAAGAGACAATATAACCAATTAATTAACTTGCCCCAAACCAAATTTTAAATTGTGTTTATGTGTCATCTAAATGTCATAGTGTTTAATAGTTCTACATACCACTGACAAATGGTGAAAACGTGCCGAATACAGCTGTAAGTAAATGGACTTAAGAAAAAAGTTCAGTTCAAGATTGAATGTTTTTTCTCCCAAGGGTTAGCTACAGAAGTAAATAAGCTGAGCACTTTAATATGAATCAAAGTAGCATTTCAAAAATGAAATATTTTTCCATCAGTTCTCTGAGAAGCACAAAGGCAAAAGGAGTATCTAACACTTCTTTTGCAGCAAAATTACTTTATATAATTTGTAGAGAAATGTCTGTATATGTAACGATGATTATGAGGAAGATGGGGGAAAAACCTAGAATTTTATTTTATTTTTTAAGTTTATTTTGAGAGAAACAGAGAGAGAGAGAGAGAGAGAGAGAGAGAGAGAGAGAATACACAAGTGGGAGAGCAGCAGAGTGGGGTGGGGGGAGGGGGGAGCAGGGAGGGAGAGAGAGAATCCCAAGCAGGTTCCACACAGTGAGCGTAGAGCCCAATACAGGGCTTGAACTCATCAACTGTGAGATTATGCTCTGAGCTGAAATCGAGAGTCAGACACTTAACCGACTGAGCCACCCAGGCAGGTACCCCTCATTGGCATTTATATGTAAGCGTTTTTTTTTCTGAGAGATAGAGAGAGAAAGAGACAGAGAGCGTGCACGCTAGAGCGAGCATAAGCAAGGGTGGGACAGAAAGAGAGAGGAGAGAATTCTAAGCAGCAGCCTCCATGCCCAGCACAGAGCCCACATGGGGCTCAATCTGACAACTGTGAGACTACGATCTGAGCCAAAATTAAGAGTCCAATGCTTAACTGATTGAGTCACCCAGGTGCCCCTAGAATTTTATAAATAAAAATAAATTTCAAAAAACCAAAGTATGCTACATGTCATACCTACAGGAATGTGGTGAAGAAAGAAATTTTCCATATTTGGAACTATTTTTAAGTGTAAAGCTCAGAACTGCTAAAAGAATTCTTCTGTTAACTAGAGGTTAAATTCTTAAGGACTATCAAACTTTTCTTTCTATCCTTTACTGAAGTTTGGTTTGGTTTTTATTTCTGAAACACTTCTCTGCTTTAACATGGGCAATATTCGAAATATAAAGCTTGCAGATAATGTCATTTAAGAGGGTAAGCATGACCATTTTAATACCTTATGTAATAATGCAAATACATATAGCTCCAAGGATAATGGAAATGTACCTGAATATCTAACACTACATCTGAAAGGTGTTTTCTAAACTAAATGCTAATGATCAAAATGGTAAACAATAAATTTCGTTGGATGTGTTCATTTAGTTCCAGTTAATTTTGGCTAACCTAGAGGTGCCTGCGTGGCTCTGTCAGTTGAGCGTCAGACTTTTGATTTCTGCTCAGGTCATGATCTCATGGTTTGTGGGTTTGAGCCTTGCATTGGGCTCTGCACTGTCAGAGGGATTCTCTCTCTCCCTCTCTTCCTGCCCCTCCCCCACATACACACACATGCACTCTCTTTATTCAGTTTAAAATATTCTGCAAATATTTATCATTTACCATATGGTAGGTAATAAGGATATACAGGGGAAGAAAAATTGAGGTAGTACCTAAAATTTGTTTTATATATCCTTATATTAACCAATAATATAAGCTTCTAGAATCTTACAGTATTGATATTTCTTGATAAAAATATCTCCCCAATTATGCATTATTTAGAATCAGCAAATCATAATTCAGTAATATTCCAAAGAAAAGTTCTAATAACAGAGAGGGTTATCTGGCATAGAAATATGCCAGCAAAAATGAACAATCTATTTCAGTAATCTTAAATCATACTGCCTAAATATGGAATTTAATGTTCTTACATAATGCTCAAAGTATTTTTCTTTTAATCTGTTCCCGAATGCCTTATTATATTAAAAAAATTGATTTTTATATCACTTGGCATTTTATGTGCTTTGATAGAGTACATTTTGCTTTATTAAACCACAATGTGTTTAGGCAGCACTAAAGTATTAAAATATGCATCTTAAAAGTGAAGAGCTTTTTTGCCAACAGTTCTAAATTCCCCATGATAATCAGAAGGTCTAAAAATACTGTAAACTGGTAAACTGATACAACATATAGATAGATGTCTTATTGGGATCTTTCACACACACCTCCTCCCAAATACATTAGTGACTTGACTCTAATTATAATCGGAGTACATATAAATAAATGTCATGTGTCCTATAGTAAATACAAATACATAATTTCATCAAGAACATTTCTGTTAACAGAAAAGCAAAACAATAAAAACCTTCATGTGAAGGGGAGAGAGAAGAGAGAATTAGGAATGAATGACTATCATGTGGATGGGGTTTCTTTCTGCGGTGATGAAGTGTTCTAAAATTAAGACTGTGGTGATGGTTGCACAACTCTGAATATACTAAGAACAACCAAATGTCATGCCTGAAATGCATGAATGTTATGGTATGTGAAACATATTTCAATAAAGCTGGGGAAGGGGCAGCTGGGTGGCTCAGTCAGTTGAGTGTCCAACTTTGGCTCAGGTCACGATCTCACGGTTTGTGGGTTCGAGCCTCGTGTTGGGCTCCATGCTGACAGCCCAGAATCTAGAACCTGATTCAGATTCTGTGTCTCCTTCTCTCCCTGCTCCTCCCCTGTTCTCTCTTTCAAAAATAAATAATATTTAAAAAAAAATTTTTTTTTAAGCTGGGGAAAACAATCCCTCCATCTAAAAAAATTCTTGAAGGGTCACCTAGGTGGCTCAGTTGGTTAAGCATTGGACTTTTGATATCAGCTCGGGTTGTGGTTTTGCGGTCGTGAGGCTGAGCCCGTCATCGGGCTCCACACTGACAGAGAGGAGCCTGCTTGGGATTCTCTCTCTCTCCCTCTTTCCCTGCCCCTCCTCTGCTCACATTCTCTCTCTCTCTCTCTCTCAAAATAAATAATTTAAAAAAATTTTTCAAGCTCCAGTTTCTAAAAGCATCCATGGGTATAAAACTATTGCTTCCCTCACTATTCAATTATTATATCACCCATCATTTTATTCACTAAGAAAGCTACCAGTTGCAAAGGTAACAATGGGAATTTTAACACCTGTCTTTGGATGATAGCATTATACATCAAATCATTCAGTTTTCCCTAGTGGGTGCCTTAAATAATTACTTTTTCACATACCTTTAAAACAAACAAATCCCTCCAGAAACTCAATATAGATTTTTATACCTGGTAATCCAAAATGCTGAATCCCAAGCCTTTATGATCTTTTACAAGTTCAACTATCTTGACTTCAGGAGACCATAATGCTAATTCCCCATCATCATCATCTTCAGTATGGACATCTACACTGTGGTCAGCCTGAAACACCAAAGAAGATAAATGCTTCAAAACATTGTCCTTTCAATTCTGAAAAGAATTAACATATCAGGAATCTCATAGCTTCTTCTCAAACTGGGAATTCTCTTTGGCATGCATAGTTTATAATCTTTTCAAAAGGAGCATGCGCTGGGGTACACACACTCTAGGATAAGATCCTCAAGAAAATTCAAGTACTTAAAAATGCAGGCTGCTCATACAGTTGGATTTTTTTTTAAATGTAAGTAACTGTTTCATTCAAAATATTGACACTGACCTCTTATACTTCAATGAGGTCTGTCATCCCATTAGAAGCATAAAAGGAAAAATATGTGATTTAAGAAAAAATGTAAATATCATACAAAGTCAAAGTTTATAAGATATTTAAGTAGCAATACCTGAATTCACAGTTACAGTGAGAGACAGAAAGATGCCAACAAAGAGAGAGACTAGTGTAAGACAAAAGGGAAACCACTTCTGTTGGCTCCTGGAAGTTAAGAAAAACTTCACTAGAAAAACAAAGTGGGAAAAACCCCAAGTCCTTGTGAATTGTGAAGGTCTAAATACCAGATTAAAAAAAAAAAAAATCACTGAGTTGAAATAAAGAAAATCTGGTCTTGGATGGAGGACGTAAGCCAGCAAAACTATTCGATACAGAGATCCTTGGTTATTTTCCTTGACTTCACACTCCTGACTATTGCAGACTCCTTCCCTCCTTTCAGGTAAAAGAGTCACTGCTATAGGGAATTCTAGGAAGCTAAATCATAGTGGGTCAATGAGTCAACTACACAGAAGGAGAGAAGCTGCTTTCAGTTTTCAATACTATTTATAGCATGGTATTATTTTTTATATGATCTATCTTGCTCAAAATACTCTGAACTTCTACCTGAAGCTCAAAAATTATCTTCTTTTTCTTTGTAGCAACTAACAAAATGACAGGCTAGAATGGAAATTCTGTGTGGGCTACCATGGAGTTTACCGATGGTTATCTGCTCAGCCCACAATACAGCCTGGCGTGCACTAGGCACTTGATAAATATTTGTTCAATACATTAACAAATCATCCATCTTTGCATTTCCCTTGAAACTTTCTAAATAAAGCTATGGACTAATTTTTCAAAGTAGACTTCTTAAAACTTTGGGTGTTCTTAGTAAATAAAATCAAAGTGCATCGTTCCTATGAATGTAATTTTGAGTGACTTGCATAAGAAAATCCATTTAATGAAATCAAAGGGAGGAGGCCCCTCTAATGTGGAAGAGCAAGGCACCAGAGCAAGTACAAAAACATTTTTAAAGTTAGGGTTGGTCCAGATCTCAAACTGTCCCCACAGGACATGGAAAGTCAATACTCAATTCATGGTGGATTGAATCGAAACATGGGAACAATTTCTGGGTTCTTGAATTACAAAACTTGAATTAGGGGGATTCACTGAATCAGTAACCTCTGTATATATCAGTCTGATGTGAGGAAATGATATTTAAAAAGAAAACATTATACCTTCCAAAAAAGTAAAGTTCCAATACCTAATACGATGTGATTGATGTTTTGCTGTGCATTTAATATCCTCAATGATTAATGAGCATTAGAATTTTGGCTAAGTTGTCTAACCAGATAAGGTTTAAGAACCTAAGATGATATAGGGATAAATGGGAAAAAAAAAAAACAAAGACAGATGGAAAAGAAAGCCAGGATTTTAAGAAACCGCATACACTTATAAAACCTAAGCTTACAGAAATTTCAAGGCATCTAAGGTATGTAGGATATTATACTCCAACCTGAGATATATCACTCTGATAGAATCAATTCTGCCTAACTCTGTATTTACAGAATAGAAAGCAATCAACTAATGGGCAGCAAGGTTGACATTTAGAATAATTCAAAGCTGTTGTTTACCCATTGTGGTAAAGGATGACAGATGGGAGCACAGAGTCAGCAAGCTGGGTTGGTGATTTACACACCCTGTAAGATTTGATTAAAGGCATTTTTATCAACCTTTAGAGGTAAGCCCTCATCCACACTGAATTTTAGTACAATAGTAAGAATCACAAAAGTGATTCGAGTCTCTTCTTTGAAATAGGTTTTACCAAAGATAAACATTAAAAAAAAAAGATTGTCAATCAATAATCAATAATGGGTGGGGCAATTCTTGTACACCCAGTACAGAATAAAAACACTATGAGACACAAATTAATTTTAAGATATGGCTTAAGCGGGAGCGGGGTTGTCATGTCGCATGAAAGACTTTGTGACCTATGACGGTGCTAGCCTCTTACATACTTTAGGAAATTAGTAAACAAAGATGGGTGGACTGGAAGAGTCAAGAGCTATAGTTAACTTTTCCTGAGCACTTTCCACGTGGAAGGCATTGCACTAAGAACTGTGCACATAGTATTTCATTTCCTTCTCACACAAACTGATGAGGGTGGTAAGTACTATAAGGATCTCCAATTTTCAAAAGAAGATGAATATTCAAAGGAAGTTATCTGCTCCAAGATTCACAATCATTAAGTGGCAGAGGCACAGTTAGAGTCCATATATGTTGAAATTCAGACCACAGGCAGGTAAAAGAAAGGCTCTGTGTATGTAAACTGGTGTTAATAGAATTATAATCTGTAAGAGTCTGGAAAGGGGGGAGGGGTAGGGAAAGCGGCATGAAAGATGAGGTTACAAATGGCATAAAATGGCAAAGCATGTGCTTAAAACTGTTTTCATAATCACAATGTTCTTTAAAATAAAAAAAAAATTAAAAAACAAAACAAAACAAAAAGAGTACCAAGAGCACAGAAAATGTTATATTCTTCTCTGACCTTCTGAAGGCTTTTATAGCAATTTTTACTCACTTCAAAACCGGTCATAGATCTTCATATTTTTAAGGCTCTGAAAAAGGGAAGTCCATTAGATATTTAACACTCATCACCATCTTAAACTTAAGATGAACTGAGTTGAACTGGGATCCAGAAGTAATGAGCCCAGGAAATTACTAAAAAAAAAAAAAAAAGTTCTCTAAAATCAAAGTGCATGCATGTTAATATCTCCACCATTTCAAGTTAAAAAAATTAAAAAAGGAAGAAAAAAAGTTTTATGATGTTAAATGAAAAGTAACAGTTTGAAAAGCTATGCATTGTTGCCTGTGAGTGCTACTTTAGTCATATAAAAGAGGGAAGAAGTGTCTCCCCTCCCTTCCTATCCAAATACACTCTCCAGGGCATCCTGGATGAACGGGCATTCCTATGGGAACCGCATATGGGAACCATATTCAGTTAGTACCTCTATCTTGGGAAGAGAGGCTTCAGTGGTCCTTGGTTCATCTACAGAGGCTTCATCATCAAAGAGTCGTCGACAGCAAACCAAGGTAAAGGGAGGCGGCACTTCTTTGAGAAAGGAGACTGCTTCTCGGCGAGATTTCCCATAGAGCTGCACACCATTGACCTAGAAAGTCAAGGGACAAGTCAGAACTGAGTAGGCCCCAATGAAAAAACCAAAGTCCCATGCTTACATCAGAATCAAAACAGTATTATTTTATTTTTCCTATAAACAAAGGGTTTAAATGTATTCACGTTATTTTAGCAGTAACCAAACATAAAAAACTAATGCATAAATGTACAAAACTAAATGCATAAAAATTAAAGCTAAACCTTGACTGAATTTCAGTGAACAAAGTATAACGTGTGAAGATTACAAGTGATGTGCCTAATTTTTCACACCTCCATGGTTTCTCTTTTCTAGACTCCGATGTTGAATTCTATCATCTACACATCTCTCTTTAAACATTAAACATCATCGATAACCTTTCTAAGATGGTCTCCTTGTGCTTTTTCATTTCATAAAAATACCACTAACAGATATTAACACTAAATTTAAGGCTAAAATTAAAACCTGCTCAGCTTATAATGTGTAGGTAACAAAATCTAGGATACTCAGCTGTCAAAATTTTTTTTCACATGCCATAAACTAGAAAATCCTAGAAAAACCCTGTCGATCAAAAAAGAAATACGTATAAGTGTGCCTCTATTCTATTCTTACATGCTCTGACATAGCCATCAAGTACAGGAAGTGTGCCAGTTTTCCAACTGCTTTTTGTGTGTCCCATGTGTTTAAGTTGCTTTTTTTTCTTCTTTCTTTATTTTTGAGAGAGGGAAAGAGAGACAGAGCACGAGTGGGGGAGGGGCAGAGACAGAGAAACACAGGATCTGAAGCAGGCTTCAGGCTCTGAGCTGTTAACACAGAGCTCGATGCAGGGCTCAAACTCACAGACCATGAGATCACGACCTGAGACGAAGTCTGATGTTTTACCGACTGAGTCACCCAGGCGCCCCTGTGTGTCCCATATGTTTAAAAGAACAAAAAGATAACCAACTACTCCTTACTAATGCTTAGTGCTTACCACCAAAAAATTTCCTAAATTTCCTATTTTAGTGCATAGTCACAATATTTTACACCAAAGATGATTTAGAAAGATAAACCTATTCTAACTTTTTATATATATGACCTAAGCTCCAGGAGCTCTCCCAGTTCTGATTAAATGCCACCAAAAGCTGACCTGTCTGCTACTCCCTCAAAGCTGAGGCATGAATACATCCAGGCATCAAATCATCTTTTCACATCTGGACTGGACTCCTACCTTCCTGGGAGGGTTCCGCAACATTATTAGTTTTAAAGATATCTCTGGTCTGGCATTAATTTCTGACAGGTGCAGTGTTAATGTCCACATAACTGGAGGGGCTGACTTCCTGGGAGAAGAAACCTTTGCACAAAATCTGTCATTCTCAGACAATATGACACTGTGAGTCGTTGGAAGTATCTCATCAGCAGCTGCCCGAGCCCCAAGTCAATCGTCCCTGGGAACTACTCTCAGGCCTGCAACATACAAGTACTTAGCGATCAGGCTGGACGCCATCTCTCTGCCTCCTAATTATTTACAGAGAAATCACCACCTAGTAAAGAGACCCATATGTGCTTCAGGGAGCTAGTCCTAGTAGGAAAGTAAATACCATCTCCCAAGACTTTATGACTGATGAAAGGGAGCCAGGGGACAGCAAGTTCAACAGCTAATAAAGGTTTTTCCTTGGAAGAACTGACAGTCAACCTTCACAGGTCATATCATGTCCACAGTGCCAACTGGTGCCACAAACACAGGAAGTTCTAAAATCACCCAAATGGGTAGTACCCTGTAATGGAAATAAAGCAAGCCGATATAACCAAAGCAGGAATTCTACCCACATGCAAGTATTAGTTTGTGTTTCACATTACTTCAACAAATTAGAAAATCACTTTTCAGGTTTTTATCTTGGAGTACATTTAAATATTTATTTAGCTCATTATTTATTCATTTGAATTGTCTCCAATTATTACAGCAGGTGCCTGGTAGTCCTCCTCACTACTCTCTACTGCTAAAGGGATTGGTCACATTTCCCATTACCAATTCCTATCTAAGAGGATTTATGGCTGCTGTAAATAGCTGCTCTGGGCTGAGACTTGGCACAATGTTCTAACCCCAAAGCACATTTGTGTTTCTGGTTTTAAGCTCTAAGGAGTATGCTACATTACACACACACACACACACACACACACACACACACACACACACAAAGTTCAAGAGTTTATTGGCTAACTTTAGACAGCTTTTTTTTTTATTTCTATATTTGATTATTCAGAATAAGCCAACTTTTATTTTAGAGTTCACAGTATTTCTCTAGGCCCTCCAAGTGGAGACCCTCTTAAGTGGCATCAAGTCTTAATTACTCAGACTTTGTGATTAGAAAACACACACACATACACATTTGCAGAGTACATAATACTGTACAAGTATTGTCCCACTGCATTACCTCATTCAATCCTCATTCATCTTATCCCATCAAGATTGTTTATGCCTTTTCACAGTGATAATACTGCCAAGATCTCACCGTGAGATTATGCTTTCAAGTTTACATGGATGAACGTAGCCACTGTGGAAAACTGTATGAAGGTTCCTCAAAAAGTTAAAAATAGAAATACACTAGAATCCAACAATGGCACTACTGGATATTTACCCAAAGAATACAAAAACACTAATCCAAAGGGATACATCTACCCCCATGTTTACAGCAGTATTTACAATAGCCAAATTATAGAAGCAGCCCAAGTGTCCATAGACTGATGAATAAAGATGTGGTATACATACAGTGGAATATTATTCAGCCATAAAAAAGAATGAAATCTTAGGCAATGACATGGTTAGAGCTAGAGAGTATAATGCTAGGCAAAATAAGTCAGTCTGAGAAAGACAAGTACCATATGATTTCACTCACATGGAATTTATGGAACAAAAGAGCTAAGAGGAAAAAAAGAAAAATCAAGAAACAGACTCTTTAAAAAAATTTTTTGTTAATGTTTATTTTTGAGAGAGAGCAAGTGAGCGAGCACAAGCAGGGGAGGGGCAGAGAGGGAGACACAGAATCCAAAGCAGGCTCCAGGCTCTGAGCTGTCAGCACAGAGCCCCATGCAGGGCTCGAACTCATGGACCGTGAAATCATGATCTGAGCTGAAGTTGAATGCTCAACTGACTGAGCCACCCAGGGGCCCCAAGAAAGAGACTTTTAAATATAAAGAACTGATGGTTACCAGAGGGGAGGGGGGGGGGGAACGGGTTGAATAGGTGAAGGGGATTAAGGAGTGCACTTGTCTTGAGCACTGAGTGATGTATGAATTGTTGAATCACTATACTGTGCACCTGAAACTAATAAAACACGGTATGTTAAAAAAAAAAGTTAATATTCCATTACATCCTTACAAAAACCATGGTGAGGTAGGCATCTATTGATGAAAAAACAATTCTCAAAAAAGTTGACATGTCAAAGGACACATGGTGAAGCTGTGGCAAATTCTAAACCAGAACAGCTCTTCTGACTTCAAACCTATCTTTCATTCCCTATTTCCAGTTTCTTCACCAGAAAACTATACTTAAGAAAGTATACTAACTTACTATACCACATTCTGTTTTATAAGAGGAAAGGCCCATGGGATTCTAATCTTGGCTAAAGCTCAGAGGACTCAGCTGATGGCCAGAATCATGTACACTTGCTCCATACTTGCCAATATTTCTTTATCACCTACCATATACTAATAGTGAATCATACTTAATGTCATACACTAAAAATGGTTACAATGGCAAATTCTGTTATGTATATATATTTTTTTCTTGGAGAAAAAGTAATTTATTATATATTTTTTAAAATCGTAATTGACAAAACACTGTATGTTAACTACACTGGAATTAAAAATTTTTAAGTTGTAGTTGATATACAACATTACATTAGTTTAAGGTGTACAACGTATGTATCTTTCTCACAAAAAAAAGAGAGCATCATACTGATTTTTACTAATTCCACTTCTCTCCAAACAAAAATCTCTCATTTCTCATACCTAAAAACTACATATTATAGGGGCACCTGGGTGGCTCACTTGGTTAAGGAGCCGACTCTCGGTTTTGGCTCAGGTCATGATCTCATGATTTGTGAGATCAAGCCCCATGTCTGGCTCTGCACTGACAGGACAGAGCCTGCTTGGGATTCTTTCATCCTCTCTCTCTCTGCCTCTCCCCCACTCAGGCACGATCTCTCTCAAAATAAATTTAAAAAAAAACATAGGGGTGCCTTGTGTGGCTCAGCCAGTTAAGCATCCGACTTCAGCTCAGGTCATGATCTCACGGTCTGTGAGTTTGAGCCCCGCATTGGGTTCTATGCTGCCAGATCAGAGCCTGGAACCCGTTTGGATTCTGGGGCTCCCTCTCTCTCTGTCCCTCACCTGCTCGTGCTCTCGAAAATAAATAAAACATTAAAAAAATAAAATAAAAACTTTAAAAATAAATAAATAAAAACAACACAAAAACAAAACCAAAACCCACTTCATATTATAGAAATGGTCTGCAGGGGACCCTGGGTGGCTCAGTCAGTTAAGTGTCCGACTTCGGCTCAGGTCATGATCTCATGGTTCATGAGTTTAAGCCCCGCATCAGGCTCTGTGCTGACAACTCAGAGCCTGGAGCCTGTTTCAGATGCTGTGTCTCCCTCTCTCTCTCCCTCTGTCCTTCCCCGGCTTATACTCTCTTGCTCCCAAAAATAAATAAACATTAAAAAAAAATTAAAAAGAAATGGTCTCCAATCTCCAGATTATCATGTGCGGTATCCATAAAGATATACTACATGCCCTGACAATCAGAAGAGAAAGATATGACCTCAAATACCAAAACAAAAACCAAAACAATAAGCAAAGAAAAACCCTGAGTCATGTAAGTAAAACCTAAGGGCATTAATCTGCAGTAAGCATCTCAGTATGATTACTTGAGCACTTCTAAAAATAAGCAATTTACTACATCTTTTTTTTTTTTAACTTTATTTATTTTGAGAAAGAGAGAGGGATAAGGAAAGAGAGCGCACACAAATAGGGGAGGGGCAGAGAAAGAGAAGGACAGAGGATCTGAAGTGGGCTCCGTACTGATAGCAGAGAACCTGACACAGGGCTCCGGCTCACAAACTGCAAGATCATGACCTGAGAGGAAGTCAGATGCTTAACCATCTGAGCCCTCCAGGTACCCCATAACTTACTACATCTTAAAACAGGACTCCAACATCTTGCCCTCCCTTGCTTATGACAGAATACAACAACCAGTCATAGCAGCTTTCCCTCTGACCTCAACAGTCCAGAATTCCCAACATTCTTCTCCAGGTGGCCAGACACTGCTAAAAAATGCAGTTGCATTGAACAACAAACTTACTTGCTACCCTTGTCATTTCACTTTGCATAAACATAAACTTTAGAAAGAAATCTCTAAAATCAAGGCCCATGGGAGTCTAATCTTGACTAAGGCTACAAGGTTGATTCCATTAAGCTCAACTGAGGGCTTCCTGTGGTTTCTAACTCTTGGGAGAACTCTCTTTTACATAGCCTTCTCTAAGTGTGACTATTCCCCACATCCCCCGCCCTCCACTAACTTTTTTTTGGAGCTTAGGAAGTAGTGTGATGTATTTGAAAAAAGTGAAATGGGAGTTAGAAGACATGAACTAAAGTCATCATGCTATAAGGATATAAGTTGGAAATAATCAATGACTTATTTTCTTGTCTGTAAAATTAGGGGATTCAATATTGTTTGGTTTTTTTGTGTTACCTATAGAACTGTCCAATTTAACAAAATCTCTCAAGAAAGTCTTGTCAAAGCAGTAGTGCTGTAGAATTGCTCTAAATGAAGACAGGCTGGGGAGCCTGAGTGAGCCCACTGAGGCTGCCATGTTGTGTGAGCAAATCCCAAGGAGACCATATAAATACCACTCAGTAATACATAAGCCTGAAGTCATCCAGCTAGCTTAATTCTTATTAGAAATAACCAATAAAACTTGCAAATGAACGGGACCATATACTGCAAACAAGGTGTAGGGATTCAAATCTTTAAAAAAAATTTGCTAAAACAAAGAAATTATGCTATAAAACTAAAACAGGCCATTAGCCTTTTTTCTCAATGACTTAAATAAGCACTCAAAAGAATATCTCAGGACTTCCAAATGACAGGGAAAATGAACTGTCATTACACAGGCTGTATTTTTCTTTGCCTTCATTTTATTTCATTTTTTTTCCAGTTTTATTGAGATATAATTGACACATAACACTGTGTGAGTTGAAAGCGTACAATGTAATGATTTCACATACACCTATATTGCGAACTGATTACCACAATAAAGTTAGTTAACTTATCCATCACCTCACATAGTTACCATTTTGTGTTTGTGTGGGGAGAACATGAAGATCTACTCTTATAGCGATTATTCAAGTATACAACACAGTATTGTTAATAGTCCGCAAGTATTTTTCAACCTAAGTAGCTCACATTACATTGGAAGTAATGTAAACTCGGTGAATTTCTGGTAAAAATACATCTTCCTACAACTTAGAAATTCCTGTCCTGTCTTTTATCTCTCAGAAATTTTACCTCAAGAAGCTCATCCTCTGGCTGCAGAAGTTTCAGTGTATCAACAGGACCACCTGGAACAATTGAAGATATATAATGGTGTCCATCAAAGGAATCCACTTCCATGCCAAGTCTCAGAGTGTGAATGGGCAGCAACTGTAGCAAAACACAAGCAGTAACATCAAATATGACAAGGGCATATCCAACTGTTAATCCCTCTGTCAAGTGTTATTTTGGCATGAAAGCCCCACCTCTTAAATCAGATCACGAAGATCCCAGTCGAGGACAATAATGGGAAAACTAATCACCAATAAAATATGCAACATTTGTTTGCTTGTTCTTACTCTTTTCCTTTCAGATTCCCTAGAAATGGAGAGACAAAGTCCTGCCTTCAATTCAAAGCAACAGGCATTCCAAACCTTCTATAGTTTCCAGTATATATTCAGTGTTTCACATTTCTGCAGGGCTTCCCATCTCCCAGAACATTCTAGTTCCTCTTTATTACCTAATTTCCACTCACACTTCCAGTGTAAGTGTCACTTCCAGGAAGCTCTTCCTAATATCAAAGTTAATGTGCCTCTGTGTGGGGTCTAAGACCACCTTGTACACATCTCTCTCACAGCTCACAACCTACGCTGTTTATAATTTCTATTTTCTTGATTGCTCCCCCCTGGTTAAGTGCAAAGTCTGTATGTTCTCTCTATAACCTCAGGCCCTACAATAGTACCGGGTACTAAACATGGGCTCGTGTGTTTTTGAATTAACCTGTGAAAAATGGCACTTCACTCAAGAACTCCTTTTCCACAAACAAAAGCAAAAAAAGAAAAGAAAAAAAAAAGAACTCCTTTCCCATTTCACCAACTTAAGTGAGAACAATTTCCAGTTAGGGAAGAGTAGTTATGTAATAAGGAAGGCAATCATTATTCCATCCTAGGATTGATGCCGTTGGCTGAAAAGAATTCATATGGGCTCAGATGAGTCAAAGGTTAAGAAATTCTAGCCAATGTCTAAGTAAAGAGATGAGACTCAGTGTTGTTGGCTGTAAAGGTCAAAAAGGCACTAACAAATCCACTCCCTTGACTTTCAAAGATGGAGCTAATGATTTCTCATTGTGGCTACAAACTCGAATATGGTTACATGGTACTAATTATGGTTTATATTTCTTATATCAATAGTCTATTTCTCTAAAAGTACCAGCCCACCTCTAACTGTACATTTAAGGAGAAAACCCTACAGAATGTGGCAATGCATCCATAACATGGCTCCTTCCTTTATATATCCTATTGTCTGTAATCCCTTATCTCTGAGTTTGTCACCTCCCCATAGTCATCTGCTCTGAGTCCCCAGAGATCTACAGGCCTTTCTTCAGACACCATCTGGGGCTCATTTCCTTCCCACCATATACACACAGACAAATGTGAACTGGCAAACAGTGTTAAGGACTAAGACCTCAAGGACTTAAAACAGGCATGAGGGACTTCCGGCTCTGGGCTAATTTTCTGAAAGTTAAGTGCTCTTGACCACCGAGCACTTCAGGATCTACCACCATCTCTGGCATGAAGATGTTCCAGCACTCTTTTTGGGAAGTAATTCCTGTGATAAGTGAGAAGCAACATCAAAATAGAAGTACTTTCTCAGGGTCAATAAATTTTTACTTGTAATATTTAAAAAAAAAAAAAAAAAAGATGTTCCAGCACTTTAAATGAAGGGTTAACATTGTTTTTACTCTTGTTCCCATTCTGTGATTTATTTCTCACTGCTGCCACCTCATCCTCCTGTCTAGTCATTGCACCAAGTCATGCACATCCTTGAAGAAGGAAGGAGACATAATTTCCTTATTATTAGTGTATGTGTGTGTGTACGCATGTGTGGGTTTTTCAGCGTTTTTTTTTTTTTTTTCAGTAGTAAAAAGTTAATAAAAACTCTCGAATCTGTCTGTAAGAAGAAACTGCCAACCATCTCCCTTTGTTTATAAGGCAAACACTAGCGCAGAGAGTGGTCAGCGGATCCACCCACAGGTCGTCTCTACGATGCGAAGATTACTTGTAAGAACAGACTGTTCAATTTTCAGGAATTTTGTAAGCTAGCTATTGAAAATTCTATACAACTACAATTAAATAATATTAAAGACAAATGCAATAAGTATTCAAAATCCATCACTTCCTGATTATTTTTACCACACTTTACCTCCTTTAAGGGACTTCTGTTATACATGTACAGTGGAAATACTCTCTGTCTAAAAACTTAGAACAGAGGAACATAAGGGAAGGGAAGCAAAAATAATATAAAAACAGGAAGGGGGACAAAACATAAGAGACTCTTAAATACAGAGAATAAACTGAGGGTTGCTGGAGGAGTTGTGGGTGGGGGGATGGATTAAAGAGGCAAGAGGCATTAAGGAAGTCACTTGTGGGATAGCACTGGGTGTTATATGTAGGGGGTGAATCACTGGATTCTACTCCGGAAATCATTATTGCACTACATGCTAACTAACTTGGATGTAAATTAAAAAATAAGTTAAAAAAAAAAACTTAGAAAATCCTAAAGGAGTGAGCAGCTGAAAGAGACAGATGAAATGGTGGATATGTTGAGCTGCAAAATAAAGCTGGGTGAGGTAGTTAAACAGTCCTGTTCCCACAGAGAAATTCGAAACACTGAAGTGCTATTGTGAATTGTTTTGGAGCTCAGCAGTCCATGATGTCATTTTGGTAGCTTGAAATCTGCCATGGTGGGATTATTAACACCACGGATACTGGTAAATGCTACAAATTTGGGCTGGTTTTTGATTTTTGTTTTGAGAGCTAGACATTTACCAGCATACCACAATCTACAATCTAGTCTGGACATCATATCCAGCATATATTTATAGGATGTAAACTATGTACAAGGATGTGAGTTATGAGTTGGAATCATTAGGTGAATGAAAGAAACAGTCTTGACCTCCGCCCCCGGCACTAATATCCATTGTGAAACACAATAAACAAGATGGCAAGCAGATACAAACAAAAAAAAACAATTCACCAACAAAAAAATGAAAAGCAAATAATTGCTAATTGTGATAAGTGCCATGAAGGAGCTAATCAAAGTCAAGACACCACACACAACTGGTGGAGGTCAGTTTGGAAAGTTGGTCGGGGTAGGTTTCAAAGTCAGGGACATTTGCGGTAAAAATTGAAGGGTAAGAATGCACCTGCCCTACAAAAAGCCTGCCAGGGGACTGCTTGTAGAAGGTCAATGAAAAAGATAATTGCTAAATTTTTACTCAAGCAACTGACGGTGATAGCAATTTCTGCATAGAAATGCCCCAAAGACGTTACTGTACACACAGATCAGTTACTTACATAACAATATGTGCCCATAAAAAATAAAAGGGTTAAGGAAGAAACTGATCCAATCTCCTCATCCTGCCCCCTTACTAATCCTGATATATTCACATGGCTGACCCCACTCCCCAAATCCACAAAACAGTTCAAGTCAGGAATAGACTGGAGCATAGAGGAACAACAGAGGGTCGCCCATGGAATCCCTCACCTTCCAGATACAGGGCTGTGCCCTTCTAGGCTATTCTCCCAGATGTCTATAAACAGTACATGCTCCCTAGAAACTTAAACCATGAGCAAAACACACATGCTCCATCTTCAATCACGCTGAACATATAAACCAGAAACGATGTTTATGAAATCTGTCGATCTAAAAGAGGCCTACCTAATATTAGTTCTGAATCTAAATCTGAGTACAGCTGGGTTTTTGAGACTTCATGTTACATTGCTGCAGGCTTCTCTGTGGGAGCAGGACTGTTTAATTACCTGTCCCAGCTGCATTTAGCAACTAAACAAATCAACCGTTTCATCTGTCTCTTTCAGTTGTCCACCCCTTTGGTATTCTGAGTTCTTAGAGAGCAGAAAGTGTGAAAATGACAGAAGTGGGTGCAACAGACAGATGATTGATGCCTTCACGCACATCACATGTTATGCTTTATTGATGCTTATTCAATGCGCTTTGCGAGGGGGGGTTCTATTTAAATTGACAAAGTTAATGAGCAGCGGGATTTTCATGATCCTGATATGACAAGTAAAGGATACAAAGAAATATATCCAAGGAAAAGTGTGACCATTGTGTGATTTACTGTCAGTGCTAGGATGATGAAAATCAAATGAGACCAAGCAAGCTAGAGCCCTTCAACCTGTGAGTGGAGAGACCTGTCATGAAGCAAACCATAGGTTATTCATTTGTTAAAAGCTCTACTTTTAGGACCCGAAAACAAGACATCAGAATGCTCAAGTGGGAATATAAATGATGTTGCTTCAAGGGAAAAAACCCTTCTGGAGAGGAATAGATATGTCAATAGGATGGGGGAGGATGCTTCCCAAAAAGCTGAACTCAAAATAGAACAGGACAGAAAGAACCCCAGGATTGGTCCTTGTCTGTCTCTCTGCCTGTCTCTCTCCCTCTCTGTCTCTCTCTCTCTCTCTCTCTCACACACACACACACACACACACACACACACACACACACACACACACACACACACACACACTTTCTCTCTCTCTGAAGATGTTAAATGCCATTTATGTTCAAAAGTTAGAAGGAGGGGCACCTGGGTGGCTCAGTTGGTTAAGTATCAACTCTAAAGTGGTTAAGCATGGCTCAGGCCATGATCTCAAGGTTCATTGGTATGAGCCCTGCTTGGGGCCCTGCACTGACAGCGCTGAGCCTGCTTGGGATTCTCTGTCTCCTCCTCTCTCTGTGCCTCCCAAGCTTGTGCTCTCTCTCAAAAATAAATAAATAAACTAAAAAAAAACAAAACTAAACAAAAAAACTTTAAAGATTAAAAAAATAAAAGGGAAACAATTACTAAATTTACCATAAATAAAAACAAACATACCAAAAATGAAGCTGCAACTTTTCAACTAACAGTAGAACACAGCATTAAAGTTTCTCACCCATCTAAAATTTTAATTCTAAATATTCAAAAAATATATACTATATACTCTTTTGTACAGAAATGCAGTAAAGGTTCTTTTCAAGTCGCCTAACACCAAGCTCAAGAATCAATTGGCACTCATTGTTTTAAATATCATTGATGTTACCTGCCTAGCTCACATGGTAGTTGAGCTTTTGACACCTGATTTCACACTTTGCACTTGGGGTGCCTGGGTGGCTCAGTCGGTTGAGCGTCCGACTTCAGCTCAGGTCACGATCTCACGGTCCGTGAGTTTGAGCCCCGCGTCAGGCTCTGGGCTGATGGCTCAGAGCCTGGAGCCTGCTTCTGATTCTGTGTCTCCCTCTCTCTCTGCCCCTCCCCCGTTCATGCTCTGTCTCTGTCTCAAAAATAAATAAATGTTAAAAAAAAAACAAAAAACATTTTGCACTTATGACTCTTGTTCTACCTTTGTTGTTGGTATTTCCTCCACCTGGAATCTCCAGTTATTTCTCCACATCCATTCTTCAGAATATACTCAAATGCCATCCTCCCAATAAACCTCCTTTACCTATACTGAGGAAGTACCGTCCCCTTACTTGAACGAATGAAAAGACTTTTTAGCAATACCTGCACAGTAATTCTCAATGGAGGAAAGGAAGGGATCACAATTTCCTTTAAGGGCCTCACCACAAATGACAAAATTAGAATACTCGTCACGAGGAAAAAATAGGACATGTGTCTTTTGAAAAAGCTCCTGTTTCTGATAGGCCACTACCCTAGCAGAGGACCACAGTTACTATAGCACTGGATTCTGTGCCGTATGCTCTCCACTCAAAAAAGAGACCAGCGAGGTATAAAATCACACACTTGAGAACCTGACACAGTAGTTGTGTCTGCAGAGGAGAAGAAGGGGACTGGGATGGGAGAGAAGCTTACTTTTTGCAGTATATGCTTATGTAACTTTTTAACTTTTGGTCTTTTTTTTTTTTTTTAATGTTTTATTTGTTTTTGAGAGAGAGAGAGAGAGAGACAGAGAATCTGTAGTAGGCTGGGCACTGACAGCAACAAGCCTGACGTGGGGCTCAAACTCACCACCCATGAGATCATGACCTGAGCTGAAGTTGGACGCTTGATCCACTGAGCCACCCGGGCGCCCTTTAATTTTAGGTCATATCCATATATTATTTATTCAAAAGAAAAAATAGCACAGGTGTAGAAGCCACATAACCCTTGATTTGTTACCTAACTTTGCCACTTACTAGCTGCATGTGATCTTGGACAAGTCACTCTACCTGCCTGACACTCAGTTTCCACATATTAAAATTGGAAAGAAGAAAACACTTGCTGACCAATAGGGTGTCTGCGAGAAATAAAGGAGAAAAAATACTTTTTTCAAATGTTTATTTTTAGAAAGAGAAAGAGAGAGTGCATGGCACAGGAGCAGAGAGAGGGGGAGAGAGAATCTCAAGCAGGCTCCATGCTGTCAGCACAGAGCCCAACACAGGGCTCGATCTCATGAACCGTGAGATCATGATTTGAGCGGAAATCAAGAGGGGGATGCTTCACCGACTGAGTCACCCAGGCGCCCCAGGAGAAAACGTGTTTAAAGCAAAGAAACTGAGAGTCCCTGGGTGGCTAGGTCAACTGAGCATCTGACTCTTGATTTCGGCTCAGGTTATGATCCAAGGGTCATGAGATTGAGCCTTGCACTGGGGCTCCATGTTGAGCATGAAGCCTGCTTGAGATTCTCTCTCTCTCCCTCTGCCCCTCCCCCTGCTCACCCACATACACTATCTTAAAAAAAAAATGAAAATAAAGAAATTTAAAAATTAAATAAATAATAAAGCAAAGAACTGATCCTGGTAATCGAGTGTTAATACCCACTGCGACTCCCGGAGTGGGGGTGGGTGGGGGAGTGGTGCATCCCACTGCCTTAAAAATTAGATTTGCTTATATAGAGTGAGGGGGAAACTCATGTGTTAATGTCCTTTGGTTCAGAGAATATAATTCAGGAAGGAAATAAAGTGAAATCTGCCAGCCTGTCTTGTCAAAACCAGACAACAGGACCTGTTATGTTTGTTTCCCACACCAGGGATATTACTAATGCTCACTCCAAATTACAACTGATGGCCAGCGGAAAGGTCACCAGCATGAGCTAAATGCTTCTCCCTCACAGTGCTGTGATCATCTTAATAGTAAACAGTTGCCAAGAAAGCCATCCCTAAAAGTACAGTCTCCCCAGATGCGGGAAAACCGTTCTCATGTCATGATTAACGGCTTCCTAGAAGCAGTGCAGCTAATGCTCAAGCCAGTGTAAATTGCTTTCACCTCCCTCTTTCCCCACAACTCCATCCACCTCATAAGAAAAGCTTATCTGTTACACTGGCCAGTAAGTAATTCGTGAAGATGCTTCCAGAATCGTCATCCCTTCAAGAGTGGTGGCAATGGAGAAGCAAACTGGAGTGACAACCTGAAGACAGCCAGACCCTTAGGAACACCAGCCATGTCCATGAAACATGGATTCCCTAAATAGAAACCTGAGGAGATGGAAGAAAAACCTACAGCCTTGACCGCAGATCTCCACATTGAACCACTTAATCTTTCCACTGGTGTTACCTGGCACCACGACTGAAGCCCAGGCTTAGCACCATGGATCTAGAAGCCCTGTAGCACCTGGTCTCCCCCACCATCCTCATTTAACATTCTAGTCTTCGGGGCGCCTGGGTGGCTCATTCGGTTGAGTGTCTGACTTTGGCTCAGGTCATGAGCTCATGGTTCACGGGTTCGAGCCCCACATCGGGCTCGGTACTGACAGCATGGAGCCCACTTGGGATTGTCTGTCCCTCTCTCACTCTCTCATGTAAATAAACATTAATTTTTTTTTTTTTAATTCTAATCTTCACTCAGTTTGACCCTAACAACTTCCATTCTCCCACAAGCTGGCCCTATCCTCCCAAAGGACTTTTACACCTGCCAGTTACCAGGTTCCCAGCCCCACATGCCCTTATCCTTCAGGCCCGGGCTCAGAAAGGCTTTCTCTGGCTTTCTCCAAAATGCTCCCTCCTCCCCAGCTGTGAGGTCACCATTCTGTTTACTCCTTTGCATCACTATTTACAATCTACAACTATTTGATCAAGCTACCTTTCACTTGTTTATTATCATGCCCTTACCCAAAGCCAGAGTCTAAGCTCTATGAGAGCAAAAGCCTTTTCCATTTTGCTGCCTACCATTGGCAGCAGTGTCCGGCACGGAGTAGGAACTCAGCAAATATTTCAGAGATGAATGAAGGTGCTCTAAGCACCTGCTATCTAGCTGCGTAATTTGAGGTGGGACACTGCACCTATGCAAACTCGAGTGTCCTCCTCTGTGACGCATCGCTAGGATAGTCTCCTTACATATTACAGGGGAAACAAGACACTGAGCCAACAACTAAACTCCTAATTACAAGAGGATTTTTTTTTAATTTTTTTTAACGTTTATTTATTTTTGAGATAGAGAGAGACAGAGCACGAACGGGGGAGGGGCAGAGAGAGAGGGAGACACAGAATCTGAAACAGGCTCCAGGCAGTCAGCACAGAGCCCGACGCGGGGCTCGAACTCACGGACCACGAGATCGTGACCTGAGCTGAAGTCGGACGCTTAACCGACTGAGCCACCCAGGCGCCCCAAGAGGATTTTTAAAAACCATAATTTCATCAACATACAGAAATAATCTGTGGACATCTTGATTAATTTCATCAAGAAATTATAGAAAAAAAGTAGAGATGTGTGAGAATGTGATGTGGGAAAAGTACACGTCCCTTCTCCTTCACACATACGTTACATAAAAGGATGGACATACCACAAATATGTAAACATACACAGGTAACAACTAAACATGAAAAGAGAACAGTGCAATTATGCATTACTCTCCCAGGATAAAAAATTTTAAGGAATTAAATACTTTGGCACAACAAAAGTTCAATTAAATGATTAAATGTTTTAAAATAGCTTTCTTGTAAAAAAAAAAAGTTCGAAACTAAAAATGAAGCACACAACTGGGAAACAAAATCACCATTTACTGAACAATTCTTATGTGTTAGCACTGAGCTATATTAAGGCATACGTTATGTATATTTATACTTAACCTTCCAACAAAGGTATTATTGTTCATATTCTACAGAAGAAAAATTAGGCTGCTTATTCCACCTCCTAAAATGCTTCCTTCCAATGTCACCTTCTTAATGAGGCCTTCCCTGGTCAACCTACCTAAACGTGCAAACCTACCCTCTGTCCTGAATTCCTCATTCATCTCCACTGCCTCAATATTCTGCATGACACATATCACCAATACTGTGTAACTTACTTATTTCCTATCTCCCCTTATGAAAATATAAGTTCTAGGGGCGCCTGGATAGCTCAGTCGGTTGTGTGTCTGATTCTTGATTTGGGCTCAGGTCATGATTCTGGGAACGTGGGATCAAGCCCTGCATTGAGCTCAGTACTGAGTGTGGAACTTGCTTAATATTCATTCATTCATTCATTCATTCATTCATTCATTCTCTCTGTCTCCCCTTCCCCTCTCCCCTGCTTGTGCACACTTGCTCACGCACACTCTCTAAAAATAAAATAAATCTTTATAAAAAACAGAACTTCTGCAGGCAGGTGTTTTTTTGTGTGTTTTTTTTTTTTCTTCCTCCATTCTCTTCTGAAACGCCAGCACCCAGCAGAGGACATGACACAAAGTAGATACTAATAAATATTTGATGAATGAATAATGAATGAATGAATGTACAGCTGAATGCACTGGTGAATTTCTAGGAGTTAGTTCTGAAAGTCTATTCAACTCAAAGCCTTTCTGTGTCTTTATACAAGAATTACTGAGTACAAATATATATATTGTATAGAAGTTAATCAGGAAAGAAAATGAAATTAGTAAGACTGGTGAAAGGAACTAGGGAATGAATGCGAGACAGAACATACGTCCGGAAAAAGACAATGCCATTTTTTTAAGATGTAAGAGGTGCATGAAGTGTGGTTATTATACTTTTTTTTTTTTTAACTTATCGTAGAGTATGATGACACAGGGTCTTAATGGCTTTGAACATGGGAGGGCAGACAACTAGAGCTTAGCTGCATGAGGAACTGAGCCTGAGCTAAGGCAGGTTTCCTCCAAGGAGGTCTCTTGAGTTCGAAAGCAATATGAGCAAGAAGGCTAAAAGCCAATCAGAAAACCTCTGAAGGGGCACCTGGGGTGGCAGAGTTGGTTAAGCATCTGACTTTGGGTCACGTCATGATCTCACGGTTCGTGAATTTGAACCCCTCTTCGGGTAAGCTCGAGCCCCACTTTCAGCTCTACATTCTCTCTCCCACTCTCTCTGCCCTCTGCCCACTTGCACTGTCAAGGAAAGAAAAAGGAAAGGAAAGGGAAAGGGAAAGGGAAAGGGAAAGGGAAAGAAAGGGAAAGAAAGGGAAGGGAAGGGAAGGGAAGGGAAGGGAAGGGAAGGGGAAGGGGAAGGGGAAGGGGAAGGGGAAGGGGAAGGGGAAGGGGAAGGGGAAGGGGAAGGGGAAGGGGAAAGGGAAAGGGAAAGGGAAAGGGAAAGGGAAAGGGAAAGGGAAAGGAAAGGGAAGGAGAAGGAAAATGAAAAGGAAAAGGAAAAGGAAAAGGAAAAGGAAAAGGAAAAGGAAAAGGAAAAGGAAAAGGAAAGAAAAGAAAAGAAAAGAAAAGAAAAGAAAAGAAAAGAAAAGAAAAGAAAAGAAAAGAAAAAGGAAAAGGAAAGGAAAGGAAAAGGAAAGGAAAAGGAAAGGAAAAAAGAAAACCTCTGAAAAGCCAAGATTTTAGCAGCCCTGAAGTACTGAGGAGATAGAACTGGAGTTCAGGTCCCACCAAGAAGAGGGGACAGGTAAAAAACATTCCAGACTTGTGTGAAATACCTGGAAGGCTAGGTCTTAGGAGCAAAGGCAAACCAGACAGAGTCTGAACCTTACCAGAACCATACCTCTGCCACATCTCGGAGATCATCCACTCCCCACACCCACCCCCAACACACACTATACTTATCAGAGAAAAGAATGAATCCCCCTGGACAACGATAACATCATCTGAAGCCTTTTGTAGCTGTCCTACATAATGTTGGGCAATTACCTTATGGTATGATGTGAGAGACAAACAAGTAACTACAATAAGAGAAAAGATCAAACAATAGAAACACATCCAAAGTTGATCTAGATATTAGAATTAACTGTTTAAAGTCCTTATAAGCTGTAATTAATATGTTCAAGAAATAGAGAAAAAGATGGCATTTACACATTTTTTTATGTTTATGTATTTATTTTGAGAGGGGGGTGAGGGGCAGAGAGAGAGACAACGGAGAATCTCAACCAGGCTCCTCACTATCAGCACAGAGCCCAACCTGGGGCTTGAACCCACGAGCTGTGAGATCATGACCTGAGCCGAAGTCTGACGCTCAACTGACTGAGCCACCCGGGCACCCCTGAAAGATTTTTTAAAGTCTGTATTTGGGGCGCCTGGGTGGCTCGGTCGGTTAAGCATCCGACTTCGGCTCAGGTCATGATCTCGCGGTCCGTGAGTTCGAGCCCCGCGTCAGGCTCTGTGCTGACTGCTCAGAGCCTGGAGCCTGTTTCAGATTCTGTGTCTCCCTCTCTCTCTGCCCCTCCCCTGTTCATGCTCTGTCTCTCTCTGTCTCAAAAATAAATAAACGTTAAAAAAAAAAAAAAAGTCTGTATTTGTGGTCCTGATTTTTGGCAAGCATTTTAAAAGGTCTGCTAATAATATCTGAAAGGCTAACACACTCTGCACAATGTTACTCTGTGCACTACCTTTAAAGTGGGCAAAGTAATTAAACCTGGGTTTGGCTTCTGAAAAAGGCACAGGCACGCCATGCCCTTCCCAGGCATATGTAACCATCACCTTTCAGAACAGTGAGAACCTACCACATTTCCAGAAATCATCTAAGACTAAAATTCTGGAAACATAGTTTCTCCAACAAGGACTTAGAGAAAGTCCTTCAAGCAACAAATAACTGGTAACCTTTTAAAAAATAATGCTTACCTTTGAATATTTTTGTAACTCAGCATCATCTGCAATCTGGGTATCCAGAGTTGCAACCTAAATTTACAAGAAAAAAAAATCCAGTATCTGTAAAAGCAGAACTTTATTTCTTCTTAGGTTTTCTGAAAATAATCTATAAACCCTATATATTGATAACACCAACGGATCTACATTCTCATCTTTTTTTGATATTTCTGAAATCCGTAAGTATAACACATAATGTAGAATTTCAGCGAATATTTCCTGTTCTGTTGTTACTGTTTTCTACAGCAATCCTTCCCCTCCCCCACACCCCCACCCCCACCAAATTACTCAGCAGTTGACCCAGAAGGGGATGGGCAAAAACATACACTATTTTTAAAAAGCCATGCCCCCTAAAATTTTAATATAATGTTCTGTTAGAAGGAGTCCATAAAAATTTTACTCTTTTCGCAAAGCCAAGAGTTATCGTCATTTTTGTTTTTAAATCCAGGCCTTAAAACAAAGATTGCAAGGTCAGTAAAGTAAGATGTGTTTGGAAAAATTGAAGCATCTGACTTTCTACAGAAAAGCTCTACCATTTCCCTAGGAGACTTG
The DNA here is from genome assembly GCF_018350195.1 of Panthera tigris. Taxonomy (NCBI): domain Eukaryota; kingdom Metazoa; phylum Chordata; class Mammalia; order Carnivora; family Felidae; genus Panthera; species Panthera tigris. The sequence goes on along the minus strand of NC_056667.1, from coordinate 50,189,633 downwards.
GCTGGCAAGGACACAAACAGAAAGACCTGGCCTGGTGAGAGGCTCATGGAATACTTAAAGCTTTCAACCCTGGCCTAAAACTATTGTTCTAAGCTCCAGTGGTGGAAATCCACAGAAGTAAATTGCCAGCAAGCAAAATACTTTACTGATGATTTGCATCTGTGAGTTGTTAATAAAATATGGTACATCTGGAGGGAGGAGTAAGTTAAACAATGATCCAACTTAAAGCTTCTAGAAGTACTGCACTTCACAGAAGTAGATTCTAGAAGAAAAATGAAGTAAGGAACACTGGAGTACATGCATATGTGCATGCATTTTTCATCTTGCCTGGTTTCTCCTTTCTTCTTCTCATCCCTCAAAACAGCAAGAACCCTTAACAAATAAGCTGTCACTTTAAATTCCCAGTCTCAAAGTAGGTCTCCCCTCTCTACCTAATCTGTTATGACCTCACTGTATGATAAATGAAATTTGGAAATACAGTTATAAGGGCAAAGTAAAATTTTAACAAAAAAGAGCCCATGACAAAACTGGCCATTCATAAATACTCAGACACCAAATTACTTTGAGTATCAAACCACTAAGAATAGTAGAAAAGGTTATTGGCTAAGGTGATAGATAGCCTAATGACAAAACAGCATTTGAAATCTATGAAGAAGCAGGCGTTCATAACAACCAACATGCAAGTACAAAATTAGCAAGAATAGAGCACTGAATGTTTTAATTCATCTTAAAAACACTAGAAATTTTCTGACACTAGATAGTGGTTGTATGTTCTGAACCAAGAAGAGAAAAAAATTCTCCAACCAGCCAACGAGTGCTAATGATAAACATATGTAAGAAAACATGAATGACAATAGAAATTTAATAGAATATTTTATTACTAATGCATTTAGTGAACACTGTAGAGGCTTTTCTAAGCATAGCTTTCTGCTTTCATGTGGATTCATAGGGGGGAATGTAATCAATCCCTTACTCAATGAATCTAATAACAGGTGAAAGAAAGTCTAATGGACCACTGGCACTATAAACTTCTGCCTAACCTAAATTACTTCCTGTTCTCCCTAATCCATTTGATAATCATTCTTTCATTTTTCTCATAAAACTGTAAGATTCTTTGTGAAACATAGGACTAATATCCACAGCCCTTTCAGTGTACAATAAAACAAACAGATCATAAAAGCAATCATAAAAATGCCAGCAATTTTAAGCAGCTGATATAGGTTATAAATTTAAAGGCAAGCTTTCTAAGATTCTTCTGCCTACTGTCGACTTAAATGTTTGCAACATGAGCTGAGTGTCTGCTAATTGTAACTGAAACTTGCGTGCAGTCCTTAATTGTTCTTATGGTTTAAAATGCTAAAAGAGGGGGGAAAAGATCAATTGATCTGCTAGGGAAGAAAGGCAGGAGGTAAGAAACAAAGGCAAGCTGGCTATTCTTGGGCTCTCCCATCTCTTTACACTGCAGTGTCAGGAGCTTAACATGAAATGAGATATGAGTGTTCTTTATCGCAACATTTTAACATACCATTACTTCATAATCTGGACCCAAAAGGTTTTCCCATCTAGATTTCAGCTCATTTTCTAGAGAGTCAGGAACTTTTTCTGGATTAAAAAATAAATAAATAAAAAAGAATATTGAAACTGCGGTGAGCCAAACACACTTAACTACTAAATTCTTCAATAACCACACAGTTCCAGTAAGTAAAAGGGAAACGAATGAAAAGGAAAATGCATTAACTTGGGTCTACCAGGTAAAGTAAATCAGAGGTGACTTATAACACTAATGTAAAATGTAAGGCCAACTGTGACCAAATTATGATGGGACTTTTTTGTTAAGAACTATTTTCAAGGGAAAAGGAAATGATGACTTAGAAATGAAATTTGAAATATATGCACTTTAGATGTAAACATCCTGCCGTTTATAAGAAAAATACATCTGGCTTTGCTTTACAATATGTTAAGGCAAACAAGGACCTAATTTAAATGTTAATCACTTCAAAGTAATACTTTCCACTTACCCATAGAAAAAGTACAGATTTATCAAAAGATATCTTTACTATCAAGTGGACATATCAACACAACCCAGTCAGAATTCTCACTTGGGCGGATATAAAGGCTTGTCTGGTTTAATTCAACCACGGAGATGCATGAGCTTTAATATAATAGAAACTCTGGCTTTACTTTGGTCTTTAACTGTGGTTAGTTATACCTTTTTGACTCCTAAGTACCTTTTTTGCAAAGGTAAGGTAACATTCAAGAACTAAGACAGATTTTAAGTATCCTGCCTGTCCTCCATATGATCTTAGCCAGAAGTTCAGGGCACCGTTCATAGTCTGAATAATGCCTAATGGGTGAAAGTTAAAGTACTGAAAATACAATTTCAACTTATATCCATAGTAGCAGAAAAAGCAAACCTTCACGGTTTTTTCTGTAAGTTAAAGAAAAACTCTCCATTTTATCACAAGATTAAACAAGTCACAGAACACTTATTCCAAATGACATAACCATCTGTCTAAAATCAAACATAACTTGCAATATCAGCTCTTTCAGTCTTCAGTCCGGACAGCTAATCTTGGGTGCATATAATGCTTAATTACATAATGCAAATCATCAAGTAAAACAGGCTAACCTCAGAATTAAGAGACTAAGACTAACACTAAAGAGCTAAACTCACTACATGTACAAAAGAATATCCATGAAGTAACTCTATCAACTGATAACGCTAGGTTACATTAAGGGACTAACCGGAAGTCTTATTAAAAACAAAGTATCATTCACGTGGGCTCTGTACTGTGTGTCTATTTACTGCTGTCGATACTTCCATAAGAAATTACATTAAGAGTTCTACCATCTTTGTTAATTTCTTCCGGGCAGCAGTTTCTTATCTGGTAAGCTAATTGGGAAGCTTAAGAACATGATATTTAAAGACATTTCACACACATGTATAAAATAATGATATTTCACCTACAATTCCTTTTAACTTTTTCATCTTTCAGTTGTACAATGGAAGCACAGAGAGTCATTGAGTTTTAAAGCACAGCACAAAGCTAAGTACCAGAGGAAAAAGACTAATTTCAGCAGCCCAATAATCCTGAGCTACACAAAAGGACTTGCAAAACAAATAGTATGGGCACCTCGGTGGCGCAGTCGGTTAAGTGTCCAACTCGATCTTAGCTAGGGTCATAATCTCACGGTTCATGAGTTCGAGCCCTGCATCAGGCTCTGCGCTGACCGTGTGGAACCTGCTTAGGATTCTCTGCCTGCCCCTCTCTCAGAAATGAATAAATAAACATTAAGAAAATGAAAACTATGATGATCTGAAACATTATTCCAATGGTAATGAAGGGGAGAATATGCCACCCCAAAATATGCCATTCTGACACATGGAATACTTAGAACTAAAGACAATCAAGACCCAACAGACTTAGGAGAAACTTTTACCTCTCCCTTAACTACCTAAAAGAATTTAGATAGGAGGCCTATACCAGAAAGAGCTATTACCAGAGATAATTACTTTATCTGAAAGACCTATTGTCATGGTAGAGCAAACTTTTAATCACCAAACATTTGCTCTTCTTATCACGCTGCAAATTAGCCTCCTTGTCTTTGAAGCCACAGGCCTCTATCCCATTTCTTAATTTAGGACGGCATGTAAGCCTCAATTGCCCAACTTACTCTTGGGTCTCATATTTTTATGGGGCTTCCATACTCATAGAATGTGTTTTTCTCCTGTTAATCTGTCTTATGTCAATTTAATTATTAGACCAAAGAACCTAGAAGGGAAGAAGGGAGAGTTTTTCTGCCCCTACAGCAAACAAGAAAGCTAACTTCTAGCAGTTCAATGACTTTGGTCTTACTCTCAAACTGAAATTAAACATACTCATGAAGAAAAAAATGCAGTGAGATTGATCCAAAAAGAGCAGATAAAAATGTCTGAAGATATTTCTAATTTCAGAACGTATTTGATTTTCACCCAATAGCTCCATGACAATCTATCCGGGTACACCTGAATTTAAATAGCAAAGATCAAACTACAATACAATCCACTCAGGTCAAAAAAGAATAAGGTAAATTTCCAAATTATAGGAAATTTTTTAACTTGAATGAGGGGCTACTCCTTCCTTCAGGCCATTCTTTCCTGACACAAGACAAAGCCAAAACTTCTCTGGAAGAGGATGATGTGAAGTATCCCATTTCATTCAATTGTCAAGGCTTTCCTGAGCAATGCTGTGCAGGGAATTGTGTGAGACTGTTATTCAAAATGCTTGCAGAACAGTCAACTACGCAGCCAAGTTATCAAAGTACAAAGAGGACAAATTTGCACATCAATTGAAAAGATTAAAGTATAAATATGTAACAATCTGGCAGTTTGATAAAACATACATATGTATAGATTACAAATTATTATGTTAAAAAACACTGCTACATGTATACAGATACCTAGATATTTATAACTGTATCAACGACAATACATAAGCTAACATATGCAGTAAGCTTGTTAAAATGCTAGCAAGATGAAAAGGGTTAACACATGCTAATAAAAATGCATTTAAAATTAATTAAACAGGGGAGGCTGGGTGGCTCAGTTGGTTTAGCATCCAACTCCTGATTTCGGCTCAGGTCATGATCTCACAATTTATGAGATCGAGCCTCTATGCTGACAGCATGGAGCCTGCGTGGGATTCTCTCTCTCCCTCTCTCTCTGCCCCTCCGCTACTTGTGCTCTCAAAACAAAGTTTTAAAAAAATTAATTAAACAAAGATTAAACAATAACAACAGGTCTTCAATTGTCACAAGTGGTAAGATGTTGATATTAAGAATATCCTGTTTCCTATCTCCAAAATGTCTCTAAAATTTCTCATATTAGCTCTAAAGGGAGAAAACAGTTAACAAATAAAGTCAAATTACTTTGATTGTTTTGAATTGAATGCTTTGTGCCTACCTAATTTTTCTAAGGCTTTTAGATTACCCATTCTTTCTTCAGTTTCCTCATCCCCACCATCCAAATTCGTTTCCGTTTCCACTGCTCCAGTTGAATAGAGGGCTGGTATTTCCGATGATTCTATGACAGTTCCTAAAAAAAAAAAAAAAAAAAAAAAAAAAAAAAAAAGAATTACTAACTTGAATCACTAGCAGCTGAAGACCATATTTAAGTGAGTTCATTCTAGTCCTGTTCTCCCATTTGACCACCTCATTACAAACATCTCAGGTAACTTACATATATGATACTTTATTTAAAGCGTCATGTGTGATAACCACTCAATTCCTAAAAAAAAAATAAGGAAGCTCTGGTAGCATTGGAAAGGATATGGAACCAGGCAATGGGGAAGAAGGGCAAGGCCAAGTCATTCTACAAAAGATACTTATCAACATAGCCTTGGTAAAGAAAAAGAACACTAAGGTCTATATATACCCTTGCACTTGTGGTGGGTAAGGAGCAGGTTATGCAGAATAAGCCTGTCCCACTGCTCTGGGCTCACCTAAGTTCTGGCATGACACCATCATAAGTTTAAAAAAAACAAAAACAAAAAACTCTACATAGGTAACTTTATGAATTGGAAGGGAATTGGAGAGAATTCCCCTGGTTGCAGCTAAGGGTTCTCCTCCCTTAGCTAAATTGAGCTGAGTAATAGGATATCCAAAACTTTCAATCTCAAGCATGCAAGTCATTATGTATCTGTTAAACACAAGAAAGGTTGAACAAGAGTCATTTTTGGTCATTTTTAAATGGTCACACATGACTTACAACGTTTTCTTACCGAAAATATTTAACCTGGATCTAACTAGGGCTTTATATCTAGCTTCTCACAGGAAACACAGTGGATAGAAGAACAAGTTAAATTACACCACAAGGACAATGAAATTCAGAATGTAGTGTTCTGGTGACAAAATGGACAAATCCTTTCACGAAAAGTCTGTGCCATGGAGGTGGAGGCAGGGGTCGGGGATTCTTCTAGATTAAGAAACTGAAGAAACGTAACACAGGAAACCAAAGAAACATAACGCATGATTGAATCTTGATGTTATGAGGTTTCTCTTTCAGAGAGTGGGGAGTGGGAAAAGAAGCTACAGAAGACATTTGGGGCAATTAAAAAAATTTAAGTACGTGCTGCACATTGGATATTAGGGACTACTATTAATTTTCTTCGTTGTGATAATGATATATTATCATGTAAGACAATATCTTTATTTTTAGAAGCTATAAAGTATGCAGGACTAAAGTGCCATGATGTCGGGGCGCCTGGGTGGCTCAGTCAGTTGGGCGGCCGACTTCGGCTCAGGTCATGATCTCGCTGTCCGTGAGTTCGAGCCCCGCATCGGGCTCTGTGCTGACTGCGCAGAGCCTGGAGGCTGCTTCGGATTCTGTGTCTCCCTCTCTCTCTGACCCTCCCCCGTTCATGCTCTGTCTCTCTCTATCTCAAAAATAAATAAACGTTAAAAAAAAAAAATTAAAAAAAAATAAAGTGCCATGATGTCTACTACTCACTCTCACAGGGTTCAGGGAAAAGGACAAATAGATGAAACAAATATGGCAAAATGTTAACTGTTGAATCTAAATGGTGGGTCCGTGGGTATTTGTTATATGTTTTTCAATTTTTCTGTATGTTTAAAAATTTTTACAGGGGCGCCTGGGTGGCTCAGTAGGTTAAGCATCCGACTTCAGTTCAGGTCATGATCTCACAGTTTGTGAATTCGAGCTCTGCATTGGGCTCTCTGCTGTCAGCATAGAGCCCGCTTCAGATCCTCTGTCTCCCTCTCTCTCTGCCCCTCCCCATCTCATGCTATTTCTCAAAAATAAACATTGAAAAAAATCTACAAAAATTTTTACGATACTGTTGACCCTTGGACAATGTGGAGGTTAGAGGCACTTTCCCATCCCATGCAATTGAAAACCTACATGTAACTTTTGAATGCCCCCCAAAATGTAACTAATAGCCGATTATTGTTGACCAGGAAGCCTTACTGACAACATGGTCAATTAACAGAACTTGTTTATTATGTATTATATCGTATTCTAGAGAAAAAGTAAAAGCAACATAGAGAAAAGAAAATGTTACTAAGAAAATCTTAAGAAAGAAAAAAAACCACATTTATAGAAAATATAGCACAGTACTGTATTGGAAAAAAATCCACATATAAGTGGACCTATACAGTTCAAACCTGTGTTGTTCAGAGGTCAACTATAAAATGTTGAAAAATATAGCCAGTTAAAAGTTCCTATGATCTTAGCATGAAATTTTCAACCACATGATATTTTTTACATCATTAATCCACTGATACACACTAAAACCACAGCCTAGTGCTAGCCAAAGTAACGAGGCCCAAAGTTGCTAGTGTAACTGGGGAGAATAGTTACACACCACAGTTTATAGCACAGAGCAGTAGATGATGTAATTGTATGCTACAAGGTATACAATTGTATACAAACAGGTACACCAAAAAGATATATAAGGTATACAAACAGTAGGAGAGAAAGACAGTAAGATCTAGAATAGTAGAGGCAAGTATTGGGCAAGCGCTAGAAGTCGTGCAGTTTCCCTCAGTAAAAGACTGAAGGCAGAGGAAAATGTGTTACGTGGGGCAGGGAACAAAGGCATCACCATTTCCTTTCATTATAGTGACTACACAGGAAACAGGTGATTCCCAAACAGAGTGATAAATGCTACAGTACAGCGCTCTTCTAAGGGTGCTAGTGAAACCCACATGAAGGACATCTCAACCGTGGAAGAAGTGCGAATTTAGAGTCAAAATTTATCCCAACATAAATTTAAAATGGAGGCATGCGCAGGAAAGAATTGCTAATTCGCAGATAACGTACTTTATTTGATACAGTAGACTGAAGCCAAGGGCTCTATCAGAGCTATTAAAAACCATTATGTTGATATAAATATTTATGTAAACCTTTTAAGGTCAATATAGCATTGGTACAATTTGTACTATTTAGGCAATGTTTAATTTCATACATACGATGCAGTTGACAGGGCATCTGTCTTTCAGCAGCAAAATTTTCACTATCACATAAAACTTAAAAAGTTCCCATTTAAATACAAATCAATATTAGTTGAGACAAGGCTTCCAGGCTTATTATATCTTCAGAAGAGAGGAAAAAAATATATTCATCTTCTGACAAATTCTAATGGAATTATTTCTTACTAGTTCTATAACTAGTCATTCATTTTAAATTGAATTTGTTTTCAGGACTGTCAAATTTTTCAATCTACACATTAATAACTTGATAATTAAAAAACTGGCATGCATACCATTTGTTCCATAATGACAATTTGCTATTCTTTAATCAAAATAACAAATATTTTACAAATAAAAATGTTCTTAATAGAAATCCTTATTTTCTCCCCTCTGTATTTCATAGGGTAAATCAGGAGACATTAGAATTAAATATATTGTTAGAAGTAGTATGAAATCTTAAGTGTGCAAAATGTCAAAGCCTTAGACAAATGAGAGCCCCTAGAACAAAAGGTGTCGAAGCTTTATTATTCAAATATAAGTAATAAATGAAATTTAGAAGCTTTTTGGAAAAAACGATTTCCATCTCCATTTCAAACAGCTCTCAAAGCTTAATGCATGTCAGGGTTCACGTTCTAACATTTGGAATGGCACAAGGAAGTTCTTCTTCAATGCACAAATGAGCTAGCTGATTCATTTCTCCATCACTACATTATACAAGATGGGCACTTTTTCCTTCCCAGACTCACAGAGCAACTTCTGTAGATAAGATATTCGTCTAGACCTAGACTACATGGTGGGGAGAGGGATCGTGGAATGAACTACCTCTGTCTGAAGGCCATTCGTGTGGAGAAGCAGATGAAAATGTCTTCCTTCGAACCAGAGTTAGGTGTACCACTTGCCCTGCGTTTCGTAACACTTCAACAACATCCTGGTTGGCAAAACCCTGAATATTGACACCATCAACCTAAAATGTTAAGAGACACATTAAACAGAAGCTTCAAGTTAGCTACTATTTTCAACTCTGACAAGGCAGAATAAAATCAGGCAATTCATTTTATGCCAAAACGAATTTGTATTAAACCTAAGGAATTATTTTTGAATAGGAGGCAAAATTAGTAGTGAAACATGCTGACAAATGTCCTGAAAACCTACAGAGCAAATTCAAACTTGTAATTGAGAGTCACACATTTTAACTGACAGCCTGAGAGGGAAAAGGTCTTAGTCTCTTATGCTATTCAAAATTCAAAGTGCCTTCAAAGATGGTCAACTGTTAAACATAGCTCTCAAGATGTACTAATACAAGCCTGTATTATCAACATTGAAGAGGTCATCCAATACTTCATCCCTCTATCATATCATTATGTGGTAGTTTCCAGAAGAGATACACACATCTCCCCCCATAGGGTTTTCTAGTGCCGTGAAGAAGTATATGCAAGAAACGGATTTACTAATCTAAGTCAAGCCCAATTCCTCACTTCTGAAGTCCATCAGAACACACAGGCCTCATCTCCCAAGCTGGCCAAACCATTACGTTTAGTTTTCCCTAGAAGTATTTTCTCCAAAGCATCCACTGCTTACTGCTTGACTCCATACCCTGCAAATCACAAGACGCTTCCTAAGCCAAGAGTCATGAAAGGTGCCTCCCTAGATGGACTTGAAGGACGAAGATTCAAATGACACCAATGAACATTTGTTTCTATGTAAATCACTAAATTGAATGTGTGTATGTGTGTATGCTTCAAAAATATTATTCAAATAAACTTTAAAATTTAACCAATTTCTACTAAATGAAGAAAGACCAGTCTGAATTGACAAAAGGTAATTATTATATTCTCCAATATATAAAATAATTCTATGTTTTTGTATGTATTCAAAATTACTTATGGTTAGTAGAAAAATTACTTTCATGAAGAGATAAAAAGATCTGGTTAATAGCCTATTTTCTATGAAAAATGAGTGAGTTTAAAAAACACAGAGGTGTTTGAAAAGTCTTTTCTAGGGGCACCAAGGTGGCTCAGTCGGTTCAGTATCTGACAACTTCGGCTCAGGTCATGATCTTGTGGTTCATTGGTTCAGGCCCTGGGTCAGGCTCTGTGCTGACAGCTCAGAGCCTGGAGTCTGCTTCGGATTCTGTGTCTCCCTCTCTCTGCCCCTCCCCAGCTCATGCGCATGCTCGCTCGCTCGCGCTCTCTCTCTCTCTCTCTCAAAAATAAATAATAAAAACATTTTTTAAAAATTAAAAAAAAGTCTTTTCTAGAAGAATCGCAGACCATCTTTCAGATATGTGTGTGTGTGTGTGTGTGTGTGTGTGTGTGTGTATATATATATATATATATGTGTGTTTTCTTCCTACCAATATGGTTATTGATTTGTTTCTTCACACACAATGAAAAACAAAAACAAAAAGCAAACAAACAAATTTAGAACCCCAAGAGTCCAAATCAATGAGATGACACTCAATTTTTTGAAACATTCTGAGATTATGCGAAGCCATTCTCCTCTCACACACATACATTATAATAAAGATAACTCCCCCCGACCCCCCAAGTTGATTCCATTCTAAAACAGAGGACAGGTACTTACAGCAATTATTTTGTCATTCACTTGAATTTGGCCATTGTGGTATGCAGCACTGCCAGGTATTATACTTTTCACATAAATCCCTGAAGCCTCCCCTGAGGTGCATGAAAACATATGGAAAAAGGAAGAAAGCTCTAATTAGACCTTGATTGCAAAATTCATATCAAGAGGTTAATTAGCTACAGGGGCTGACTCGAGGCTTGATAAATACTATCTTGAACACAAGCAGGGAAATTGATGGATTATTTCAAACTGTCACCATCACGAGTGACCCGAATTTGAAATGATGTTACTGATGACTATTTCTGGAAAAATCATCAGTAATGGAACCCTGATGAAATGTGCTCTACCACCAACTGGAATTCAGGAGAGCCCAGGCAGTCTCAGCCTCTTCTCTTGGGCTGTCTCCCTTCTCCCTGCTGCCTCAGAGACCTTGTCACTTTTCACCAGCACTAAGACAAGAGTCTCCCTCCTACCTGGTCTTCCGGCCTACATTTTGTTCACTGTTAGCTTCCCAGATATGGAAAAGTACACATAGTGTTTTGTTTTGTTTTTTTTAAGTAGAATCTTCACAATGTTATGTAATCTTTATATTATAAAATATTTAAATAGAAACAAATGGCTATATAAAAATTACAACTATATAAAAAGCATGCGTTCCTAGGGGCAAAGACTGGAAGAGAAACTGGAAAATGAAAACCATAACTCTGGATGATTTTGTACTTTTATTCTTTTATTTCAAATGAACTTAAAATATTGTCAATGGAAGAAAACTAAACACCAATGGATTCCTATTGCCTAAATGATTGTAAATTTCATAGACTCATACTCAAGGACCTCTATACTCTGCCCCAAATGTCTTTTTTTCCTTACATCCAACTACCATCCCTCCAACAAGACAAAAGTCCACACACACAAGACTTGAGATTTCACCAAAACACTAAGTATTGTCATGATGCTATCCCTTTTCTTATCCATTTTTTCTTCCTATAACCTCACCCCTTCTACTAAAATCCTTTTTCATGACTAGCGCAAATACCTTTCTTTGTGAATTCTTTATTTCATCAAATTTAATCTTTCAACTGTCATGATAGTTTGCTTAGATCTCTACTAAAACATATATTTCACTTATCCTTAAATAATTGACAGTTACTTACATATTTCTTTCTCTGACTAGACTTTTCTTACATTCATTTTTCTATCCCTTTCAGAACTAAGTAACCCCCTCAAAAGTCCAATGAATGGAATAAAATGAATATTATTTTGAAACACTACATGTTAAATAGCATGCTGAGTTTGAGTTTTTAAATGTTCTAGTTTTTGGATTTACCATTGCCCCCCGCCCAGTCTCCAAAACTTCTTTTGAAGGTAAAGAAGGTGAAGGATTCTTTTCTTTATTCAGTAACATAAACATCAGATTTTCTCAGTCTTCTATCATTCACTTTCATTTTACTCTGTGTGTATATTGTTAACTTTATAAGAACACTCTAAAAACTTAATAGAGTATTTGAGTCATAAGCCACAAGTTTAGGAACAAAGTCATGATTTCTTTAACCAGACAGCATATTAAGAGCTATTCAATATAGTTTTTTTTTCCCCCAACATTATTATACAATCCATACTTAGCTCTTTTGGAACTCATTTAAATTCTGAACCTAATAAAGGTGGCACTTAGAAAAATCTAAAGGTTTGAAAACAGTTATTTCATTAGGCTAAAATAGCACAAGGTGGCCTGACATGAATTTCATTCAGGACTTTGAATACATTAGCACTCTTAATCTTTCCACCTGCTGTAAGTATGCAAAATAATAATTTTTAAAAAAAATTAACTTTCTAATCTTGCCATTTTTTAAAAAACTAGAACATTTCATACCTCTGAATTCATGTTACTAGCAAATATTTGTGCAAAAAATTTATTTTACCTTACTCTAATGACTGTCTTATAATAACAGAGTAATTCGTACAGTGAAAGTTACCAAATCTTTACATGTAAGAGCTGAGGGGATGTTATTCAGAAATACTTGGGCCATGTATTTATTATTACAACAGAACCCTTTTTTATATGACAGGAAAATAATTCTAATCAAAGAAATTGTTTTATATATATATGTGGTTATACTAACACTTTTTTGACATTTATAATATGAAATACAGTAATCTTTATCACATCTAAAGTGTCATAATATGTAACAGTCACAATATTTTAAATATATTTAAGAAATAAAAGAAGGTACAATTCAAATGCTTTATGATGAGTTGGATAATTAAATCCTTGTTAATGAAAATCAAGTCAGCTATAAAACTACTGAGATAAAACTGTAATTCTCTAATCACTGAAAAGTAACTGGTTGCCACTAAAAATACACGGTTTATTGTTCAGTATTTAAATTAAAGTCTGCAGATAGTTAATTTTACTATCTAGAAACCTTAACATCCTTTACAATTATTTCCAAATACAAAATGGAAATGATTCATTTACCTGTATGAGGAGTTCCAATATACCCAACAATTCTAATTCCAAGACTTTGTCCATCTTTTTTAATGAGTTCAACATCATAAGTTTCAAAAAGAGAACTGTCCTAAAAAAAAAAAAAAGAAAGAGAGAGAGAATTGTCTTAAAAGGAAAAAAAACTTTTTAATGATATATATTTAGTTCCATAACTGTGTACACAATTTGTGCATGGTTTGTCAAGTATTTTTTTAGCACCTGTGGCAGAGAGAATCTTAAGATGGTCCCCATGATTTTTGATTCCTGGTGCTATTCCTGTGTTTATGTTTCAGTATGTGGCAAAAAGACGACTATCCAGGTGCATCTAATCTAATCACAGACCCTTCAAAAGCAGTTTTCTGGCTGGCAGCAGAAAAGGAAGTGACAAAGATTTGAAGTATAAGGGCTGGACTTGTGGTCTGAAGATGAAGAGGTCCTATGAGAAGTTCCACGGGGAGCCTCGAGGAGCTGAGAGGGCCTTAGCTGACAGCCAGCAAAGAAAAGAGACTTCAGTCCTACAGATGCAAGGAGCTGTTTTCTGCCAACAATCTATATGAGCTTAGAAACAGACTGTCCCCAGAGCATCCAGATAAGAGTCCGGCAAGCCCTCGATTTTGGCCACACAGCAATCTAAGTAGAGAACCCAGCCCGTCCTACCCAGACTTCTGAACTGCACAACTGTGAACAAAGAGTGTTGTTTTAAGCCACAAGGTTTGTGATAATTTGTTACACAACAACAGAAAACTAATACAGCCACTTAGAAAAAAAACTCAGGATAAATTTTTATCTAAAAGAACCAAATGTAGGGGTGCCTGAGTGGCTCAGTTGGTTAAGTATCCAACTCCGGCTTAGGTCATGATCTCAAAGTTCCTAAGTTCGAGCCCCGCTTCGGATGAGCCTCGCTTCTCTCTCTCCCTCTCTCTCTGCCCCTCACTCACTTTTACCCTCCCTCTCTCAAAAAATAAATAAAAAAGAACCAAATGTAAAGAAAATTTTTGAAACAAATGCTAAGAATTATTGTGAATAATAATTGTGAGCAAAAACTGTCGACCTAGAACCTTTTTTCATTACTTGTCTTCTAATTTAAAATAGTTCTGGGGCGCCTGGGTGGCTCAGTCGGTTAAGCGTCCAACTTCGGCTCAGGTCATGATCTCATGGTCTGTGAGTTTGAGCCCCGCGTCGGGCTCAGTGCTGACAGCTCAGAGCCTGAAGCCTGCTTCAGATTCTGTGTCTCCCTCTCTCTCTGACCCTCCCCCGTCATGCTCTGTCTCTCTCTGTCTCAAGAATAAATAAGCATTGAAAAAATTAAAAAATAAATTAAAAAATAAAAAAACAAAATAGTTCTTTAAAAGAATAAAGTGTCTAAAAACATGATCCAATTCAAAACACTAACAGGAGAAAGGAAACGGGTGATTGCATCAAATTCTCGCTTATCACATAGCTACATTGATCCCAACTACTGAATTGGAGGCTCAAGAGAGCTAAAGTAATGGAAGGGAAGAAAGTGGCTGTAACCAGTCTGGGGAGGAAAACAAAAATGATGCTAACATCTCCGACAGAAAACTTCCAGCGACAAGATGCCAAAGAGGGAGAGGCCAACAACTTCGTAGAACAGCCCCTCGAATGCAGATGAATGACGGTCTTCCACCTCTTCCCACCAAAATCACTTCTCCTTCTTTCTTCCATGGCCCCTCCTTTTAAAAACTATTTCTCTCCATTCGCTTTATTACCCCTTGATTCAGAGCCTGTGTGATGGTTGGAAAGGGTTTGGAAAGGACCAGAAAGACCTGAATTCAAATCCCAGCTTCAACTTACTCACTACATGATTGTTTTTATATGTTTATTATTTTTTTAGGGACAAAAAAAGCACAAGTTGGGGACAGGGACAGAGGGCAATAGAGAATCTGAAGTAGGCTCCACACACAGCACAGAGCCCAACCCATGCCCAATCCCATGACCCTGGGATCATCACCTGAGCCGGAATCAACAGTTGGACGTTCAACCTATTGAGCCACCCAGACACCCCTCACTTTATGACTTTTAATGAGTAATTTGGACTTCAGTTCCTTCATGTATTGCAATCTTTTTTAATTTTTTTTTTAATATTTATTTTTGAGACAGAGAGAGACAGAGCATGAGCAGGGGAGGGGCAGAGAAACAGGGAGACACAGAAGCAGGCTCCAGGCTCTGAGCTGTCAGCACAAAGCCTGATGCGGGGCTTGAACTCACAGACAGTGAGATCATGACCTGAGCTGAAGTCGGACGCTTAACTGACTGAGCCATCCAGGCGCCCCTGCAATCTTATCTTAATGAAAGATTAAGACCTATCTTGCAGAATTCCTGTGAGGATTTCAGATGACCTCAACAATTCTAGGTGTTTGATGATAATAATAATGATTATTATAACAAATATTATTTATTTCCTTTGGTCATTCTGTTCCTATCTGTAGTAACTCATACACTGACCAATATTTAGTTTCCCCTCCAATACATGGATGCCTCAACACCACTCTAATGAAGTAATAATGACAAGTACTAGGACTTCTGGCTGGCTCAGTTGGTAGAGCATGCAACTCTTGATCTCGGGGTCATGATTTCAAGCCCCATGTTGGGTTTGAATCTTACTTTAAAATAAAATTTAAGAGGTGCCTGGTTAAGCGTCCAACTTCAGCTCAGGTCATGATCTCACAGCTCATGGGTTCGAGACCCGCATTGGGCTGTGTGCTGACAGCTCAGAAACTGGAGCCTGCTTAGGATTCTGTGTCTCCGTCTCTCTCTGCTCCTCCCCCACTCGCACTCTGTCCCTCTCTCTCAAAAATAAGCAAACATTAAAAAGGAATTTTTTTAAACAAAATTTTAAAAGTTTTTTAAAAGCCTTTATTTAAGAAAAAGAAATGGCAAGTACTATTATTTTCCAATTTACAGAGGAGTAGCTGAAGCTCAGGGAGGCTGAATGACTTAACCCTGAGACACAGCAACAAAGAAAATCAAACTTATCTAAGGTCTCTTAGCGGGGTTCTTCTTCACTTCCTTGGGGACACTATTCACAATCGTTGGCACTCTGAGTTGAAGGGATTTCTAATCTTGCAGGATCTCATATCCAGTATTTAAGATTAAAGAATGGTTTGTATACTCACAACACTAGGGCTCCTGTTGGCTACAGCAGGCAGGGCTACAGGTAAGGCTGCAGGGTGGGGAGGGGTTTCAGAAATTTCACCAACTGGGTCTCTTGCAACAAGCATCCTGACTGAATTCCCACAGTTCCTTAGTACTTGGGCAACTTGCTCGCTGGTCATTCCCTGCACATCTGTGCCACCAATCTTCAAGATGTGGTCCCCTGTCTGGAGTCTTCCATCCTTTAATTCAAGAAAAAAACAAAATTCAGCCACTCTGGAAAACAGTATGGAGGTTCCTCAAAAACCTAAAAATACAACTACCCTACGACCCAGCAATTGCACTACTAGGCATTTATCCAAGGGATACGGGTGTGCTGTTTCAAAGGGATGCATGCACCCCAATGTTTATAGCAGCACTATCAACAACAGCCAAAGTATGGAAAGAGCCCAAATGTCCATCGATGGATGAATGGATAAGGAAGATGTGGTTTATATATACAGTGGAGTATTACTCGGCAATCAAAAAGAATGAAACCTTGCCGTTTGCAACTACGTGGATGGAACTAGAGGATATCATGCTAAGCGAAATTAGAGAAAGACAAATATCATATTACTTCACTGATATAAGGACTTTAAGACACAGAACAGATGAACACAAGGGAAGGGAAGCAAAAATAATATAAAAACAGGGAGGGAGACAAACCATAAGAGACTCTTAAATACAGAGAAGAAACTGAGGGTTGCTAGGGGAGAGGGGGTGGGGGGAAGGGCTAAATGGGCAAGGGGCATTAAGGAGGGCACTTGTTGGGATGAGCACAGGGTGTTATATGTAAATGATAAATCACTAAATTCTATTCCTGAAATTATTACACTGTTAACTTGGATTTAAATTAAATAAAAATAACAATAATAAAAAAAATATTCTAAGAAATCAATGATCTAACTTCACTAGCTAATAACAATTCATCAGACTTTCAATTCTGGCAAAATGGCTGACAAAGAAGCCATCTATAAAACGTTAAATAAAACATAACAGTCTTAATGAATGCTGAACTGGCAACAGAGAAAAGGAAATCTTTGCCAAAAAAAAAAAAAAAAAAAAAAAAGATGGGGTGGAGGATGTGTTCAAAAGGAGAATAGTATCTAGAATTCTAAAACAGTCATTTATTTGCTCAAGGGCATCACTTCATGCCTGATGGCTTGGAGCCAGGGTATTAATGGCCACAAAAGTAAGGAAGAGATCAGAAAGCCCTGGGCCTCAAGAAGGGAAGGAGCTTGGATCAGAAGCCTCCAGCATAAAGCTAGAAACTCTCAAGGCCGGAAAACTCAGTGGCATGTGTAAGGATGAGCGAGATATCAGTGTAGCTGGAAGAGAATGAGCAAAGAGGAGAGTAGTCAGGAGGAGAAGGGAGCATTAACTGAGGTCAGCAGTGCAGAGCATTTACTCGGAGCCAATGGGAAGGGAAGTCACTGAAGTGTTCTGAAAGAGAAGTGACATTATCTGACTTACTTTTAACAAGATCCTCAAGCTTCTGTGCTGAAAATAGACTACAGGGGAGGAAGCAACAGAAGCAGAGATACCAGTTAGTAGACTAAAGCAGTAATCTAGAGATAGTGGTAGCCTACAGACTGGGTTAGCAGTTGGAGTGTTGAGAAGTGAGATCCTAGATGTATTCTTAATGAACTTTCAACAGACCCTACTGATAGTTTCTACAGGAGGTGTGAGGGGACAAAAGGACTTAAAGCTCCAAGGTTTTAGCCTAAGCAACTGAAAAGACAGAGCTGCTATTAATGGAAATAGAGAACTACAGAGCAATAGATGGGTGGGAGTAGGAATGAGGAGTTTTGGAGATAGCCAGTCTGAGATCCTATTAGACATGCAAGTGAAAATGTCAAATATGCAGCTGGATATACAAATTTGGAGTTCAGGAGAAAAGTCCAGACCACAGAGTTAAATTTAGGAGTCATTAGCATATATAAAGTCAGGATTCTGGATGAATTTAAAGCAAGGATATGTGATGTTCCATTTCTTTTATTTTTTATTTTTTTTAAATGTTTATTTTTGAGGAACGTCTGGGTGGCTCAGTCAGTTAAGCATCTGACTTCGGCTCAGGTCATGATCTCGCTCAGGTCATGATATCTCGGTTTGTGAGTTCGAATTCCACGTCGGGCTCTGTACTGACAGCTTGGAGCTTGGAGCTAGCTTCGGATTCTGTGTCTCCCCCTCTCTCTGCCCCCTCCCATGCTCATGCTCTGTCTCTCAATAATAAATAAAAGTTAAAAAAAAAAAAAAAAAGAAAAGGAAAAAAATGTTTTCATTATTTTTTTAAATTTACTTATTTTTGAGAGACAGAGAGACACAGAGCACAAGCAGGGGAGAGGCAGAGAGAGAGGGAGACACAGAATCGGAAGCAGGCTCCAGGCTCTGAGCTGTCAGCACAGAGCCTGACGCGGGGCTTGAACTCACAGACCGTGAGATCATGTCCTGAGCTGCAGTCAGACACTTAACCAACTGAGCCACCCAGGTGCCCCGAAAAAATAAATGTTTAAAAAAAATAAAATAAAATGTTTATTTTTGAGAAAGCATGCACACACACGCACACCAGTGGGGGAGGGGCAGAGAGAGGGAGACAGAAGATCCGAAGCAGGCTCTGTGCCAACAGCAGAGAGCCCTATGTGGGGCTTGAGCTATGAACCTAAAGATCATGACCTGAATCAAAGTCACACGCTTAACTGACTGAGCTACCCAGAAGCCCCTGTGACATTCTATTTCTTAAACTAAGCGATAGGTACATCGGTGATTATTTCATTACTTAAAACGTGCACAGCCATCATACATACTTCCTATGTACATTTTTCTATGTGGGTATCTCATGCACAGAAAACTTCAAAACAATAAAAAAGCACATCAGTTCATAATGTTTAACATTTCCATTCTACCTCCAACTGTGAAATTCTTGAAACAGCAGACCCATCTGCATTTTGTTTCATTGGAAATTTTGAATTCTCTTTACTTATCTTTACTATATTAAAGATACCAAAATTTAACATAGCTGGTTACAAAAAATTATACCTGCAAAATACCTTATAGGTCGAAAATCACTTTTCATATATCATCTCATTCAGAGAGGGACAACTTTATTTTATAATTTTTAAAGTTTATTTTGTTTTATTTTATTTTGAGAGAAACAGAGACAGTACAAGTGGGACAGGAACAGGGAGAGACAATCCCAAGCAGGCTCTGCACTGATGGTGCAGACTGATGTGGGGCTTGAACCCATGAACTGTGAGATCATGAGCCAACGCCAAGGGGCAGATGCTTAACCGACTGAGCCACCCAAGAGCCCCTGAGGGAGACAACTTTAAAGATGAACAAATGGAGATTCAGAAAGGTTGACTGACTTGACCAAGGTCATAAAGCTAATAAGAGAACCTAGGTTCAACCCAAGCTGTCCCAGTGAAGACCAGTTCTCATTAGTCCTTTATCTTACACTTCAATATCTTCAAAGTAACACTAGTAGATCAATTTACTGTTTTCCTGTTCTCCAAGAAACTGTAACTGTCAAAAAGCTTCAGTGAAATGAAGATGAAAAGTAGGTATTTTGCAACTGGGAGAGAAAGACAGCCTGAGAATAGAGCAATGACCATCAGGCTTATGCAGTACTAGGCTTCATATTCCTGGCTCCAGAAGGCACTATCTGTAAGGTATAGGTGAAATTCAGAAGAAAAAAGTAAAAACAAAACAAAAAAAATCTTAAGACTAAAAAGTCTATTCCCCATCCTTCCTTTTCTCCAATTTTGCAGAAACTTGGATGAAGGTATTAGATCAAAAGAATGAGTTGGGACGCCTGGGTGGCTCAGTCGTTAAGCATCCGACATCGGCTCAGGTCATGATCTCATGGTTTGTGAGTTTGAGCCACACGTGGGACTCTGTGCTGACATCTCAGAGCCTGGAGCCTGCTTCAGATTCTGTGTCTCCCTCTCTCTCTGCCCCTCCCCCACTTGTGCTCTGTCTCTATCAAAAATAAATAAATGCAAAAAAAAAAAAAAAAAGAATGAGTAAAGAGCTATGGGCTTTGTTTTGAAGTCTGGAGAAGGCCCTAGAAGCAAATGGAAAAGGAGAAGAGGAGGAAAACAGAAACGCAATTCA
Organism: Panthera tigris; assembly: GCF_018350195.1. Lineage (NCBI taxonomy): Eukaryota > Metazoa > Chordata > Mammalia > Carnivora > Felidae > Panthera > Panthera tigris. The sequence continues at coordinate 50,169,331 of NC_056667.1, read as the reverse complement.
ATTTAGAAACTCAGAAAAAAAGAAGATGCAAAGAGCAAAAAAATTGGTGGATTTCTGGGGTGCCTGGGTGGCTCAGTTGGTTAGGTGTCTGACATTGGCTCAGGTCATGATCTCACAGTTTGTGGGTTTGAGCCCCATGTTGGGCTCTGTGCTGACAGCCCAGAGCCTGGAGCCTGCTTCAGATTCATTCTCTCTCTCTCTCTCTCTGCCCCTCCTCTGCTCATCCTCTATCTTGCTCTCTCTCAAAAACAAAAACAAAACAAAAATTAAAAGAAATGGTGGATTTCTACTTTAAGCACTGATAATTTTGATATTCTATCAATGTAACAACTTGAGATAAAGCAAGTACTCAAGAAGAAGTCAGCGCTTATGATGAAAAACAAGGGTGAAGCGGCCTCTGTAAATCAAACCATCCTTGAACAAAATTATGGCTGGGCCAAAGAATAAAGAATTTGTCAAATAAGTGTTTTCATACTTGGCTAAAGAAGGGCACTTCACCATAAGTACATATTTAGTTACTTCCTTAGGCACTATTTTTTTCCCTATTTTATCTCAATTCAATTTAAAATGATGTAGATAATTTGCATCTGTCACTGAAAGTCAAACATTTTCTTCTTCCAGAAAAACAGGTGTTCTAAGGAATTCATAAGCGCAAAAACAATCATCAGTCAGATTGATAGGAAAGACACCAAAATGACAGCTACCTTGTTTAAGTCCTGAAGCTCTAAGCATTACATTTTACTGATATTTTCTGATCAACATTCTCCTTCCATAACCTGTCTACTGTGCAAGGAAAATAAAAGGCATAGAGTCCTTTCTTTTCTTTAACAGAAATCATAAATCAGTGATAGCCAATAAATAGCTATGCCAACATTCAAAGACAGAGTGTTGGGGCGCCTGGCTGGCTCAGTGAGTGGAGTGTGTGACTCTTGATCTAGGGGTTGTGAGTTCAAGCTCCACATTTGGTGTGGACATTACTTTAAAAATAAAAATACACAGAGCATGCTAATCAAACATTCAAGTATAAAAATTTATTAACCCATGGGTTCTTTCACAAGAGAAAAATAATTATGCATATAGGCTAAATAGTATGGAAGGCACAAAAATTAAAACAACTGATCTAATTTCTCTTTCTCAAAAGTAAATAAACTTAAAAAAAAGGGGGGGGGCAGAGGTGCCTGGATGGCTCAGTCAGTTAAGTGTCCAACTCTTGATCTCAGCTTAGGTCATGATCTCACAATCGTGAGAAGGAACCCCGCATCGGGCTTAGCGCAGAGCCTGGAGCCTGCATGGGATTCTTAAAAATAATGATAACAGCTGATGTAATAGGTTACCACAGATTATTGTGAAAGCATTAAAAGTATCATTTATTCCAAGTTAGCAATTATAGGCTAAAAAAAATATATTACTTTGCATCTTAAGTTCTCTGATAGGCAGACTGGATGAGGGGTACCTGGCTGGCTCAGTCAGTGACATTCATTCGTTCATTTAGAAAGAGAGAGAGCCTGTGCACTAGCCAGGGAAGGGCACAGAGAGAGGGAGACAGAGAATCCCAAGCAGTCTCCACTCTGTTAGTGCAGAGCCTATGTGGTGCTTGAACTCACATACTGTGAGATCATGACCTGAGCCAAAATCAAGAGCCAGACATTTAACCAAGTGAGCCACCCAGGCACCCTGAGCATGTGACTCTTGATCTCAGGGTTGTGAGTTCAAGCCCCACATTGGACATGGAGCCTACTTAAAAAAAATAATAAATTTAAAAACTTTTAAATATATTATAATAAAATAAAAATATTTGAATACCTAAAGGAATTCAAGCTTTAAAATAAAAGCAATAAAATAAATAAATTTGTTTTTTTTTTAAACTAAAAACAGAAAATAAAATTATTACTAGTTTCAATGCCAGGCCAATTCTATCACTGGTCTTTAATCAAAAGACAACCTAACATTGGCAGAAAACAGCGACTTTATAAAATAAACACTCTTTTCCTTAAGGAATTAAAGGAAGATAATACATCTAAGTATATCTATCCTATTCTATTCAAATTCTCACAGCCCTCATCAAATATTTAAGGATAAGGAAAATATCTGTTTATAGACTCAAAGCAAAATTTCTTGGGAATAACCAACTATTCAATGGCCTCAAGCTGAGCCTCACTTATTCTAGGCTGAAAATTCCTCATAGTACACACCCACCCTCCAATCCTTGCTTCGTTACATTCTTTCTTCGTATGAAAGATTACTGGAGAGCTAATGTGACTCATAATTGCCTAACTCCAAAATGTCAATAATTCGTGAAAACTTTTAAATAGGTTGCTTTGCTATAGTTACCTTCTAGAGAAAACAGGATAAACTCAGTGTACCTGATTTCCCTAGAATTTCTCCAGACCACAAGAAAGATACTTATGTAAAATGAAGTTTTACACTACCCATTTTTAATTCAAAACAAAAACAAAAACAAAAGTTCTAACTGCTGAAAATTTTTGAAACTTTTGTCATAGCTGAATGGAATTCTCAAAAGATGTATGTTTCAGGTACTGTGAATTTTGGAGACTGAGGATTACAGGTTGGTTTATAGGTAGGTCTATAGGTTTATAGATTATAGATTATAGGTTATAGATTTATAACATAGATTGTAAGTCTTTAACTCCCCTTACACAATACAATTTTCCTATCCATGGAATTGGCCCTGATTACATTAAATGATTGGTCATTGTAATTAAATCTCAGTAAGTGTTTCTTAAAAAGCTCATATAAATCAATAGTTTTTTCATTTACTTTATACTATTAGAGGCAGTAGACAGCAGAAGGACAAAGACCAGCTTAGGAGTCAGACACACCCAAGTTCAAATCCTGGCTCTACTTCGATCAAGCTGTATGACCAAACGTCAGTTACTTATTCTACCAAAATCTCAGATCCTTCTTAAGCAAAATGAGAATAAATCCCTCTCTGAGTTGTGGGCATTATACTCAACACTATATGTAAAGTCTTTAGCTTAATGTCTTGCTTATAGCAAATCATCAATTGCTTCTGATCAATTGCTTTCTGATGACCCTTTATGCTGCAATGACCTCAGTTAGGTGTTTTTTGCCACACTCCCTCAACTGTACCCACCTTTTAACTGTGTATTACCTGTACACACAAAAGGAAACACTAAAGAGCTATTTCATAAAAATCTTTTAAATAATATGGACTTCTTTTTCTAACTTTCTATTATCTCATCTTATATTCTTTGAAGAAAGTAATATTAATTAACCCCACTAGCTGAACGTAGGTATCACTTTATGATCAATCTTGATCACACTTAAACTAATGACCCAAAGACATCTGTATTCCCTTGCCATAAAGATTGCAATAGTCAAGAGTGAACATTAGTATTCAAAAACAGGAGTACATTTTAATTAAAGGCAATAATTCCCTTTAAAATTCTTTTAAAGCTATGATCAGGCTGGGGCGCCTGGATGGCTCAGTTGGTTAAGCATCTGACTTTGGTTCAGGTCATGATCTCACAACTTGTGGGTTCGAGCCCTGCGTCGGGCTCTGTGCTGACCGCTCAGAGCCTGGAGCCTGCTTCAGATTCTGTATCTCCCTCTCTCTCTGCCCCTCCCCTGTTCGTGCTTGTGTCTCAATCTCTCTCAAATAAATAAACATTAAAAAAAAAATTTAAAGCTATGTTCAAGGCTACATGAGCAAAAACTTGTAAAGGCTTAGCAACAACACACAGAATCTGTTGAAGAGATTTTATCTGCCATTAGCCGAGGTGAGAAGAGAGAGGGGATGTCTCTGTCCCCTATGATCAGACTTCACCATATTCCCTACAGGAAAAAGCCAATTGTTCTGTTGCTTCTAGAGCTGGCTATTTCCTGATAAGCTTAGACCAACTCTGGACAAGTATACATCAGAAAAAGAAAAACATTAGGATGAACTTTAGATAAATAGATTTAAGCAGTAAAACACAGGCTTCAGAGTCAGATAGATGTGGGCTCAATCCTGACTTTGTCATTTCCTAGTTGAGTAGCCTTGGGCAATTTCTTAACAGCTTTCAAATCTATAATTTGAAAATAAAATTTATGACTGTTTCAAGGATTACATGAGAATAATATATATTAGGTAGATAACAATGTCTGGTATAAATAAACACTTGCTTCTCCATCATGACTGATGGGCATACCACAACCCCCTCCCTAATGACCTGAAATAGTGACAATCCCTTCCAGTAAAGGCTAAATATCAGACCTGGGCCTTTCCCAACAGTGTCTCAAAGGGATTAATTTGGGAAACTGCACATCATATTCTCCTTGTGACAATTCTTAATGCACATTAGGATATTAAAAGCTCAGAAAAATTCTTACAGTAAAAAAGTCTATTTGATTTTATTTAACTTGGTGTTTTCTAAATTTATCTGACCCTTTGTTTTTCACAGTAACTACTCCACTTTGCATCTTGAAAAATGCTACTCCAGCAAACAAGCCTATGAAAATTGCTAAAGTGAGGGGGGGGGCGGTGTTGGGGAGGAAATGTGGAAAAAGATATCAAAATATTCCACAATACTTCATCCTTTTCCAGGTTACAAAAAATTTCCAAAAACCCTTAAAGAATATGTTTTCTGCCCCAAATGTGTTTTGAAGGCCCATAAAATGACCATTTTCAACACTTTTGGTCTCAGAAACGCTTCACACTCTTAAAAATTATTAAGGATGCAGAAATGGGGATTACAAAGAACCACAGGAAACTTCTGTGGGTGATGGATATGTTCATTTTCTTGAAGAAACAGATGGTATGATGGTTAAATTTTATGTTATCACCTTGGCTAGGCGATGGTACCTAGTTTTTTTTTTGGTGAAACACTAATCTAGATGTTACTGTGAAAGTATTTTGCAGATATGATTAATATCTATAACTGGCTGACTTTAAGAACATTACTCTTGATAACAAGGGGGAAGGGTTGCACCATCAAATCAGTTGAAGACTTTAAGAGCAGAAACAGATTTCCTAGAGAAAAAGGAATTCTGCCTTAAGACTCTAACAGAAATCCTGACTGAGTTTCCTAAGAAATCTTACTAACTGACCCTACAAATTTCCAAGTCCAGACCATGACATCAAATCCTGCCTGAGTTTCCAGCCTGCTGGACTGCCCTACACACTTTAAACTTGCCAGTAAACATATTTCAAATTTAGTTTTTTTAATTATTATTATTTGGGGGGGGCACCTGGGTGGCTCAGTCGGTTAAGCTTCTGACTTCAGTTCAGGTCATGATCTCACAATTGGTGAGTTCAAGCCCCTATCAGCACAAAGCCTGCTTCAGATCCTCTGTCCCCCCTCTCTCTTTGCTCCTCCCCTGCTCGTGCTCTCAAAAATAAACATTAAAAAAACAAAACCTTTTAAAAATTATTATTTTTTATTTGAGAGAGAGAGAGAGAGAGGGCAGAGGGAAAGAGAATCTCAAGCAGGGTCCACACTCAGTGTAGAGCCTGACATGAGGCTTGATCCCACGACCCTGGGATCATGACCTGAGGCGAAATCAAGAGTCAGAGGCTCAACTGACTGAGCCACTGAAGCACCCCATCAAATTTATTAAACTGTATACTTTGCATATGTGTAGTTTATTATATGTCAATTATATCTCAAAAATTACTGAGAATCTCAAAGCACTTTTATTTCTGTGGTTCTTTTTGTTGATATCTACTGAATTAGAAAATAGCAGAGAAGGGGTATCTGGGTGGCTCAGTCAGTTAAGCATCCGACTTCACTTCAGGTCATGATCTCAGTTTGTGGGTTCAAGCCCTGCTTCAGGCTCTCTGCCGACAGCTCAGAGCATGAAGCCTGCTTCTGTGTTTCCCTCTCTGTCCCTCCCCTGCTTGCACTCTTTCTCTCTCTCAAAAATAAATATTAAAAAAAAAACAAAACAAAAAGAAAAGAGAAATTCTTAAAATATTTAATACATGTAATATATTAATATATATTTTATCTATTGATGTATACACTTTTTAGTTTGAAAATAAAAGCTATATTTTCTAAAACAAAATGGTGAGAAGAGTGGCAGTTTTAAATACTTTTGGAAATCTCTTTAATATGTGGCTTAAAAGAAGACAACTGGATTTTCACATCTGCTTTAGCATTCAATATGTTGCAATATGTTGCTTGGCTGAAGTATATAAAGAAAATCTGGCCTCCATAAAATACATGGTTAAAACACGTATTTAATAGTATTTAATAGCTCTTCAGGCCCATTCTTTGATAACACACCAAAATTTGACAAGTTGTAGTTTCTTAAAGTTCAGTGGCAATGTAGCATCTGCAACTACATCAAAAAACTTTCAAATACTGTTTCATTAAAGTCTATTGAATTCTGAATGGACCTTTCACCTATACATTGTCCTATCACACGTTGGTCTTCAGAAAATATTGATCTACAGACTCATGCAGATGTTCCAAATGTTGACATATTTCATTATATAATATTTTAAAAATTGTATTTATATCAGCAATAATATAATCAGAAAAGTCTAAATATGGGGAAATTTCAACTCCTGGTAAGACACAACTTTTCCAGAGTTCTAACTTTTGCTTGAAAGTTCAAATTTTATCATCACCAACAAATGTCAGTCATTTTTCTTGAAGTGACAAGCTTCCTTCATCCATTTTCAAAGAAATGTCTGCCAAGTCCCCAAATCTGAATAACCATAATTTTTCCTTCAATTATTTTTTCAAAAATAAAAATGATTTTCCTGATTTGTGGTTACCAGAAAGGGGGGGGGGTGGGGAGGAAGGGCGTAGGTGGGCAAAATGTATGAAACTGGTCAAAAGTTACAAACCTCCAGTTATAAAATAAGTAAGTCATTGGGATATAATGTACAGGATGGTGACTGTAGTTAACAGTACTGTACTGTATATATGAAAGTTGCTAAGAGTAGATCTTAAAAGTTCTCATCACAAGAAAAAAAAACTGTAATATGTGTGGTGATGGAGGTTAACTAGATGACTGGTGATCATTTCACGGTATTAACAAACATCGAATCATGTACAGCTGAAACTAACACTGTATATCACCATACTGCAAAAGAGATTTTTGACTGAGGGGCACCTGGGTGGCTCAGTCGGTTAAGCACCTGACTTCGGCCCAGGTCATGATCTCATGGTTTGTGGGTTCAAGCCCCACATGGGGCTCTGTGCTGACAAAGCCTGCTTTGGATTCTGTGTCTCCCTCTCTCTCTGCCCCTCCCCTGCTCACTTTCTCTCTCTCAAAGATTAAAATAAACATTAAACATTTTTTTAAAAAAATTATTTTGAATGAGAACACAAAACTTAAGAATTTTAAAAATCGTTAGTGTTTTCCATATAAAAAAGCAGCTAGTTTGTCTCACAAATATTTGTCTCAAAACCACCATCCAAATTCAGTATGTGACAGGAGTGCTGTTTTGTCACACATGCACTTCAATGTCAAAATTGACTAAAAAACAATACTCTTTGTTGCACTTCCTGTAGTAAGACTTTCTTTTTTTCTTTTTCATTGCAACCACACAGTGGAGAAGATTGCAGTGACCACTGGCACGGTTTGGTGCCATTTGCCTGTCTTGATCCCACGGATCCCCTTCAAGAGTCTCAGGGACCCCCACAGAATAAACCCTGAGAGCTGCTTCTCTAAATAATGTGGAAGGGAGAAGAACCTTGAATAGAAATGGAGCGCTAAGGAAATTGCCTCAAAGCTGCATTTGCATAGCAGGTTCCTCTTTACTTACACTTATTAGAAGGGATAAATGTATAGGTAACTGAATATCAATCGGTGAAATTTACATACTATTCTGATTATCACAGTCTACATACTATGGGCTTATCATTAAGTGGTGTCATAACCAAATTTCTAAAGTACTTTCTAAAAACTGAATGTAATGTGTAACATTTTCTTCAATGTAAAACTAAGCAGAAATAGTTAATAAGTTTTAAAATGGCCCACTTTCAGGGACACCTGGCTGGCCTAGTCAGTGGAACAGATGACTCTTAATCTTGGGGTTGTGAGTTCAAGGCCCACGTTGGGCAAGGAGCCTACTTTAAAAAAAAAAAAAAAAAAAAAAAAAAAGGCTCACTTTCAGTTTAAAAACTGCTAAATAATGAAGTGTAGTCATTTGACTTATGATGCCAGAAAATCATAATCAAGTAAAATTTACCACATACAATATTTGGACAAATGTTTATAATCACTGTACCTTCTGAGTTTAACATTTAGGCCCCTGAAAGATACGCTGGGAGAGAACACAAATATTCAAAATACAATACCTATTAACAATTCTTCAACAAAAATACTGTTCTCTGATGGAATCAGGAAGACTGTCAACAACAGAACCTCCCCCTCCACCAAAAAAAGAAAGCTGACTTAGGAAATGTTTAAAGCCAAGTTGAGTGTGTATTAACATTTATGGGGGGGAGGGGGATAAACATTTTTAGCAACACTTCATTTCTATTTATGGAATCATATATCCTAGTAACCCATGTTATAAAATTACATTTCAAACCATACATTTTAAACTGTATAATACCAAAGTGAAAATAAACAAGTCAACTTACTCGATCCGCTAATCCTCCAGGAACTATTGTCCTCACAACCACACCACTTGATTTTCCTCCAACTATTCCAAAACCTAATCCAGAGCCATCATTAATGAGCTCAACATCTTCAATATGGCCCCAATGAACCTACAAATTAATAGCAAATAAAAGCCACAGTGTTAGCGAGACATAGATGCTTAGCTTCCCGATAATTACTGAAGTAACAGATATACCACAACTTGAACATTCATACAAGTAATTAAGGCAACTCTCTAAAGGCTAGGAGATAAAGATGATCATATGGTCCCTGCTCTTGAGAATCTTATAATCCAGTAGAGAGATAATCTAAAACACAAATAATTAAAATGGGAAAGAATATCGAATCTAACAGGATAGAGACATGTAGCTCTAAGAGGACAGAGACATGTCTCATTCTCTAGTCTATACCCAATATCTACAACAATGCCCAGCCCACAGGAGGAACCAATAAATATGTGTCTACCTGAACTGAAAGAGAACCTCAAATATTATAAAGGTTGGCAGGGGGAAGATAGGGGAGGCAGAGACAGGAGGTCAAATCCAATGAAGAATTACAGAAACCTTCAAGAAAAAGGTAGCATTTTAATTGCACTATGGAGAAAAAATACATTGAAGCAAAAGGGAAATGTAAGAGCAAAGATGGACCAGGTAACAGAATGAGTCAAAGATGTGGTCAAAAGATTGGATTTAGTTGGGGAACCTGGGTGGCTCAGTTGGTTGGGTGGCTGACTCTTGATTTCGGCTCAAGTCACAAGGTTCATGAGACTGAGCCTCGTATTGGGCTCTGTGCTGCCAGCACAGAGCCTGCTTGGGATTCTCTGTCTCTCTCTCTCTCTCTCTGTCCCTCCCCCAGCACATGCTCTCTCTCCCTGAAAATAAAACAAAACATTTTAGAACAAGATTGGATTGGGGCTCGTGGGTGGCTCAGTTGGTTGAGCTTCCGACTTCAGCTCAGGTCATGATCTCATGGTCCGTGAGTTCAAGCCCCACGTCAGCTGTGCTGACAGCTCAGAGCCTGGAGCCTGCTTCTGATTCTGTCTCCCTCTCTCTCTCTGCACCTCCCCCCACTCACCCTCTCTCTCTCTCTCAAAAATGAATACATGTTAAAAAAACTTTTTTTAAAAAGATTGGATTTACTTCACTGGATTAGCAGAAGGAATAACTGAGTTTTAGAAAGGGGAGCACAAGAACAAAGCAGTGATTTAGGAAGATTAATTGGGCAGCAATGTGAACAATGAAATGCTGAGAAGGACATAAAGAGACTAATTAAGCAGACTGTTATGAGGGAAAGGAAAGGTAGGCCCCACTGAAGATGTTAGCAATAGGACTGTCCAAAACAGACTGAGAGACATATGCATTTTCCCTGTAAGTAGCAGGTTCCCACCAGAAATGTGAAGTAAATTCACATAATCTAAGCAGAACCAAATCTTCCATCTCAAGTTCAGCAGGGTACACTTACTGGTTTTACTATTACACTAAGTTGGAAAGTTACTGTGCAATGTTAAAATGATCAGGAATTGGGGCGCCTGGGTGGCTCAGTCGGTTGAGCGTCTGACTTCAGCTCAAGTCATGATCTCACAGTTGACGAGTTCGAGCCCCACATTGGGCTCTGTGCTGACAGCTCAGAGCCTGGAGCTTGCTTCGGATTCTGTGTCTCCCTCTCTCTCTCTGCCCCTCCCCCGCTCATGCTCTTTCTCTGCCTCAAAAATAAAGATAAACGTTTAAAAAAAAGTTTTTTTTAAATGATCAAGAATATTGGGACACTTAATAAATTCACATCTAGAACACTACCTAGTATCTGCGGAGTAAAAAGATTTGCTAAAATACACCTGAATTAATGATCACAGCTAATACTCATAGAGTGTAAATTCTGTACCAAGCACCATGCTTAGCTCTTCACATGCATTCTCATTTAATCTGCACATTTAATCTCTCTGTGAAGTGGATGCTGTTCCTAGTTCCAAGTAAAAGAAGAAACTGAGGTGTGGGGGAGTCAAGGAACCTGCCTGATAGGACACAGCTAGAAAGTGGAAGAACTGGACTCGAACCCACCTTAGCCTGGCTCCGGCGCCCTTGTTCTTACCCACTGTGCAAAGCACTTTCCCACTTTGTACATTCTATTTATTATGTAAATTGTAGTGTATTAATATCACTGATTGCAACAGGGAAAATGTCTACACATTAATTTGTGTTGTGACCTTGTCCTGTACCCAGATGGTCTATTTTTTCTTTTGTCCCAGTGAATGAAAATTAATCAGCTAGCACTTAGTGTTATAAGAAAATGAGATTTATTAGCCTGCATTCTGAAGATGGAGGCCAAAATCCGTAAAATGTTATAAACCAAATTTAAAGATTTCCAAGAGACTCTTACTTTTATTCTTTTAAATTGCTCAGTAGACATGCTTACGTGAAAAGGAAAACTTCTGTAATTTTGCAGTATAAATAATCTAGTCATAAACATCCCATCTAACTTACAAAAATTTTTTTCAATAATAATTTTCAATATTTTTGGAATAAAATAACTAAATCTTACTTAAGATACTTAATAGTAAATCTCTAATAAAACTCTCAGCTTAATTAAGGAACTCCCTACAGCACCAAGGAACACGAGACTCTTTCCCTCACCAAATAAATTAAACATAATACTACAATTCATCTTCTATGTTAACTGATAATCTTAAATGAGGAGAATCATAGGATGTTGAAAAAACAGAATATCTTGTTTAATATGCTAATACTATATTTAGAGATGATCTTTCTCAAAGTATGACAAGTAAAATGACACCTTCTAAACGTCTTTACACTTATTAAAATCAGTGGCATAATTCAAAATTGAGTTATTTTTCCAAGTTTGCAACTCACGGTTTCCGGCACAGTTGTATCAGTTAGACTGGTGGACGTACTGCTCTTCATGTGGCCTGGTTCCCTGGCCACGACCAGACGCAAAGATCCAGTGGTTTGTTGCAATAATGCAATTGCTTGCTGATGGGAAACGTTCTGATCCAGCGGTGTGTGATTAATAGCCAATATTTGGTCATTTTCCCTTAATCTTTGATCCCTTAATAAGAAAATTTTGTTGTAATATAATAGCATCATTAAAAAAAAATCTATTCAAGTGAAGCTGTTTATTTCTTATGGCACTATTTCACTTAGTACAATTACTCAAATAATTATATAACAGAGCTCTTCAGAGTGCTTTTCAGCAAAGCACTTATTAGCTAATTAACCAATTAAGTGGTGCATCCCTGAACATGTGTGCATGTACATGTATGGATGTATGCGTGTGTGCGTGCACCCACACACACATACACACACACACATACTTTAAAAACCATTTGGGGTGGGTGGTGCCTGGCTGGCTCAGTTGTAGAGCATGCAACTCTTGATGTCAGAGTCCTTAGTTCAAGCCCCACTTTGAGCGTGGAGATAGATAGATAGATAGATAGATAGATAAAAACATTTGGCTAGAAAAATAAGCAAAAGCAATGTATGGAGCCCCACTACCAAGTTTTGCAAGTAAAACACTGCCCCATTATTGCAAGAACTGTATCCTTCTGAACCCCTTCCAATCTGACTTCAACATATATCACACTGGGGTAACTATCCCCAAATTCACCAAAAACTTCCTCTCTAGCAGAGTCATCCTATCTCCATCGTCCCTTGCTTTTCTGACACTTGTCAATAATTAGGCCCCACTCTCCTTGAAAATCAGCAGACATTACTTCTAAATCTGTTATCTAAGCCCTTTTCTGTCCCAATCACCAACTGCCCAACTGCTAACCAAGGTAAAAGGAAAACAAAACAAAACAAAAAAACAAAAAAAGAACTGTTTTTAAAAGAATTTAGCAAAACCTGGGGCGCCTGGGAGGCTTAGTCGATCGAATGTCCGACTTTGGCTCAGGTCATGGCCTCATGGTTCGTGGGTTCAAGCCCTGCGTCGGGCTCTGTGCCAACAGCTCAGAGCCTGGAGCCTGCTTCAGATACTGTGTCTCCCTCTCTCTCTGCCCCTCCCCTTCTCATGCTCTATGTTTAAATAAACATTAAAAAAAAAAAGAATTTAGCAAATCTTAAGAAAAAAACACCTCTATTACAGTTAATATTTACTAAGCACTTGTCATTTAGCCAGGTACTGCACAAGATGCTTCACAAGCATGATCTCATTTACTCCTCACAATCACCTCTTAAAAGTACTCAGGCAGAATTTGGTAACTTCTGAGCTCAAGGACACAGTATAAACTTGGTTTGTATTCAAAGGCCTGTACATTTGGTCCCCAAGCACTCCTTCCAACTTGGCTTCCTTCCTGCATAAACCCCTTTTCCAACTATTCTGATCTATTCTTCCCCACTCAAACACACCTGGCATTTCCCACTCTCATGTAGATGGTTTCCTGCATCTTTACTGTCCTCTGACTTACTTGGCCAAAATCAACCCACCTTCCATGATCCAGCTGTCTGTCTGTCTCTCTCTTTCTTTCTCTCTCTCCCCCACCCTCCCCATCACTTACCTCATTATCACAATGATCTAAACCACTCATTTACCACTCACTGACTATACATTTATATTAAATATACTGTAGACAGAGCTAGGTAAATCCTTTAAAATTCTAAGTTTTCTGAGGACACTCATGTTTTAGGTTCTCCTGTGAAACTAGCAAGATCAGAGGAGCATGCAATTCTTGATCTCAGGGTTGTGAGTTTGAGCCCCATGTTGGGTGTAGAGATTACTAAATAAATAAAAACTTAAAAAAAAGAAACTAGCAAGTTAGATATTGAAATATCTATTTTTGATGTCGAAATTGTGGATGGCTCTCATGATAAATCAGGTACCATTAAAAATGTTGCTTATATAGGAGTGCCTGGATGGCTCAGTTGGCTGAGCGTCTGACTCTTGGTTTTGGCTCAGGTCATGACCGCACAGTTCATGAGTTCGAGCCCCAAGTCAGGTTCTGTGCTGACAGTGCAGAGCCTGTTTGGCGTTCTCTTTCTCTCCCTCTCTGCTGTGTTCTCTCTCTCTCTCTCAGAATAAACTTTAAAAAAAAATGTTGCTTATATGTCCTTTTATTAATATTAGGAAAGGCTTGTGTTAAGAGATAAAAGTAAGATTAAAAATTGTATATGCTCCATGACCTTGTCTTTATAAAAAGAAACCATTCTAAGGTATTTCCTAGTTGTCTCAGGGTAGTCAAAGTCCTAGATGTTTGGGGGAGGGGAAAGTAGTTTATTATATATTCTATAATTTTCTATTATATACATGTATTACTTTCATAATTTTGAAATATACATATATTAAATTGAGAATGTTGCTTGTGAACCTTTCCCAAGTCTGAAAGAAACATTTATTTTAAAATGTGACCACTATAGGACGATACCAGAAATCACTTCCATTTTCCCATCTCCAATGTCCTCCTTTCTGACTTCTTCACCTAAATTCCTATTCACAGTTTGTTCGTTAAGGAAAATTTCTTAATTAATCCCAAATGAATGGATACTCTTGAGTCTTTTCAACCCTGATGTAACTGATTTTGTGTAAGTTCTTAATTTACTCACATTCAAATCTTCTGTTTTCTGGAAATCAACCTATATTAATCTACCTTCCCCCTACCCAATAGACTGCCAAGACACTGCGTTTCTTTCCAGTTAGTAACTGCTCAGGGAATATACACTCAACCCCAGATAAACAAGTTGTAGAGAAGTGAAATCTCCTGGAAAATATGATTTTGATGCATTCTAAAGTTGAACAGAATTAGTTTTCCTGCTACTATAATTTAACTCCTCCATACTGTTTGTATATATTGAATTCATATTTTTCACTCAAGGGGAGACCAATTCTTGTCTCTCCATTGCAACATTTGAAAATAATGGATTCCCATTACTTTGAGAGTCAAAATAGCACAGGTAGGTCTTAGGTAAGATCCTAAAATAGCACAGTTCTACGTGGAAAGTCCTCAGGAGAAAGGAAGAACTGATCGTGATACATTTCACATGACCTAGAAAGTCATGAATAACTGACCACCACCTCTCTCCAGTCTCTTCTCATACTGTCTTGCACTAAATTCCTACACCAGATACACAGCAGCCTCACTCCAAGAATAGGAGCTGTATTCCATCTCTCCATAGGACTACTGTCAAGACAGTCTCTTTATTCTTCTAACACCTTCTCCTCTTCGCAGACCCCACTGTCTCAAGTTTTCTGCCAAGCACTGTGGTCTCTGGGAAGTCACCTGACCACTTAGTCTTGGTAAAGGTTGTTTACATGCTGACACATCAAATTCCACTTTTTGGAAATGCTCACCTCACTCTGTAATTACAGACTTCATACAGAGCAACTCAGACACAGGACTGACCACAAAAAGTTTGCATAACATTAAAGATACACTAAAAACTAGTGAACTGTACATTTTAGAACAGTGACATTTATATTATGTGAATTATATCCCAATAATAATTTTTAATTTAAAAAAAATAAAAATAAAAGTTGGGCCAATCAAAGTTAAATAGGCTTTTTGTCCAGGGACTTCAAAGCCTATGGTAAACTAATGGTAAGTGACCCAAGGCCCAGGCTCACCCGGGATTGTCTTAGGTTTGTCAGAATAGTCTTACTCTATACCTGCTGGCTCAGTGTCACTAACTGCATACCCTCTCAGTCCCAAAACTCTCCCAACATGGACAATAAATTATATGATTACCCTAACTATGTATACCCAATCTCCAAGAACAGGATAGAATTTCTCAAATATATCTAACCATTGCTAAGGTTCCTCAGAAAATACTTGAGGAAATGTTGCATGACATGGCAGAAGAAAAGCTGCAAAGTCATGGAAATCCATTATTTCTGAACTTTCAGTTAGAGAGACTAGAACTCATACCCCATGAATGCAGAATGTGAATTCAAAAATTTATTATTGGGTGAGAATTTTTTTTATAATAGTACCAGTACTGTTGCCATTATTCTAACAGGCAGTAGAACTGTGATGAATAACAGTGTACTCGTTAAATGAATAACCAAGGACCTGAATCATATAGAAACAAAATACAAGGCTTGCACATACCTCTTAAAAATAAAAAAATATATACTCAGCAATCAAAAAGAATGAAATCTTGCCATTTGCAACTACGTGGATGGAACTAGAGGATATTATGCTAAGCAAAATTAGTCAGAGAAAGACAAATATCATATGACTTCACTCGTATGAGGACTTTATGACAGAACAGATGAACATAAGGGAAGGGAAGCAAAAATAATATAAAAACAGGGAGGGGTACAAAACATAAGAGACTCTTAAATATGGAGAACAGAGGGTTACTGGAGGGGTTGAGGGAGGGGAGATGGGCTTAATGGGTAAGGGGCATTAAGGAATCTACTCCTGAAATCATTGTTGCACTATATGCTAACTTTGATGTAAATTTTTAAAAAGTAATAATAAATAAAACAAAACAAACAATAATAACAATAGTAATAATAATAAGGGGCACCTGGGTGGCTCAGTCAGTCAAGCATCTGACTTCAGCTCAGGTCATGAACTCACAGTTTGTGAGTTCGAGCCCCACGTCAGGCTCTGTGCTGACAGCTCAGAGCCTGGAGCCTGCTCTGGAATCTGTCTCATTCTCTCTCTGCCCCTCCCCTGCTCACGCTCTGTTTCTCTGTTTCTCTCTCTCTCACTCTCTCTCAAAAAGTAAATAAACATTAAAAAAAAATTTATTTTAATAATAAAATAGTACACGTACAATAGGGGGAATCACATAGATTTGAGGAAGCTTTTAATTGATAAGAGAAATAACAGTGTGACATGACCACCAAAACAGCTGTTATAATCTTAAGATGCAAATTTCAGTATTTCCATCTTACTGATCAGACACAGCTAAAATGCCATGTTCAACTGTGGGAGAATGTGGTGGAAGAGGGCACTAGCTTTGGAGTCCAGCTGTCTTGGAATCCTATCACGGCTCGTGGTTCCAGCGCCAACAGCTCTGTGACTGCAGGTAAAGTGCTGAACCTCTCTGAAACCCAGCTTTCTCATCTATAAAACAGGGCAATGATACTACCAGCTGGATCGCTGCCACAAGTATATGGGAGAATATCTGCAAAAGGCCTGACGAATGCATAGGAAGAGAGCAAGTGTTAGCTGCTACCGTTAACTGTTTTCATTACTAGTTTCTTATTTCCTTTATAACATTTTCAGAATTATCAGAAAAAAATTAGCAAAACACAGAGGGAACGCCCTCCTCACCTGTCTGCTATACTCCCCGGCTGCACCTCCTTCACAAAGATATCAACTTCTCCCAGATTTTGACTTCTAAGGGCCACCACACTGAATCCCAGGCCTCCAGTTGAAGGTCGTTCTATCTCGATATATTCAATTTGGCGACCCTAATGAAGGGGGATTAAAAAAAAAAAAAAGGAAAAGTCAATAAAGTATATTTAACTACCATACCCTTTCCAAAGAACTAAAATTGCTATTTTTGTGAATAACACAAAAAACAGCTTCTCTTAAGTCATCTCTATCCAAAAAATCTCAGAATTTCAGCAATAAATTATTTCTGGAAATGCTCTCACTTGGTTATTTTCAGTAGAACACGAGAGGGAATGTGCAGTATTCTGCAACCTCAGGGAATCGGAGAGGTATTTTCACACTTCATTCACGTTATGAGATGAAGCCCAAGCTGGATGAAAATTCCCGAGAAAAACATCTTTTTCCACAGTAAATTCTAGATTACTTTTTACACTGAATTTCTCTAAATTCTTTCCATGAAAAATACATTTTTCAATGAGGAAAGCAAAATAGATATCGAGAATGTGTTAGTGTTCAGCCGAAGTTAGAGCCAGCTGCATTTTTTAGGGTCTAATTTTTAATTTTATTGTGATGAATTAATATTCCACTTTATTAGGTTAACTCAAAATATTATGGAAAGGCCACCATTCAAATGGGTTCAACCTGTAACAAACACATATTTTATTGCTTTAGTTAATAACTACATTTATGACATGAGAACTTCATAAATGTAATCACATAACAAAAGCGTTACATTAGGGGCGCCTGGGTGGCTCAGTCAGTTAAGCATCTGACTTCGGCTCAGGTCATGATCTCATGGGTCCTGAGTTTGAGCCCCACGTCAACTGTGCTGACATCTCAGAGCCTAGAGCCTGCTTAGGATTCTGTGTCTTCCTCTCTCTGCCCCTCCCCTGCTCATGCGCTCGCGCGCGCGCTCTCTCTCTCTCTCTCTCCCCTCCTAAGAATAAACGTTAAAAAAGAAATTTTTTTTAATTATTAGTCAAATTAATAGGATAGAGCTATAAAGTCAAAAAAGGAATTAGGTATAGAATATTTAAATATCACACCTTAACCGATTCTATTTAACTCTAAAACTCATGTTTCATTTTTTTTTTTTTAAAGATACTTATTAGAAGGTGAGGTAAACAAACATTAACACATCCAAAATTTCAACTATTTAATTTTTAATAGTACAAGGGGTAAAACTGGATGACTCCTTCAAATGTTTCCCTAGATTTTCCAAATTATATTAGGTCTAACTCTCATTAATTCTGTCTTGATAAAAAATTAAAAATAGCTTCAAAGGAGCTTCATCACTTCTGGTAGACATCAATTTTCCTCCTATGACCAAAATCCTAAGAATCCCTTTCAAGTGCAGAGATATGTCAAATTGAATTGTCTAAAAACTCCTTGCCACACTCAGATATTTTCCTTGCGTAATTTTAAGTCAATAAATGTCTAATACACAGGTTAAAAATAGTATCAATCTCTCCTAACAATATAAAAATGCAAGCAAACCACACACACAGAAACTAATTTTAAGGCAAAGAGTTTTTTTTTTTTTTTAAAGAGTATTGTTTTCTTTTTTAACCTATAAGAGGAAAAATATAGCAAAATAGTCCCATGACAAGATATAACTTTACCTGAGCCATCTGTTGAATGACTGAATTAAAGTCTTCATTTCCCAGATTAGGAGTCCAAGGAAACAACCCAGAGGCAGTCAGGTTATTAGAGGGTCTTTGGGCATTCCCGTTAGTAATGGCACCATCTGTAAACACTAATAAACCTTTCCTAGAAAAATCAAAGTTGGCTGAACAATCTGAGGGTATGTGGCTGAGCTGTCGGAGAGAAAACAAGAGAATCATTAACAGAAACCTACACAAAAGAAATTACTTATTAAATATTCTATTTTCCCCATTACATGTATAAATTGCATATTAAATATTTACACAAGAAATAAATAAGATACAGATACATGAATCTGTGTGTTTGTAAGGTTAAAAATTTTTTTATTTAGTATTGCACAGAATATTTAATAGTTTAAAATATGTTGCTTCCTGCCTTCTACCATCATCCTAAGTTAACAGCATGTACAACAGCTCATTACACTTCTTATACACAGGTACAACCAGTCAGATAAACATGTAAGACCCTGATCCCTTTTGTGTTTCCATGTAGAAGGCCACAAAAGATCCACAGGTAATTGAAACAAAAATAACAGTAACAGTATTTAATGAATGATTGCTATGAGCAAAGTACTACACCAGACTCTTACATATTATCTCATTTAATCCTTACAATAGCCCTAAAAGATATTATTCCATTTTGTGAACATGAAAACTGATTCACAGGTTAAGGAACTTGACCAAGATTAGCAGCAAACGAGTACTGTTTATACTTACATGGTATAGAAAAAAAGTGGGGGGAGGGGAAAGAAACCTATAGTTATGGTGAATAATAGAAGTTAATTTTTAAAATATCATTGGCTGAGAGGTGCCTGGGTGGCTCAGTCAGTTAAGTGTCTGACTTCAGTTCAGGTCAGGATCTCACAGTTTGTGGGTTCAAGCCCTGCATTGGGCTCTGTGCTGACAGCTCAGAGCCTGGATGGAGCCTGCTTGAGATGTTGTGTCTCCCTCTCTCTCTGCCCCGCCCCCACTCATGCTGTGTGTGTGTGTGTGTGTGTGTGTGTGTGTGTGTCTCAAAAATAAATAAACATTAAAAAAAATTGAGAAATAAAATAAAATCTCACTGGTTGAAGGGCGCCTGGGTGGCTCAGTCAGTGTCTGACTCTTAATTTCGGCTCAGGTCATGATCTCACAATTTGTGAGGTCGAGCCCCATGTCAGGCTCTGCACTGACAGCTTGGGGCCTGCTTGGGATTCTCTCTCTCACTCCCTCTGCCCCTCCCCATTGTGTACATGCTCTCGTGCTCTCAAAATAAATAAACATAAATATATATATATATATATGTGTATATATATACATATATATATACATATATATGTGTGTATATATATACATATATATATACATATATATGTGTGTATATATGTGTGTGTGTGTATATATATATATACATATATATATATATGTATATATATGTATATATATATATATATACAGGAGTGCCAACACATCAGAATAAAGGTAACATCAAGAACAAATGTCAATAGGACCACATAGGGGAAAAAAAAAATCACTACCCACCAAAACTCTATGAAAACACTCAAAAAAATTCAGATTTTACAGTTGAATGGGTACAATGATTATGCATATAACAACTGCAAACTATATAAATACAAAAGATAGTTATTATGATGGAGTGGTTGGTCAATTCCACTCTTTGTCCAATAAGAGCAACAGATTTGTAGTAACCCTTCCCAATTTCTATTGCTATTAATAGCATTCACTTGCTCTATAGGACTCATCCCCTGGCCAGGGACTATAGTACCAAAGCATGAACGTGGGGAGTTCTAAAATTATGGTTTAAATCTGATCCAGAGAAAGAAATTCACAAAAAGACATATGTTTGGACTTTAATCCTTAATTTGTCATAAGAAAAATCACTTGCTAAATATTTATGGGCAGCCATTTTGGTTTATTAGCAAAAACCATTTTTCCTAGATTTTGTTAATTTTCACTTAACAATGTTCTGCTACATAATCTCCAATTACATTTAAAATTCTGCCCAGGGGCACCTGGGTGGCTCAGTCGGTTAAGCCT
This sequence comes from Panthera tigris, assembly GCF_018350195.1. NCBI lineage: Eukaryota > Metazoa > Chordata > Mammalia > Carnivora > Felidae > Panthera > Panthera tigris. The sequence goes on along the minus strand of NC_056667.1, from coordinate 50,148,754 downwards.
CCGACCTCGGCCCAGGTCATGATCTCACGGTTGGTGCTCTCTGCCCCTTCCTCATTTGTACTCTCTCTCTCTCTCTCTAAAATAAATTAAAAAAAAATTAAAACTCTGCCCAAATGTAATCCATAGGAGAGCTACTCTTCAAGCTCACCTTCTAAAATAGATGATTTAAAATCAATTTGCCCTCCGTGACCCCAAAAAACAGCAACCAAGAGGACAGTTAAAACTATTAATTGATATCACTCTAAGAACTGCTGCCATGTGATCTATAATTCAACACATGTGTGTGGAAACCCTAAGACTCCGGGTACAATACTGTATGTAGTAGAGAAAACACAGGTAAAACACCAGTTATACTGCTTCTGAGACCTTTCTAATCGGAAAATCCATGACATTTAACATTTATTTGATAAATATTTGATAATTGGGAGGTGTAAGTAATATGGTACAAGGGTATGATCACTTCTCGCTAGAAAAAAATGGCTTCATGAAGAAAATATATTTAAGCTCAACACTATTTTATATTCTGAAGAAAATGTTGGGAAGTCTGAAGGTATCTGACCTTTACATATTTAAATAAGTACAACTTATATTCTAAACACAAAATTTATCATCAATGTATATATTTTTTTAAGTAAGCTCTACACCCAATGTGCGGCTTGAACGTAGGACCCTGAGACCAAGAGTGCATGCTTTACGGACTGAGCCAAACAGGCACCCATCGCAAACATTTGAATCTATCCGTGCAATGCTACCTGTAGGTCGCAGGTCCCAGTACAGTCTCCCTGTTGAATTAAGTGCACCGAGAGACAAGTTTGTCTCTATCTCTTTCTTTCTTGAACATACCAACACGTAAAGCCCTGATGAGTAACTTACTTGCCCTCTCAGTTGCTTGATGGACTGCTGAAGTGTAAGGATCTGATTGAAGAGAGGGCTCTTTAGTGTTTCATAAAACAGAGAGAGTTTCTCATTCTGCGATGTGTCCCCCTTCTCCTGCAGTTTCGTTTTCAGCCGATCAAGAACTTGTAAGACCTGCAGTTTATCTTGTTTGAAGAAGGATAACCAGAGTACAAGTTAATCCCATCATCATTTGAATCGTTTGAGTTTGAATCGTTAATTCACTGATAGAAGTGTGTAGCTAGCATACCTGGAGCAGGATTTTCAGGCATTTTGAATTACTGTGTTCAATCTCTTCTAAAGAAACCTAAAGAAAATTTTAAAATACAAAAGATGAATTTCAATTAGCATATACTTTTCTATAGTACTGTAAAAAAATTAAAGAAAACATCAAGAATGTTCTTCATCAAAAGACTTCACTCAGGAAATTCAAATTAAAACTACAATTTGGGGGGTGCCTGGGTGGCTCTGTCAGTTACATGTCCGACTTTGGCTCAGGTCAGGATCTCACACTTTGTGGGTTGGAGCCCTGGGCCGCGCTCTCTGATACCAGCACAGAGGCCGCTTCAGATGTCTGTCTGTCTCTCTCTCTTTGCCCCTCCCCTCCCTCAAAAATAAAGAAACATTCAAAAAAAAAAAAAAAAAAAGCTACAATTTGAGGCACCTAGGTGGCTTAGCTGGTTAAGTGTCCAACCCTTGATTTCAGTTCAGATCATGATCTCACAGTTCATGGGCTCCACACTGGCAGACACAGCCTGCTTGGGATTCTCTCCTCCTCTCAAAATAAATAAATAAATATTAAAAAATACTTAAAAAAACAAAAAACTACAATGAGGTGCTAAGATGGCTAAAACTAGAAAGAAAAACAGACAATTTGTTGACTGTTGACAAAGATGTGAAGCAACCAGAACTCTCATATGTCACTAGTAAGAACATAAAATGCACATACACTTTGAAAAGTTGTTTGGTAGTTTCTTATAAAGTTAAAAATACACTTGCTGTATGATTCAGCACTTCCACTCTTAAATAAGTTACCCAAGAAAAATGAAAATATGAATTCACAGAAGAGCTGTATATGAAGGTTCATAGCATTTTTATTTATAAAAGCTCTGAACTACAAAACCCCAAATGTCTAATAACAGATGAATGTACATGTTATAGAACATAAACAGAATATTTGGAAATAAAAAGGAAAAAAATTATGAATATACACAACACGGATTGTTCTCAAAAATCCCTCAAATGTTGAGTGAAAGAAACAAGACAAAAAAGGTTACAGACTGTATGATCCCATTCACATGAAGTTCAATCTATAGCTATAAATTAGTTTACCTGGGCAGGGTAGAAAGGAGCTGACTGGGAAGGGATTTGAGGGAGCTTTTGGGGGAAATGGAAATGTTCTAAGTTTTGAATGGGGTACTATTCACACAGATGCATACATTTGTCAAAATTCATTGGCTTATATTCTTTAAATCAGTACATTTTATTGTATGTAAATTAACTTCAATTTTTTTTAACGTTTATTTTTGAGAAAGAGAGACAGAGACAGACAGACAGACACACACACACACACACACACACACACACACACACACACACGGAGCTTGAGTAGGGGAGGAGCAGTGAGAGAGGAAGACACAGAATCCCAAGCAGGCTCCAGGCTCTAAGCTGTCAGCACAGAATCTGACGTGGGGCTTGAACTCATGGACGGCAGATGGTGAGATCATGACTTGAGACGAAGTCGGATATTTAACCAACTGAGCCACCCAGTTGCCCCTAAATTATACTTTAATAAAGTTGATTTTGTAAAAAGGAGCCTGGGCTGGAAAAGAACATCTAAATTAAGAGATGAAGATGATTTTAGAGAGATTAGGGGGAAAAAAGTCCCCAACTGCACAAATGATCCCGGATCCAAGTGCATCTGAGTCTCCAAAAGGTAACCACCAAATATATTGGCATTTTCTGTTTTTTTAATTCCAGTGATTTATTCAAATAAATTAAATGCCTAAAATGGAACTCAACTCAAATGTAACAACTCAAAATGCTAGCAAACCCTCTGCTCTGACCAAAATGGCACTTTCAGAGCGGTCACTTGTCCTAATCGTACACTAGACGGTAATAAATCATCAGAGAAACAGGAGTCCAAATTTTCCTACATCAACTCTGGATACAGTTGCTGAATGAGGTCTTTATCTTCTAATTCAAGGTCACTAAGAAGAAAGCATATTAAAAGCCAGTAAGGGATGCCATCTGCACTGATAAAAGGTCCATGTATTCCATCCAAACGTTCACTGGATTCAGTGAGAAAGAATTGCTGAATAAGAGCATCACAGAAACGCTACCAATGAGCTCAGCATCTCAATTGTGCAACCTTTACAACTACCCATTGACAGGTAACTGAATAACAAAAGACAGTTACAATGGCACAGTCCTTTTCTATAGCAGCCTAAGGCCCAAGAGGATTGACAAGAGCAGCTTTGTGGTCATTAATACAGCAACCACTCTGAAATAAAGAATGCAAGCTAAAACTATGAGATGCTATTTTTTACTGTCAAGTTGGCAATTTTTTTAAATGAATAACCGCATGTAGCATAGATGTCATGGAAAAACAGGCGGGAATATAAATTTGCACAACCTTTTAGGAGAGCAACTTAGCAATAGCTATCAATATATTAAATTTGAATTCTTTTACCCAGAATATCTACTTCTGAGGGTCTCTCTTAAAGAAATACTTGCAGACGGGCACACAGATGTGTGTACAAGAATATTTACTTCATTGTTTTTAAGAACAAAACTCCTGGAAAAATTAAACTATCAAAAGTAGTCAGTCATGGGGTGCCTGGGTGGCTCAGTTGGTTAAGCGTCCAACTTTGGCTCAGGTCATGATCTCACGGTCTGTGAGTTTGAGCCCCACGTCAGGCTCTGTGCTGACAGCTCAGAGCCTGGAACCTCAGATTCTGTGTCTCATTCTCTCTCTGCCCCTCCCCCTGCTTGTACTCTGTCTCTGTCAAAAATAAATAAATGTAAAAAAAAAAAAAATTAAAAAGTACTACTTCTAAAAAAAAAGTAGTCAGTCATTACAATAATAAAGTAGGTCTGAATGTATTGAAATGACAATGGGAGGGAAAGGGTTAACAGTAAGCCTGTGGCTCCCTCCTTCAGGGAGGGATAGCCAGCTTGATAACCAAACCCCCTCGCAAACCCTCTAAAGATTTTTAATAGGTAATAGCCCATGTTTTTAAATGTCAGGAAATACCTGATCTGTCCTAATTGCTTTTTGTAAATAATCTGAGAATATGTGGAATTATGGGGCATGGCTGACTAGAAAATAGGAGACAATCACACAGATATTTTACATTTGTCTAACTCGTAGAGTATAAAACTCAGGATTCCCCAAAAACAAAAGGTTTCCTTATAGAAAAATGTTTCCAGAGGCGCCTAGGTGGCTCAGTCGGTTAAGCATCCGACTTCAACTCAGGTCATGATCTCACAGTTCACAGGTTTGAGCCCCGCATCGGGCTCTGTGCTGACAGCTCAGAGCCTGGAGCCTGATTCAGATTTTGTGTCTCCCTCTCTCTCTGCCCCTCCCTTGCTCATGCTCTCTCTCGCTCTCTCTCTCTCAAATAAATAAACATTAAAAAAAAAAAAAAAGGTTTCCATATATATTATTGAGAACTTGTCCAGTAATCTAAAACAAAACAACAATGTGTCCTAAGGTTGTACTTTATTCCTGTAAACAAATTAAAAACTGTGACTGAAGTGTGTCAGAAATACATTTATACGTTACTTAATGTCTACACATAACTAGGTTTCATAAGTGTGTTGATAATATGTCCTAAGAAGAAAAGTGACATTCTTTGGAATGCCTACTGGCTGGGTACTCCTCCAGGAAGGAATGTCTGTGCCTAACTCCTACCTGTAATCACTGAATCATGAGTAAGCTTTGGTGCTGGTTTGAAGTTTGATCTCTCATTCACATGAGCATGCTTTGACAATTCAACCCCCTATGTTAACACAGGGATATTACCTAACACTCACAACTGAATAGGGAAAACAGCAACTTTCAGGATAGGTGCATTTTCTTTTTGTGAGGGAAAAAAATATGTTGGGGCACCTGGGTAGCTCAGTCCATTAAGCATGGACTCTTGATTTCGATTCAGGTTGCGATCTCACAGTGCTAAGATTGAGCCCCACATCCGGCTCCATACTGGGCGTGGAACCTGTTTGGGATTCTCTCCACCCCTTCCCCACACACTCTCTCAAAACAAACTTAAAAAAAAAAAAATGGAAGCAAAATGGAACATGTCCAAGCACATATAAGAAGTTAAGGGTAGACCTAGGACTTGAACCCAGTCTTTTTAAGTACAGCTTTCTCTCAACCACTCTGCATCAGGATACAGAACATAGTACAACCTGACCTTTGCACTCCAAAGGAAGCAAGAGAAACTTAAAGCTGTTCATGGATTTTTATTTTTTAATGTTTGCTTATTTTTGAGAACAAGCTCTCTCTCATAAACAATTTATAAAAAAAAATATGTACTCATGCGTAGGTTTCTAGTTTTAGAAAGGTAGTCAATTTTATAGTGATTACTTCTAAAAAGTAAAAATAAGGATGCCAAGATTAAAAACTTAGATTTTTATAGATTTTAGTGCTGTTTAAACTTTATTTTAAAAGTATGTCTTAATTTTATAGCTGAAAAAGACAAAAAGATAATGGCGAACATGGCCTAGTGAGACAGCACACAGATACAAAGATCAGGACAACACAACAGGATATATCATAAGGCCTATAAATAGTAGAGGTGTGTGCCATGTACTAAGTGAAATCACAAAGGGAGAGTGACTAAGCCTGAGTGGGGATGTGTGGAATGAGAACACAGTAGAAACTTCTCTTAAAGAGAATAGGGTGTAAGAGGAGAGTGACCATTTGCCCAAGATAGTTTCAGATTACCCAGCATCATTGACAGTGTTTCATTTCACTGGCAAAAGTGTTGCAGTTGTGAATGGATAGAAAAGATGTAGCACGCGCGCACACATGCATGCACACACACACACACACACACACACACAATGGATATTACTCAGCCATAAAAAAGAATTCGACCCTCCCATTGGGATGGACCCAAAGCTTATTATGCTAAGTGAAATAAGTCAAAGAAAGACAAATGGAATCTAAAAAAATGAGTAACAACAACAACAACCTCTTAAATACAGAGAACAAACTGATGGTTGCCAGAGGGGAGGTGGGTGGAGGGATGGGTAAACAGAAGATTAAAAAGGTACAAACTCCCAGTTACAGAATTAAAAAAAATTTTAAGTGTTACAGTTTGAATGAAATATAGGGATGCCCTTGGTCAGTGGTTCTCAAATTTTAGCAGGCATCAGAATCACCTGGATGGCTTGTTGAAACACAAGTTGGGGGGGCGGGGGGGGGGGGCTACCCTCCAGAGTTTCTGATTGTGCAGGTCTGAAGTGAGCCAGAGAATTTGCATTTCAAACAAAGTTCCCATGTTACCCTGAGGCTGCTATAGCCTAGAGGTCACAATTGGAGCTGTACACAGGCATAAAAATACATGATTCTCCATAAGAATATTAACCAGCTTTAAATGATGTATTGTATATAAAGTCTCTGAAAACAGGACAAAAAAATAGTTGGCTTGTTTTGTTTTTACTGCAGATGTGGACTGCAAATTGATGTTTGGCTCACAAAGGGATAAGTACCAAAATTGGTACTTAAAAACCATGCAGTGTGGCACAGTCATGTTTATTCAATGTAGTAATAAAAACTTGACTTTTTAAAAAATCTCCTTGTTCTAACAATTCACTTTTCTAACAAATTATGTTACAAAAATATCAGTCCTTGAAAGACTGGGGGTGCAGGGGAAGCCTGATCTCTTACTACTGACAGTTTAAGAAGCACAGACTTAAATAGACTTTGAGAGGGTCCTTGTAAATAATGTTAAGTGGACTGGTCTTTATCCTGTAAGCAACAGGAAGTAATTAAAGGCTTTTAAGTAGGGAAGTATTGAGTCCAGATTTCTATTTAAAAAGGTAATTCTGGTAATAGGATAGATTAGTGGTATTCAAACATTCCCATCAGTGAAAATATGTTGACTATTCACCTTATTTTTTATAATTATAAACACATATCACTATTATTTACATGTCATATGTTTTAAAACATAAATAAAATAAAAAATACCATGACAGTAAGATAAAAGCACTAAAAAAGTAAGGTTTTCTTGTCATCTTCCCATCTTCCCAATTGAATCATCCTGTGCATTTTGGAAACCATGGTGGTAGAGTATGCTTCAGGAAACGTTAAGGGTAGACAATGGGTGGTCATCCAACCCTCTGACTCATATTTAATTGCTGGAAGGATTACCGGAAAATTACTACAATTCCATCGTGTTAGGGAATATCTAGGGAAGGCCACTGAAGCCTTAAGAGCATATGACAGAAGGAAGAAATGCCATAACTCTAGAGCTGAACATCCAGTAATCAGCACGTAGGCTAAATGGCCTCTCATTTCATGGTCCTAAGAAATCTTCAACCAAACAACTTTGATCTATTCGACTAGGCTAAGAAATAAGGCTTACAGCAAGGAATCTCCAGTTTGTTTAAACGTGGTAAAGTGGAGTCTAGCTTGTCAGAGATAGACCACCTAAAATCAGTCATAGCCTAGACATTAAAATGCCACAGTGTGCCGCTGTCCTCATAGTCGTACAGCCTCCAGAGAAGTAGTTATTATGCTCAGCTTCCACTCCATCATTGATCAAGTGAGTTTGAGCCATGAATTTTTCATGTCTGGTTCACTGTAGGATTTCACTGAAGGAAATTATTATAATATTGTGGCTTTTTTTTTTTTAATACCCATGCCTTTAGCCATTAACAATTAATGGAGTATGTGAAAAAAAAAAAAGCTGATGCAGAGATAGAAATGTAATTTGACTTAAATTTCCAGGTGGAGGAAACTTATTGAATAGATTTATTAATCTCCTCAGTTCAAGAATTTAACCAAACTAAGGACCCCGGTAAACACACTTTTCAGATTCCCAACAGCACATGGAATAGAACACACCAGGACAAATTTGGAGGGAAAAAAGATCACTGGCAGTCAGCTTGGCAAAGTACAGGTATTCAGCATCTAACTGCAGATGTGAATTGGGAGATCACAATGAAAGGCCTCACTGGGAATTCCCCAGAGCCAACCAGGGAGTTTGAACAATCTAAAAGCTATTAACTGTAAAAACAAAGTCATGATTTCAGAAGTTGCTCAAAATTAGAAGGTCAAGAGCAACTAAGTTTCTATTGCTTCCTTAGGAGTACAAAGCCCAGGTGGTTATCTAATTATCATGCCTTTTGTTCTCAAAGCTCAGTATTTGTAAGGTATCAATTGAATGGAAAACAAACTCTCCTAGCCAAAGTAAACACATCTGCTATCATGCTAATGCAGATTCAAGACAGTTGTCAAAGTCGTGTGCCCCTATCAAATGACAAGACCTTTTGTAAACCCTTTAAATGTAAATGATAATGTATTTTTGGCTGCTGTCAAAACACGATATTCTTGGAATTCTGAAAACATATACAAATTCCAGAAAGATCTTGATATTTGGGGGTCATATGCTTAAGCCATAGCCAATCCTTAATTAAGTCCACTTAGGGGCACCTGGATGGCTCAGTTGGCTAAGCGTCTGACTTCAGCTCAGGTCATGATCTCAGGGTTCATGGGTTTGAGCCCTGCCTCTAGCTCTGTGCTTCAGATTCTGTGTCTCCCCCTCTCTGCCCCTCCCCCCTCATGCTCTGTTTCTCAAAAATAAACATTAAAATTTTTTTAATTAAGTCCATTTAATGCTATTCAGAATATATAGAAGTTGAAGATAAATGATACCATGTTAAACTCAGAATCAGAACTGAAAATTGAGTCAGTTCTCCAGAATTATTCAGCTGGCGATATACTAATTTTCTTATTGAACTATTCAGTTAATCAATGCATATCAATACTCTCTGTGATTGGCTATCGTGTGAGAGTGAAGTTAAACTGTTTTATAGTACGCTTTTGTATTTCTGATGGTGGCAGTTTTCTCTAATAATTGACAAAAACAAGAAAAACCAAATCAGGGCAATGTTCACCCTTATGGATCTCTGTATAGCCAGTCCCTCACTGAAAAGACCCAGGCATTCATAAATGATTAGTTTCCACCTCAAATAATCTGTTCAATTCTCCCCACACTGTAGGCTGTATGCCTTTCTCTCCAGAAATATGGTCGTGGCATTTTTGACATGCTTGGGATACTCAAAACAGTCGCAGCAAATTGTGAAATAGACAAAACTAGGCTTTGGACACCCGTCCCACCAATGTTCACCCTCCCTTTTCCTCCTGACCTTTTTCCCAATCCATTTTATCAGTCACTAAATCAGGTAACTCAACTTTTGGTGTTTACTATGCACCAAATCCAAGGCCTTTCATTCTGTAAAACATCTCATTTATCTTAATTAACAACGTAGTATTATCGCCCCATATTGCAGATGCAGAAACCTTCCTACAATTTCAAAACAACAAAGGGGAAATTTCACCTTGGGAGGAGGGAAGGTCAACTGTTAATGATTTTAAAAACAGGAGTCAGATATTTCACAACAGAGAGAAAATGTCTGTCAATGTACCCCCCAACTCACCTTCCTCTCCTACCATGCTCTGCCTGGGAGCTTCATTAAAATCTCCAGAAAGTAACTCCCAGGGCACCGACTACCCTACTCAAGGCAGAAGCCCCACCCTGTCCCTATTGTCAAAGTCATGCCCATCAGTTAGTGGCCAAAGCTAAATGAAAAACGTTCTGCACCTGAAAGCTACCTACCAGCTAGGCAAGATGTGCAAAACGCCAAAAGTACGGGACTCTGGTTTTGTTTTTCGAGTAAGGCCAACATAAGAGAATGCTCATCTCATGGAAATTTTACTAATTTTTGTTTTGTTTTTAAAGTTTATTTATTTTGAGAGAAAGCTTGCACATGCAGGGAAGAGGCAGAGAGAGAGAGAGAGAGAGAGAGGGAGAGAGGGAGAGAGGGAGAGGGGGAGAGGGGGAGAGGGGGAGAGGGGGAGAGGGGGAGAGGGGGAGAGGGGGAGAGGGGGAGAGGGGGAGAGGGGGAGAGGGGGAGAGGGGGAGAGGGGGAGAGGGGGAGAGAATGAATCCCAAGCAGGCTCGCTGCTGTCAGTGCAGAGCCCAACGTGGGGATCAGTCTCACAAACTGTGAAACATCATGACCTGAGCAGAAACCAAGAGTTGGTGGCTTAACTGACTGAGCCATCCAAATGCTCCCACTAATTTCTTTTAACCTGAAGACAGCTTCACAAATGCATGTCATCAACATAACATAAACAGAATTAAAATCTGAAATTCTTTTTTTTTTTAATGTTTATTTTTGAGAGAGAGAGAGACAGAGACAGAGTGAGAGCAGGGGAGGGGCAGAGAGAGAGGGAGACACAGAATCCTAAGCAGGCTCCAGGCTCTGAGCTGTCAGCAGAGACCAATGCGGAGGTTTGAACTCAACAACTGTGAGATTATGACCTGGGCTGAAGTAGAAAGCTTAACCGACTGAGTCACCCAGGAGCCCCTTAAACCTGAAATTCTTCCTTTTTTTAAAAAAAAAAATTTTTTAATGTTTATTTATTTTTGAGAGAGAGAGAGAGAGAGAGAGAGAGAGAGAGAGAGAGAGAGAGAGAGAGAGAAACAGCATGAGTCAGGGAGGACCAGAGAGACAGGGAAGCACAGAAGCTAAAGCAGGCTCCAGGCTCTGAACTGTCAGTACAGAGCCCGATGCAGGGCTCAAACCCGTGAACCATGAGATCATGACCTGAGTTGAAGTCGGACGCTTAACCGACTGAGCCACTCAGGCACCCCTCAAGTCTGAAATTCTTTAAAGATTTTTCTTTTATGCTTATTTTTGAGAGAGAGAGATAAGAGACAGAGCACAGTGGGGGAGGGGCAGAGACAGTGGGAGACACAGAATCCAAAGTAGGCTCCAGGCTCTGACCTGTCAGCACAGAGCCTGACGCGGGTCTCGAACTCACCATGAGATCATGACCTGGACCATAGGCACCCCAAATCTGAAATTCTTAAACACACACTACATGTAAACATGTTTGTTTACAACATTACTGTTCGATGGTTTTTAAACTATATAAATGGTGAACGTACTGTACATTTATCCTGCAGCAATTTGTTTTACCTTAACTTTACAACGTTAAGATTTAGTCATGGAGCACCTGGGTGGCTCAAGTCAGCTGAGCAGCCCACTCTTGATTTCGGCTCAGGTCATGATCCCAGGGTCATGGGGCTTGATTCCACATCAGGTTCTGCACTGAACGGGGAGCCTGCTTGAGATTCTATTTCTCTCTCTCTCTGCCCCTCTCCCTCACTCGTGCACACTCTCTAAAATAAAAATAAATAAAATTTAAAGATATAAATAAAAATGTCTCCTTTCTGACCACAAGCTTTGTCTTCTAAAAATAAAATAAAATTAGTCATGATGATACACATAGCTTCTTTTCATTTACTATAACTACTATATAGTATTCCACTCTAGGAATCCATGATTTCTTCACCCAATCTCCTGTGGATGGGTATTTGGATGGTTTCCTACTGGTGACAAACACAAAAACAGGATGAAGCTAAATACCTACCTCAATAATATACTCCTTTCCAGTATTGATCCGATAACCAATGCATAAAATAAGATTCTATAGCCTATGAACTTTGAAATCATGGAGACCTGGTTTCTACTGCTGGGACCAGCTCTGTGTTCTTATGCCAGTTGTTTAAATTTCCCTATACTTCAGATTCCTCATTTGTAAAATAGTTAATGAAAACTACTACATATGTACAGTTGGAAGGACTAAATAAGGTATTGTAAAACATTCAGCCTGGCACACAGTGTACATTCAATGAATAAGAGCTACTATTGTTATTAACATCTCTTTTCAACCAAAATTATTTAAGATATTTTAAGGGCTTCAAAAAAACTATTGTAGCTGAGATTTTGCTATATACTCATTAATGGTTATTTCTCAGAAGACTAAACTATAAAAATGTTCACTAATGCAATATATACAAGGAGGGGGAGTGGGAAGGCCCATAACTTGGCAATTAAAAAAAACTGTTTATAGGTAGGAATGTAAGTGCTTCAGTCAACTAAACCCTCTTAAGGATAAACATACTCATACTGAATCCTAACCCAGTGCTGTTCAATAGAAAAACAATGTGAGCCACATAAGTAATCTTTTTTTTTTTTTTAATATTTAAATTTTTCTAGTAGCTGCAGGAAAAATGTTAAAAGCAACAGGGTAAGTTAATTTTAATTTTTTTTAATGTTTATTTTTGAGAGAGCACGAATGAGGCAGGGGCAGAGAGGGGGGACAGAGAATCTGAAGCTGGCTCTGCACTGACAGCAGTGTGCCCCATGTGGGGCTCGAACTCATGAACCACAAGATCATGACCTGAGCCAAAGTCTGGCACTCAACTGACTGAGCCACCCAGGCGCCCCAGGGAAAATTAATTTTAATAATATATTTTGCTTCACCCAAAATATACAAACATTTCAATATATAAATATAACAAGTTCTTTTTTTTACACCAAACCTGCAAAATTTGACGTGCATTTTTACATTTACATCACCATCCCAAATGGCCCTATCTGAAGTGCCCAATAGTCACATGTACAAGTAGCTAACCATGTTGACAGCAGTTTTAACCTATGGCTTTTCAGAAAGATCTCTGTACAGTGTTTTTAGCAAAGATGTTTATTTAACAGCTAATATGGTCTCTATGCCTTTTATCAAAGTAACTCACAACCTTCAGTTCTTCCCAATAAAAATAGCACAACTCCCTAATTTTATCAGAATTAAACATCACAGTGGAGGAGCACAAAGTGGGGAAATAATGGCTCACAGTTTACAAGACACATTCTTAAAAGGATTTAATTTCAACCTCCCCCAAGCTCAGTGAGGTAGATCATTTACAGATGAGAAAACAGAGGACCAGGGATATGTGACTTGCCAAGTTATATGGTAAATGGACTCAATACCATGTCTCCAAAATCCAGTCTACACCGTTGTGCACAGCAAAACAGAAATGAGCCCTTCATGTTCAGCATAGATCCATCCCAGTGACTAAAGTGTATTGACAGGCTCTAAATTTCTATTTGCACCAGAACCTAAAATGAGGGCTTAAAAAAGGCATCCAAATCTACACAAAAACATCGGAGTATGAGAAAAACATAGCAATGGTCAAACAATATAAAGGCGGAATGATTCTCTCAAAAATACACTACCAAGATGAACAAAATCTTTACAAATTAAACCCAATTTTGATTTCACCAACCTAATGTATTTTTGTTACACTTTAACAAAGCAAGTAAACTCAGAATACTTGGTTGTTTAGTTTAAGGACTAGTATTAAATGTTTTTTAGGTTTTTTTAATGTTTGTTTTTGAGAGCAAGAGAGCATGTGAGGAAGGGAGGGACAAAGAGAGGGGGAGGTAAGACCAGAGCTGAAATGAAGAGTCGTCCCTTAACAGACTGAGCAACCCAGGCACCTCCAGTAACAAAGGTGTTTTGTTTTGTTTTTAATGTTTGTTTGTTTGTTTTCTTTTTTGAGACAGAGAGTGTGAGCAGGGGAGGGGCAGAGAGAGGGAGACACAGAATCCAAAGTAGGCTCCAGGCTCTGAGCTGTCAGCACAGAGTGCAACATGGGGCTGGAAGCCACTATGAGATCATGACCTGAGCCAAAGTTGGATGCTTAACCGACTGAGCCACCCATGCGCCCCAAAAGCCTATAAGTACAAATGCAATTACAAGGATTACTGAATGCTGAACCCATCTCAGAATCACAAGGTTCCAAAAGTGAAGTCACTATGGGAAAATACACAGGTTTCCCTTTTTAAGAATACTAACTGAAAGACAATATACCATAATTTTATTAGTGGTTACTTCCAGTGGTAGGTGGGTTTGTGTATGCTTTTACTTCCTTTTATAAAAATCCTCTTCAATTTTCTATGATGCATATAGGATGTTTACAGTTTAATATTCATACATGACTTAAACTTAGGCCTTTAGGGTTGCATTTTTGGCTCATCATATAGAGCATGAAACTCTTGATCTCTTCAGGTGGTGAGTTTTGGCCCCATCTTGGGAGTAGAGTTCACTTAGAAACTAATAAACGTATTTAGGGTATTAAACACAGATAAGAGCTTAGTACAATTTCTTTTCAATTTTTAAACACAACTATTATTCTAATGCTAAGGTCATCTTATGTGACTGTTAACAGGATCTCAATTAGCAAGAGCAAATCTCTTCAGAATAGTTTGCAAATTCTATCTCAGAAAGTACCTTCCAGCTCTGGTATTTATTAACTTTGTAATTATTTTAAATTTTTAATAATCTTTATATAGGCCACAGGGGCCGGGAAACATCAAGTTCATTTTAGTTAAAAGTCACAATCCCCCGGTTCCAATACTGCAAAATGAAGAAATTTGAGTTTTTACAACCACTAGCTTTTTTCTAAAAAAGATGTGTACAGGGGCGCCTGTGGGGCTCAGTTGGTTCAGGTCACCATCTTGCCGTTTGTGAGTTCGAGCCTTGGGTCTGGGTCTGTGTTGACAGCTGGGCGCCTGCTTCAGATTCTCTCTCAAAAACAAGTAACATTAAAAAATAAAAAACAAAAATTTAAACAATGTGTACAAATGAGTTGGCAGCCAATAGGAGCTTAGACAGCCTAGAATGTGGTGTTACCATTCTAGGCATAACGGAGATTTCTTCTTCTAGGTCTCCAGAAGGCTTCTTCATTAATTTAAGAAACACATGCTTGTTGCATAGCTATCAACGGCCAGAGTCTAAATACAGCTGAGAAGCTAGCTAGAGACATAGGGCCCTGAAAGTCGAACTCTTTCAATCGCAGAGGCAAACCAGTAAACAACTAATTTGAATCCAAAGTGAGAAGAACCATCTGGAGATACGACAAAGTGCCAAGCGAACGCTCCTGGGGGAGATTAATTTGGCACTCCTGCTAGGTGTGCTAGCCGGGCTGGGGCGCCTGGGGTGGGGGAAGGGGTAGGATTTGAAAATGTTTTCCTGAGCTTGACTTAAAAGCAGGAATCCAGAAATTCCCCCAAAGGCTGGAGGCCACGGTACTTTCCATCTGATCCTCCCCATCTGAAAAGGGAGGTTAGCAGAGCCCGAGCCTGACCGCCGTCCTGGGAACGCGGCTACGTGACCACCGGGCACCCAGAGGAGGCCAGGGCCAAGTCGTCCACTCAGACGAGATCTGGGAACCCCCTTCTTCTCCGGACCCCCGTGGCAGGCCACCACCTGTTCACTCCTCTCACCGTCACCAGTGGAGGAAGACTCCGCCCAGCTGTGGGGCCAAGCGCAGGCACCGATCTGGGTGCAAACTGTGATCCCTGCCAATCCCGGAACAGAAGTGGGCCGAGATTTGAGGGCCGGCAGGGCCTGCTGAGGCGGGGCGGCACCGCGGCCGGCGGCCGGGTGCCCCCAGAGAGCTGTGCACCCAGCCGCGGGGACGCCCACGTTGGGGTCACCAGGGCCCCGCGCGGGAGGACGGCACCCCGCACCCTCCGCGGGCCTGGCGCGGCGCTCAGCAGCGCCCTGGGTCTCCAGGGCGCACCTCCTCCCGGAGGGCGGGCGGAGGGCGCGCCGGCTGCAGGGAAGGCGGGCTCCACACGGCAAGACGAGCGGCCCCGCGCCGGCCTCTGGACGCGGGGACCACCACCCCGCACCGCACGCGCCCGCACAGCCCGGACCCCTGCTTTACCTGGTCCCGCAGCGGCGCGGGCGGGAGCGAGCGGGCCGGCTCGGCGTCAGCCCTCCCTCACCTGGGCGGAAGTGAGAGGCCCTGGGTGACCGCGCCTCACCTGGCAGGCCCTTCCCTCGCACCGACCCTCCCCGCCCGGGGCGGGGCGCCGGGGTGGCGCGGGCGGGGGAGCCTGGGCACTGGGAGGCCGAGTCCCGGGAGGGGAGCGCGGGGGCGGGGGCGGTGGGCTTCCCTGTTTTCTGCAGGTGGAGTTCGTCTGCGCGAGGGAGGGTTAAAAATGCTGGAAAAGCGGGGTCTGGGGGCCGCATGGGCAGGTGAAATGCCAAGTGGTGGGGGCGGTCGGCGCTAATGGGGTGGGGAGATCCGGCCGGACAGGTGTTGTTGAAGGGCTAAGAGGAGAGCGTGACCCAAGGTCGAGCAAATGGAAGGATATGATGAAAGAACTTGGCCAGACCGGCTGAGTCCTCCATGGTCCCTCTCCTTTCTGTTTCGTCGTATCTTCCTTGTGTTTTCTTTATCGTCTGACCCAACATTAAATTCTAAGAAGTATACCTGGGGAAATTTAGTTGGGAAATAAAGGAATATGGAGTATTCCTGCAATATGCCGGGCACTAGCTTATACAGATCTCATTTTCCTTCGTGAAGAAATTGATGGAAGAACTGCGCTCCTGATAGGTTACGTGATTTGCCCAAAGTTTGGGACCACATGGGATCGTCTGACTCTAGGTCCAGTGTTGACTTCACTAGACATCTTAACGTTCTTATTCTTGTTACCGTAACTTGACTTTGAGAAAGATCTGTGTAAAACCTGCAATTCTCCTGTCTTTATTCCACTCTCTTTAATGTAACTAAGAATTTTTATGATAGGCCTTTTACTTTGTATAATAAGGTCCATGCATTAACCATAAAAATCAGTCTTCAGGTCTGTATTCATTGAATAAATGCGGTGTTTGTTAGGCACAGTGCTTACAAAATGTTAAAAAAAAAAAAAAAAAGAGATACCTGTCCTCAAGGAAGATGAGGTATATATACAAAACACCTGCAACATAAGAACATTTGTTGTAATATAATTTATAGTGTTGTTAGTTTGCTTGTTTTCAAGGATATATTGCTTCCTAGGCCTCCTAAAAAGAGATACACAATTGCAGCATGGCCCTGCCTCTTAGGAACTAACTATTAAGGGAAATAAATTTATACAATAACTTAGATTACCAAATAGAATGAACCTAGAACTTCTGGAAGATAAAGAGGTTATGCTTGTTGAAATCATCTGTTAGGACCTAAACAGATTTTTTTACAGGTGTTTGGGATTAAGGTAAAATGGAGAAGGTAATGTTTCCCAAGGCACTGGTGCGGCATACAGGTGGGGACCAATTAATCTTGAAGCATCACTTTGCAAGCATTGTGTCTCTTTTTACTCTAACATGTGATGGTGGTTTTGAATGTATTTCCCCTTTCCCCCAAAATAACATGTCTTTGAATTGATCATGAAACAAAGTTCAAGCTTCTTAACATGCAAGATCTTCTAAATTCTCCCCCCTCTTGCTGACTCTTCAACCTATTCTCCCACTTAACATCTCCAAGATCCTACTCTGGCCAAACAAGTCTGGTAATGGCCTTTGCATCACCACACCAGGGCTTTTCTGTTGCTTATTCCTATTCTTTCCCAAGGGTGGAATGTCCTGCAAGCCCCACCATTCCCCCAGGGCTAGACTCAAGTCTCTGCTCTAAAGAGAAGCTGCCTCCATGACTACTCCAGCAAACATCCCTCTAACCACATTTAATCTAATTTTCTCCACATTTCTATGTTAATGTGAGCTTTCCTTTGACTCTTTCCTGGAATTAAAAAAGAATTTTTTTTTTTTTTTTTGCATTTTAGTCAATGAAAATTTATTCAGCAATTTTTAAGGAGCTTACTCTATGGTGAACATTTTCTGGCACTGAGTTGGTTTGTGTTTGTTTTAACCTCCTAGAACCCTCCAGTGTCTTATTCATAGAATAACGAAGACAGACAAAATTTTTAAGAACACCTCTGTGCAATCAGAAGATCTGAGCTTGAAATCTGACTCCACCATTTCTGAAAATATGTGACTTTAGCAAGTGACTTAACCCTTCTAATTCTCATTAGGGAATTTTATCCTTTATCCTTCATCTCTAAGAAATTAAAGAACCACTGAAAAAATTTTGAATAGAATTTATCTATTTTAACATTTAATGACTGGTGTCTATTCTTTTAAAGACTTTTTAAAAAAGAACTTTTAGGGTCACAGCAAAATTGAAAGGAAGACAGATTTCCCAAATGTCTCTTCCACACATGCATAGCCTTCTCCTGTATCAACATCCCCCACCAGAATGGTATACCTGCTACAATTAATGAACCTCCATTGACCCATCAAAATCACCCAAAGTCCATTTTTTACATTAAGGTTGACCCATCAAAATCACCCAAAGTCCATTGTTTACATTAAGGTTCACTCTTGATATTGTATCCTCTATGGGTTTAAATAAATGCATTGTGACATGTATAGTATTAATATAAGTATTTATATAAATATAAGCATATATACTTATATATAATTGTATTAAATCAATGCATCGTGACAGTTATAGTATCATGCAGAGTATTTTCACTGCCTTAAAATTCCTCTTGTACTCTGCCTATTCATTCCCCACGCTACCTCCAACTCCTGACTGCCTCTGATCTTTTTATTCTCTCTGTAGTTTCACCTTTTCCAAAATGTCCAATAGTTGGAATCAAATAGTATATAGCCTTTTTACACTGGCTTCTTTTACTTCGAAATAAGCATTTGAGATTCTTCCATGTTTTCGAATGGCTTTACAGCTCTTTCTTTTTAAAGCAATAAATAATATTCCATTGCCTGGATGTACCACAGTTTATATATTCACCTACTAAAGGCATCTTTGCACAGGGCCATGCTAATTTTCTCTTTATTGTTCTGATTTTAGAATTTGTGCTGCTGAAGAGTGCACACCCACTAAAGGACATCTTAATTGCTTCCATATTTTGGCAAGTATGAATAAAGCTGCCATAAACATCTATGTGCAGGGTTTTGGGTGCACATAAGTTTTCAACTCCTTTGGCTAAATACTGTGTAACTGAATAAAGGAAATATTTAAAATAGAGCTGAGAGACCTGAAGAAGAAGCGCTCATGCCCTATCAACTTAAGGTCAATTCCAGACCCTCCAAAGAAGCCTACTTTACTACCTCAGCAAGAGGAAGATTTTCTCCTCACCCAGCAACAGCCCAGCCAATGAGTAACTGCCACAGTCAACTAATGAGAAACCATCACCACCCTGAACTCCATTCTTCTCCAACGGACCTTTGTTCAAAGCAACCCCTCCCAACTTTCTCATTTTTCTGTAGAGTACCATTCATCTCTTTTGTTCTCTTGATTTGACTATGGTTTGCCATAGCTTGCAGGTCTCAAATTGCAATTCCTCTGCTATTTCTGGAAAACGAAACAAAACAAAAACATTTTCTAGCAAAATAACTGGCCGTTTTATTTTTGAGGTCAACAATGCCAAGGAACTTACATAGGATGTTGAATAAGATTTTGAATATGATATAGGTTTTTCTTTTTTTGATGAAAGATTAATCAGAAGCAGTATAAAAAATGAATGGACAAACTTGGAGAGACGGCCTAGGATCACAAAGAGGAAGGGGGTGCCTGGGTGGCTCAGTTTGTTGAGTATCAGACTTCGCCTCAGGTCTGATCTCAACCACTATTCTTGAGTTGGAGCCCACTTCAGAGCCCCCCTCAGGTCCTCTGTCCCCCTCTTTCTCCACCCTTCCCTCAGTCATGCTCTCTCTCAAAAATAAAATAAACACTAAACAAACAAAAAAAAAAAAAAAAAAAAAAAAAGGAGAGGGGGCCCCTGGGTGGCTCAGTTGATTAAGCATCCGACTTCAGCTCCAGTCATGATCTTGAAGCTTGTGGGTTTGAGCCCACGGTCAGGCTCTGTGCTGACAGCTCAGAGTGTGGAGCCTGCTTCAGATACGTGTCTCCCTGTCTCTCTCTCTCTGTCCCTCCCCAACTTGTGCACTCTCCCTCTCTCTCAAAAATAAATAAATATTTAAAAAGAGAGAGAGAAAGGAAGAAATCATGATAGCAAGGTAAATGGGAAAGGATAAATAACCCAAAATAGGGTTAAGAATATAGGATTGAAAAAAATGAACATTTAAAAATATCAGTCACTTACTGATTAGATAAAGGAGTTACTGAAGAATAAGGAGAAAAATAAAATGTAAAGAGGATTCTAAATTTTGAACCTGATAGAAGGGATATGGGTGAAACAGAGAAAAGCCAACTTATTCTGGTCTGGTTTTTGAGAAGCAGACTCTGATAGAGTCAGTTTTAGAGCCTACATTTGACATTCAAGATGAAATATACTTGGCACAGAGTAGGCCTTATGAAGTGATGAGTCAAAGTTAATTGGATAGTAGGCAGCTAGATTGGTGCACAAAGAGAGGACACAATCGGAAATACTTGAGAGACAGCAGCATGGATATGGTAGAATTCCAAATATGCAGCTGACCATAATAAATATCTCCTAGAGGCGCCTGGCTGACTCAGTGGGAGGGGCATGCTGCTCTTGATCTGGGGGTCATGATTTCGAGCCCCATGTTGGGTGTAGAGATTACTAAAAGTAAATAAAACTACAAAAACAAACAAACAAACAAACAAACAAAAAAAAACCACTACCAGAGCCTTGATACTATGAATTTATCACTGGGAGAAAAAATTGCCCATCACAGTCAAATGAAAAAGAAAATTTTTTGGGGGGTAACAATCTTTTATCTCTTAGTGTTTCTGTCTTAACCACAGAAACAGGAGTCAGGTTGGTTTCCTTCCCTACCCTCCCCCCCCCAGATTTTATTTTTTTTAAGTAATCTCTACACCCAATGTGGGGTTCCAGCTCACAACCCTGGGATCAAGGGTCACATGCTCTACTCAGTGAGCCAGCCAGGTGCCCCCAGGTTGATTTCCTCAGAAAGTTTTGCTAAGGGTGAAACTATCTGTCAATGTAATTAGGTCTATGATAGAATCTTAGGGGTGGAAAGATCCAATGTACAGAGCCCTTAAATCCCAGGGTAACCTTGCTTCAGGCTTCACTGGTAATCTCATTTCCTAATGCTTCTATACAGCAATTTCCATATTAGACTGCTATTCATGTCTTTTGCTTTCTATAGAATTCTATATAATTCTTACATGACAAAGAAATTTGGCATTGAGATTTAAGAAATTAGCTGAATTAGAAAAAGTAGTAATCATGTGATCAGAGACAATGTATGCAAAGAAATAATGTATTTTACTGAGCCACAAGAAAATAGATTAAGGGGCAGTAAGAAGAGAAAGTGAATTTTTTTGTTTATTTATCTGTATTGTTGGTGGAGAACGCACGTAGTAACCTGAGAAAGTGAATTTTTAAGTGTACCATCATTTCAAGAGTTAAAAATTTTGTATCGTTTCTTTACTTTTCATGGGAGACTCTTGTCTTCTTTTCAGTTTATACATTGCAAAAGAGAATGAAGATAATCATTAGAACCATAAAAATAGATTTTATGATGGGATTAGTCAGCAAAGATAAGTATTTTCAAATATTTAACTCTATAAATAGAGTTAATAGATTTCATAAATTTATATGAAAAATGGTACAAATACAAATACCAGCAATATTCCTGCAGTCATAAGGAAAATACCTAATTTTGTTATAATTTCAATAAACTCAGACTAGAAAGTCTTCCTTTTACTTTCTGATTATCTTTAGATTGAATTTTGAAAATCAAACAAGAATGTTTTGAAAGAGTATCAAAATGGTAATCAAAATGCAAAATCACTGTCTTTTATTACCAGAAAATATGTGTAATAGATATTCTGGTATTTTATTACCAGATAATATGTGTAGCAATTAATATGTGTAGCTAATCCTTGACCTCAACCCCTTTGCTAAATTTCATCTCAGGATGGGGGTTGAGCCATATATTACATATATTATTGGTATTATTTTAACTTAAAGTTAATGGTTAAGTTTTCTAGTCTGCATTTTTTTTTTTTTTTTTTTTAAGTAGACTTCAGGCCCAGTGCAGAATCCAACACTGGGCCTAAGGCTGAGCCCAATGCGAGACTTGACCTCATGACCCCGAGATCATGACCTGAGCAGAAATCAAGAGTCAGACACTCAACCAACTGAGCCACACAGGTGCCCCTGTAACTACTATGTGCTTCTATTAACAATTATCAAATAGTACTTTAACTGTTTATCTTGTCCCCTAGGAAACATGAAGTATTTAAATCACTGGGTTCTTGTCTCTTCATTTTTTAAGTCTGTAAGGTCTTGCCTAACGATGGGTACATAGTAAATGCTTGACAAATATCTCTATGGAGGGGAAGAGAGGGAAAGAAAGAAAAGAAAAAAAGGAAAGGATAGTGGAAGTAAAGAGAGGAAAAAGAAAGAAGTCCACTTAAAAAAAGTTAAGTTTAAAAATTGAACTAGTAAAGGGGCACCTGGGTGGCTCAGTCGGTTGAGTGTCTGACTTTGGTGTCAGGATCTCAGAGGTTTGTGAGTTCGAGCCCCACAAAGGGCTCACTGCTGTCAGTGCAGAGCCCATTTCAGATCCTCTGCCCCTCCCTGGGTTGTCCCCCCTCCCCAAAATAAACATTAAAAAAAATGAACTAGTACATTTCAAATTTCTTATCACTTAAATAAGCATAAATATTTTAATTGAGAAACAACTGAGGGGCACCTGGCCGGGTCAGTCAGTGAAGCATGGTCTCTCGATCTCTGGATTTCAGGTTCAAGCCCCACCTTGGGTTTAGAGAGGACTTAAATAAAATCTTTAAGGAAATGGGGCGCCTGGGTGGCTCAGTCGGTTAAGTGGCCGACTTTGGCTCAGGTCATGATTTCACGGTCCGTGAGTTCGAGCCCCGAGTAGGGCTCTGTGCTGACAGCTCAGAGCCTGGAGCCTGTTTCAGATTCTGTGTCTCCCTCTCTGACCCTCCCCTGCTCATGCTCTGTCTCTCTCTGTCTCAAAAATAAATAAACGTTAAAAAATTAAAAAAAAAAAAATTTAAAAAAATCTTTAAGGAAATAAAAATAGCATAGTAATGCTGAAAAGTTGGTTTAAGAACAATTTTCAATGTTGTTACAATACTAAAATATTACTGCAAATAATTTCATGTCCTCCTATTCCAAAATGACACTTCTCATAATATATTATCCCATGCTTCTCCAAGTGTGGTCTCAGGACTAGCAAACTCAGCATCTGTTGGAAATTCGTTAGAAATGCAAATTATCCTGGCCCACCCTAGAATTTCAGAATCAGAAACTTGAGAATGGGTCCATCCTTGGTGTTTTAACAAATCTTCCAGGTAACTCTGATGCTCCCTAAAACTTGAGAATCACTGCAGAACTCAATTCTTCAAAACCAGTGCCACTGTGAATGAGGAGGCATCAAATTCAAATATTGTTACGTTAGATAAAAAGGCTTAAACTTTCACTAAAAAAGTAAACGTATTGCCCAGTATAAAAGATAGGCCCATTACAGAACTTTTAGACTATATAAAATTTAGAAGGTAGAGCTGGAGGGGAAAAAAATTCCAACTTTACTTGGTGTAGTCGTAAAATCTTTAAACTCCTTTTCCTATAGGCCCTCTCGCATAAATGTCCACTACTAAAAATAAAAGTGTAATGCCTATTTTTGTTATGGAGTCCTTAAGTTCTGTGTAAGAGCCTTCCACAAATTCTTCTCTAAGTCAACAGGCAGGTCATTATATCATAACAGTAAGAGAACAGATTTCTGAAATCGGGCAAACATCAATTTGACTCCAATTCAATAACTAACGTCGACATGCTTTTTTAGCGTCTTGGAGCCTGGCTCCTTATCTGTAAACCCAAATCCTACCAGAACCAACCGAGATAATGTCTGTAAAGCGCTTAGCAAATCGCTGGGCGCCGCGGGCACATCTGTAGACGGAAAAGTCAAAGCAGGGTTAGCTCGGGAGGAAGCAGTGGATGCACGGCCTCGGATTCTCAAAGCGAACCTTCTTCTCCGGGATCTCAAAGACAAATCAAAGCTCTTCCAGATAAATGCCCTGCCCTGTACAGACAAGAACCTGCCTCCGGCTAAGACAAGGTCCCTTTAAGAGCCTCGCTCCTTCCGCCCTTCTCCCGCCCCCGCCTAAGCAAAGACGGAAGCGGAAGAGGTGGGGGACTTGCTGGTCCCCAGCATGGCGGCCGCCTGGCCCTCCAGGCCGGCTGTGCAGGAGACGGTGGCCGCCCAGCTCCTGGGTGTCCTGTGGTTCGTGTCAGTCACCACGGGACCTTGGGGAGCTGCTGCCATCGCCGCCGCTGGCGGGGAGGAGACGCTTAAGTGCGAGGACCTCAAATTGGGACAATATCCTCTGTGAGGACCCCCCCCCCACCCCCCGCAACCTTGCCTTGGGGGCTAGGTAGATTAGGGGTTGCGAGTGGGTTGCGGTCCTCCATACGGGCCAGGGTTGTGCTGAAGGGATCGGTGACTTGTGGCTTCTAACGATCGACGGGCTCCGGGAGGTGAAAAGAGATGTGGGTGTGGGAAGGACAGCGGTCATCCTGTGTGATTTTCTTGGGATTTTACTGATTTTTGGCCCTTCCTTTTCTGAACTACCTAGTTTTAGTTTTAGTTTTAGTTTTAGTTTTAGTTTTAGTTTATTTTTGTTTTGTTTTTACCGGCGAGCTTATTTGTTCAACCAACACCTAGATCCTGAAATGTGCCAAGTCTGTTTTAGGCACTAGTAATAAAACGATTGATAGGCTCTACCCCAGAAGTTTGCTGACTTGAGGAGGGAGGAGACAAGTAGTTAATAACGATTAAGCCAGTGTATGTTGCCCATTTATCATTAACTCTATGTGTATTGCCTTACATCATTCTAAAACTCCGTGAGATGCTGGACTGTTGGCGGCAAATTCCTGCTCTGCCTTGTAACCGTGGGCAGATGATCTGAACTCTGTTTTCTCTTGAGTGAAAATGTAGATAACAATGGTACCAATTTAAAAGTCTGTTGTAATAAGTGAGTGCAAGTGAGTCACATAGAACAACCCCTGGCACATAGTAGGGACTATCTGCGTTATTTATTTACAGATGAGAAAACAGGTTGCGGGGGTTAAGTGGCTCTCTTTGTAGTAGCTCTGATAAAGGGAGGAACAGTATGAAATGGGAGTTACAGTCAAAATAGCCATTTTTGTACAATATTAGATCGTTTTATACAAATTGTAGAACAGAAAAATTAATAACAGAGGCCAGAAATATAGGAAAGATTCTACTAGACAAAATTTTTAAATTACGGAAATTCTATAGTATTTTCATGTGAGTTGGGGAGAGGCAGCCATTATTAGATGTTTACATAATAGCTCTAATTTGTTGAATACCCTTATGCTTGGAGTTTGAGAATCACTGACCTAGTAATTGAGTCTTTTTTTGGCAAAGATGTCAGAATGGTTCTGTGCAAGAAAATAATTAGATGGTATGAAGAGTTGTACGACTTGAACCCTAGAGAGAAATGGCTGAGCATTTGGTGATGATAATGGGAAAATGTCTGTTATTCCTCATGAAGTTGGGTTTCCAGTAGTGTTTAAAAAACCTTAAACAGGTGTCAGTAGGTTCTCTGTTTCTAGAGACATCCTGTGAACACCTTATCCCATCTCAGTGTCAAAATATTTTGGAAACAAAAGTCGCGCACAGGTGTTTTGGACATCTGTTAAAGGACAGTTATACTTACACCTGTTTTCAAAAGCTTGCAATCCTGTTGGGCGGACCATGTAGACACACCTAGAAGACCTATCTTCCCTACAGTCTGATGGAAGTGCTCTAGGCTTGGAATCAGGAAACCCAATTTTACTCCTTATCACTTACATGACTTTGGATATGTCTCTCAAACTTTGAGCCTCAGTTTGTGCTTCTGAAAGGTGGGAATAATAGAATTTACCTCACAGGGTTATTTGTTACATGAAGTTACAGATGTGACAATAAATACAATGGGACCCCATAAATTAGTTCAGGCAAATATCTGGAAACTGGTTTTTTTTTTAACCTAAAGCACTCTTAGAATAATTTGGTAAAGATTTTCCTTTTTCTTTTATGCTTTGTGGTTGAACCTTGACTTATGTTGTTTAAGGATGGCATCCTTTGTTAGAGCTTTTAATATGTATTAAGTTAATATACTTTTCCTGTAATAAATTAATGTTCAATTTTTATTTAGTGACCCTAAAAGTATATTTGTGGTTGTGCTTGTTGCTGTGGACCAAGTAACAGCCTTTCTTTACATGTGAATGTGAACATGAGTATATAATACAAGATATTAAAGAGAAGATAATAATGGTTTGTGTTGGAATGTCATTCATATTTCCTTAACTATTCTCACATATATTTGTAAAGATCCAAAAATAAATGATGCTACACAAGAACCAGTTAACTGTACAAATTATACGGCTCATGGTAAGACTTCCAGAAACATGTTTTTAAAAATAATTTTTAAAACGTTATTTCATAAATCAATGTATGATCACTGAAAGTCATAAATATGTGCTTTTTCTTGAGTTAATCACATTATTCAGTTTCCAGAACAGCTTAAAATTGGAGAACTGGCTAGGGGTTTAATTCAAGAAGAATGTTATTCTTAGTTATATGAATTGGGAGTTTTATATTTTCATTCATTTTTTTTAAACCTTTAAAATCAGGTTTCTTTTTTATTTACCAAGCTATGTATGCAAAGATGCTTTTTAAGTTAGATTTTTCATTACTTGAAAAGAACTTGAAATGAGACTTTTAGCCCAGTAAGTTCCAATAAGAAGCTATATCACCCATATTATGTATTTGTGAAATATACTTAGGTACATGCTAATTATGAAAACAGTAAGGAGTTTAACAATGTATCAGTATTTTTTTTCTAGTATTTTCTTTTTTTAATGTTTTTAATATTTATTTTTGAGAGAGACAGAGCACAAGTGGGGGAGGGGCAGAGAGAGGGAGACACAGAATCTGAAGCAGGCTCCAGGCTCTGGACTGTCAGCACAGAGCCCGATGCGGGACTTGAACTCACAAACTGCAAGATCATGACCTGAGCTGAAGTCAGAGGTTTAACCAACTGAGCCACCCAGGCACCCCTTTAGTATTTTTTATAGAGATGTTTTGATAATAGATCGCACCCTCAGCCTACTGATTTTGGGGAGCTTCTGTTACTCTAAAATATGTGGAATGCCAGATAAGAACTAATAAATTATTCTGTTTAGTCTTTTCTTCCAAAGGGGTATATGTTGGAAGGGAGGAATATGTATGTTGGAACTATTTAACCTTTTTTGACATGGTACATAATGATGGCCGTTACATGGTATTATTTTGAGAAAAGAACATTTATTGAATATATACTGATTATTTTATGTATTAGGTAGGAAGTAAGCCAGTAATTGATGTTTTCTTTGTAAGTAAAATCTCTTAAACTCATTATGTAAAAATGAGATTAAAGGAATTATTTCCTTACAGCAGAAAACTTTCATGCTTTTCAGCATATTCAGGTAATTCACCCCTTGATTATGAATTTGTATATATATTTTTTTATTTTTTATTTTTTAATAAAGTTTTTTTTTTTTTTCATTTTTAATAAAGTTTATTTATTTATTTTGAGAGAGACAGAGACAGTGCCAGTGGGGTGGGGGGGCAGAGAGAGGGAGACAGAATTCCAAGCAGGCTCCACACTGTCAGTGCAGAGCCAGATGTTGGGCTCAAACTCACGAAGCATGAGATCATGACCTGAGCTGAAACCAAGAGTCAGAATCTTAACTGACTGAGCCACCCGGGCACCTCTCAATTTGTATATATTTTAAAAAGCAGATCTTCTTTTATCTTTTTATATCTTTATATTTTGGCACACTACTAGCCCTATATTATCAACAAAGATATTCGTAAATAAGTTGTGTTAAACTTTTATAAATGGCATTTAGCTACTACTTTGAAGTAGTGAAATTTTACCATATAAACAGTTATATGTATATATATAATTTGTAGGTTATTTATATATATGTATGATTTGTATAGCAGATATTGCTTAACATGTATACATTAATTTAGATGTGTTAAAGGGACTTTATAAGGAATCCTTTTTTTAGTTAATTTAGAAGTATACTCGGATTTGCCTGTTTTACAGTTCTGTCTTATATTACGCTTTTGGAACACAGACAATAGAGTAAATGTGTATAAAGAAGACTCATTTTTCAAGATACTTAACCATTTATATGAAAGATGTTAGAAATCTGTGAATACTATTGTGACTCAGGTATCTAACTAAATTAAGAAGCAGGCAGGCTTTGCACTATCAGCATGGGGCGCGATCTCAGGAACTGTGAGATCATGACCTGAGCTGAAATCAGTCGGATGCTTAACCACCTGAGCCACCCAGGTGCCCCTAGCCTGTATGATTCTTTGCAGGTATGAGGATTTTGAAGGAAATTATGCAACTAAAAGGAATAGTTTCTGCCCCAAAGAGCTTTGACCTCCATTTAGGTTTATCTTGCATAAAATAAGTTTGAATCCACTTGTGCAAATATTGATAAGTAAGTTTATAAACGTGCAAAAATGATCAGACTACTAGAAAGTAAAAAGACTTGGAGGTATTATGGTACTGTCGTGGCTGATGTAAGTGGAGAGTTACGGGAAAGTAAAAGGAAGACTTTCTGTATAAGGGAATGATACGATTATTCATGTGGAGAGAATAAACCAAGTGCCTTACTGAATGTGAGAACAAAAGTAGATTAATAAATGATTTTAAATCATTATAATTTTAAAAAGAAAGTAAAGTTTTTTAGACAAATACGAGTCACGGGGCTTCTGCATATGGAGGTACAATTTGTTATCTCTCTATCTGAGAGCTAGATAACTCTCAGGTTATCTAGCTGAGAGCTGGGATAGATGGTACCATACCAGCCCAACACTCCTGAGGCTGGCTGTCTACAGGAAGTTTCTTTTTTTTTTTTTTTTTAACATTTATTTATTTTTGAGAGACAGAGACAGAGCATGAGCAGAGGAGGGGCAGAGAGAGAGAGAGGGAGACACAGAATCCAAAACAGCAAGCTTTCAGCACAGAGCCTGATGTGGGGCTCGAAGTCACAAACTGCGAGTTCATGACCTGAGCCAAAGTTGGAAGCTTAACCCACTGAGCCACCCAGGTGCCCCTACAGGAAGTTTCTTTTAATTGCCGTTTTAAAACGCACAAAAGCTAGTAAAGTAGTCCTGGTGAAATACTTCTAAGTCCTGATCAGAGAGGACATCAAAATGACCCTGGAAACATGTTTTTGGGTCCTACCATGGAACTGATGAGCAGGAGAACAATATTGGAGTTGTGGAACATGTGAGTGATGTGATTTCTCTCCTCCTCCAGCCAAGACTCTTTTTCCTCTTTTTTCACTGTGTATGTGAAGGACTATTACAGAATCCTCAAACTCAGTTTAATTTTCTTCACCAGTACTTTTTGAGTAGGTATGAATAAGAACAATGTTTTACAAAGAGGGGAGTTTCAAGATAGAGGGATTGAGACCAAAGGCAAAATAATTCAACTGTGACAGTAAACTAATGTGATCTTAAAATGGTTCCCAGTTAGAGACACAGGCTTCCATTTATGGAATGAATTAAGTCACAGGGATGACAAATACAACAAAGGGAAATCATGGTATTATAATAGCATTGTATGGAACAGATGGTGGCGACACTTACGAGCATAGCATAATGTACAGACTTGTCTAATAGCTATGTTATACACCTGAAACTCCTATAACATTGTGTGTCAGCTATATACTTAAGTTTAAAAAAAAAAAAAAAAAAGGAACTGAGGCCAACCAATCACAAAAAGTCAGTTAGACCTTTCCAAATAAGATAAATTCTTAAGGTATAGCCAATCAAATAATTTCCTTGCTTTGCTTCCACTAATTCTCTGTAGAAATCTTTTAACTACCTCCTACGGGTGGGGCAAAGCACTGTAACCACTTCTGGGTTGGTACCGCCCAATTTGAATTGATTTTTGTTCAAATAAACTCTTACAATAAAAAAACAACAACAACACAAAAAAACGGGGGTGGGGTGGGGGTTGCTGCCTGGGTAGCTCAGTCCATTAAGCGTCCAACTTCAGCTCAGGTCATGATCTCGCAGTTCATGAGTTCCAGCCTGGCATCGGGCTCTGTGCTGACAGCTCGGAGCCTGTACCCTGCTTTGGATTCTGTGTCTTCCACTTTCTCTCTGCCCCTCCTCCATTCACACTTTTCTCTCTCTCCCTCTCTCTCTCTCTCAAAAATAAATAAACGTTTAAAAATTTTAAAAATGTTCTCAGACAATGCCAACTAACAAGCATATTTATTTATTGAGAAATTATTTGTAATAAATAATAACTGATTAAAATAAATGGATCAAAACAATTAACCTTAATGGAAATTATAGGATATTTATTATTTGAGAAATTATTTACTGTATTTATTGAGAAATTTTTACATGGCAGGCTTCCACCAGGTGATATCAATGATGTATGAAAGAAGACAAAATTTCTGCCTTCAAAGAGTGTTCTGTCTAGATTATACAGACCTACATAAGCAACTGTTTTCAATTTTTTTTAATTTTTTTATTTAAAAACATTTTAAATGTTTGAGAGATAGAGAGAGAGTGCACAAGCAGGAGGAGGGCAGAGGGAGGGAGACAGAGGGTCTGAAGCAGGCTCCACACTGACAGCAGAGAGCCTGATGTGGGGTCCTAACTCACAGAAGTAGGAGATCATAACCTGTGCCGAAGTTGGATATTTAACCAACTGAACCACCAGGCACCATGAATTTTTTTATTTTAGAGCGAGAGTGTGCTTGCATGAGCCAGGGAGAGGGGCAGAGTGGGAGGGGGAGAGAGAGAGAGAGGGAGAATCTTCAGCAGGCTCCACGCTCAGCTTGGAGGCCAACATAGGGCTTGATCCCACAACCCTGGGATTATGACCTGAACCGAAATCAAGAAGCAGACACTCAGCTGACAGAGCCACTCAGGTGCCCCAGGTGTTTTCAGTTTTCTGATCAGTGAACTACATCTGACTCCATCTCTAGGAAATTTTGCTCTGATCCTTTGGCAGGTCTTCTTTATGTTCTTAAGTTTTTATTGAAACGTATTTATAGGAAAGTACACATAAGGGTACCTCAAATGATTCTCAAACTGACCACATTTGTATTTCCAAATCAACAAACATTATCCACATACCAAAAGCCCCCTCGTGCTCTCTTATAGTTCCTATTCTGCCCTAATGGATAACTATTAACCCTAACTTCACCATAAATTAGTTATGCAAAGAGTATGGTATTGTTCGACTTCTTATTTGGAGATAATTTCAAGCTTACAGCAAACTTGCAAGAAGAGTAGTACAAAGAACACCCATACGTCCTTTGCCCATACTCACCAGTTGTTAACACATTATTCTTCTTGCTTTCTCATTTTGTGTTCATGTGTGCTCAGTCTCTGTCTCTCTGCATTTGTATGTATTTTGCCCCTATGCGCGTTTTTCCTAAGAATAGAGATATTCCAGTTGTAAATTTCAGTAAATTTAATATTAATACATATACTTTATCATCTGTATTCTAATTTTATCAAATGACCCTAAGTAATGCCTTTATAGCATTTTCTTTTTCAGTACAGGATCCTTAGATCAGGTTTTGATCCTTAAATCTGACAGATCAAGATTATAGTCCAGAGGCATGATGTTAACCAGAGTAGGATCCCAAACCACCTACTCCCTAGGTCAGTCCTTTTGACTGTTATGAAACTTCATTGTTTATTTCTGATAATTTTTTTCCATTTAAAAAGCAGTGCTACTTTTAACAATTGATAAATACTGTGTACCTACTGGTTTATATTGATGCCATCTAAATCGTAGACATTGGCCAGAATGAAACTTGTTACAGAAAAGCTATGAATCAAGTAGCTTTCAGGTTTGTAGCATGTTGCTTAATTTTGTCTACCAGTTAACATTTATTGTTAACTGGTTTCCTTAGTCTCATCATCTTGATTTATTTTTGCTTGTTTCTGAAATCAATGTAAGCCAGGAATTATGGTGTAATGGAAAGAGTATTTAAAACTAAATTTTTTTTTAATCTTTATTTTTGAGAGAGAAGAGACAGAGTGTGAGCAGGGGAGGAACAGAGAGAGGGAGACACAGAATCCAAAGGAGGCTCCAGGCTCTGAGCTGTCAGCACAGAGCCCAACGTGGGGCTCAAACTCACGAACCGCGAGTTCATGACCTGAGCCAAAGTTGGATGCTTAACTGACTGAGCCACCCAGGTGCCCCTGGAAAGAGTATTGATTAAGAAGTAATGATGCAGGGGCGCCTGGGTGGCTCAATTGGTTGGGCGTCCGACTTTGGCTCAGGTCATGATCTCATGGTTCGTGGGTTTGAGCCTGCATCGGGCTCTGTGCTGACAGCTCAGAGCCTGGAGCCTCCTTTGGATTCTGTGTCTCCCTCTCTCTCTGTCCCTCCCTGCTTGTCTGTCTGTCTCTCAAAAATAAATAAACATTAAAAATAAGAATAATAAATAAAAAAAATTTTTTTTTAACGTTTATTTATTTTTTAGACAGAGAGAGACAGCATGAACAGGGGAGGGTCAGAGAGAGAGAGAGGGAGACACAGAATCTGAAACAAGCTCCAGGCTCTGAGCTGTCAGCACAGAGCCCGACGCGGGGCTCGAACTCACGGACCGTGAGATCATGACCTGAGCCGAAGTCAGACGCTTAACCGACTGAGCCACCCAGGCGCCCCAAGAATAATAAATAAAAAGAAGTAATGATCCAGCCACTCTGGAAAACAGTGTGGAGGTTCCCCCCAAATTAAAAATAGATCTACTGTATGACCCATTAATAGCACTGCTAGGAATTTACCCAAGGGATACAAGAGTGCTGATGCATAGGGGCACTTGTACCCCAATGTTTATAGCAGCACTTTCAACAATAGCCATCATGGAAAGGGCCTAAAAGTCTATCAAGTGATGAATGGATAAAGAAGATGTGGTTTATATATACAATGGAATACTACTTGGCAATGAGAAAGAATGGAATCTGGCCATTTGTAGCAACTTGGATGGAACTGGAGAGTGTTATGCTAAATGAAATAAGTCAGGCAGAAAAAGCAGATACCATATGTTTTCACATATGTGGATCATGAGAAACTTAACAAAAGACCAGGGGGGAGGGGAGGGGGGGAAAATGTTACAGAGAGAGAAGGAGGCAAACCATAAGAGACTCTTAAATACTGAGAACAAACTGAGGGTTGACGGGGGGTGGGGGAAAGGGGAAAGTGGGTGATGGGCATTGAGGAGGGCACCTGTTGGGATGAGCACTGGATGCTGTATGGAAACCAATTTGACAATAAGTTTTATATATATATACATATATATATATATATGTATATATATATATGTATAAAATAAAAATTAAAAAAAATTTTCTTTAGTTTTTGAGAGACATAGGGAGACAGAGCACAAGTTGGGGAGGGGCAGAGAGAGGAGGAGACACAGAATCCGAAGCAGGCTCCAGGCTCTGAGCTGTCAGCACAGAGCCTGATGCAGGGCTCAAACTCACAAACCGTGAGATCATGACCTGAGCCAAAGTCGGACGCTTAACCAACTGAGCCACCCAGGCGCCCCTAAAATAAAAATAATTTTTTAAAATATTTCTTAAAAAAAAAAGTCATGGGATGTAATGCATAACACAGTGACTATAGTTAATAGCACTGTACTGTATATTTGATAGTTGTTAAGACAGTAGGTATTTTTAAAATTATTTTTATTATAATTCCAGTATAGCTAATATACAGTGTTGTATCAGTTTCAGGTATACAAAAATTGCTGGTGAATCAGCAATTCTACACATTACTCAGTGCTCATCATAAGTATACTCTTAATCCCCTTCACCTATTTCCCCCATCACCCCACTCACTTCCCCTCTCATAAACCCAGTTTGTTCTAAGAGAGTAGATCTTAAAAGTTCTCAACACAAGAAAAAATTCTGTAACTATGTACAGTGATGGATGTTAACTAACTTATTGTAGTGATAATTTTACAATATATACAAATATCAAATCCTTATGTTATACAACTGGAACTAATATAATGTTGTATGCCAATAATACCTTAATGAAAATAGATAATAAATTTTAAAACTGGGGGAAAAAAAAAAGTAATGAGTGTTAGCCTAGGACTTAAAGATTCTTACCTACTTACAAGACTTTTGTCAACTCATTTAACTTCTTTTTTTTTTTTTTTGATGGTACAGCCACTTTATTTGTTTATTTTTGAGAGAGAGAGGAGTGTGAGTGGGGGAGAGGGGCAGAGGGAGAGAGAAAGAATCTTAAGCAGGCTCCATGCTCAGGATGGAGCCTGACACAGGGCTGGATCCCATGACCCTGGGATCATGACCTGAGCCAAAATGAAGAGTTGGAGACTCAACTGACTAAGCCACTCAGGTGCCTCAACTATTTAAATTTTTAGAATCTCAGTTTTCATGTTTGTGAAAGAAAAAAAAGTTATGCCTACTTATAGGATTTTTTAAAATAAGGGTCAGTAAGGCACCTAGCTGGCTCAGTCAGTAGAGCATGCAACTCTGGATCTTGGAGTCATGAGTTTGAGCCCCATGTTGGGTGTAGAGATTACTTAAAAAAAATAAGGGTCTAAAGAAATTATCATAAAGTATGTGAAAACAAACTCTAGGGTGGTAGGCTTCTTTTGATTTATTAATTTCATTACACAAAAAATTCCATTAGTGATATAGCCACTTACAGTGTTATATTCCTTTCTCGTGTCAGATTCATTCTCTTAGTTTTCTCAATATTGAAGTTCTCTAATTTACTAGAGTGGGGAACCTGATACTTGTTGAACAATTCCTCTAACCAAGTACCATGCTTTACACACCATATGCTTGAGCATTATAAGAGTATTATCCACATTTCACAAGATTTAGTGAGGTTTTGTAACTTGCTCAAAGGAGCAACCTAGTTAAGTGACAGAATTTGTAGTTAAACCCAGATTTCTCTGTCAATTTAAAGACTTCTGATTAAGTCAGTATTGATGTTTCTCTTATTTATTATTTTCTCATGTACTCTCTATATATTTGGAGCAACAGCTTATCCTTTCTCACTAAAGTACATAATTTTCATCCCTTGAAATAATTCACATACTTCTCTCAAA
The DNA here is from genome assembly GCF_018350195.1 of Panthera tigris. NCBI lineage: Eukaryota > Metazoa > Chordata > Mammalia > Carnivora > Felidae > Panthera > Panthera tigris. Next base: position 50,113,795 of record NC_056667.1, on the reverse strand, counting down.
TTTCTAGAAGCACTGTAGCAGTGTGATTTCCTCTTTCCACTGTTGTTAGCTTTCCTAAGGTTCTGAACCTGGAGCATTGGGCATTTTTTCTTATATGTCTCATGTCAAATACAAATCCTTTCTTATAGTAGAAATGATAAAATATCATTGAAAACTAAAATTGTCAGAATACAGGAGTTCAAAAAATAGTATCTAACTGAAAATGGAAAAGTATGATTTCTTACTATTTAATATTTTTATGAGACATTTTTACAACTCACCTATAAATGTTTGATCTTTTAAAATGTACAGGAAACTGTCATTGCTAAAAACAGTGCATTAGGGAAGGTGTATTGGACAATAACCCCGACTGGAATCATAATTACAGTGTTTTGCATTGCAACTATCTCTTTAAGACCTGACTTTAGATAGTCTGCAGGAAAATCTCACAAGGCTGTATGTAAGACAAGAAAGTGACAGCTTCAAACTGAGCAAGTAAGGGCAAGGTAATACATTTAGAGGAAAATTATCCAAAATTTATCAGTAGAATTCTGTTTATGGCACAGCCAATCCAGAACTTACTACTTTGAGGATTTAAAAAAATTTAAAGGCACATTTTGAGGAAAAACTTGTGTTTATCGATTCCTTGCAGATCACTTCTTTGTGAAGGTAGAACAGTCCTCTTCAAAGCAAAAAAGTAACTTTTTAAACCAGACATCTCTTTGATTTATATGTCTGATGCCGAAACTCTTGTACATGTACTCCTGGAAGTAGACAGAGCGATCCAAGAGGTAAACAGGTTATAATTGTTGAAATAGTTTCCTAGGGCTGTTATAACAGAGTGTTACAGACTAGATGGCCTAAAACAACAGACATTTACTGTCTCGGTTCTGGAGGCTAGAAATCTGAAATCAAGGTGTCAGCAGGGCGGCTTCTCAAACTCTGGGTGGCAAGTTTCCTTCCCTCTTCTGACCTGCTGTGGTGGCTGGCAGTCGTTGGCTTTCCCTGACTTGTAACTGCATAGGTCTGGTCTCTGCTTCTGTCTTCATGTAGCATTCTCCCTGTATGTCTTCATATCATCTTCTCCCTGTGTGTATGTATGCATGTAATTTCCCCTATTTATAAGGACAGCAGTCTTCTTAGATTAGGACCCACCCTAATGACCTTATTTTAATTTGGTTAAATCTGCAGAGACCCTATTTCCAAATAAGGTCACACTCTGAGGTACTAAGGGTTAGTACTTACACATATCTTTTTGCGGGGGACATAATTCAGCCCATAACAGGTATCTTTAAAGGAATTGAATTCCAGAACCTCAAATATTATATGTTTACTTTTCCTAAAATTGATGTAAAATCTCTGAATTTTAAAGAGGAGCTCTTTCATATCTATTCTTTGTTGGATGGATGGCTATTCAATTGCTGTGGTATTTACAAGTACTCTTAAATACAGAGAACAAACTGAGGGTGGCTGGGGGAGGGGAAAATTGGTGATGGGCATTGAGGAGGGCACTTGTTGGGATGAGTCACTGGGTGTTGTAAGTAAGCCAATTTGACAACAAACTATATTTTAAAAAAAGGAAAAAAAATGCTGTGGTATTTAGATTCCATTGTAAAAGTGCTATAACATTTAAATTTTAATGGCAGTGTTTATAATCTGCGGGAAATTATATTTTTTCCAACCATTTAAGTCCATGATGAAAAACTTTAGGTATCAACTTAAAAATGTGTAAGGGAATATACCTAGTTGTAGAAAGCTACTTAAGGGAGTGTGTGAGCAAAATTTTTTGAAGACCCATTGGTCTAAAGCAGGGTTTCTCAACCTTGGGATTATTGATGTTTCAGATTAGGTAATTCTTTGTTGTGAGGAGCATGTTTTATGCATTGTAGGATGTTTAGGAGCATCCTTGGCCTCTACGCCCTAGGTGCCAGTAGCAGCTCCCCAGAGGTGACAACCAAAAGTGCCTTCAGACATTGGCAAATGTCCCCTGGGGAGCAAAATTGCTCTTGGTCTTTGAAATAGAGTATAATGATCTCCTTTCAGTCAGTAGTGTAGAATATATATTAGCATTTCAGACATTTGCTCATCTCAATTTTTTTAAAGCCTATTTATTTTTGAGCGAGACAGAGCAGGAGCAGGAGAGAGGCAGAGAGAGAGGGAGACACAGAATCTGAAGCAGGCTCCAGGCTCTGAGCTGGCAGCACAGAGCCCGACACAGGGCTTGAACCCATGAATCGTGAGATCATGACCTGAGCCAAAGTCAAGGGTTGACACTTAACCGACTGAGCCATCCAGGTGCCTCTGCTAATCTCAATTTTGAGATATAGCTCTAGACATGACCTAATATGACAGATTTTCAAGAGATATCACCTAAGGGTATTGATAATAATTTATTCACTAAAGTCAATACATTTTATCCCAGTATCAAGGCATATATCCAAACAGCTATGTATAAATTGTCTGTTAACTTTTGCCCCATCTCTGTAAATTAGAAGTCCTTGCTTATATCTGAAGTCAAGAAATGGCTGTGTGGAAAGCCTCTATGTTTTGTAAAAGTTCTTTTTTTAAAAAAAAAAATTATTTATTTATCTTGAGAGAGAGAGAGAGCAAACAGAGGAGGGGCAGAGAGAGAGGGAAACAGAGGATCCGAGGCAGGCTCTGCACTGTCAGCCCAAAGCGGGCTCAAACTCATGAACCATGAGATCATGATCTGAGCTGAAATTGAGAGTCAGATGCTCAACCAACTGAGCCATCCAGGCACCCCTGTTTTGTAAAAGTTCTTATTGAGGACTTTCTCTGTGTTTCTCTTGGATCATGAACCAAACAAACCAAGTTCCCACGGTTGCTCAGAGGTGAATTGGAATGCTTTCTTTCAATTATATCACAAGAGCTCTATAAAGCTTTTTGTCTTAACTGCCAAGAAGCTCTGACCCAAATTTGTGGCCCAATTACAATGTCTTCTCTTTCTTGTTTCCTAGTAAAGTTGACCCTTGAACGGTGCAAGGGTTAGGGGAGCTGACCCCTGTGCAATAAAAAATCTGTGACTTTTGATTCCTCCAAAACTTAACTACTAATAGCCTACTGTTGACTGGAAGATTTATCAATAACAGTAGATTAACACACACTTTGTATATTATATTATTCTATACTGTATTCTTACATAAAGTAAGCTAGAGAAAAGACTGTTATTAAAAATATTATAAGGAGGGGTGCCTGGGTGGCTCAGTCAGTTAAGTATCCGACTTTGGCTGAGGTCATGATCATGCAGTTCATGAGTTCAAGCCCCACATCAGCTCCATGGTGACACCTTGGAGCCTGGAGCCTGCTTCAGATTCTATGTCTCCCTTTCTATCTGCCCCTCCTCTGCTTGTGTTCTTTCTCTCTCTTAAAAATAAACAAACATTAAACTACATTTTAATAAAAAAAAGAGTATCATAAGGAAAATATATTTTACAGTACTGTATTTATTGAAAAAAAAAATCCACATGTAAGTATACCTGTGCAGTTCAAATCAGTGTTTTTCAGGAGTCAGCTGTATATTATTTCTTCACTCTCAACTCTTCCCTTCATGTTATTACTTTTTTTGCTTGTTTAAATGGTTCTCAGTTATACTGAATCTGTGGCTTTTAGTGTAAGACCTTGTTTTGGAAATTTGAATACATTAAATAAATTAAGTTTATGGGTGACATAGTTTGAACTTTCAATAGCCCAACAAAAGTGTGCAAAGTCATTATACATTTTTTTCTAACGTCATTTTCTCAGTGTACTACTCTGGCCTAAAAAAGGACAATAATTTGTTGGAAATCATAAGATAATTATAATGTAGACAGAAAATGAATACCATTTTCCTCTCATGATAAAACTCTAGGGTGTCTTTTAGACTATTATACACGATTCGATTTTCATTTTCTGAAAAAACAAAAACAAAAACAAAAAGTGTAATTATTGATCCTAAACATAGAGATAAGCAATTACTGAAACTAGCCTAAAAACCTTAGTACCTTTTAATCAGGAATGGTGAAGGTGGAAAAGGCACTAACATTTAGCAAATAACTACACTATGCTGTGCTTTGTACTAGGTACTTTATATCATATTTAGTCCCCACAATAGTCCTATGACATAGATGATCTTGGTGCTATTTTTATCTACCAGGAACCCAAGGTTCTGAAAGAGGCAATGCACAGATAGGTCATTCACATCCCAAAGTTCTTGCTCTTTACACAATGAGGCTATAAAGCTTTCAGGACAGTGTCTGCCTAGCACATAGTAAGCTCTGTAAGTATTACTTCCTCTTATTATGTCATCTGGGGTATAAGTAAAGATCAAAAATGTTAAATGCTGAAGTGGTATATTACATCAATTCCTGGAGGGAATAGAGAAACAAATACATTTAAAATAACCCAGGGGGGCACCTACCTGGCTCAGTCCATAGAGCATGCAACTCTTATTTTTTAGAGAGAGAGAGACCACATAAGCAGGGGAGAGGGGCAGAGAGAGAGAGAGAGACAGAGAGACAGAGAGAGACAGAGAATCTCAAGCAAGCTCCATGCTCAGTGCAGAGCTTGACCCGGGGCTCGATCCCATGACCCTGGGATCATGACCTGAGCTGAAATCAAGAGTCAGACAAGAGTCAAGAGCCTGGGGGCTCAGTCAGTTAAGCATCCAACTTCAGCTCAGGTCATGACCTCATTTTTTGTGGGTTTAAGCCCTGAATCAGGCTCTGTGTTGACAGCTCAGATCCTGGACCCTGCTTCAGATTCTATTGTCTTCCTCTCTCTCTGTTTCTCCCCTGCTTGCACTCTGTCTCTCTCTCTTTCAAAAATTAAAAAAATAAATAAAAAGTCAGACACTTAGCCAACTGAGCCTCAGAGCATGCAACTCTTGATCCTGGGGTTATGAGTTCAAGCCCCACATTGGGCATAGAGATTACTTAATAAACAAATTAATTTTTAAAAATAGAATAAATAATCTATTTAGAATAAATGAAAGTAATCTTAGTTTATGAAAACTGTCTTCTGCAAGAGTTGATATAAACTGGAAATACAAAATCAGATCATATTAAATTTAATGAATTACCCAATGAGTTACTAACAAAAATTTGAGAAGTATTCTTTACCCTACAGATAAAGTAAAGGGCAATAATACTGTGCAATTCTTGTCACCTTTGTCAGAGGTGAGAGATTAAAGTAGATGGGTCATGCATCTAACCCGATGTGACAATTCTTACATGTTTGTGTTAAGACCACTGTATCATATTATCCTTTATCTTGTACATGTATATATACATTTAGATATTCCTATCCAAAGTCTCATGTCAGATATTATATTGGGATGTGGTTTGTTATAATTTTATATTTTCTTGTGTTTTTTTTGCTAGTCTTAAGCATAATTACATACCTTTCCTACAGAGAAAAACACAGTGGTTTCTTGCTTTTTTTCCTGCCTTTTAGTTCCTTGTTTTCCAGCACCCAACATAACTTGTAAGGATTTCAGTGGCAATGAAACACATTTTACTGGGAACGAAGTTGGTTTTCTCAAGCCTATATCTTGCCGAAATGTGTAAGTTCATTACTGAAGCTAAATGTTCAGATTACTTGCCTGTGTTGTATCTTGACTGCATGGTGTAAAGAGATAAAGAGCAATTTGTGGGGAAAATCCAACACTAATATAACTTTTATGTCTATGTCAGAAAACCTCTATTTTAAGTGTATTTTGTAATGTAAATACAATTGACCACCAAGTAAAGCATAGTAGTTCACTATGTGGAATAAATAAAGACTGTGAATAGCCTCATGCCATGTTATTTCGGTCAGTTTATGCCACTAAGTGAGTTATGAAAAATTCTGTTTTTAAAATTTGGGGGGTTTCTAGAGTGCAAATAAGGGATCGTGTACCTGTAATAGTAAAAGAATGTTAATTACCAATCATTTGCATTTCAAGGGCATTTTGAAATTTTGTTTCATTCTTGGTAATAGGTATGGATGAGGAATGGTTAAACAGCATTCAAAAGTTTGGGACATTAAGACAAATGGCTTTTATTTTGTTAAGAGTGTTCTTTATTTGTTTTTAAAAATTTCTTTAAATGTTTTTATTTTTGAGAGAGAGAAAGAGAGACAGCACAAGTGGCTGGTGGGGGGTGGGGAGTGCAGAGAAGGAGAGAGACACAGAATCCAAAGCAGGCTTCAGGCTCTGAGCTGTCAGCACAGAGCCTGATGTGGGGCTTGACTGCATGAGTCATGAAATCATGACCTGAGCTAAAGTCGGATGCTTAACTGACTGAGCCACCCAGGCGCCCCAAGAGTGTTCTTTGTTTAAAGGACTTTGAAGTTTGCCTTTTATTTTTGCTTTGGTAAAGCTAACATTGTATTCTTCTATTTCTGCTTTGTACTAAAAACATGGTTTAGTTTCACCCATTTTTATTTAATTGGTGGCACTATATTTTTACCTTTGAACTGTACATTGTTTTATTTGATGGCACCTATTTGCAGTTGTATCAAGGAATAACCACTGTTATTTCTTTCTTTCCTTTTCTTTCTTTCTTTTCTTTCTTTTCTTTCTTTCTTACGGTTTGGCTATTTCTACCAGTTCTATTAGAATTCCTAGAAATTATAGTAGAGTCTTATTTTTGACCCTACTTCACTGAGTTAATGAGGGGCTTTAGATTCTATCTTGCCGTGTAATCCTAAGTGAATCACTTAAACTTTTTTGGGTTTAAAGATTGCTCATTAGTAAAGTAAAAATTGCTAAAAGGATTTACTTCACAAGTACTTAGATATGGTTTAGCCAAGTTTTGAATTTATAGATTGATATTTCTACCATAAAAAATCCAAATGACAATTTATTAAGCGTTGGTCCAAGATATCATAGATTATAGTATAACAACTAAGAAAATCATCTACTGAGAACAGTTAACCACTCAGGTTGGACGTGGAAGTTTATATTACCTGTTATGGTAACACCACAATGGTCTGTTAATCAATTTCCAAATTAATTCTGATTTCTTTTCAGTGTCTCTGGGTAGATCAAGCTCAGTGCAACTGAGCTATACTAATCATGCTTACAAAACAGTGATGTCAGTGATAAGAAGAAATGTAATTATCAAGGAAACCAGATACTCGCAAGTATACTGGCCAACTTATTCCCCTCCTATAGTAAAATCTACAGTTCCAAAATAGAATTCACTTAATGAGCATTGAATCAGAACAAGGGGAGTTAAATTGATGGGTAATTTTAATGATAAGTCACAAAATTAAGATCAACTCATAAGTCATTTTTCTATATCAGGATATTCAGTACATGCCTACCAAAGATCCAGCTCCTGGTCAGCTACTGAATGCTCACTGACAAATTCTTACTCATTGAGTGTTCCTTTTCCAGTTTACATATTTTCCTTCTACTCCTGTTACTCCTGTATATAATATTGATAGTTGATTAAAACTCCTATCTTAATATTGCAGATACAGTCGTTCTGTAATGTATTCTCCAGCAACTAAAGTCTAGCAACCATGTCTGATTGATTACCAAGCCACACGCCTATTTATACTGGCCAACTATTTTAGCTGGAGCAGGCTAACTGCTGTAACAGATGTCTTTAGAATTTCAGTGGCTTAACGCAATAAAAGTTATTTCCCATTTACATCATGGTCCAAATGGTGTTGGCTTGGAGGTCTGGATGAGGTAAGGGGAGTGATTGTTGTTCTATGCAGCCATGCCGGAGCCTTGCTCCTTTCATCTTGTGGCTTTGCTTCCTCTAGTCCTCACAGTCCTTTCCATTCAGCCAGCAAGGGGGAAAGAGGAAAAGCAACCCCGTATAGGAGAATTTTATGGGCCAGATCTAGAAATGGCACACATCACTTGTGTCCTCATTACACTGGGCAAAACTCAGTTATGACTGCACTTAAGTTCAAGGTGGGCTAGAATATATAGCTTAGCTATACATCTGTGAGCATAAGAGCAGTGTTTCAGTGAACAATTAGACAATGTCTGCTACACCACCCATTTTCAGATTATTCTTTAGGATGGTTTAATATATAGATCATTGTGTTTCCAATTTCATTCCCCTTTCCAGCCAAGCTTTTTGAAAGGTATGTTCCTATAATACTTCCCTTTTATGAGTTTTTCTGTCTAATGTAAAGACAGTTTTTCTGTCTAAGGTTTTGGCCATGCTGAAATTTGCTGCTATATCAAATAGATCTTTATAATCCATATCTTAATCTTTCTACAGCATTTGGCATTCCCTTCTCTTAAAATATTTTCTTTCCTTGACTTTTGTATAAAGCACTCTTCTATTCCCTTTGATTCCTCTTCTTTTTTCTGTAAATCTTGATATCCCCAAGATTATATCCTTGGTCCTATTCTCTTTGTCATTCATTCCCCTCTTTGGCTTCTCTCACCATCTTTATGTGTATTAAAGTCCCAAACTGAATCTATCATCTTTTCCTTCAGATCATTTCCTCCTTTGTCTTAGTGTATGGCCCATGTTCTACTCCGTTTCTTAAGCTGAAACTTTGGAGTCATTCTTGACTTCTCCTTTTCCCTCATTTCCCACATTTAGCACAGTTGCTTCTGCCTTCTTAGTATTTCCCAATTTTGTTTACATTACTCTTCTAGTGCTACTGCCTAGTAGGTTATGGCTTGAGTTTCTTAAAAGCCGACTAATTTATTTCTCTACTTCTGGTCTGGTGCCCCATTCCAATGTAGATAGGACAACCACTGCCCTCAGCATAAAATCTGACATCCTTATAAGAACAGGATCTTTGGGCCATCTATCATCCCCTATCTTCCCCAAAATGTCCTAATTGTGAGTGAAATGCAAAAAATATAGGATTGTAAGCAGGAGATGGACATAATCAGATTTGATATTAAAGTGATAACTCCAGCTACTTCTCTGTTTATTTCTTTTTTGCAGCAAATCTCCTTCCAAGAGTTGTCTAATATTCCTGTACTTCAATTTTTTTCGTTCCAGGCTTTCTTAAGCCTGCTTTGTTTGGTCTTTTTCCTCTACCACATCACCAAAATTGTCCTTGCTGAGGTCACATCACCAAAATTGTCCTTGCTGAACTTCTCTTGACTAAATTTGGTGGTAAATTCTCAGCCGTTACTTATGTGATCCATTAGTCACATTTGGCACAATTATCACTCTGTTCTCCTTAATACACAGTACTGTCTTCACTTGACTTCCAAAATATCACACTCTTCTAGTTTAACTTCTTCCTCAATGTTAGCTCTTTCTCAGTCTCCTTTCCAGCTTTTTCTCTTCTTGGTCTCTTAATATTGGAGTATATCAGGGCCCATTCTGTGAATCTTTTTTTTTTTTTTTTTTTTTTTGGTCTATCTTTTCTTACATGGCAATATCCTGGTTTTAAATACTTGGTATATACTTGTAACTCCCTAATTTATATCTCCAGCTCAGACTTCTCTCTCAAACTCTAGACTTGTAAATCTGACTGTCTTTTGGACAACTCAACTTGGATGTCTGAGAAACATCTCAAACTCACATGCCCAACAATGAAATCCTGAACATCCTTCCAAGGTGTAGTCTACCCTCAGCCTTACTCAACTCAGTTAATGCTTGTTTTATCCCTCTAGTTACTTAGGACAAAATCTTTAGCTTTATTCTTACTCCTTTCTTCTTTCATAACCCAAGTTGAATACATCAGGAAATCCGGATATTGTACTTCAGAATATATCCAAAATCTGATCACTTCTGAGTGTTTCTTTTGCTATCACTCCAGGTCAAGCCACTATTAATTTTGATCTGGATTACAGCAAGAGCCTTCAGAGCCCTTTGTCCCTGTGGTAGTTGGAATTTGTTCAGCAAATTCATCCCTCTCAATCACTATTAACTGGGCAATGTATACTTTCCACTCTATTGATTTGGGGCTTGACCCGGTGATTGTATTTGGCCTGTGTAATGCTAGCCAGTATGAAACAAGCAGAGGCTTAAATGGGCTTGTGAGTTTTCGCTTTCGTCTTGAACCTTGGTGACGTGCTCTGAAGAGAACTTGCCCCAGGTAAATGCTATACCTTCAGCCTGGGCCCTAGAAAAACTTAAGAGGAACTAATTTGAACTGATTTGAACTAGCCTGGATTTAAACTGAGCCAAACTTTAGCCTGAAGCAACATCTCCTGGCTGAACCCACTCTACATCAGCTGAACTACAGCCAGCTGCAGTCTACAAGTATGAGAACAATTCCTTGTTGTAAGCCACAGAGATTTAGGGTGGTTTGTTATACAATGTTATTGTGACAGTAACTCACAAGTACTCCCCTACAGTCAGTTTTCAGCACAGCAGCTAGAGTAATTATTGTAAAATCAAAATCAGATCATACCACATGTTTACTTAACATGCTACAGTAGCTTCCCATATCTTTCAAAGTAAAAACCAAAGTCTTTACAATGGTATTCTGGGCCATACATGATTTGCCGTTTTTGCCCCTTGTTATCCCTCTGACCTCAGCTCCTACTCTTCTGTTCTCTAATTCTACTCCTACTATACTGGCCTCCTTTATAGTCCTCAGACATGTCAGGTATGCTGTCCTTGCCACGGTGGTTACTTTTGCCTGGGGCTCTCTTCCCTTCCAGATGTGGTGTGGCTTACTAACTCACTGACTTCCCTCAGGTCTTTGTGCATATGCCCCCTTCTCAATGACGCCTACTCTTATTGCCCTGTTTATATCTTATATCACCCTTGTCTGCATCCCTGGCATTCTGAATTCCCTAAATGCCCTGCTCCACTTCTTTTTTCCATAGCATTTATGACTTTCTAACATAATATATGGTTTACTTTTAAAATACATTTATTTTTACTGCTTGCTGCCTGTAGATTGAAAGCTCTTTAGGGGCAAGGATCTTTGTTTCTTTTGTTTATTAATATATCCCAATAGCCCAGCATAATGCCTGGCATGCAATAACCACCCAAAAGGCATTAAGTAAATGAATGAATGGATGAACAAATTAACAAATAAGTATTAATTAATAGTTTTACTTCCTGAAATGTCTACATGTTGAGAATACATGTATATAACACTCAGGTTCTAATTTTGTACAGAAATGGCTATTCATACAAAGTGGCAGTGGCACTATCTCTTTTTCTTGGATGGTTGGGAGCCGATCGGTTTTACCTTGGATACCCTGCCTTGGGTGAGTATGTTTCATCAAAAAAAAAAAAAAAAAAAAAAAATCCTTGTGAAACCTGTACGGTAGGTAAATGTACCTATTCTTATAGATTAAATCTCTGCATACTATTAATAGTTACAAGTTCCAACTAACTGGAGTTGAATAGTTAATGTTCTTCTGTGAATATAGAGCTAGCTCTACAATTCAGCCTGGGTAAGAAATATTGACCTCTCCTGTATTTTCATCTTTTTGAAAACACACAAAATAGTATAGGTACTTCCTGTCATTGCTAGTACTGGGCAACATGGTAGACATTTAATAAATCTTTTATGAATAAATGCATATCCCTTCTATCCCTCTAAAAATATTTGTCTTCTACCTGAACCTCTGTCAGTGTTCCCTTGAGAATAGAAACTACTTCCTTTCAGGAGACGTTGGGATTGCACCTCCAGCTACCGGCATGAGCTGGTGTAGAACCTGACTTTTAGTACCCTTAGCATCCCCCTTATGTGTTCCTTATAGCCGTAATCTTCGCATTTACCCTAGTTACTAATGCTTATGCAAACTGTATACATTTGATGATAGCTTTTGTTTGAACAATACTTTTATATACCTACCCTTATTTAAACCTTACAGCTCTCAGACTTTATCAACCTCTTTAAATCTTCTTTACCAGGTAGGGAAATTGTCACCAGAGAGGTTAAGGGATTTACTCACTCTAGAGGCCTTGCTTTATTCTGTGACACATTTGTTGTTATCGTCCTTGTTTTATGGATAGGGAAATTGTCATGAGATTAAGAGATTTACCCAAGGACGCTCAGCTAGTGACCTGAATTTGAACCTAAATTTTCTGGCCCAAGAGATCATACTTTATTTACTGTAGTACTCTGATTCTTTATTAGCCCTGTACTGAGAAAAATTTAAAGTTTCTGAATGCTCTACTTTCCAGCTAGCAAGGCTTATCTTATTCTTTCCATGTTGCTACCTACCAGAGATCAAAGAGGAATCTTTACTGTGGTGTTAGTGGGAAGTATGTTTCTGATAGCCTTACTTGGAACTGGACAAATTTGTCCAGTTAATAGACATTTATTCAACATTCACTACCTGTTAAGTAAGTGCGTGCTCTGGAAATAATGATGACGATCACAGTTCTCATTGGCTAAGACCATATAAAATCATATAATCTTCATAGAAGGCCTCAGAGTTGTTAAAATAACAACCCTTTAGCCTAACTTTCTTTTTAGATGATGGATGGACAGATGGATGGACAAAAGGAAGGATGGATAGTTGGACAGAAACTAGATTCATAGTGAGAAAGTAAAATGATATGGTGATGGTAAGAATACACCTGAAGCCTTCTGCCTTTATCCTTGTATTTTCTTTGCTTTTTTTTTTTTAAGTTTATTTATTTTGAGAGAGAGAGAGGACGAGCTAGAGAGGGGCAGAGAGAGAAGGGGACAGAGGATCTGAAGCAGGCAGTATGCTGACAGCAGAGAGCCTCATGCAGGGCTCGAACTCATGAACTGGGAGATCATGACCTGAGCCAAAGTTAGGTGCTTAGCTGACTGAGCCACCCGGGTGCCCCCTCCTTGTATTTCCTTCTATGTTTTCTTTAAAAAAAAAAAAAAAAAAAAAAGTTTTAAATTTTTATTTATTTATTTTTGAGAGAGAGAGAGTACATGTGCAAGCATGAGCAGTGGAGAGGGAGAGAGAGAATCCCAAGCAGGCTCCATGTTGTCAACACAGAGCCCAATGTGGGGCAACACAGGGCTCGATCTCACCAACCGTGAGATCATGACCTGAGCTGAAACCAAGAGTCGGATGCTTAACCAACTGAGCCACCCATGTGCCTGTCTTCTATGTTGTCTTTAAGAAGATGAAATTGTATAGGACTACCTGGGTGGTTCAGTCAATTAAGCATCTCTTGGTTTCGGCTCAGGTCATGATCTCACAGTGAGTTCAAGCCCTGCATTGGACTCTGTGCTGACAGCACAGAGCATGCTTGGGATTCTCTCTTTCCCTCTCTCTCTGGTCCTCCCCCACTCGCTCTCTCTCTCAAAATAAATAAACTTTCAAAAAAAAACTTTTTTAAAAAGACAGAATTATATATATATATTTTGTAAAGATTTCTAACTTTCAGAAAGTTTTTAAAAAGTTAGGAGGGAAGGAGAAACGCTGTTCTTTACAACAGTTTATTCTGTGATGATTTCGAAGTCTATTTTAAATTTTAAATATTTGGCCTAACGAGTGACTTTTTGATTTTTTGTGATGTGTGTTGGATGAGCTGTCATGTCATATGTGTAAGTTAATGTTTTTTTCTTACTGCAGCACATAATAATATGTTGGCATGTATACTGTGAAAGTAAAATTCCTGCAAAGTAAAATTCTAGGTAAAGCTCCGTATAAAGCTCTGTATAGTGAATATTAGTTTCCTGCCAGGAACTGCCTTTCTCTGGCCACTGCTCTTCCAATCTATTATTAGGTCAGTCAAAGAAAACCTTTCCATTGGAGGCTGAGATTCCATAAACTTGCAAGTATAATTTTTTTTTAAATTTATTTGTTTTTGAGAGAGAGAGAGTGAGAGAGAGTGAGCAGAGGAGGGGCAGAGAGAAAGGGAGAGAGAATTCTAAGCCAACTTCACACTGTCAGCACAGAGCCTGATGCAGGGCTCTGTCCCACAACCCTGGGATCATGACCTGAGCTGAAATCAAAAGCCAGACGCTCAACCGACTGAGCCACCCAGGCACACTGCGAGTGTAATTTTTAACATTCGATGTTATGCTTCAGCGTAAAAGTTTTTTTTTTTTTAATCTTTAAATAACTTACTTTATTATCACAACAATTTTTGTGTGTTCATTAGTTCAAAAAATATTTTGACTGTTGACTTAAGATAGAACTTTCTCAAGATTGTTGTCTGTCACTTCTTATTCGTCTGCTTTTCAGCTTCTGAGTTTTTGTTGTTATTGTCTTATCTTTTATTTTCTTTATTCTGTTGGGTTTTTGGACTTTAAAAATTCCTTACCATCTTTTCGTGGGATCTTGGAGTGAGAGGAGCTAAGTGGGCATGTCAAATTCATGATCTTTAACTGAAAATCCTCTTATCTCTGTAAGCATTCAGACATTTTTATTGTATCTTACTTGCATTTAAGCTGTCTTAATGTTAGGGATTTTGATATGTTTTATCAACTAATCTAATCTAATATGTAAAGTAATAATGTTTTTGAATTTTAAAATATTAAATGTTTTTAAATTAAATTTTAATTTTTACTAAGAATCCAGGGTTAAAGATTTTTGGTATTTTTGAATAAAATGATTACCATTAAAAAATTTTCTTAACTGTATAGTATGTTGACTGACATGAAAATAGTTATAGATAAAGTCTAAAATTATATTTTTCTTATAATCTTATTTAATCTTCATGGTTATAAAAAGCAGTGGTAGCTTTTTAAAATACTTCCTCAATACCATTTATGATCATTGGAATTTTGTTTTATTTTATTTTATTTTATTTTATTTTATTTTATTTTTTTAATTTAATGTTTATTTATTTTTGAGAGACCGAGAGAGACAGAGTGTGAGTGGGGGAGGGGCAGAGAGAGAGAGAGAGAAAGACACAGAATCTGAAAAGGCTCCGGGTTCTGAGTTGTCAGCACAGAGCCTGACGCGGGGCTTGAACTCACAAGCTGTGAGATTATGACCTGAGCTGAAGTCAGACGCTCAACCGACTGAGCCACCCAGGTGCCCCAATCATTGGAATTTTATAAGACAGAATAAATAATGTAAATCATGCAATATGAAATCTGCTTTTACTAAGTAATTTAGTGTTAAATGTGATACTTCATTATATAAATTTTACTTCAGGAATAGACAAGGGAAATTTGTTGTGGGGGTGAGCTTGAGTAAAATTTCATAAGATCTAAAAATTCACTTAAGGAAAATTTTCAGATATTTCAAATTCCTTTTTAGCTCATGACTAACTTTATGTATAGCTTTATTATCTTTAATTGATTTATTCCTCAGTATACCAGTGCTACATTAGCTGGAAACTTTTTTTTTTATAATGAAATCTTAGTTTTTATTTTTATTTATTTATTTATTTATTTTTATCTTAGAAAGAGAGAGAGCAGGAGCAGAGAGAGGCAGAGGAAGAGAGAGAGAGAAAATCTTAAGCAGGCTCCACACTCAACTCAGAGCTCAATGCTGGGCCGGGCTTGATCCCACAATCCTGGGATCATAATCTTAGCCAAAATCAAAAGTCAGATAGATGCTCAACCAACTGAGCCACCCAGGCACCCTGAAATCTTATTTTTCTAATAGCATTCTGTCTTTGTATTCTTAATTGTTTTTAATGTTTATTTATTTTGAGAGAGAGAGGGTGTGAGCAGGGGAGGGACAGAGAGAGGGAGACAGAATTCAAAGCAGGCTCCAGGCTCCAGGCTATCAGCACAGAGCCTGACGCAGGACTCGAACGCACGGACCGCGAAAACATGACCTGTGCCAAAGTCAGATACCTAACCGACTGAGACACCCAGGTGCCCCATCTGTCTTTGTATTCTTAACTGTAACATCTGTCATTTTTTTATATGGAATAGCTAGCATATTTTGTTTTGCCCATCTGTAGCATTAAACTGTTATGGATTCTCAAAGATAATAGCTCTTTTGAAGCAGTTAACAGGAGAGATACTCTTTTCACAGTGGTATTCCTTTTAAAATGTAAATGTTTTCTTATTATGAGAATAACAAAGTGTCTTTAAGCCCAAATCTTAAAAATCTTTGCTCAATTATTCCTTTTTTTTTTTTTTTTTTTAATTTGAAGTTACCAGTCTGGACTAGTATATAATATCCACAGATCATAGGACAAATAAAGGGATTTGTAGGTTAGATTGTTCTAAGATTTGAAAACTCTCTTTTATAGGTACAGACACAAAAAGAATAATGATAGCTAATTACCAAGTCATTATAGAACACCTGTGGTTTGGCAAATAGCAACTTCAATACGAAATAATCTGCATTCTGTAAAACAGTTATGCAGAGAGCAGTGTTTGCAAGACTCAACCCGTAGTAAAAGAAAAAATACCAAAAATGTTCTTAAATACTCAAAACTAATTTCTGTTCTTTTTATTTTATACCCAAATCCTTTTATTGCATTCATGTTTTTAAAATATAATATTTGGGTTACTAAAGTATAAATAAAATACACTCAACATGAGCTTTATGAATATAATCTGTCAGCATAATCTTTTTGAAAGAATATAATGGTAATGGTTCAGGATAAAAATGGATCCTTCTTGATTAGAAACACTTTTATTTGGAATTTTAAAATAGTTTTTAAAATCTAAAATTGATACTCCTTTTCACAATAAGAAATTAGTAAATAAGGTCTGCACAAAGAGACCTAACACTTTTTTTATTTGGGGGAAAAAAGGCAATCAAGTTTTGGTAGTTCACAGATACCTCACTTTTTAAAAAACTGGTATTATGCTCAAAATAATGAAATCTACAAGAGTAACGGTTTGTATTGATTTTGATAACTGCTGTTTAGAATATACGCTACTTTGTGTTCTGATCAGCATTTGCTTGCAAATAAGATAATTTACTATTGATATAGTTTGTTCCTTCAGTAATCACATTGACTAGGCATGGGAATGACACAGCACTGATTTCCAGTTGCTCACGAAAGGATAGGAGAAGACAGATAAATAAGAATATATAATAAGTCATACCATGGGCTATGTGCTATGCTGAAAGTTCAGGGCAGGGCTGGGAGCATCTAGGAATAGTATTAAATTCATCCTGGCGGCATTAGAGAAGACTTTCTAGAGGTTTCAAACAACTCTTAGAGCTAGATGATTGGGAATAGAAGGTGTGCAGAGGAGGACTCAAGGCAGAGAGTAGTGCAGCACATATAAATGCAGAGATGAATGAGAAAACTGAGTGCACAGCACATTGGAAGAGAACTTTGGGTAATTTGGTGGTAACATAGGCAGAAGGAATTTACAAGATATGAGACTAGGTTAGATGATCCTATTATAAAGAACGTAGGGGCACCTGGGTAGCTCAGTTGGTTGTGTCCGACTTCGGCTCAGGTCATAATCTCACTGTCCGTGAGCTTGAACCCCACGTCGGGCTCTGTGCTGACAGCTCAGAGCCTGGAGGCTGTTTCAGATTCTGTGTCTCGCTCTGTCTCTGCCCCTCCCCCACTCATGAGCGCGCGCGCTCTCTCTCTCTCTCTCTTTCTCTGTCAAAAATAAATAAACGTTTAAAAAAATGTAGATTTATGCTGTATACATTTCTCAATCGATAATAATCGTAATGGTAACAGAAGTAATGACTGGGCTAACATTTCAGATGTTTGCCATGTGTCATGTATTAATCTGAGTCTTTACTTTTTCTCATCATCTCTTTTAACCTTCAGTGTCCTTCCTATCTTATTTTCATAAAATATTTTTATATTTGGAAAACTAAAGTTTAAAGTAGCAGTATTAGCAATTTCCTTTAGTAAACGTAACCCTTGTGTTAAATTTACAGAAATAGATGAACCATAGTTAATATTATAGGTTTGGATTTGAAGTGAAACAAGATGTAAATCACTGTAATGATTTTAAACTTTCTTTTTATTTTTAATTTTTTTTAATGTTTATTTCTGAAAGAGAGAGACAGAGCACGAGTGGGGGAGGGGCAGAGAGAGGGAGACACAGAATCTGAAGCAGGCTCCAAGTTCTGAGCTGTCAGCACAGAGCCCGACCCGGGGCTCAAACCCACAAACCATGAGATAATGACCTGAGCTAAAGTTGGATGCTTAACTGACTGAGCCACCCAGGTGCCCTTGTGATGATTTTAAACTTTCAAAAAAAAATTTTTTTAATAGTTAACTTAGTTCCTTAATTTTTAAAGCAGCTTTATTGAGGTATACATGACATACATTAAAATGCACATACCTTGGTTGGCTCAGTCAGTTAAGCGTCTGGTTAAGCATCCAACTCTTGGTTTCGCTCAGGTCGCGATTTCACAGTAGGTAAGAATGAGCCCCATGTTAGGCTCTGCACTGACAGCATGGAGCCTGCTTGGGATTTTCTCTCTCTCTCTCTCTCTCTTTGTCTCTCTGTCTCTCTTGCTCTCTGCCCCTCTTCCTACTCTCTCTCTCAAATAAATAAACATTAAAAATGCACATATCTTAAATGTACAGTTTGATAAGTTAGACATATGTGTACACCTTTGAAACAATCCCCCATAATCAAGATAATGACCATATATGTCACTACCCAGAGCATCGTCATGCCCATTTGTAATCTCTGGTCCCCCTTGTCCTGCTCTTTACCAAGCAAACATTCATCTGCTTTCTGTTGCTGTAGGTTAGTTTGCAGATATTTTAAATACTTAAGTATCATATTGGGTCTGTTCTATAGTTTCTTTATTTTTTTTTGCATATATCCTTTTATTTTTTTAATTAAAAAAAAATTTTTTTAATTTACATCCAAATTAGTTAGCATAGAGTGCAACAATGATTTCAGGAGTAGATTCCTTAGTGCCCCTCACCCATTTAGCCCATCCCCCCCTCATACACCCCCTCCAATAACCCTCTGTTTGTTCTCCATATTTATGAGTCTCTTCTGTTTTGTCCCCCTCCCTGTTTTTATATTATTTTCGTTCCCCTTCCCTTATGTTCATCTGTTTTGTCTCTTAAAGTCCTCATATGTGTGAAGTCATATGATTTTTGTCTTTCTCTGACTAATTTCACTTAGCATAATACCCTCCATTTCCATCCACGTAGTTGCAAATGGTAAGATTTCATTCTTTTTGATTGCTGTGTAATACTCCATTGTATATATATACCACATCTTCTTTATCCATTCATCCATCGATGGACATTTGGGCTCTTTGCATACTTTGGCTTGCACACACAATATTGTGTGGCTTACACACACACATTTCCATACACAATGTTGATAGTGCTGCTATAAACATTGGGGTGCATGTGTCTCTTCAAAACAGTACACCTGTATCCCTTGGATAAATGCCTAGGAGTGCAATTGCTGGGTCGTAGGGTAGTTCTATTTTTAGTTTTTTGAGGAACCTCCGTACTATTTTCCAGAGTGGCTGCACCAGCTTGCATTGCCATGTTCTATAGTTTCTTTAAATGTGTTACTTTAGAAGTAGGTGACACTCACCAAAGTTTCAAACACACATATCATTCCCTTATCTAATACTTTATCTGAACAGGAACCTCTCATGTTCATTCTTCTGAAGAACCCTTAAGTAAGGATTCAGCAGCAGAATATCAAGATTTTCATGAACTCATTATCGTTCTCTCTTTTGAGTGTTGTCCCATCACTTTGCCAATAAATATATTTTACATCATTGTTTTAAACAGCTGCATAATACTCTCTCCTATTACTAGGTGTACCTTGATTTTCTGAGGCAGTTCCTCCCTGTTAAACATTTCGATTGTTTCTAGTTTTTTGATAGTCATAAAAGAAATATTTATCAGACTTTTACTGTGTCAGGTACTGTTCAAGGAATCGATAAGGACTCTGCCTTTAGGAATTTACATGGCAGTGGAAGAAAGAGAATGAATGCAAACCAACAAATGAGGCCGTTACAGATTTTTAATTGGCACCAAGAAGGCAATAAATAAGGGAGATGTGGCAGGAAGCAGCATGCAGCTTTAGACAGGCAGGTTAGGAAGATTGCTCTGAAGAAGTCGCCTGAGAAATGACAAGAGCTACAGAATATTGTTGGAAGAAGTCATGACAAGAGTAAAGGATCTGACATGGTTATGTTTTCTTCATAGAGTAGCAATTAATTAAAGAGAAACTTTTCTCGGACCATTCTTGACATTAATCTTTTTATAAGAAAATTAAAAGAAAGGAACCTCTATGGTATTTCCAAATTTACACTAAAATGCTACATGAAGAGTGACGCATTTCAGAAATATAATGAATGAGTGAATGGATAAAATATACCAAGTCAGTGGATCAAGTTCCCTGGGCAACTATAATAAAACATAACTAATAAATAAAATAATTTAAGGAGTTGTTATATAAGATAATGGCTAAAAAGTTAGAGGTCTTTAGGAAACAGAAAAGCTGAGACCATTTATCCATTCATGTAACAAATATTGAACATCCTCCCTGTGATATGATGTAATGCTGTAGGTACTAAGGACACAAGAGTAAATAAAACAGATAAAAGACCGTCCTCTGATGGGACTTCCATGAGACAAAGATGGAACATAACAACTGTTTTGAAGAAAACTAAAAGCATAATTTTATATAATCTGTATATTTTAGTAGTTTTAAAATTATTTCCAACATGTGTTATCTTAGTACTTAAACATTATTCTGCTGTATGTCCAATTGTCTAATACTAAAAAGGGAGAAATAATCATGTAATGTACCTACATATTTCAGTCTTATTTGTGTATTTCCAAATTGTGTGCAGGAGGTGATCTCATCCACTCTTGTGATTTTAGCTGGCATCTATTTGTAGTTGATACTTAGAACTACCCTTTCACGAAAAGTCTTGTTTCCTACCATTTTTATATCTCAAATGCAATGTCTGGAAAGCAATTTAAGTTTAAATATAGAAGAGAGATTACTCATCCCACCCCCACCCCCAATCTGCCTCCTCTATTTCATCATCATGTTTTGTGTAATATCGTTGTATATGTCCTAGATTCTATGCTCTGTTATTATCTGTTTTAGTACCTTAGTTCTAAGGTTGGGACTGAAGGCAGAAGTGTATATAGTACACAGAATTATTGATTTTGAGTATAGAATTAATAATCATGAGATGCTTAGAAAAAAAGTATAGGATAATTATAAGATAATTAAGTATAGGATAAAGATAATTGAGTTGCTAATAAAATTTTGCAATTTAACTGTAAGATTAATGTTTTTTCCTGGTTATTTTTTCTGTGCCTTGATAATCTTTATTTATTTGAACTTTCTATTGTAAATGTGTATTAAAACTTGGATCACCTATGTATTAAGTCTAAATAAATAAGCAAGGGTTTTAGGACTAAAAGATGTTCTATAATTCTGGTGTACTGAGATTTAAAGATTTATTCCTTTAGACCTTTTCTCTTAAGAAATTTTGTGAGATTACACTGAGGTGGTTTTTTTGTTTTTTGTTTTTTGTTTTTTTGAGCTTATTTATTTATTTTGAGAGGAAGGAAGAGAGAAAAAGTGCGAGTGAGGTAGGGGCAGAGAGAGAGGGAGAGAGAGAGAATCCCAAGTAGGCCCTGCACTGTCAGTGCAGAGCCTGATGCAGGGCTCGAACTCACAAACCATGAGACCATGACCTGAGCCAAAGTCACTTAACCAACTGAGCCACCTAGGCAGGCATCCATACACTGAGTTCTTATTTCACTTTATAATATTTATTTAGGTGAACTAATCATTTTTTGTGTCTTTTTTATATAGAGAGTCCTTTAAACCTTTCTCATATTTTCAGGTGAAGATTTGATTTTTTAAAGTGTTAATTTTATATTCTTGATATAAAGAGTTTGTGGTACAGTATACCTAATGGTTTGTTGGAAAACAAAAATTAATAGTTATAAGACTTTCCGAGTTTTAAATGAATTTATCTTCTTTTCTAGGTTTGTTAAAGTTTTGCACTGTCGGATTTTGTGGAATTGGGAGCCTAATTGATTTCATTCTTATTTCAATGCAGGTAAGTTAGTTTCAATCTAGAAGATGAACTACTTTTACATTCAAACTGTGATCTGTGATCTTTTCCTGGTATATTTTAGATATATTAGAAAGCACACTTTATCTCTTAACTCAGGCAAAAACACCCTGTGGGGCAAAGTATCCCCTGATGAGAACTGAAACTTCCCCCTCGAGCAATAAGAACTGCCCTGAACCAGCAAGACCCCACAGGATTGATCCCCAGACAGTGATCAACCTGACCTTTGCTGCCCCACCTTCATGTAACCACCCACCTTTGACCCACATTTTTGTGATAGAAATCTACAAATATTTCCAGCATTTTGAGAACCTAGTCCATCGTCTTACCAATGTTAGCCTCACTGAAATAAATTCCTTTCTTGTTTCAAAAAAAACAAAAAACAAAAACTAAGAATAAATATATTAGAAAGCAGTTAGGAATACTTTTTCAGTTTTTCTTTAGATACTAGATCTCAGGGATCATAGCTATGTTTCCAAGTAGCATTTCCCAACCTGTGTTCTACCAGTTCATAGTTCTAAAAGACGTAAGAACTTCATAAAGAAAGGATTCAGTGCTCAAATATGATTTGTAAATGTGAATTCAACTGAGATTTCTTTACCGGATAACTTCTAAGAGTCTTTATAATTTATATTATGAATCTCTAATAGGGATTAAGATTATTTCTTGGATTTATTATTTATTTTCCTGGATGGTCACAGCCACATTGTCAATTATTATAATAGAATATTGATGGGGATCTGATATTTGCATATGAACATATATAGGCAGAAACAATGTTTGTGGTTTGTTTTTTTTTTTTAATGGACAGGCACTGTATATTAGTATTCTTTTGGTTGTAAATTACAGAAATTGAAATCCAGCTAGCTTAAGCCAGAAAGAAAAAAGCAATGTCCAGGAGGTCTGTAGAAAATCTAGGAATGAAAGAAAAAGAAAGAAAGAAAGAAAGAAAGAAAGAAAGAAAGAAAGAAAGAAAGAAAGAAAAAAAAAAAAAAAAAAAAGAAAATCTAGGAATGGGTTGGTCTTGGGCAAGACTAAATCCATAGGATCATATGATGTATTTGGGGACTCCCCTGACACTCATCTCTGCTTCTCTGTGTTAACCTCATTTTCTCCTGCTGCACTGGTGTGGAGGCAGGCAAGTTTGTGAAATGCTATCCTGTAGCATTTAAAAGGGCCACCAGATGTTTTACATTAAATTATCCTGAACTGGTGGTGGTTAACTCATGAGGATTCTTAAATTAGAGAAGGAGATAAATTTATCACAACAAATGTCACAAAACAGCATTTCAGTACGCATTTATGGAGCACCTAATGTCTTCAGCAAGTGTGTCATTATGTATGTAGAGCATCATCAGTTTTGGTCTTCTTTCTCATACAATATTTCCACTCCTCAATTCTGTCTGCTTCATGTTAATCCTTATGTTTTAAAAGAAAGTCAAAATCCAGGAGATTTTGGTAGCATACTGTGAGGAGGGTACCATACTGTGAGGAGGAGGCAGCATATGGACCAATAAGATACCAGAATTAAACAAGGAAAATATTTGGTTTCAAAGTTGGAATTTTCCTGTCTTTATTCATAAACATATGCCTAACCAAATATCCTGCCTTCTCTGACTGTGGGACAGGCAAGCAGGCATGAAGAGGCTAAGGTACTTGTGCACATATGCTTGGAAATGGATTTCTCACTTCAAATGAGGATCCAAGGAACTTAATGTATTATTGGGATTCTTTAAGATATCCATAATTCAATGTCTTTGAAACCCATTAGGTAATATTTTCACACTAGGTTCTTTCTTTGGTGACGTCATTGCTTTATAGCTTTATTTATATCAGATTATGGAGTTTTTTGATTCAGCTACTGCTTTCTGGTACATGAATGCCTGAACTTTTGAGAACAAATAGTTTGTTTCTTAAAGATCTTGAATTAAAACTAGCGCATTAAGAAATATTGAGGCAGAATTAGAGTGTTTGAATTTCTGCAGTAAATTTCTCTAAGTAAGGCATGTTAATAGGCATTGCCACTTTAGTTTTGACCGCTTTCAGATTGGAGAAAATATAAGTTTTCAAATGTAGCCAAAATAGGAGATATAGCCTTATTCTACATGACATTTAATATACTTAACATGTGATGTTGACTGCTTTAGTTTTTAAGGATTATTTTTTCAGCAAATCAAATGTTTTTAGTATAAATATTATAAACTATGTTAATGTTTTTGTCCCAAATATATTTTTTCCAATTTCTCATAGACCTTTTACATTTGTCCATCATCTTTTTGTTTATTCTCTTTCCTCATTCTCTCCATTCTGGTTTTTTTTTTTTTTTTCTTTTTGCCATTAAATATTGTTCCCCAGTGAATAGCAATGTTTTTCTATTGGGCTGTGATCCCAGAAACATATTGTGCATGAACTCAAGACCTATAAAAACATACTTGCTTCACAGTGTTTATAACAAAAATCTAGGAAAATCCTCTTTAAAAATATAGGTCTAGTTATTTCAACTTTGAACCAAAATAATATAAAGTATAATGTATATATTGCTAAAGTAAGCTTTACATGTCACTGTATTTACTGAAAATACTTTAATGAGTTTATGTAATAAACTTTTGAAGTTTCTTCTTTTTCTGTTCTTAAAAAGTATGGAAATGGCAGTGTGAATTAATAGTATGAAACAATACATAGAATTAATTCAGCTTTTTTGTGCATTCAACAAAAATCTAAATCAGTGATATGTGTGTAGCATACAGTCTTTCAGTTATAAGTAGCTGTTGTATATAATTACAATATATATATATAGTTATTTATAAGGCAGTTCTGAGGATTTTAAAATAAGCATTCTTTTGTGCTTATACATTTTTATATGTATGTCATGATGGATAGATTAGGCATTTAATTTTTTTATCAGAATAAGTATGAGAATATTTTGATTTCATTTAAACTTCTTTCCTTACTTACACAATTTGGACATTTTTAACAATACCAAAACCACTGATGTGGACTGTGCCAAACAAAAAGAAAAGAATGTTTCCTCTCGTAAGTGGAGACAAGATGGCCACAAATCAGAAAGATGGGGATGGGTAGAGGGAAAATGGAAATATGAGTTGGAATGTAGAAAGTTGTTGGAAGAAAGTACATCAGCGGTGCTTTGTGACAATTTAAAAAATTCTATGCATCATGGAAGAAATTACTTTCATTTTTATTCCTATTAGCATTACAGAGTATATCTCCTTAAGGGACTAATAAACTATGTAAATAGTAGAAATTCACAAAAGCAGCATAATTTCAAGACATTAATTAATTTTAAAAATGTATAAAATATCTTGTTAGTTTGGCATTTAATATAGATAATTTTTTTTTAACACTGCATTATATATTGTTTCTGTGTTATTTTTTTTTAACTTTCAAACACCAGGTTTGACTTTTCACTCATAAATTTCTTTAGAAAAAAAGAAAAGTTTTTGGGGCACCTGGCTGGCTTAGTCTGTTAAGTGTCCGACTTCAGCCCAGGTCATGATCTTGCAGTTCATGAGTTCAAGCCCTGTGTCTGGTTCTGCACTGACAGTGTGGAACCTGCTTCAGATTCTCTCTCTCTCTCTCTCTCTCTCTCTCTCTCTCTCTGCCCTTCCCCCTACCACCCCCAAAATAAACAAACATTTAAAAAAGAAAAAAAGTTTTTAAAATTCCCTATAGCACTGGTAGTGTGCTAAACCAAGAGTATGCCATCAGAAGTTTTGGCTGATTTGAACTGAATGCAGTACACCCTGTGAAAAGTGTGGCTGTGTACGAATTATGGGGAAAGTAAGAAGCTAAAAAAGAGTTTTTAAAAGTGCTTTTTTTTTTCTTTAGGCCCTTAAAGCTCTAAATTTCCTGGTGTCACTTGAGAGGTAATAAAATAAAATTGAATACGATAAACTATAAATAGTAGGTTTTATGCCATCAGGGAAAACGGGTTTAGTGAGTACCAGTTAGGTATAATAAGTTGAGGTCCTGCGCTAGAGAAACTTATACTCTATCCCCAAAGTGGTCTGATAATAAGATCCCACTTATCAGAAATAAAATGTTTCCTTGAGAACTGCAGGCTTAAAATAAAAATGAGTTATCTTTATTTTATCTTGTTGAAATTCTTTGAATTTTACTAAAAATTTTAAAAACCTATACTTTTCAGTGTAGAACATAAGCAAGGCTTAACTTGTAGGTTCACTTCTGTGTAAGCCAGTTTGTTTCGTCCAATGCCTAGCCTACATCCTTGCCCTGGGACACACATACTATTGATCAAAAAAAAGGACTAACCATGTAATCACCCTAAATCTGTTACCAGTGCTGGAAAAGTGGATCAAAGTCCTTGATAGTTCACTAGATGTTGGACAGCAATATATAAAAAGCAGTAGACATTTTATAGATCTCAGTTCTTTCAAATAGCTCTCTGTATTGTTTATTTAACCCTGGTGTGATTTATTGGGGAAATAAACTAGAAAACTGAGGAGACTAATAATTTGTGTAGCCTCTGCTCTGTCATGTGACCTTAACTAGGTAGATTTCACTTAGTTCATTTATCAGGTGGGCAGATTTTTATTTAGTGAATTAAAGGAATGTTCAAAAAGTAAAGAGTATCTTAAACTGGTTTTGAGAATCATCCCAAAGCTGTGTTTTCCTCAAGAGATATATAATATATGAATCTTACTCATTTCTTGAGGAATAATATTGATATTGGTTATTAAGCATTTATACTAACAAGTCTTTAAATCAGATGAAGTCAAGGGGTCTGAATGTATAACTTCTGGCACTATGTAGGAATTTTGGTGCTTAATTTATTATTTAAATGTTTATTTTGGGGGCACCTGGGTGGCTCAGTTGGTTAGGCGACCGACTTCAGCTCAGATCATGATCTCATAGTTCGTGAGTTCGAGCCCTATGTCGGGCTCTGTGCTAACAGCTCAGAGCCTGGAGCCTGCTTCAGATTCTGTGTCTCCCCCTCTCTCTACTCCTCCCCTGCTCACGCTCTGTGTCTGTCTCTCAATAATAAATAAATGTTTAAAAAAATTTAAATGTTTATTTTTTATTTTTGAGAGAGAGCATGCATGAGCAGAAATGGGGCAGAGAGAGGGGAACCGAGGATCCCAAGTGGGCTCTGTGCTGACAGCAGAGAGCCCAGCCCAATGTAGGGTTGGAACCCACGAACCTTGAGAACATGACCTCAGCCGAAGTCAGAAGCATAACTGACTGAGCCACCCAGGTGCCCTGGTGCTTAAATGTGACTAATCAGAGTTTTAATAGCCTCATATTAAAATTAACCACACGCAGAAGTCAGCTATGGACACAGAAATGTAATCTGACTTTTAAAAGAATATACATGTATTTTTGGGGGGAGAACTAGGATGGATACATATTGCATCATGATCCTGTAATTGCGGACAGTGGGGTCATTTTACTTTTCACCAGGTTAGTAGGTCTTTAGGAGATGATTTGATCTTGCCAGTATTGAACTTGCATTCTTAATATGGAGAAACTCCTAAGTGCATTATATAGAAAAATGGTGCATTGATAGAGTTGTATAAAGTGTTCTCAGTTTTTTCCTTTCCCTTTTTAGTTTCTGCATAACGTTTAAATTTGTAAAATAATTTGAGTTACCTAAGCCAGTATGACTTTGTTGACAATGCAAAGCCATTATATGCAAGGGCATAGATTGCTATTGCTGAAGTTCAGATATTGGAGTACTTACAGGTAACCACATTTTTTTCTTGAATTAATTTGTTTTTATTCGAATGTTACTTAAATATAGTCAAACAAAATACATTTTCCACTAACAAAATCAAAAGTTTACAAACAAAACTATAACATTAATAAAGTTCAAATGAAGTAAGCTCTTTTTTGATCTGGTAAAAAATAAATCCATATATAATATAAAATTTGCCATTTTAACCTTTTTTAACTTACACAGTTTGGTGGCATTAACTACATTCAGAATGTTGTACAACTGTCACCACAGTCTATTTCCAAAATTTTTCACCACCTGAAATGGAAACTCTGTACCCATTAAGGAATAACTCCCCATTTCCCACTCTCCCAACCCCTGGTAACCTCCAATCTACTTTCTGCCTGTATGAATTTGCCTATTCTAGATATTGCATATAAGTAGAATCATATTTTTGTCCTTTTATGTCTGACTTAGTTTACTTTAAATAATGTTCTCAAGGTTCATTGATAATATGGCATGTATTAGAACTTCATTCCCTGTTATAGCTAAAGAACATTCCATTGTATGTATATACTACATTTTGTTTATCCATTCATCTGTTGATGGATACTTGGGTTGTTTCCACGTTTGGGCTATTGTGAATAATTTTTGCTATGAATATTTGTTTGCAAGTATCTATTTAAGCCCCTGTGCAGTTCTTTTGGATGTATACCTAGGAGAAGAGGAACTTTTACATTAAAGCTAATTGAGGAGATGGGGCGCCTGGGTGGCTCAGTCGGTTGAGCACCAGACTTCGGCTCAGGTCATGATCTCACGGTTTGTGGGTTCGAGCCCCACATCAGGCTCTGTGCTGACAGCTCAGAGCCTGGATCCTGCTTTGGATTCTGTGTCTCCCTCTCTCTGCCCCTTCTCGGCTCACACACACACACACACACACACACACACTCTCTCTCTCTCTCTCTCTCTCTCTTTCTCTCTCAAAAATAAATAAATGTTTTTTTAAAAAAAAGCTAATTGAGGAGAATATCTTCATGACCTTAGATTGGTTAAATTTTTTTAAACAAGATCCTCAAAACATAAATCATAAGGGAAAAATTATTGAATATGATTACCTTAAAATTAAGACATTCTGTTTTAAAAAGAATGTCATGGACATAGACCAAGTTAACACTTAATAGACTAAATAAAAGGATACTAGCAATAGGAATTGATATGTGGAATATACAAATAATTTTTGCAAGTTAACAAGATAGAGATCCTAATAGTTAAATGAGTACAGTAAACTAATAGGTGATTCACAGAATCACCTGAATAATATGTAAAAAAATACTTCTGGGCAATTACTCTAAAAAATTTGTATTGCTTCCACAAGGGGACATGAGCAGAGATGTCTGTTGTAGCCTGTTTGTGGGAGCAGGAAGTTGGAATGAACCTAGATGTGAACACTGATAAGAGAATGGATGCATTCTCATGCTAGGCAGCAATTATAAGCACTTACCTAGATGTGCGTATGCCATATGGAAATGTCTTAAAATTATAGCATACTATGAAAATAGTTTAAAACTGAACAAGATCCACAACAATATTATCTGAATAAATTAAAAAAGCATATTCAAAGAACATGTTTTTTTTTTTTTTAAAATAAACATGTATCCAGCTCATATACCAAATTAAGTGTATGTTCATTTTTTGTGTGGTTAGGTGTATGAGCAGGAATTAGAATTAGAATGGAGATTAGAAGATAAAGAACAAAAAAAGGCAGGGAATTTGGTGACCACTTAACATTCTTAACTTTAATATGTATTTCTAGGTTTCCTGATTTATTTTTTTGCTATAGACTTTGCATCTATAGAAAAGCCTATCCTTTTAAGTAAACAATTCAAGATTTTTTTGCACTTAAGCTGCAAATAAAATCTCATGGTGAAGACAATCAGAAACAAATTAAAGAAGAAATTAAATTCCACTCAATTCCTTCAAACCTCCACCATTTTCACAGAAGTAGGGTGTGGTAGGACAAAAGATACCCATGTTAAGTCCCTGGAACCTGGGAGGATTACCTTATTTGGGAACAGAGTCTTTGCAGATGTGATTAAGTTAAGGATCTTGATATGAAGAGATCATCCTGTATTATCTAGGTAGGCCTTAAATCCAATGACAAGTGTCCTTATAGGAGACAGAAGGGGAAAAGACAGACACAGAAAAGAAGGCATTGTAAAGACACAGGCAGAGATTGGAGTGATATGGCCAAAAGCCACAGAATGCCTAGCAATGCTGATTGCTCTCAAAAGCTAGAAGAGGCTTAGAAAGGATTCTCCCCTTAGAGTCTCTGTAGGGCGTGGGGCTGTTGGAGATACCTTGATTTTAGGTTTCTGGCCTTAGATCTGTGGGAGAGTGAATTTCTATTGTTTTAATCCACTAAAGACTGTGGTAACTTGTTATAGTAGCCCCAGGAATCTAATATAGAGGTATTTGACATGGCTTTCTTGTGGTTTTAAGGCTTCTCACGCAAGAGACATTGATGCCCATTGTACAAAACAGCTTCCCACAGTGTAGTGGACCTCCTGTTTCCCTTCTTAGAAGATGAAGATTTGTAGCAACCTCCATTAATTGCACCCATAGATTTCAGAAATCTGCCCCAGCTTATCAAATGGAAATACATCATGGTATAGAATTTGGCCTCAGGCTATTTTTTTTTATTTTATTTTTTTAATGTTTACTTATTTTTTGAGAGAGAGCACCAGCAGGGGAGAGGCAGAGAGAGAGGGAGACACAGAATCCAAAGCAGGCCCGTCATGGGGCTCAAACTCATGAACGGCAAGATCATGACCTGAACTGAAGTCAGACACTCAACTGACTGAGCCACCCAGGTGCCCTGGTTTCAGGCTATTTCTTAGCAGAGAAACAGACTTATAGGTTTTATACTGTGTTGTCAATGAACAAATGGACATAGGCCTATTTAACTGAGTAAAAAAGTTCCCAGTATGGGATATTTTTAGACTTGTGATTTTATAATTAACAACTCAGTAATATACTCATTATAAAGGAATTTATAATTGGCACATATATTGTACATAAGTGTATATAAGATGCTTAAAAACAGATTTAATTTTTGATTTTGATGAGGGAATATGGATTTGAATAATTAAAAATTTTACAGCAGATAGTTTTCTTAAAAATTAAATCAGATGAACAATTTCTTCTTTGATGGGATAGTTCATAGAAGAGTATATTAACAACACCTTATACATGTGTTTATATTTAAATTGCAAGGTCATACAAGATGTAGAAATTGTAAAGTACCGTATAGATCAACTTATTCTGTTCCTTTTCATATGGATATGAAAAACTGAGATCCAGAGAAGATT
The DNA here is from genome assembly GCF_018350195.1 of Panthera tigris. Taxonomy (NCBI): domain Eukaryota; kingdom Metazoa; phylum Chordata; class Mammalia; order Carnivora; family Felidae; genus Panthera; species Panthera tigris. Next base: position 50,082,948 of record NC_056667.1, on the reverse strand, counting down.
CACCCTACAGCTAGTTATTGACTGCTTTCTCTTTACATTTTCCTTTCATCTAGTGCTTTCCCATAGTGACTTAATTTCGTTGTCTTTGGGGCAGCTCTTCCAATTGTTTTAGCAGAGAAAGTGCTGTGCTTTGGTGATCTGGTGGTAGCATGTAGGAGGCACTGAAAACAAGTGTTTTTGACTATAAGTAACAGAACCTCAATTTAGATTTGTTTCAATACTATAGTTTACTATATGATATACCAAGAATCTAGAGATAAGGTAGTTTTAAGATTTATTAATTTTTAAAAAAGATTTATTTTTGAGAGAGAGAGGAGGAGAGAGGATCTGAAGTGGGCTCTGTGCTGACAGCAGAGAGCCTGATGCGGGGCTCGAACTCATGAACCATGAGATCACGACCTCAGCCAAAGTCAGACATTCAACTGGCTGAGCCATCCAGGCGCCCGAAGATTTAGAGTTAAAGGATGTAATAAAAGACTGTCCCCTTTCTCTTTCCTTTCTTCCCTCCTATTTCTCCCTCTCTCCTTCCTTCTTTTTTTTTTTTTTTTTTTTCCATGTTCAGGTCCTTTGGCTAGCATCACTTTGTTGTACAGTGACTTTCAGAGATAGACAAAAAATTGTTTCCTCTCACACATATCTTAAGGGTGGCTATGCCAACAATGAACTTGCGTCATAGGTGGTTGGCTAGAATTAGATTCCACGCCCAGGCTGAACCAGTCTCTGGAAGGAGGACCGGAATTACCTCGATAGAACTAGATGTGGAGGAGCTGAATTAACATAGTTTGAGTGGAGACAAATGCTGTGATAAGATGACTAAGTTAGTTGCAAAGTTGGATCATGTATTAGAAGGTAATAAATAGTATCTTTGGGGGCTATCTTCTCTATAGAACAGAGGAAACAAAACTGAAAACATTATTATTTGTCTACACGTTAACTGCTAACTTTACAAGATTGTAAAACATCTGGGTCCTAAGAGAAGTAAGGGAGCCTCAGGTAGGCTTATTAGATGCATGTTATCAATAGGTCACTTAATCATATATTTTCCTTATTTCCAGCTTTGAATATTTTTTTTCAACAGGGATAAATGTTGTTAGGGGAGATGGCAAAGGAAGAAAAAGAATGGGATAAAAGGCCTGGTTCCAATCTATGCACATATTCCAAATCAGGTAGTTTTTGGCCTTGTGGTTTATTTCTACAGGCTGGGCTTTCCTTTTTCTTTGTTCCCCTCACACAGTCTCAAACCATGTTGTAACTCCTAGTCACCATTCTCTTTCTTAGTTTAATGCTCAAAGTAGTTTCCTCTGGGACCTGGGCCACTGAAAAGGCTTAATTAAACTCTTAAATAACATTCATAAATGTCAAGCCAAATGAATTTCATCTTTGGAAAATAAGTCAAAATGCATGACAGCACCTAGCATGGTATTTAGTACATAAGTTCTTTATAAATGTTATAGGAGTATTAACATTTATAGTTCACTAGTATAAGCTCTTTGTTGGCAGAGATTCTATCTTATTCACGGTTGTGTGTAGAATGCCTACCACAGTGCCTGGGTGTTGTAGCAATTCAGTACTTGTCGAATAGTTTTAAAAGCCAAACTTACTGTAAAAATGAAGCATGCTCTCCAGCAGTGTTCTTCAAATTCTGGTTGTATAACCCCTGAAATATATATATATATATATTTTTTTTTTTTTCTTTAATCCCTACCCTCCACACGTTTTTAAGTTGACATTTAAGTTTTACATCATAAGTTTAAATAGTTGCAAAGGATGTAATTTCTGGTTTCCAAATATTGACATATTTAAGTAAAACTGTTACATCAATTTTAAAATATATCCAACAGAATATAAATACCATAGAATTTTAAATATCATTCATTTAAAAAAAGACACGAATGAACCCTTCGCTAACCATTATAATTTTTAGTTTCTTTATCTCCCAGAATTTTTTAAATTTTTATTTAAACAAATTTTTAAAATATTTATTTGTTGTTGAGAGAGAGAGAGAGAGCATAAGTTGGGGAGGGGCAGAGAGAATGAGTCACAGAATCCGAAGCAGGCTTTAGGCTCTGAGCTGTCAGCACAGAGCCCAACACAGGGCTCGAACTCCCAAACCACGAGATCCTGACCTGGGCTGAAGTCAGATGCTTCACCAACTGAGCCACCCAGGTGCCCCTCTCCTTGAATTAAAAAAAAAAAAATGTTTATTTTTTTGAGAGAGAGTGTGTGTGCCTGCTCGCATGATTGGGGGAAGGGCAGAGAGAGGGAGACAGAGGATCTGAAGTGGGGTCTGCTCTGACATCAGAGAGCCCCATGCGAGACTTAAACTCATGAACCGTGAGATCACTACCTAGGACAACATTGGACGCTTAACCAATTGAACCATCCAGGCACCCCTCTCCTTGAGTTTTTACTTCTGGTTCCATTCTCCCAGAGAATTTTATCCTAATGTAATATATTTTTATGTTTGAAAAATCTTCTGATCATTTTCATGATCATGATTTTCATTATTCATTAAAATTAAAAGATTTAAAAATTTTCTGTAATTACTGGATTGTTGTCATTATAATTGTTGATATACTATCAAAACAGCATAAACATATTCTAAATCTAAGCAAATTATTATTTTAAGAGAAAGAGTGTGCATACATGCTTGCAAGTGGGGCAGAGGGCAGAGGGAGAGAGAGAGAATCTCAAGTAGTCTCCATACTCAGTGTGGAGCCCCACACAGGCCTCAATCCCGTGACTCTGGGATCATGACCGGAGCTGAAATCAAGAGTCGGACGCTCAACAGACTGAGCCAACAAGGCACCCCTTAGCAAATTATAAGCAAAAAAAGTAAAATGTTATTGGGAATACATCTTTTGAACAAGATGAGGCAGAGCATATGTTTGGACTCTTGATTTTTTGTTTTTGACTCTTGATTAAAGGTTTCCTGAAGTCCATCATTGTGCATGATCTCTTTGTTTGGTACATCAGAGGCAATGTACCATCATAAAATTCAGGTGTGCTCTGATAGCAGGTGTGGTTTAATGTTTTCACGTTAGAGAGAGGACCTCGGGGAGAGGGGAGGGAGTGGGGAGCCAGCACGACATCTCCACCATAGCTTGGTATCCGTTGGGTCACTTTTACAAAGAGTATGGGAATTAAGGATCTCAAAATTGATTCCCTTAAAACCATCTGGGTAACTACCTTGGTAAGTCTTTGTGTATTCCTAAGGCCACTGTTCGCAGATTGCCACCTTGAAGGATAATTTGTAGAGATCCTGTCAACTGGGTTGTCAGAAATGTGATTAAGTGGACAAGATGACTGTAATGAGCATGTGTTTTTTTCTCTCTCTTCCATTCCATGTGGTTTCTGGAAGGATTGTCAGTCACACTCCCTCACCTCTTACAGGGAGCCTGGCCTAGACAATCATATTAATCCTATTCCCTTGACTATAGTAATTTGTCCAGCAATAGGCATAAAAAACAAACAGATCAAAGTCCTTCCCTGGAATTGGTATATAAACTCTGAAGATTTTACTTTCTTTCTATTGGGAGCTGCTGAGCTTCGAAGATGTAAATCTGGAGCCACTGGCAACCAAGCGGGAATGCCTCTGCAGAATGAAGGCAAGGGTTGCAAAACGGCAGGGAGGTCAAACCAAGGGCCTCTGGGGGCCCCAAATTTCAGTCCTTGAGGCCTTGTGATCCTGTGAACTTCTCCAGTATCCTTTCCAGCTGCATGAGCCACTGAGTTGCTGTATTTGCTTAAGTTAGTTTAAGCGTATTTTGGTGCTACTGAAATAATTTAGTAAGAACCAAGAAAAGTAAACACAAATTATTGTGAACCTATCTTTCGTAAAGTGGTAATTTTGAAAATTTTCTCTTCTAGATTGTTGGACCTTCAGATGGAAGTAGTTACATTATAGATTATTATGGAACCAGACTTACAAGACTGAGTATTACGAACGAGACGTTTAGAAAAACACAGCTATATCCATAAGTATTTTTTAAAAGAAACAGTAAGTAATATGCATATATAATCTTTATTATAGTATATCACCTGTATAAAATTATGAAAATTTGCGAACTGTAGGAAATTTAAGGAGACCATCTAATGTTATAAACCTCTCATTTTGCTTATGTGGAAACACAGGTCTCCATTTGCCTGAAACATCTCTAGTCTTTTGTAAAGCTTTTTTATGTACACTCATTGTTCCTGCAGTTCCTGATTCAGTCCCTCTTGCTTTGCAGACATTATGGCTAGAAGACAGAGTTCACAACAAAAAGATAACGTCAAAGCAAAAAGATATTTCATAGTATTATAGGACGGTTCTGGAGAAAGCATGTGTTGTAGACATTTCAGTACAGCATGTCTTTGCTTCTGTCCTGCTTTCCTGGGGTCACTATGATCTTTAAACCTCTTTCTTCTTCCCTAAACATGAAGGTTAATTGAGACTCAACCCTGAATAAGTACTTATTCTAACCTAAAGTTTGGCCCTGCCCATGAGAACATGAGAATTATTAATTGGCCTTAGCTTTAACGAGGTAATACACCGTGGCCCCTGGGTGACTCAGTCGGTTAAGCATCCAACTTTGGCCCAGGTCATGATCTCACGGCTCGTGAGTTTGAGCCCCATGTTGGACTCTGTGCTGACAACTCACAGCCTAGACCCTGCTTCGGATTCTGTGTCTCCCTCTCTTTGCCCCTCCCCGCTGCTCACACTCTCTGTCTCCTTCAAAAATAAATAAACATTTTAAAAAATTAAAAAAAAAATAGGTAATATACCTGGATAAGTCAGAGATATCATCAGTCTTCCTGGCTCAATTCTCTGATTCTCTAGAACTCTGCTACTCCAAGGTTTTTATTTCCAGGGCTGTACCTTAGTCTATTCTAATAAATAATCTTCCAAGAATGTCAGGCTGTTCTCAGGGTTTTGGTAGAAAAATGATTCTCTAGCACTATCTCCTCTGCAGTGGTGAAGTTCTGTATAACATGTAGGGTGCAGGGTACTTGTTAGGTGACAGTTCACATTGAACCACCTAGCAGCTTTCAGAGAGAGAAACACAGGCCAGGTGTTCTGGCCACAGCCATAGCCCTAGGGTTTTCAGTTGATTCTATCTCAGAGAGTGCTTCTAGAGGCCAGGAAAGGAACAGACATTTATTTTCTATGCTGCAGTGTATAAATAGGATATGTAGTATAATTTTTGCCACTAAGGTAGATTTTTTTTTTCTCTTCTCACAGTAATATTATGAGATATGCTTTATAGTTAGTGTCATGAGGGTTGAACAGTGCCAGACCCTGTCAGGATGTGAGGAATTTGTTCAACCGTCCAAAAAGTTTTTCAAATCTTTTCCTATAAAGAGTCTTTAGGTTCAATATTGAAATGAAGCTCAGAGATCCATCTGTCTCTTCTTGCCAGGGAATAAGTTGAGCCCTGGGGACGTCGAGACTAAGATACAACTAATCAGTACAGAACTGCCTCTCGAATCAGTTCTTCTGTGCCTTCCACTGGTTGCTGTGCACTGCCCACCCCACCTCAGCCCCACCAACTCTGTCATTTTGCAATATGCATCTTCATTTTGGAAATTGTTATTCCTGCTCTATGGGAAGGGTTGTGTGGTTTCACATAGCCCTATTTTCATCCTGTAAATTGTTGTGTCTCTTTCAAAGTATACAGATTGTTTTCAACATGGTGAAATTAAGCAACTGCAATTTAGAAAGCAGTTTCATTCTCTGTGGCCTATTAGATCAACTTTTAATTGGGATTCCAGACTCCGATTTGATATTTAAAACTTGAAGGGCTCATTGAGAAGGCAGATCTCTGCACTGCCATTCACATGATCTCCTACAGTAAATATGGCAATGTTCCAAGAGAAAGAAAAAAATGTCCTGAGTAAATGAAACGTTAAAATGTGCATCTACGGTAACCTCACTGGACTCTTAAAATACTGTGTTTTAATGCATTTCTTTTTTCTGTTTTAGGATTTGGGCTTCCTTGATTTTAACAGAGCACTCTCAGTATGTGGGTTTCCAGATTTTCCTTTCTCTTCACACATCACTTTATGGATTCTATATAACTTTGTATTATTGTTGATATTTTGTTTTGTTGTTTTACTTAAAAGCATATTATTCTGAGATTTATTTAATTGGACTTTCTTTGAGAGCTGTATGATAATAGAGTCTTTCTCTGGCTACTGTCTCTATGAGATAAATAGCTTATTACCCCGATATTCCTTAAAGTCTTTCCTAATGGCAGGTTGCCACTTGTCATTTTTGCTTCTGAAAAATAAAAATATGGCCTATTCACATTTTTTAGCTCTTTATTGTCAAGGAAACCTTAAATGTTGAATGTAGCTGTCTTCTAAATTTTGATCCTTCAAAACAGCTAATCCGTAGTGTGAACAAATCCCATTACTATATTGCCTGGGGCTGCGGTCATGTATGAGAACCCACCTGTTTTTCTGCGGCTTTCAGATCTGTCTCTGCCTCCGTATCCAGGGAGCGAAAGATCACTGGGGAGTCTGAAACCTTGAGGCAACGCGGATACTTCTGGCACTGATTCAGGCCTCTGAAGTGTGAACTTTTTCCTTTTTGCTTTGGGAGTGATGCACTAGCTTTTGGAAGACCAGCTGCTGACTCGTCTAGCTCAGTGCAGTTATATTTGAAGCTGGATAGACAAGGTGGGAACACCAAACAGATGATTAATGTCTTCCATCTGTTAACACTGCCAGGCAGATGCCGGCACAAGTGCCGGACGTGGTGCACCAGTGTCTGAAGGGAAGGAAGCGGCACCTGAACGCTGGCACGGCCTCTTCTTACCGTGCTTACAAGGGTTTTGGGAAGATGGAAATACACGAAATGTTATGTGCTCATAATACCGCCGAGGTTTTTTTAGTAACAGGCATAACGGCTTCACAATTACTTGCGTCCGGGCTCCCCAAGAGTAACACCATAATTTTTTTTATCACTCATATTACTCAAAAGTAGACAGTCTAGTACAGTTGGCTTCCTAGCATGTTAGTCACTCAGCAACAGTTTCTGCAGTTGGCGGGTGATTATTAAGTATTGATATGTGAAGTGAATTTGGATTGATTCCTCATACACACAAGGAATGGGCCCTTTGATTCCTTCATTGAAATACTGAGTGTCTACTACATGGGAGGTACTGTTCTAGATGCTAGGATGCAGCAGTGAACAAAAACATGAACAAACATCCCCTCCCTTAAGGAGTTTACGCTCCCCTGGGATCTGTTTTCACAAGCGATAGTATTTTGGGCTGCAGTTAAGCTAGCTGGTAGATGCCCAGTTTCTAGTATTTCCTAGTTCCTTTTGTTTGCAGACAGTGCTTTGAAGTTTAACCTCAGGATCACCTAAGTCCAGATTTGAAGTCTACGTTTCTCTAGCCGTGTACGGTATGAGAAATCCCTGCAATCAAAGCTTGAAAAAGTCCTCTTGATTCTTGCATAATTGTTCCAGTTATTAACTTGGCCAGGGGGAAAGTCTGTGTCAAAGCAGGTGCTTCTCAAAGTGTTTATTCAAATAAGCTATACTCCAAAAGGGTTGTAGGTAAAATCTAGAAATAAAGTCTCTTCACAGTACATTCTTAAGCCTGTAGACTTTATTTTCTTTATAATTTCCTAAATTTATATGACAAGAACACCTCAGCTTTTCCACTTTGCTTAATTCCCTGTTGCCTAAAATATGTACTTCTGTAACAAATGGTTTTTCTGTGTCTTATTATTTATTTTTTATGTGAATACATTTAATACATGTAATTTCAGTTTTTGTTTTGTTTTGCTTTCATGGAGCACATTTTACTATGGCTATTTTTTAGTAGTGTCTCTGAGTACAAATTGTATGTTAAGGCCTCTGTAGGAGATGTTTTATATAACCCTACTTTTAGAGCAGTGGCCAAAATTGTGAGAAATGAATTAACTCAATCATTCCTTGGGTTACTCCTAAACCCTCTAGGATGGAATGGAATGGATTCTTTCAATGCTACATAAACAGTTAGTGTTTCTGTAGAAATATTTACAAATGGTACTGCTTTAGCCTGAAAGAATTAATACAGTTTCCAGAAGTACCTCTTTACCCAGGAGGATTTCTTACCTACAGTATATTAGAATAAAAGATCTTTTTAAGACTTCAAAGATTGTGCTATGTGTATGGCTAGCATCTGTTCATGGGATTTCTAGGACTATAAGAAATACCGGTTTGTGGGTGTGTTTTGTTTTTGTTTTGCTTTACAAAAAAATGCATGTCTTTTCTTCTTATTTTAACCTAGATGCTTAAGGCTAAGTTAAGTATATAATACTGATAAGCAACTAGGAAACTACAACAGATCTAATAGCAAGGACTAGCAAGAAGAAAAATTAGTTCTTAAAAAGTACAAGTCTAAGATGTTGGTTCCTCTTCCTGATTCAAACTTCTTAACTGTAGATGTTCCTCGGGGTTCTGACACCTTCTCCTTTTCTCCCATTAACTCAGCATCTATTTTGCTTTTTTCTGTTTACAAAATTAATACAAACCTAATGCAGAAATTCTGGGAAACACCAACAAGTGCAAAGAAAAAAGCTCATTCCATAGCTCAAAGACAACAATGTTAGTGTTTTTATGTATGTCCTAGTAGTTTTTCCATGCACGTATGTACATTTTCTTCACCAAAATGATATAGTACCCATACTGTTTTGTAGCCTGCTTCTTCACATTGTAAAGATTTTTCTATTTCAATAAATATTCTTTTACAACACCATTTTTAATGGCTGCAGAGTACTCCATGTCTCCAAGTCATAATTTATGTAATTCCTTTATGTATTCTTTGGTATTGAAGTTATTACAATAAATGAGCAATACATGTTTATGATTCTTTTTCTGTAGAATTGCCATTCTTAGTCAAAAAGTGCTCATACATTAAAGTTCTAGATACCCATATTAGTCCTAGTTAACCAGGGTTAACTGGATTAACTGAAAGAATGAGGTCAAACAGCCCAGAGCCAAGTTCAAACAAAACCATAGTCAACTCTCAGTTGTCCTGGTGCAGATTAACTGTAGATCAGATACTGCAGGGACTTGTAAAACTACCCCTGCTCTGCAGTCAGGCCACTGCTCCTTGGTACTAAATTCTGTCCCTCCCATCCCCAAGGGGCTGTAGAAGAGCAACTGTTTGAGAACAGGATGGCTGCTGGAGAAGGGATGTGGTCATGAGTATTGGGGAATGGGATATTGAATAGTTGACTGAGTTATCTAACGCCCTCCAGAAAGCTTCAAGACAGAGGCATTTTAAGAAGGAGTAAGTAGGGGGTGATTCCAGAAGAAACAATAGGGTGGCGTGAAATGGGGAAGCAAAAGAATGTAAAAAAGTATGTGACTATGAAACAAATGCAGAGATCAGAGCCTTAAAGAGAGGGACAGATTAAAACATACAAAGCAAGAAAAGAGAGATCCCAGTGCACTCAAGGAAAGAGAAGCCCCCCAACATCCTTCCTGCTTAGTCTTAAAACACAGCTGAGCCCCCTTTTCCATTGTCATGGTCAATACCAACTTTATCAACTTTTCCATTAAAGCCAAACTCAACTTAGTACAGTCAATGATGGACTGTTGTCTATATGCCAGGCGGATCCCTTGTATAACTGACTGTGTAATGGCCGAAACTGAGAAATTGGGGCAGAAGTAAGGATTGCTAAGGATCCAAGATTTGAATGATTATCATGCACCCACAAAGGAACCTATGCAGATGACTGCTTAGTACAGACAGTAACTCAGCAAGTGTTACATTGTGGCCACAGTTGACCAGTATCTTAAAGGAAGGATCTGGAAGATCCCTGGGTTTCCCATCATGTACATGTCTAACCAGATAAATATGGAGCCCCTCCTTCTAATTCTTTAAAAAAAATTTTTTTTTTTTAAATTTTACCTATTTTTGAGAGACAGAGCATGAATGAGGGCAGAGCAGAGAAGGGGGAAACACAGAATCCAAAGCAGGCTCCAGGCTCTGAGCTGTCGGCCCAGAGCCCGATGCAGGGCTTGGACCCACAACTGTGAGATGATGACCTGAGCCAAAGTCTGACGCATAACAGCCTGAGCCACCCAGGTGCCCCAGCCCTCCTTCTAATTCTTAAAAGATAGAGTACCTCTGACTTCCTTTACCATTTTTTTCTGTTGCCAGTTCATATAGCAATATGCTATAGCATGAATTATTATTCCACTTACCCATTTGCTCTGTTATGAACTGAGTATTGTTAAATGCACTCAGTTTTTGATGTTGTTTTGGAAAAAACAAGAAGTAGAAAGCTTATTCATAATGGTCTTTATTCTCCCATACTAAGAGGGGAAGGGAGATAGGTAAATTTGGAAAGTGAGAAAAGTTACTAATTAGGAATGAATAAAAGAATTTGGGGGGCGCCTGGGTGGCTCAGTCAGTTGAGCATCCTACTTCGGCTCAGGTCATGATCTCATGGTTCATGAGCTTGAGCCCCACATCTGGCTCTCTGCTGTCAGTGCAGAGCCTGCTTCGAATCCTCTGTCTCCCTCTCTCTCTGCCCCTCCCCTGCTCTCTCTTGCTCTCTCTCTCTTTCAAAATAAATAAACTTAAAAAAAAAAAAAATTCTGAACAGCATTGAGTACCCAAATGAGTCCTGGATTAATGCGTTTGTAGCTAAATTGATGAGCATGGTACCAGTTATTTCTATTCTCTCTCTCTCTTTTGCTTAAGTAATCTCTGTGCCCAACATGGGGCTCAAACTCACAACCCTGAGATCAAGAGCCCGATGCTTTATTAACTGAGCCAGCCAGGTGCCCTCCTATTGTCTTTTTAAACAGAGCCTCGTGTTTGCTTTGGTAGCACATATACTAAATAGAGCCTAATATCTTAATTCTTAGTAAACTATCAATGCTCTTAAAGCTAGTCATTGTCTGATGGAAACAATGTTATCTGCCTTCTTAGAAAATAGATATTTTTAGGAAAAAAAAATAAAAATATTCAGGCTTATAATAAATAAATAACTAATAAAAAGAAAAGTTAAAAAAATATTGAGGCTTAAAATCTTAACATTTCAAGAAGATTTTAACTTGTTGAAAGTTCCTTTTATCACTCTCCATGTGCAAGATGTTATACTAAGTTCATTTTACATATTTTTTCCTTTTTTTTTTTCATTTTAGAGAGATGGTGTGAATGGGGAAGAGGAGCAGAGGGAGAGAAAATCTTAAGCAGGCTGTATATTCACTGCATAGCCCAATGTAGGGCTCGATCCCACAACCCTGGGATCATGACCTGAGCCTAAATCAAGAGTCAGATGCTCAACTGACTGAGCCACCCAGGTGCCCCACTCATTTTATATTTAAAATGATTTAGTCCTTGCAATATTTCTGTAGGATCTTTCTAAACAGTTAATATCATTATCCCCACTTTCCAGATAAGTAAATTGAGTCCCACAAAAATGGAATGACTTGTTCAAGGCCATGAAATAAGTGGTGAAGCCAGGATTTAAACCCAGGACTATATCTGCTATCCTGCAATGTGATAGTTATATCTATCTAATTCTATGAGACACTGCTAATGATTGTGTAACAAGAGAGTTTTCTTACCATGTTGTTCAGTGTTATCAGTATGGCAGTTATTTGCCTATACTGAGCCTTTTTGCTTAACCAATAGTTTGCTGGTTTAAAAAAAAAAAAACTTATTTAGGGGCGCCTGGGTGGCTCAGTAGGTTAAGTGTCTGACTTCAGCTCAGGTCATGATCTCGCAGTTCGTGAGTTCAAGCCCTGTGTCAGGCTGTGCTGACAGCCCAGAACCTGGAGCCTGCTTCGGATTCTGTGTCTCCCTACCACTCCGCCCCTCCCCCACTCACGCTCTGTCTCTGCCTCTCAAAAACAAATAAATGTAAAAAAATTATAAATAAATAAAACTTACTTCCTTAAACTTCTCCACTTTACATCATGCAGATGCCAGCATGTTTTATGAATATCTAAATGAGACTGACAGAGCAATGATTTTCCAAAACCCAAAGATTTTTCTATTGCCACCTGATCTGACATTTGCAGCACTTTCTGGACCAAAAGTCTGATTATGTTTGTATGACAGGGAGAGAGATGTTAGGTAGGACCATACTGTCACGCTCTGCTTTAGTCTTGCTGAGGTCAGATGATGACAGAGACATCTGTAGATGTTTGCAGGTGATTTTTATTTAGTTAGGGTGATTTTTTTTTTGGCTTATCTGAATTTTCTAATTTTTCCACAATAAACATGCATTTTTTGCATGCACGTATTTGGCAAAATAAGTAATAGTATGGGTAAATTAGAAGAAAGAAACCAAGAAAGTCTTGTTCTTGTCTTCTCTCCTTCCTCAAGATACACTTACCCTAATCTCTGATGTGACCTCTGACTTTAAACAATAAATAGTACATTTAAAAGAAAAAGGCTTTTTGTCTTCTGTCTTTGTCACTTGTTTTGTGACTGAGCACATAATGGTTCTGAGCCCATCTATCTTCATATACTCGGGGATAATAATGGGACACCTGGTTGGCTCAGTCAGTTAAGCATCTGACTTTGGCTTAGGTCAGGATCTCATGATCCATGAGTTCGAGCCCCACATCAGGCTTTGTGCTGACAGCTCAGAGCCTGGAGCCTGCTTTGGATTCTGTCTCCCTCTTTCCCTGTCCCTCCCCTACTCTTGCTCTGCCTCTCTCTCTCTCTCTCTCTCTCTCAAAAATAAACATTAGAAAAAAATTTTAATATGTAAAAAATAAATGAATAGGGATAATAATATTAATTAGGTGATGTTGAGAGATTAAGATGACATAAATAATAGTCACTACTTATTGACATATTTTAAAGGAATAGAATGATGGTGTTAGACATTGGGTGGGGGTCGGGTGTCCATGTGGAATTTGCAAGGGCTTCCTCATACTTGGGCTGCAGTGTGGTCACATGTTGAGTAAAATACCAGTGGACTCGAAAGTTCCTTTTACAGAAAGAAGGTAAGATGTGTTCTTGGGACATTGTGTACCTACATTTTTCTTACCTCCACTAGTTGTTATGGTTATACATAGCCACTCTGTAATAAGGGCCAAAAATGTCTTTCTCAAAAAAGTAGTCTTGTTGGTACCTTTCACTCCTTGAAGACTTTCCTTACGTAAGGAAAGGCTGCAATGTTGCAGATTTTGTTTTTGCTCTTTAATATGAAGTTCTGTGGAGATATTTATCTAATACATTTAGAAAGGTTGCTATGAGGCAGAAATGTTGCTACTTTCAGCCCAAATTAAGGTTAATTGCAAGCAATTGCTATGCCATACAATGGAATGTTGCTTTTGCCCTGTCAGTGTTAGCAATATATGCCAAGCATGTGGAAATTAAAACTTGAAAAATGATTAATGTTAGAGCTCTTTGGCTGCATGTGCCAAAGAAAAACGTTGTCTTACCAGAACACTTTAGAAAGTGTGTGGCGTTTGGAACTTTTAATCATGTGAGCCCGTTTTACATTTAACAGGCTGTGATTATGACGGCTCAAGGTACTGTCTTTGGTTTTCAGACAAACCTCAAAATTTGACTGCTCATTTGAATGAATGAAATCCCTTTATTATTGCAACATTAGAAACATTCGGGAAAATGGCATGAATTCTTTATATGACTTGTGATCGAGTCAAGGTGTTGGAGTGAAGTGGCCCGAGACATCCCACAAATTGTTCTAACTAAATACAGCAAGTCTTTAAAAAGGAATTCAAAACAAATGAATTTATTGTTTATTAGTTCTCAACGATATATTGGCCTCCTGTGTATGCCTTCTGGTCCTGCCCATGTATGTATATATACAGTATATTCTCCACACAGCAGCCAAAGTGATAAAAGCAAATGAGAATGTTACATTCATGCTGATTTTTTAAAAATGTTTATTTTTTTATTTTTGAAACAGAGAGAACAAGAGGGAGATGGGCAGAGATATAGGGAAACAGAGACTTCCAAGCAACCTCTGTGCTGTCTGCACAGAGCCCATTGTGGAGCTCATGACCTGGGTGGAAATCAAGAGTGGGACGTTCAACCGACTGAGCCACCCAGGCACCCCATCTTTCTGCTAATTCTTAATGGTTTCCTGTCATGCTTCAAATATGCCAAAGTGGTTCCCACCTCAAGATTTTCATACGGGCTCTTTCCTTTGCCTAGAATGCTCTTTCCCAGGTCTTTGCAAGGCTTGCTTCCTCATTTGTTTGAGTCTCTGCTCAACCCCCCTACCCTGACTGTCCTTTTCAAGTACCACCCCACTCAGTCCTCCACTGATCATTCTCTGAGTCCTTATCCCACTTCATTTCTCTTCACAGCACTAATGCTAGCTGAAATGATGTGCATTTACTTATTTTCTCTTTTTTTCCTCTACTAGAATGTAAGCTTGGTGAGGGCAGGGACTTTCTCTTGGATATTGAGGTACCATCAGTGCTTAGAACAGTCTCTGGAACATAAGTTCTCAAAGGATATTCTCACTAGAATGGGAACACTAGAATGGGTTAGTAGGAATATAAATTAATCTGAGATTAAATAACCTGCTTTGAATAATTTACTTTAGGAGTTGGCATCCAAATATGATTTCAACCCTAATTCTTGTCCATGGGGAGGAAATGAGCCTCTGCCGATTTACTCAAGTCCTTGATGGTCCTCCCAGTGCTTAGAACAGTGCCTGGCATAGCGTAAGAATTTTATCAACATTAAATTCTTACCATAGAATGGGTGATTGCTAGAGGTGGTTCTCAAAAAAAGGCCAGCAAATAGACTATCAGAGATAATAGGAAGGAGGTGGATGGGGGGGCCTGGGGGCTGCTAAATCACCTAATTTATGTCATATTATTACATGTCATTATGTACTTTCCTGACTTGATTATCTTGTGGTAAGAAGAATAATAACCTTCTGGAGCTATCCACGTCCTAATCTCCAGAATCTGAGAATATGTTACTTCATGTGACAACAAGGGCTTTGCACATGTGATTAAGTTAAGGTCTTAAAATGGGAAGACTATCCTGGATTACTTGGGTTGGTTCAATACAATTACAAGAGTTCTTACGAAGGAAACGGGGAGGAAAGAGAGCCGAAGATAGATGACTGACCGGGAGGCTAGAAAGTAAAGCGATTTGAAGAATTCTGCACTATTGTCTTTGAAGACAGAGGGCAGGACCATGGGCCAAGGGATGTAGGTGGGCACTAGAAGCTAGAAAAAGAAGGAAAGGCATTCTCCCCCTGGATCCTCCAGTTTTAGTATACGTGCTGCCCAAGTCAGCACCGCCCCGAAGCCTGCAGAGGAATAGAACTCTACTGATACCTTGATTTTCACCTGGTAAGACGTGGCTCAGACTAGTAACTTCCAGAACTGTAAATTCTAAATGTGGGTTGTTTTAAGCTACTAAGTCTACCGTAATTTGTTACCGCAGCACTAGGAAACTACTACAGTTGGTACTTTCAAAGTGAGTTACTTGTAGATAGCATGTTGTTGGATCATCCCTTTGTTTCCATTCTGCTGGTCTTTGTCTTTTAATGGATATGTTTAGACCATTTGCATGTAAATTAATTACTGACGTGTTAGGGCTTAGGTCTGCCATTTATTACTTGTTTTTTTGTCTTTCTCTGTTTCTCATTCTGTTTCTCTTTTTTGCCTCGTGGGCATTACCTGAACTTTTTTTTTTTTTTTTTAATCGATATTTATTTACTTACAATGCTTTTGAGCATATCACCCTGCATAATTTTTTTTTAGTGGTTGCTCTGGACATTACACTATATATATATAACTTATCACAGTGTACTGGTATCAATATTTACCTCCATTAGGTCCCTTTACCGTTTCCACTTTTTTTAAAAAACATATTTTTAAAGTAATCTCTACCCCAACCTGGTGCTTGAACTCATAACCCCAAGATCAAGAGTTGTATGCTCCACTGACTTAAGCAGCCAGACACCCCCACCTTTTCCACTTTTAAAATGTCACAGAGGTGCCTGGGTGGTTCAGTCATTAGCATCCAACTCTTGGTTTTGGCTCAGGTCATGATCTCACAGTTTATGAGTTCAAATCCCATGTCAGTCTCTGTGCTGACAGAGAGCTCCCTTTCTCTGCCCCTCCCCTCTCAAAGTAAATAAACATTAAAAAAAAGTGAAAATAAAATGATATAGCAGCAATAGGAAACTAAGACAAGCCTCAAAACCCTATTTCACACACAGCTACATAGCCCTGTGGGCTCAGGCGTTAAACTTCCCAGGTTCAAATTCTACCCTCTGCAGTTAACATGGTGTATGACCTTGGGCAAGATATCACCCCTCCGAGTCTCAGTTTCCTCATCCATAAGTCAGAAAGGAAGCAGTAATAGCAAACTACTCATTAAACATTTTTATTTCTTCAGGACCTATATGCAACATTTTCAAAATTGGTCTCATCTTCTTCTTTTTTAATATAATTTTAGGTCTTAGAGAAGTTTTAGGTTCACAGAAAAACTGAGCAGAGGTAGAGATGAGCCCCCACACAAGCATAGCCTGCCCCATTATCAACGTCTCCCACCAGAATGGCACTTTGTTATAATAGACAAACCTGAACCCACACATCATAATCACCCAAAGTCCAGAGTTTACATTAGGGTTGTGGGTTTATGGATTTGCACAAGTGTATAGTAACATGCATCCACCATTATATCATACAGAGAATTTTCACAGACCTAAAAATCCTCTGTGCTCTGCCTATTCATCCCTCCCTCCCCTCTAGCCCCTGGTAACCACTAATCTTTTTACTGTTTCCATAGTTTTGCCTTTTCCAGGATGTCATATAACTGGAATCATACAGTATGTAGCCTTTTCAGATTGACTTCTTTCACTCAGTAATACACATCTAAGATTCCTCCCTGTCTTTTCATGGCTTGATAAACTTATTTCTGTTAGTGCTGAATAATATTCCATTGCTTGGATGTACCACAGTGTATTTACCCATTCATCCACTGAAGAGCATCATGGTCATTTTGAAGGTTTGGTAATTATGAATAAAGCTGCTGTAAACATCTGTGGGAAGGTTTTTGTGTGGACTGGTCTTCAACACCTTTGGGTAAATATGAAGGAGCATGATCGCTGAAATGTGTGGTAAGAGTATGTTTAGTTTTGAGAGAAACCTTTAAACTGTCTTCCAAAGTGGCCATGTTATTTTACATCTCCACTGGCAATGAATGAGTTTCTGTAGCTCCACATCACCAGCACTTGATGTTGTCTGTGTTTTGAATTTGTGGTCATTCTAATCACTACGTCGTGGTATCTTGTC
The DNA here is from genome assembly GCF_018350195.1 of Panthera tigris. Lineage (NCBI taxonomy): Eukaryota > Metazoa > Chordata > Mammalia > Carnivora > Felidae > Panthera > Panthera tigris. The sequence continues at coordinate 50,065,697 of NC_056667.1, read as the reverse complement.
TTAATTTGCACTTTTCTTATGACATACGACGTGAAGCCGCTTTTCACGTGATTATTTGTAGATCCCCTTTGGTGAGGTCTGTTAAGGTCTTTGGCCCATTTTCAGTCATGTTATTTGTTCTCTTATTGCTGAGTTTTAAGAATTCTTCATGTACTTTGGATAATAGTCTTTTCTCAGATGTGTCTTGTGCAAATATTTTCTCTCAGTCTGTGGCTTGTCTTCTCATTCTTTTGAAAGTACCTTTCACAGAGCAGAAATTTCTAATTAGATCGAAGTCCAGCTTATCAATTATTTCTTTCATGGATCATGCCTTTGGTGTTGTATCTAAACAGTCATCACCAAACCTGAGGCCATCTAGATTTTCTCCCATGTTATCTTCTAGGAGTTTCATAGTTTTGCAGTTTACATTTAGATCTGTGATCCACTTTCTGTTAACTTTTGTGAAGGATGTAAGTCCTATATCAATCTTTTTTTTTTTTTTACAAGTGGGTGCCCAGTTGTTCCAGCACCAGTTGTATAAAACTCATCTTCATTTCTAAGTATATTCCTTCTGCATCGTTAGCATGGGAGGCAACAGCACCTTTGCCAAGACAGAAACTCAGCAGTTACCTTTTTTTTTTTTTTTAAGATTTTTTTTTTTTTAAGTAATCTCTATGCCTAAGGTGGGGCTTGAACTCACAACTCCGAGATCAAGAGTTGCAGGTTCCTCTGAGCCAGCCAGGCACCCATTAGCAATAATCTTTTGTTTTTTAACTTATTTCTTTAAATTCAAGTTAGTTAACAATGTAGTATTGGTTTCAGGAACAGAGCCCCGTAATTCACCACTTCCATATAACACCCGGTGCTCATCCCAACAAGTGCCCTCCTTACTGTGCATCACCCATTTAGCCCATCCGTCCACCTAACACCCCTCCAGCAACCTTCAGTTTCTTCTCTGTATTTAAGAATCCCTTATGATTTGCCTTCCTCTCTGTTTTTATTTTTCCTTCCCTTCCCCTATGTTCATCTGTTTTGTTTCTTAAACTCTACATATGAGTGAAATCGTATAGTATTTGTCTTTCTCTGACTTATTTCACTTAGCATAATATACTCTAGTTCCATCCACCTTGTTGCAAATGGCAAGATTTCATTCTTTTTGATTGTCAAGTAATACTCCATTGTAAATATATATACACCATGTCTTCTTTATCCATTCATCCATGGATGGACATTTGGGCTCTTTCCATACACTGGCTGTTGTTGATAGTGCTGCTTAATAAAAATTGGTGTTCGTGTGCCCCTTTGAAACAGAATTTTTGTATCCTTTGGATAAATACCTAGTAGTTTAAATTCTGGATTGTAGGGTAGCTCTATTTTTAATTTTTAAAGGAATCTCCATACTGTTCTCCAGAGTGGCTGCACCAGTTTGCATTCTCACCAACAGTGCCAAAGGATTCCTCTTTCTCCGCATCCTCCCCAACATCTGTTGTTTCCTGAGTTGTTAATGTTAGCCATTCTGACAGGGGTGAGGAAGTATCTCATTGTGGTTTTGATTTGTATTTTCCTGATGATGAGTGATGTTGAGCATCTTTTCATGTGTCTGTTAGCCATTTGGATGTTTTCTTTGGAAAAGTGCCTGTTCATGTCTTTTGCCCATTTCTTCACTGGATTATTTGTTTTTTGGGTGTTGAGTTTGATAAGTTCTTTATAGATTTTGGATACTAACCCTTCATCAGATGTCATTTGCAGATATATTCTCCCATTCCATTGGTTGCTTTTTAGTTTTATTGTTTTCTTCACTGTGCAGAAGCTTTTTATCTTGATGAAGTCCCAATAGTTCATTTTTGCTTTTTGCTTCCCTTGCTTCCAGAGATATGTCGAGTAAGACGTTGCAGTGGCTGAGGTCAAAGAGGTCATTGGCTGTTTTGTCCTCTAGGATTTCGATGGTTTCCTCTCTTACATTTAGATCTTTTATCCATTTTGAGTTTATTTTTGTGTATGATGTAAGAAAGTGGTCCAGGTTCATTCTTTTGCATGTCGCTGTCCAGTTTTCCCAAAACCATTTGCTGAAGAGACTGTCTTTATTCCATTGAATATTCTTTCCTCTTTGTCAAAGATTAGTTGGCCATACATTTGTGGGTTTATTTCTGGGTTCTGTATTCTGTTCCGTTGATCTATGTGTCTGGTTTTGTACCAGTAGCATACTGTCTTCATGATTACAGCTTTGTAATACAGCTTGAAGTCCAGAATTGTGATGCCTCCAGCTTTGGTTTTCTTTTTCAATATTACTTTGTCTATTCAGCACCTTTTGTTGTTCCATTCACATTTTACAATCGTGTATTCTAGTTCTGTGAAGAATGATGGTATTGTTTTCATAGGGATTGCATTGAATGTGTAGATTGCTTTGGGTAGTATGAACACTTTAACAATATTTGTTCTTCTGACCCATGAGCATGGAATGTTTTCCCATTTCTTTGTGTCTTCTTCAGTTTCTTTCATAAGCTTCCTATAGATTTCAGTGTACAGATCCTTTACCTCTTTGGTTAGGTTTATTCCTAGGTAACTTATAGGTTTTGGTGCAGTTGTAAATGGGATCAATTTCTTGATTTCTCTTTCTGCTGCTTCATTATTGGTTATGGAAATCAGCAGTTATCTTTGATGCTGTCCTCTCCCTATATCCAATGGATCTAATGGATCACCAACCTTTTAAATCCCACCCTATAAATACTCTTAAATAGTTACTTATTCCTCACTGCAACTGTATTCTTCAGGCCCCTGAATCCCTCTCATCTGGGAGCTTGTGTCAAACTCCTGTTGGGTCTGCCTGGCCAGTCCTAGCTTCCTCTCCGTCCATTCCTGCTCCAATCACAATGATCTTTCTGAAAAGCAAATCTGATCATCTCTATGCTGCTTACAACTTTCCAGAAGCTCCCTATTTCATTTAAGATGAAATCCAAATCTAAGGTACCTGGGTGGCTCAGTCGGTTGAGCGTCCGACTTCAGCTCAGGTCATGATCTCCTGGTTTGTGAGTTTGAGCCCCACATTGGGCTCTGTGCTGACAGCTCAGAGCCTGGAGCCTGCTTTGGATTCTGTGCCCCCCCCCCCCCGCCCCTCCTCCATTCACTCTCTCACTCTCTCTCTCTCAAAAATAAATAAACATTAAATTTTTTTTTAAAAGGTGAAATCAAAATCCCTTTTCCTGGATTAATGGGTTTATCCTGACTGAGTCCCAGCCACCATTGATCACCTCCCTTCACTGCCAGTACTTTTGAGCTGACCCCTTGACATGATGGGACTATGCCCTGATCTCCCTCACTCTGAGACTTATCCTTACTGCTGCTCACTCTGGTCACCCACTTCAAAGTAACCCTTAGTTTCTTGAAGACACAGCTGGAAGTCAGGAGTCCAATCAGATTTCCCTGGGCTAAACTGGAAACATCTGCAGGGACATGTCCTGCTGGAGCTTCCTTTTTCCTTGCCTTTTCCAGCTTCCTTTTGAGTTAGGTTCGAAGCCTTCTTCTGTCCTTCTGTACTACCCTGTGCTTCCCTTGAGCATGTCACTGATGATTTATTATTGTGATGATCTCTTTAGGCAACAGTAACAATGCTTCTTAAATTCATTGATGTGGGCTTTCTTGTGGTACATCGCAAACTAAACTAAAATGAAGAAAAGTAATGTAACAGGCACCTGTGTAGTCGGCACCGAGGTTAAATATATGTTAGTGATTTGCCATACTTGTTTCAGATTTCTCTTTTTTCTCTTATGAAATAAGAGGTTATGACATAACAAAAGCCCCACCCCTCCCAAACCTTTCTCCACATTTCCTCCCTGAAGGTAAATACTAACCTGAAGCCAGTGAGAAAAAGTCTCTTTAGTCCTCTGTCTTCCACTAACAGGTTGGGTGCCACAGGATGAGCAGGGAAGATGGGTGTCCTTTTGCTGTGCTCTCTCCACTGCCAGTGCTTAGCACAGGGCTTGTCACAAATGCTTCTTGCACAACCAGCTGGTAAAGCTAGACTCTGTGTGGCTGCCTGAACCCCTGCCTTCCAAAGCAGCTATTTCTAATGGTTCAGACAGCCCCAACTTTTGTTCTTCCTTTAATGGGAATTTGCTCCTTCTCAGAGAAGGGCTGAGATGATTACTATGGGGGCAAAAAGGAACAAAGGCCAGAGTATGAAGTTTGGAATCAAACTTAATCTCTCTGGGCATTTCATTCCCTAATCCCCTTGTTAATAATACCCATTTAACAGAGGTTTTGTGAGGATTAAATAAAAAAACAAATGCGCATGTTCCCTTTGTGGTGGAGTAGGTGTTCAATAAATGTTGCCATTGCCATGCAAATAATTAAATGTTTCATTTTCTTGTTTTTCTTTCTCCAATTTTTCCCCTCATGGACTTTTTATTTCCTTTCCCCATTTTCACGCTCATTTATGCCACCGTTCCTTCCCTCATACCCTTTCCTCTACCTTGAAGAAAGCTCCACTGTGCACTGCCCATCTGTAGCCCATGACCCTGTAAGGTCCAGCTCCATCCAGTCCTGAACATTCCAGCTTTCTTGTCCTCTTCATTAAACATGGACTATAGATCACATAGCCTCTTGACATACTCTCTGTAATGTGGCATTCATGTTGGAGTGCTCTTTCCCATTCTATCTGTAAGTTCCTTCAAGGCCAGGACTGAGTCTTAGAATTCTGTTATTTTCCATGCTTCTCAGCCCTGACAGGGAAGGTAGGATGACATGGGGTCAGGTGGCCTGGGTTCAAATCCTTGTTCTGCTACTTGCTAACTTGTGATCTGGATCAAATAACTTAATTTTTCCAGACCTTGGTCTTCTTAGTGTAAGTTAGGAGTAATAATAATACAGACCTTATGGTATAGTTCTGAGAATTAATAAAATAATGTCTGTAAAGTCTTTTGTACTATGCTTCTAACTGCTCAATAAATGCTGGCTGTCATTATGGTTATTATTCACTCATAACATAATGTTACATGTCAATTGTATCTCAATTTTAGAAAGAGTTATTGTGTGGTTTATAAATGTTCATGCTAATGTATCAGTTTCCTATTGTTACTGTAACAAATTACTGCAAACTTCTGGCTTAAAATAATACATATTTATTATCTTACAGTTCTGGAAGTCAGAAGGCCAAACTGGGTCTCATTGGGTTAAAATGAATCTGTGGGGCAGTGTTCTTCTGGTGGTCCTAGGGGAGAATCTGTTTCCTTGCCTTTTCCAGCTTTCAGAGTTGACTCACATTCCTTGGCTCCTGGTCCTACATCACTTCAACCTCTGCTTCTGTTGTCCCATGTTCTTCTCCGACTCTGATTCTCCTTCTTGTCTCACTTATAAGGACCCTGTGATTACCTTGGACCAGCCCAGATAATCCAGGATAATTTCTCCATCTCAAGATTCTTAATGTAATCACATCTCCAAAGTCCCTTTTGCCATGTGAAAGAACATGATATACATATGTATTTGAGAGATAGAGTCTGTGTGCATGTGTGAGCTGGGGAGGGGCAGAGGGACAGAGAGAGAGAAACTCAAGCAGGCTCCATACTCAGCATGGAGCCTAACACACAGCTCCAACCCATGACACTGGAATCATGACCTGAGCCAAAATCAAGAGTTGGACGTTCAGCCAACTGAGCCACCCAGGTGCCCCTGAAACAATTTAAAGGTTCTGGGAATTAAGATATAGACATCTTTGGGGGAGGCCTTATTCTGCCTACCACACCAATATAATAAAACTCATTCATTCATTCAATAAACATTTATTCATCACCTAGTATATATCAGACCTTTTTTTCAGTCCGTGGGGTTGCAAATACAAATAAAAATAATATCTACCTCTCACATGGCTCTTAGTTTAGTGGAGGAACTTGGTTGGCAGTGGACCTATCTTATGATAGTACTTCTTAAAATGTGGAGGGGAAATGAGAGCATCTCATGTTTAACAGTTACCCAAAGCTTGGTGCCATTTTGATTGATGGAGAGGCAGAAAATGGATGCAATTCAGCACTCATTAGGCTAAACACACCCTAGACTTGTGTGTGTGAATACGTGTCCATTAAGTTAAGGTATTCTTGAAATCGCTCTTTCAATGGGAAACCAACACCAGTTTAAAGTGAGAAAGAGAATGTGGAGGGGCAATATTGTAATATTGTCTTTTATTTTCTGTTTATCACCAAGGTGGTGTGTGTGCATTGCAAGGATTAGGAAGAAACATGTTTTTTTGTTTTTTGTTTTTTTTTTACTTTGGGTATCATTTACCTAATAGAGTAAGCTTATTTCACTTACCTTCTCACCCATTAGAATAAACACACCGATTTGGTTTTGGTTTTGTTTTTTTTTCACATGTAAGCTTTCAGCTATTGATTGTGAGGGTGACCCAGGGGCGTTATCACATCCTATTCACAGGAATAGACATGGAAGAATAAGCATGGGAATAGGAAGTACCTGCCAGAATTCTTAGAGATATGGGCCTTGGTTGGCAAAGCAAAATCCTGGAAAAGAGAACAAACCAAAAATAATATTTTCAAATGACAGGTCAATCATGTCTTTATTCCTCTTCCCTTGTCAGAGATGAACAAAACATATCCTTCTCTGGACCCTGTATTTCCTATCAAATAATTCTTCCTGACTCCTTTGAACACAAACTTGTCCTCCAAAGTTTTCTCCTGCACAGCCTTCCTCCTACATGATTGCCAAGAAGTGGGCCGATGACACCGAAGGACAGATGCCAGAAAGGTTTTCTTTCCCAGTACTTGGCAACACGTCACATTTTTTTCATTGGTTGGGGTCTGGGCTTGTTTGTATTTTGTCTTCTTTAGCCCCGAAAGGACCGTAAATGACTGGAGTGGCCTTCTTAAAATGCAGGAAGTTGGCTCTAGCTGCCTTTTGTTTATTCATTATTTTAAAAGGTGAGACTTTTGTGAGTCACTTTGGTTTGTAGAGACCACACAGCTCATTTTATGAAGGTTACACTGACATTCTCTCATTCAACAAATATTTATTGGGTACCTACTGTGTGAAAGTTGGCTGCAGTAGGGCAGGAAGTAGGGAAGGGATTAACATCTACTGAGCTTCAGATGGGCATGCACTGTTACCTTTTTTTTAAGATTTATTTTTAATTTTAGAGAGGAGAGTGTGTGAGCAGGAGAGAGAGAGTGAGAGAGAGAGAGAATGAGAAAGAGAGAGAGAGAGAGAGAGAGAGAGAGAGAGAGAGAGAGAGGATCTTAAGCAAGCTCCACGCTTAGCATGGAGCCTGATCTGGAGCTAGATCCCAAGACCCTGGTCATTGTGATCTGAGCCGAAATAAAGAGTCAGACATTCAACTGACTGAGCCGCCCAGGTGTCCCTGCACTGTCTCCTTTTATGCTTAGATAATTTGTCTAAGTATAATTCATTATAATCAGAGGCTTTCAGTATGGCAGATAGGTTTCTTCTTCCATGCCAGCTCCATTGTCTGTAGCACTGTGTTGTAAAGGACTGTGAGCTGAGCTCAAACAGAATAGGAATGCATGGTGAGATCGATAAATTATGTCTGCTATAAAATTTTTTTTCAATGTTTATTTTTGAGAGACAGAGAGAGAGAGACAGAACACGAGTGGGGGAGGGGCAGAGAAAGAGGGAGACACAGCATTGGAAGCAGGCTCCAGGCTCTGAACTGTCAGCACAGAGCCCGATGCGGGGCTCAAACCCACAAACTGTGAGATCATGACCTGAGCCAAAGTCGGATGCTTAACCGACTGAGTCACCCAGGTGCCCCAATTATGTCTGCTGTGTGAGAGGGGAGGATGGTGACATATATGCATGTAAACTCTCATTTACTTGTTAAACCCTTACTGAACAACCAAACATGTACTCAGCACCGTGAAGGCATATGCATATGTAAATGTAACATGTGACTAATGCCTATAGATGATCACAAACACACTGTAACACAGAAATGTGGAGAAATGCTCTGGAATGGTCCAGAAGTCATAAAGGAACAACTTTTACTTGAACTGAGCCCTGTGTATCAGTCAAGGTTTCATCCTTGACTGTAGAAGTAGAACCACCATAAGTATTATGGAATAAGGGATTTATTACAGCAATTAGATGTGACATAATTGTGGGAGGGTCTGGGGAAGTAAGATCCAGAAAAGGGAACTGGAGGACCAGAAATAAAATGGCCGCCCAGCTGAAACACTGACACCGATAGATGGGTAGGAGCTTGCAAGGGATACCTGGGAAGGCAGGCGAATCTAGCCTCTGGGATGGGACCAGCAGGCACAGTGCTGGAGAAATTCATGGAAGGTTGCTGATTCTGTATCTGGGGGTGGGCTGGAGCAGTGAGTGGGCAACAGGACCAGCAACTGGGAAGAAGAGCTGGTCACAGAGCAGGGGACACATTTGAACCTGCTACTGCTTCTGCTTTTGTCCCTCACCACATCTAATCAAGACTGTAACCTTCCAGAACTCTTGCAAATTTGTCTTTTGGGTCAACTTTAATGTGCAATCATACAGGAAAAGAGATCATGAGAGAGGTAGTTCTAACTTAGCCACGTGGACACAGTTCAAAACATCACACCTCAAAAATGTGGCACAAATCTGCATAAGAGAAGGAGTGAGCAGAGCATGTGGGAAGGTTTGTGGGCAGGGTCTGGTGTAGGAATGAGTAAGTTAGTATTTAGGAAACCATGAATAGATGGGCCTGGGTATAGTGAAGGGCTTATGCTGGAAGATAGTGGAAGCTAAGGTTAGAAACAAAGATTGGAATCATTAATTAATGAATTAATTAACCTATTCAATCATTATTTGTTGAGCACATTTTATCTACCAGGCACTGTATGAAGTGCTAGGAGTATGGTGATAAATGAAGAGCCAGATTTTGAAACAATTTGTATGTTAGACTAAAATATTTGTTCAGTTTTTGATCCTTTGTTTGAGAAATAGTAGACTCTTCCAGTTGGGACAACTGATTAGTTGAATTTCTGCCCTTAATTCAACTCAACCAATACTTAACTCATTTCAACCAACATTTAAACCTCTTCTCTGTTCAAGTTCCTCGCAGACACTGTCACTGTCCTCTCAAACTGTGAAACATGGCTGCACCTGATAATATTGGTCAGAGTAGAAATACTGAGTCACTTCTTTCCCTGGAAATTTTCTAGAATGTTTTGTGCTCACATTTTATTTTATGCCATGATGTTTTTCTTCAAAGCAAAGGTACTTATTTATCAGGCACTTAAGACAAACCACATACAGGTTGAATTGCCTTAAATCCTGAGATTTTTGTTGAAACCGATGTCATTTCAGACCTCTGTGCTAGTCAAGTGTAGCACAGCCTAACATCGTGCTCTTGCTTGGCATACATGATCTCATTGAATTCTCCCAAAGCCTTAAAAAGGTAGATACTATTAATTGGACCCATTTTGTGGAAGTGGAAAGCAAGACTTAATGAGATTAAGTAACTTTGCCAGGATTATGTAACTAGTAAGAGACTCAGCTAGGAATCCAGTTTTCCTAACCACTCCATAGTCAACAAATGAGCAGTTAACTACTTTATCATTTGGCGACTGGTGACTTTAAGAATCCTGCAGATGACTCAGGGCGAATATTTTATAGGCAGGATAGATGTCTAAGAAGTATTGCTTATAGTCTTAATAGATACAGATTAAAAATAAAGTATCTGCGGATGCCAATCTGTAAAGAGCAAAGAGTGATCTTTGAGGACTTTAGGTTTCACTCCAATGGTTCAAGTTGGCCTATGAGCCTTTCCTCCAGATTTCAAGATGCAGGCACCTGCAAGTTAAACCCTTGTGATATATGGACAGTTTTGAGGATTGTGTGGTGGGTGTGTTTTATTTTCACAACTCACCCCTGAACTTATTATTGGATAATGTGGATATGCTGCCATTTCTGCTAAATAAGCAATTGTAATGAGGATCCCATTGCTCATTGTGTGTTGTGTGTGAGAAAGAGCACCGAATCTTTAGAGTCAGAACTGAATTAAAATAAAAAACAGGGGCGCCTGGGTGGCTCAGTTGGTTAAGCGTCTCTCTCTCTCTCTTTTTTTTAATTCAAGTTTTCTTGTTTGTTTGTTTGTTTGTTTGTTTTGAGAGAGAGAGAGAGAGAGAGAGAGAGAGAGAGTATTAGCAGGGGAGGGGCAGAGAGAGAGGGAGAGAAAAGTCAGGGGGTTCAATCCCATGAGCCGTGAGATCATGACCTAAGCCCAAATCAAGAGTCGGATGGTTAACCTACTGAACCACCCAGGAACCCCAAGCCCCCAACTCTTGATTTTGGCTCAGGTCATGATCTCACGGTTTGTGGGATTGAGCCCCACCCACATCAGGCTCTGTGCTGGCAGCACAGAGCCTGCTTAGGATTCTCTCTCTCCCTCTCTTTCTGTCCCTTCCCTGCTTGTGTGTTCTTTCTCCCTCTTTCTCAAAATAAATAATTAAACAATAAAATAAAATAAAATAAAATAAAGTAAAATAAAATAAAACAGTATCTGACCCTTGAAGGGTTTGCCACAAAGTCAGAAGCATTTCCTTCCTTTCATTTCTATTTTACCACTTGCTGTTATCCCAGATCCTCATTGAAGTGTTTCTTTGTATCAGTTTGACACGTTGTACTCTTTGGTACGGAGCCCATTATCCTCACTTTGCTGTATCTAGTAATAGATTTCTTCATTACTTTGTGGTTTACCAAGCAGTGTTGCATTTAACTCTCATAACAGCTTAGTGAGGTAGAGAAGGCTGGTCCTACTCTCCATTGTACAGCTGAGCAAACTGAGGCCTGGAGAGAGGAAGAGACTTGCCCAGCTAGTTAATGGCAGAGCCAAAACTAGTCCTAGCCTTTTCTGCTCTGCCTTGTAAGTAATGTCAGTCCTGGGAAGGAGAGCACCATAGTTATGAGCCAGATTTTTAACTTGTTAATCATATTTTCACATGTTGACATTCTGTTTTCTTTTGGACCCATTCTAAATTAATTTTTGGATGCGGACTACTTGAGGTGTTGTTGAGGGGGAGCGGGTGGACGGGAGTCCAAAAAACACAGGTCTATGACCAATGAGCTGCTTTCTTTACAGCACAGGCGATCTAAACCAAATGTGACAAATGGGCAGAATCTCATAAGTATTCCAGCTCTTCACTTCCCTAGTTTGATTACATTGTACCGGATGGCATTTGGAACTCGGTTCAGGGTGCATGGAGCTGAATTATGCAATTCGCCAATATGCAATTAACTGGAGTAGCAACACATTCAATCTAATGGGGGCCAGACAGAGACTGCATAATTCTTGGGAGCACAAGTTGATTATGCAGTTAAGTGATATGCACTTAAGAGAAGTGCACCACATCTATCTGATCCCATTTCTTCCAATAGATTCTTCATGGCACTTTACTCCAGCCTTTCTGCTTTTATGGTCAAACATATTCTAACCTGTATCCACTTGAAATGAGAACCTTACAGTTCATATGTAGATTTGGGATTCATTTCTTTTAAGAACCAACCTTTAAAAATCTTAACTCTTGAATGCAAAAATGGATAGGCATGTGAGACGGGAAAGGGGCGAATCAGGGGGCTCAGTATGTCTGGGTCTTGAAGATAGGGAACAATACCTGAATTGTACAATTTAGGGTGCTTCGTTTTCAGTTTCTTTCTTTCCCCTTGGTTAGGAAGTTGTGTTTCAAATGCAAACGTGAGGTGCATGAAAAGATTTCTTTTTTAAAAGCAACGGGCTTTGCAGTCAGTATTTTTTTTTTTTAACTTGAAAATGGATATTGTAGAAAGGGGGCCCTTTTACGAGAAACTCCAATTAAATGACAGTTCATTGAGTGTGGCTAGTTTTAAGTTACTCTGATGATGATGGATCGTTAATTTAATTTGGCAGGTTTTACTGGTTTACTGTATGCTTGCTGTATGCCCTGGATCGACCTAAATCCTTTGGGGGACCCCCAGAAGTATAAAATATGGCTGCCTGTCCTCAACCTTCTCAGTAGGTCATGAGTCATGCGTACAAAGTAATTGAGGAACAATAAAACACAGCATATGATTAGGTGTCCAGTATGGTTGTTAAAGATGAAAGAAATCAGAGAAGGGAGGAAAATAAACTGGGCTGGAGTTTTTCATCACTAGAGGGAGACAGAGGGAGAAGCAAGGGTCGGAGCTTCACATGTTAGGTCAATCAAAACTACTCTGCAAAGCTATTCCTGTCCCAGATTTACAGATGAAGAAACTGAGGCTCAGAGAGTTGAAGGAACTTGTTCATGATGCACAGGTAGTAGGAAATAAAGCTAGAATTTAGAATCAGGTCCACCTGTCTCCACGCTTCCTCCTTGGAGGTGTTCAAGTGGGAAGCCATGGCAGACAGGCTGTGGAGGATTCAGACACCTGTTGGGAGAATTAATTGTATGCTCATCACCATCTCTCCCAGCCCTGTGGCCCTATGGTCTGGAAAGATTTCAAGAAGCAGGTGGGAGCTGTGGTCTCAGTTTTAAAAGAACTCCTTCTTATCCCTTTAGCAGAAGAAATCCCAGTCTTATAGACACAAGTCTTCCTGAGTTAAATGCATTTCCACAAGTTTAGCAAAACCAAATGTGGTGAAAGAGCAAAGAAGAGAGTGACTTAGTATTGGGACTGTTGTGGTAGGCAAGGAAGAGAGAATAACAAAGATTGTCATATTATCATCAAATCTCCTTTCCCTGAAGGAGAAGATGCTCCTGGCCCTGGAGTGGAGAGCCAGGTGTGGCTGGGCCCAGTTGGGACCAAATGGGTCCCTATGTTTTAGGTTTGTATCAAAAGCACTTCAGGGCTTTCTGCTACTCAGTAATTTACTCTTTACCCGTATTCATTATCCACTGCTGTGTAACAAACTTAGCCACTTGAAGCAACAACCTTTAGTTATGTCACAGTTTCTGTGGGTATGGAGTACATGCATGGGGTGGCTGGTTTCCTTGCTCAGAATCACCAAGACTGCAATCAAGATGCCATCCAGGGGTACCTTCTCATCAGGAGGCTCAACAAGGGAAGAATCTACTTGGAAGCTCATTGAAGTTGTTAGTGGAATTCAGTTCCTTGCAGCTCTGGGACTTGTGGTTTCTGTCTTCAGTGGCACTTTGCTTTTGGAGAGCACTTTGTAGTTTGTAAATGCTTTTCCAGTCTAAAATTAACCACATGTATTTTCTTCCTATTCTCAGCTAAGGATTCTACCATTCAAACAGTTGTCTAAGTTGGGGCACCTGGGTGGCTCAGTCGGTTAAGCCTCCGACTTCAGCTCAGGTCACGATCTCACGGTCTGTGAGTTCGAGCCCCGCATCAGGCTCTGTGCTGACAGCTCAGGGCCTGGAGCCTGCTTCGGATTCTGTGTCTCCCTCTCTCTGACCCTCCCCCGTTCATGCTCTGTCTCTGTCTCAAAAATAAATAAACATTAAAAAAAAAAAAAAAAACAGTTGTCTAAGCCAAAATCCTGAAAGTCACCCCTGATTTCTCAATTCATCAGCAAATCCTATGGGCTATACTTCCAAAATAACTCCTGCATCCAACAGCTAGTTTCCGCTTCGTAGTCCCCACCGTTGTCTGAGCCAGTATCATCTCTCAGTCGACCTGCTATAACGAGTTTCTCACTGCTCTTCCTGTTTGCTTTTCCTTGAGTGCTCCTCAAACCCATTCTCCACTGAGCAGCCAGGGTGGTCTGGGAGAGATGGAAATAAGGTCATGTCACTTCCTTACTCAAAAATCTTCCCATGACTTGTCATCGCAGTTACAGTAAAATCCAAATTTCAATCCTCTGTGATCTGGTCCCTTCTTGCCTCTTTGATTTTACATCTTATCATTCTCCTTGGTCATCATGTTTTACCAACCGTGGCTTCCTTCTGTTCCTCAACTGTGCCATGACCTTGTCTGCCTTAAAGTCTTTGCGCTTGTTGTTCCCTTCACCTGGAGCTCACTGTCCTTGGACTTACACATGGCTGGATCCTTTTCATTAATCAGGTCTCAGTTCAACGTCTCACTTTTTTTTTTTTTTAATTTTTTTTAACGTTTTTATTTATTTTTGAGACAGAGAGAGACAGAGCGTGAACAGGGGAGGGGCAGAGAGAGAGGGAGACACAGAATCCGAAACAGGCTCCAGGCTCTGAGCAGTCAGCACAGAGCCCGACGAGGAGCTCGAACTCACTGACCGTGATCATGACCTGAGCCGAAGTCGGACGCTTAACCGACCAAGCCACCCAAGTGCCCCTCAACGTCTCACTTTACAGAGAACATCTCTCACCGCCTTTTGCAAAGTAACAATTACCTCTCAATCTAAAATCCCTTATCCCATTACTTAATTTCCTTTTGCTCATGTCACTTATTGCTGTCCAAAATATCTTCCTTTTTCCTTCCTTCTTTCTTTCTTTCAATGGTTTATGTGTCAACTTTCCTGGGATACAAGGTGCCCAGATTAAACATTGTTTCTGGGTGTGTCTGTGATGGTACTTCCAGATAAGATTAGCATTTGAATCAGTGGATTCAGTAAAGCACATTGCCCCACCTAGTGTGGGTGGGCCTCACCCAATCTGGTGAGAGCCTGAATAGAAGAAAAAGACAGAAAGAAGGAATTTGCTCTTTGCCTGACTGCTTGAGCTGCAGACTTCGGTCTTCTCCTACCCTCAACTGAGAGTTACACTGCTGGCTCTGTGATTCTCAGAATTACACCCTGGATTTCCTGCATCTCTATCCTTGATAGCAGACCATGGGACTTAGCCTCCATAATTATATGAACCAATTCCTTATTATCAATCTGATCTTTTTAATAATTAAATCCTTATGTATCTCCTATTGGTTCAGTTCTCTGGAGAACCCTGACTAGTACATTTTCTCCCTCCCTCCCTCCTTCTCCCTCTTTATCTCTTTCGCTCTCTTTACTTATATATCTATTTTATACATCATTATTGCCTTCTTTCTAGAATATAAACTCCATGAGGGAGTTTTAGCACTATGACTGGCACATACTAAATGTTTAATAAGAACTTGTGCAATAAATAAGTGAACCTTTTGATGAGGGTAAGAGACAGGCTGTTAATTCCTATTTTTATCAGAAACGTTAGGCCACTTGCCCAAAGTGAAAGTATCATCCAGTGTTTAGCCATGAGCTCTTCAAAGGGCTGGATTATGTTTTACACATTTTTCTTGCCCAGCTGGTATACGGTTCCTGGGAACAGGATAGAATAGTGGTTAGTTAGTTGGAGTCCCGACTCTGCCATTTACTGTGTGACCGTGGGCAGGGTATTTAACTTCTTTGAGGCACAATTTCCTCATGGAAATAAATATTAAATAAATAAATATTCCTCAGTGGAAATAAAAATAGTACATACTTTGTAGGGTGATGAAGAGTAACACAATCAGGCCAAGCTCTTAGCTCACCGCATGACACATATTGAAGACAATACATTTTCATTTTCTTCTTTTCCTCTGTCTCTTTTTTCTCTTTGTAGGCTTTCAGTTAAATTTGAGCCAAATCATTCATTTTTCTGTAGCTTTCAGACTGTATCAATGAATCAACTTATTTACTTTCAGTTTCTCTAACCCCAAGCAAGGATACTTTCTTGACTTCACACCAATGTGAGTGGCATCCACACCATGCAAACCAGCAACTCTGCCCAACTGGAAGATGCTCCCATTCCCCCTTCCAGCCTTCTGTGAGCTTCATGGCTGAGGGCCTGGTAAAGGGGGGGGAGCTGCTATGGGTGGTTGAAGCTTTGCTTTGGGTGGAAATATTTCAGACCCTGAGCCACTGGCAGGGAGTCCACCTCCACACTGGATTTTTAGAATCCCTCTTGTGGTGCTTTCTTTAGAGATGGAGAGAACGCTCCTCTCTGTCTTCTTTTATCTTCTCCTATTTCCTTTCTCTTTTCTCCTTTGCCCAGTCACTGCCACCTTCCTTTTTTGGCTTCCCCCATCTATGTGTCAACATATTAGCTCTACTCAAAACCTTCTGCCTTTGAATCTCTTTCTTTACCAAATCTGCCCGAAATGCAGCAATGACAAAACAGAGTTGTGGGATGTCAAACAGGAGTCAGATGGGCCTGTGTTGATGTTGAAATGATTTGCTACTTGTTACCTTTGTGACCTTGTGCAAGTTCTTTAACTTCTTGGAGCCTCTATTTTCTCATTGGTAAAATAAGAATAACGCCTACCTCACAGTTTATCAATGAATATTTGATAAGTTACCTAGTAGATGTTTAAGTAGTATTAGTTTCATCTCCCATCTCCATGTCCCAACCAAATGGACAGATTTGAATCTCACTCCAAAAATAAGAGTCAAACTAATGTTCGCCACTGCTCTATTTATAGTAGTCACGGATTAGAAGCAACCAAAATGTCATCTAATAGGTGAATGGATAAACTGTGGGTTTAGTGTAAACATACAGTGGAATACTACTCAGCAATAAAAAGGAATGACCTATGAATGCACACAGCAACATGATGAATCTCAAAAACATTATGCTAAGTGAAAGAAGACATACACAAAGGGTGTATACTCTGTAATTCTGTTTATATGAAATGTTAGATGAAACAAATATAATCTACGGTAGAAGGCAGATCAGTGGTTGTCTGGGGAGAGGGGTGAGAGTGGGATCTGATTGGCACAAAGAAACGTTTTTAGATGATGGAATCCATGAAAGTGATTATGGTGGTGGTTGCATAAGTCTATGGCTTTGTCACAAGTCATGGGTATGCACAATTAAAATGAATGCCTTTTACTCTATGTAAACTCTACCTCCATAAAGTTGAGTTAGAGAAATAAGAATCAAGAGAAATCGACAACCTGGATAACTTGCTCTTCACGGTACCTGGCAATGTGATTTTTCCTTTAACACTCATCATCAGAAAAACAATTCCTTTGTTGTACAGATATTCCAGTAAGTGGTATTAGCCACTCCTTGGAGTGAGGAGGAGTTTGGGTGTAGAGTGTGGTGCTTTCATGGTTTGGGAAGGAGAACATCTGTTGTCTCCCACCAGCCTTGTTCCTTTGTTCCCCGAGGGTCTGGGGTGTGTTCTATTACTTTATTAAGCCTTCTCAAGTTCCGCCCATCTTCTTTCATCCCCCACTTTCCCCTTTCCTTTTCTTCCTTTCTTTGTATTTCTTTGCCTGCCAAGTTCTGTGAGGTTCTGAATCACAGAGAAACAGATCACTTCACATTAATCTGAAAAGCCAGGTTCAAACAGGAAAAGTAAGCAGGAAGTTTTCAGATGATTGTCTTGAGATAATCCAAGACAAAGTTCTGCTTTTTACCCTTGTTCTCATAATAATCTGGGTTTCTTAGCCTGAATAATTAAGGCTAATTCTTCGTTACTCTCTTCATCTGTGCCAATGGAGCTCCCGGGTGTCTGGAACTTGTTGACGAGGAAAAATGTTATAGAAATACTTTGGAATCAATCGTAATGAGCAAATTTTTAAAAGAAATTATTAAAAAGTTATCATTGTAAAATGCCCAGAAATAACCATGTTACTTCTTTGCTGAGTCTCTTTCTCATTTATTTTTTATATTTTTATTTCTTATATTTTTAACATCAATATGTACTGTTCTATAACTTGCTTTTTCTAATTACCAATACACTTATAAATTTTTCATGTCTATACATACATTAATTTGAACCATATAAAATTGCTGTTTCTATAGATCTATACAGGAAAGAATTGTTAACCTAATACATTTACCCCAGTATTTTAATGGATACATAGTATTGCATTATATGGTTATACCTTAATTAAAAAAAAAAAAAAACATTCCCCTATTGATGGACATTTAGTTTGTGTCTATTTCATTTTGCCAGTACAAACAGAGCCATAATGAATACACACACACACACTATACACATTTGTGTAGTGTGTGTGTGTGTATATATATACATATATATATATATATATAATGTCTTTGCACATAAGTTTATATATGCATTTGTGTTAATACAGTCATAAATATCTTTGTGTATGTGTATATCCTTGAATGTATATACATACACATGTACAAAATATTTGGGTATATTTATCAGTTTTTCTGTGGAATAGATTGGATTTCAATTTCATTTCAATTACTACCAGTGTATTTTATTTTAATTTTCTAATTTTTTAAATGTTTAAATTTTTTTTATTTTTTTAAATTTACTTGTTTATTCTGAGAGAGAGCGGGAGGGGCAAAAAGAGAGGAAGAGAGAAAGAGTCCCAAGCTGTCTCTGTAGTGTCAGTGCAGAGCCCAATGTGGGGCTTGAACTTATGAGATCATGACCTGAGCCGAAACCAAGAGTCCGTCACTTAACCGCCTGAGTCACCCAGGTGCCTCCCTACCAGTGTATTTTAGAAGGAAGATAAGAGGTAACACTGTAGATATTTTTAACCAGAATAGAATGGTGCAAAGTTAAGCCATGGAGATGTTTACTCATAATAGACAAATTTTCTGCAGTTATTATTAACGTTTCAGAAAATACTGTTTTCTTCCAGGTATGTAAATTTTGTGTTCACTGTGGTAGCATAAGCAGGTGGGTGGAAAAGTGCCCAGTCTGTTATGCATGACCATGAAAGTACCGTCGTCCCTAAACATACAGCTTCCTTCTCCAGTACATTTATTAAATCTGTTCCAATTAATTGCCTGTTCGATGCTCAGGTGGCTGCTGCAAAACTGATGCTCATTGGAAGCTGCGAGAAAAGATCAGAGAAATGTAAACGATTGACGATCCAACAAGAGGGCATTGTCCCCACTGGAAATTCATTAGGGGGAAGGACTTTGGTGCATATAAATAGGGTTTGGAAGGAGGCATCTCCATTAGCTGCTCAGGATACCCTGCCCATGTGGAGAGATCTGGATTGCTCAGTAGCAGTAAGGAGATGCTAAAATGCTGAGACCCTTCCAGGTCACTCAGACTTAAGGTTTTCTGTGTTGAGATCCATTGGCGTAATTATTAGTAATCAGTAAGTGGTTCATAGGCTACCTACAATAGGCTACCTGTTTCCTCTGAGGGTGCTAACCTAGTTAGGGTCATTGACTACCTGATGAAAGTGCTAGTCCCACCTGATACTTCGAGGTTAAGTACTATATTATCCACCACATTGGATTCAAGCAAGCTCGTTTGAAGTGTAGGGTGTGTGTGAAGTGACCACGGACATTTTCAGTTGTGTGGAGACCTTCAAGCCCTGAGAGCTGTGCTTTTAATCTCAACCCTCATTTTCATGAGGAATATCCCATGTCGGGCAACAAAATGGAGAGGCCATAGTGATAAGAGCTTTCATTTCTGGTTTTCATTCTTTTCTTAGGACACTGGTTTGAAGAGGCCTAATTATGCCATGGACACAAGCAAAGACAGTGAAACAGATCCTTCTGAGTAGTGTGTTTTAGTATAATTGCCTCTTCCAGATTTTCTCAAGGAAAAAACATTTGCTTTTTGGCATTTGGTCTTAGTATTAGGACAACTTACAGACTGTGGGCAAAGGCTTTGTGAAAACAGGCATATTGATGCATAAGGTTAGGCTTTTTTTTTTTTAGGTGAAAATAAAATTTGGATTTAAAAATTACTTTAATGCATTTAGTGAATACTCTTTTTTCTAAATTTTTAAAATTTTTAAAATTTTTTAAAAAAAATGTTTATTTATTTTTGAGAGAGAGACACACAGAGCACAAGCTAGGAGGGGCAGAGAGAGAGAGGGAGACACAGAATCTGAAGCAGGACCCAGGCTCTGAGCTGTCGGCACAGAGCCTGACGTGGGGCTCGAACTCACAAACCGTGAGATCGTGACCCGAGCTGAAGTCAGACACTTAACCAACTGAGCCACCCAGGTGCCCCTACTCTTTTTTTATTTTTTATTTTTGAGAGAACAAGAGAGACAGACAGACAGAGTGTGTGAGCAGGCAAGGGGCAGAGAGAGAGGGAGACACAGAATCTGAAACAGGCTCCAGCCTCCAGGCTGTCAGCACAGAGCCCAATGCAGGGCTTGAACTCACAAACTGCGAGATCATGACCTGAGCCAAAGTTGGACGCTTAACCTACTGGGCCACCCAGGTGCCCCCATTTAGTGAATACTTTTAATGTTTTGGAAGAATGTTATACTGAGTTAGACTTCGCAGATACTTCTTGAGGACCTCCTGAGTTTAGTGCTACAGATGCAATCCCAGACCTTGAGGAGATCAAGTCCAGAAAAGAGGTTGTATCCTGATTTTTTTAATCTACATATTCATAATGTCAAAATATGAGATTGTATTAAGAATTTATGTTTCTTTAAGGCTTTAAAGTGGGATTTTAGAAAGAAGAGTCGGAGCCCTGGAATCCTAGCATCTTTGACCTTTAAATTGTAGATCATGAACTTCCCAAAATAGTTTATTTTTTATTTTTTTTATTTTTTTATTTTTTTAACGTTTATTTATTTTTGAGACAGAGAGAGACAGAGCATGAACAGGGGAGGGGCAGAGAGAGAGGGAGACGCAGAATCAGAAGCAGGCTCCAGGCTCTGAGCCATCAGCCCAGAGCCCGACGCGGGGCTCAAACTCACGGACCCTGAGATCGTGACCTGAGTTGAAGTCAGACGCCTAACCGACTGAGCCACCCAGGCGCCCCCCAAAATAGTTTAAAGTTAACCTGCAATGGAGTCATACGGAAGCATGGGGATGGCCATCGCACACCTTCAAAGTCTCTCTCTTTCCCTGCCCTCTCGGTGAGAATTTCTACCATTTTCATTCCTTTCAGAAAGTCCTAGACGTCTTCAAGAAGGTTCTCACGCATGCATACTCCACCTACCAGTCCTTGGTTACTTGTGGTGGCCTCCATTTTGTTCCTTACTTCTCTAGCTCCTTGTAATGAATCTCCTTTCATGCGCTGGGTCACCAGAGACCCTCTAGTTGCAGACCCACCCAAAGCCCCCAGTGGCCGCTGGTGCCGGCTGGCCTGTATGGCCATGCCTTTGTCGACACCTCCACCAATTCTAGTGCTGCCACCCACCCTGCCTACAGATATGGTCAACACCTTTCCTCTCTTCCCCTGCCTGTGGCCAAAAGGCTCTAAAACAAAACCAGAGCACACACCTGGATCCCGTTAGCGATCTGTTCAGGAGCCAAGTAAACAAGGAATTTCTGAGTCACAGCCTTTCAGTCCCCCACTTTATAGCTTTCTGCTTGCTACCTCATCAGGCGGGAGAGGCCTGACATAAGAAGCTCTATCTTTGAGTCAGATGCCCCAACCCGGGCCCCATTTCTGCTCTCATTTACCATCCCCCTGGGAAGAGCCGGTTCCACTCCAGAGCGATTTGGAGAATCTATTGTGTAGGTGTGTTTGCAATAAGGCACATGCCTATGCTCCCCACACCCCTAAAATTAGCTCAGAGAAACATCCCTTTCTTCCTACAGTCAGCTCTTACTGCCAAGGAGGAGCAGATTTCCTGAGGCTGTTTGTCCCAGACCTTCCCATTCCCAGTAGGGGGTCTGGGCTGCCTCATTTTATAGCCCTGCCTTAGAAAAGAGAACAGTCTGCTTTGGTCAAGAGGCTAAGAATCCCAGCACACAGAGCAGTTAGGAGCAGAGGCTTTGGGGGCCAGATCCGATTCTGCCACTTCCTAGCCAAGCTAAGACCGTCCCTGTGTCTGTAAACTGGGTAAATCCCTGCGATGGTACGTGAACCCTAAGGTAGGGTGTATAAACTGTGTTTAGCTTTGACTCACAATAATCCCGCAGTTATTGGTTGCTACTAATAAGAACAAAAATAGCTAAGTGTTTTTTTTTTTTTAACAGTAGGATGTATGGCAGTAGTGTTCTATCTTCCTCTCTCCAGCTTCCTATTCTCTGCAATCCATTTTCTGCTTTTTTTTTTTTACATTTATTTCTTTTTGAGAGACCGAGACCGAGCCCAAGTGGGGGGAGGGGCAGAGAGAGAAGGAGACACAGAATCTGAAGCAGGCTCCAGGCTCTGAGCTGTCAGCACACAGCCCGACGAGGGGCTCGAACTCACAAACCGTGAGATCATGACCTGAGCTGAAGTCGGACGGTCAACCGACTGAGCCACCCAGGTGCCCCTCTGCAATCCATTTTCATTCAGTTACCAGATTCATTTCCCCCAGAACATTTTATTTATTTATTTTGAGAGAGAGAGAGAGAGAGAGAGAATTAGCGTGTGTACGAGTGGTGGAGGGGCAGAGAGAGAGAGAGGGAGAGAGAGAGAATCCCAAAAGGCTCTGAGCTGTCAGCACAGAGCCCCCAGGCAGGGCTCTATCTCATGAACCGAGAGATCATGACCTGAGTGGAAATCCAGAGTCGGACGCTTTACTGACTGAGACACCCAGGCGCCCCAGAACATTTTGATTATATTGGTCCTCTATGTGAAAACGTTAGATGTGCCTCCTAGTACTCACAAATAAAGTCTGAAGTCCTTCTCTCTGCTCAAAGCTTTGATCTGGCCCCAGCACAACATTACCTCCTTTTCTCCACTACTCCTCTTCACACATCCTCCGCTCCAATTAAAATCAGCCCACATTCTGGAAGTACACCCACACACCCTGCACACTGCTTGTTCTTTTATCTGGAATCCAGATCTCATCTCTTCTTTGCGCCTGGCTCAAGTATCACCTCCTCCGCCCAGCCCATAGTACACCCCATAGCTCATTATGGACTTTATAGACTTAGGTGCATTTACTCCGCCTCACCACACAGTTATCTCTGCAAACTTTGTGCTTCAAATTTACACATATATATCTCATGCATCAGATGACTGATAGGATCTGTCTGATGATGCATCTTCATATTCCTAAACCCGGGTTTCTTGAACTCAGCACTATTGACATTTGGGGCAGAATAAAATTTTGTTGTGGGAGATGTCATGCGTATTGCAGACTATTCAGCAGCACCTGTGGTCTCTATTCACTAGATGCCAGCAGCATCCCCTCACCCGAGTTGTGACAACCAAAAAAGTTTTCATTGTCAAATATCCCCCAGAAGGCAAAATCATCCCTATTTGAGAACCAGTGTCCTAGACCGAGTTTGGAGGTCTGAACATGGATGGTTCATGGCAAATGCTTATGAAAAGAGGGAAGGAGGTTAGCTTAGGCCCTTTTAATTTTAAATAGCAGTGAAATATATAATTAATGATATTCTTTCAGTAATTGGAAATAAAGTATAGAGCTCCCATGAGAACTCAGAACTAGAGATAAAGATCTGAATGTCACTGGCATGGAAGCAGCCAATAGGTGTTTATTGTACAGCATAGTGCTTAGGAGTCTAGAGTGAGGTAGGATTTGGGTTCTGATACTGGTCTCACCACTGTGAGCTGTTACGATGGGTGAGTACTTAAACCTCTCTGAGCTTCAGATCTCCTTCTGTAAAATGGGGATAACTGTAACCTACATGGAGTTGTTATGAATTAGATAATGTACTTACAGGGCTTAGCAGAGAGCCTGGAATGTAGTAAGCACCAATAATAGTTTAAAGCTATTTTTTTTTAAACCTTTATTTTTTTTTTTTTTAATTTTTTTTTAACGTTTATTTATTTTTGGGACAGAGAGAGACAGAGCATGAACGGGGGAGGGGCAGAGAGAGAGGGAGACACAGAATTGGAAGCAGGCTCCAGGCTCTGAGCCATCAGCCCAGAGCCGGACGCGGGGCTCGAACTCACGGACCGTGAGATCGTGACCTGAGCTGAAGTCGGACGCTTAACCGACTGAGCCATCCAGGCGCCCCAAAGCTATTTTTTTTTAAATGTTTATTTTTTTTTTTAATTTTTTTTCAACGTTTTTTATTTATTTTTGGGACAGAGAGAGACATAGCATGAACGGGGGAGGGGTGGAGAGAGAGGGAGACACAGAATTGGAAGCAGGCTCCAGGCTCCCAGCCATCAGCCCAGAGCCCGACGCGGGGCTCGAACTCGCGGACCGCGAGATCATGACCTGAGCTGAAGTCGGACGCTTAACCGACTGCGCCACCCAGGCGCCCCTTAAATGTTTATTTTTGAGAGAGAGAGAGAGAGAGCACGCGAATGTGAGCTGGGGCAGGTCAGAGAGAGTGGGAGACACAGAATCCAAAGCAGGCTCCGGGCTCTGAGCTATCAGCACAGAGCCCGACATGGGGCTCAAACTCACAAACTGCAAGATCATGACCTGAGCTGAAGCCGGACACTTAACTGACTGAGCTACCCAGGTGCCCCAGTTCAAAGCTATTATTAATATTGTGATTATTGTAATAATGATTCATTTCTAATCCCTTCAGAGGTCATGACAGTATTACTTCCATTTTATAAATGGGTTGTGGTTAGAGTCTGGATCTTTTGATCTCCAACTTTCCCTGGATCATATTCATTTGACATAACGCAAATGAAGTCATTTACAAGAAGGATCTTCACTTTATTTGGAAACTGAGCGCTAACTGCCTACAGCAAAAATTCCTTTTCAATTGGTAAATACCAGCTTCATCTGTAACTATCACTGGGAAGCTCAAGAACTGCTTATTAAGCACTTTGGGTAAGTAGATGTGCTAGCTACTGGATAGAAGACACCTGTGTTGCTAAAACAAAGCACCTGCCTGTTTTGTAGGTTACAAGCCCACAAGTGCAAAGATTCTGTCCTTTAGGCTTGAAAAAATGAATTCATAAGTTTAGCAACGGGTTGGCATCAGCTCCAGGCAGCATTTGATATTTGGAGTAAAGCAACATGAGCAGCTGCCTTGGCCCAGAGCAGAAGCTGGGACAGAAGCTCAGGGACAGGACAACAGGTAGGCAGGGAAGCCAATTTCCTCCTGAGATAGCCAATCAGCTGAGCATATCCATGCTGGCCAATCTACAGTAAAGTAGAATAATTCTCTTGCTTTAGAAACCAAACTCCAGAGAGGTTAGGAAAATTTAGCCCCAAACCATTTCTATCATCAACAAACTAGTTGACTGCGGGGGGTTGGGGGGAATCCTCTCCATGCCTCTGTTTACTCACCTGCAAAATAAGGGCGCCAGATGAAACAGGTGACCCTTACTTTGTGCTGCCCACCTTGGAGGTGGAACACAGTACTAATGTAGATAGTGGAGGATTTTTGTAGCAATTACTAGCCATTAACAAAATACTTGACAACTCATAAATACACCTGAAAAAGGGGGGGGGGGGTGGTTTTGATCACATTCGTTCTCTGTTGTTTGATAGAGTGGATTTGTTCATGTATTCAATAATTGAGCACATGCTATGCGTTCTGTCTGTACTAGAACCGAATACTGCCTTTGGCCTTCAAATGGGGCTTACCTTTAACTAAGAACAGGTTGTCGGAGGGCATGATGTCTCTTCTCCCCCCAATACAAATCCCTGTACTGAATAGGGCTTGCCGCTCCTGATCGGTGTTGGAGATCCCTACTTCCCAACTCCCCCCACCCCCTCCTCTTACCCCGTGGGGAAGGGCTGGGACAGGCCCCGGCGGAGGTCCGTCCCCGCCCCCACCCGGTTTCTGCGGAAGCGGGGTATCTAAGCGGTGTGCCTTCCGATTCCTGCAGGTGGAGCCAAAGCCCCTGGCTGCGCCGCGGAGGCCGGCTTGCCGGGCAGCCCCGGCCAAGGTTCTTTCGCTCCCTGCCTCGCTTCCTCCCTCTCCCCGTCTCTCTTGTGCGGTCTCCCTCGACATCCAAACCAACCGAGTGCGTCTGAGGTGAAGTCGTGCCAGACTTGGAGCCGGCTGCCAGCTCCCTCTCAAGTCTTGGCTTCACAAAGGAAAGCAAATTACAAAAATGGAAATTTTCAAACTAGCGTTCAGTGGTATTCAAATCGACGTTTGGGTAGCACGCAGGCACAGACCGCGTTCGTGCTATTTTGCGATTAAAATGATACCGAAAATACCTCCTTGTTGGTTTTCATCTGCTAAAACGACTTGTATCTTTCCCTCTTCGAATGTCTCCTCTGTTCGGGGAGCAGCAACCCCCTGACCACTCTCGAATTGCTAACATTGGGATCATCAGCGGCTGCTGAAATCTCGCCCCTGCTGACTTTCCTAGAGTTGAACTTTGAAAATGCCTGCGCTTTTCAGCCTGGAGAAATAGAAATGAAGTTTCTAGGTACTTTGCCAGGAAGTTCTGTGTTTTGTGTCAGGAACCACGAGTTCTGCGATAGCGCATAAATCCTCTACGTGTCATCTGGATGCAAGGAGAAAACCTGAATGTGTGCCTTGCTGGAGATGCCTGTTACCTCGCTCTCCCCTTCGCTTGAATTGAGTGCTCTGTCTTCCCCTTTTCATAGATGGTTTTAAAGTGTCCGTTGAGGGTCGGCTTTAGCTCAAGCGGTTACTTCGCATGTGGTTACTAAAGTGGCCATTGAGTTGGGTCTTGAATGGCTTTACTTATTGTGAAGTTAAAAAAAAAAAAAAAAAAGGCCTTACCATGTCCTCCTTGCTAATTTTTTGCGGTTGCTAGACAGGCCCTGTCCCAAGTGGGTTTGTGAGAAAGGCGCTCCCATTGCCGGCTCCCCCCACCCCCTGGATTGTACCCTGTCTTTCCTTGGAAGCTTTGGCTGTCTCCTTACACAGCTGTGTTTGCAGTGCCTGGAGACAGGTGGGGGAGCAGCCTCCAGCTGAAGCTGCCAACTCCCTCTCTAAGGACTGTCTGAATAGCTATTAAAAACAAATGTAAAGATCACACACATACACATGCACACACACATGCACACACATACTGTATTTATTTATTTTTTTGGTGGCGGTCATTCACTACGCCTGACTGCTGTACGAGGGCAGCTGTACCGGTTTGCCAGACTAAGTGTCAGGATCATCCTATTATCTGCACTCTCCAGGCCACATAAGCATTACCTGGGGCCACTGCTGCCTCCTTCTAGGTATATTAAAAGCTGGGTCCTGTGGCCTTGGCCAAGCTGTTGGACTGATTTTGATTGTGGGAGGGAGGACCGCCCATTTCAATAGGTCAACCTCAAACTTGCATGAACACAGGCAATATTCAGGCAGTAGTCACATGAAGTGAAGAGGTTTTTGCTGATTTGGGTCCACTCAAATTAGAATTCCCTGTCTGGCTCAAGTGATAGCAGGTAAGTCAGACTAGACTGGTAGTGTTTTTCAGACTTCAGAATGGAAGGGCGACTTTTCCAATTTGGACCAGACACCCTGAGGGCTCTAGTCCCAAGTACCCAGTGCTCTTTGGGACCCTCATATCTTGTCTTATGCTGTTGCCTTCTCTTGGAATATCTCCCCCATCCTCTTCTTTGCTTAGCAAACTCTTGTCTATCCTTCAAGACTTATCTCAAATGCAACCTCTCTGAAAGCCTTGATAGCCATGCCCATGTGCCTGTCCCCCACTCCCCCCAGAAAATTAATAATCCTATCATCTGCTAAATATAACTCTATTACTTGATCTATATAACATGCTGCACTGTATTAGACTTTTTTTTTTTTTTTTTTTTTTTTAATGCCTCTTTCTCCCCTGATAGAATATACTCTTTGCAAAGGCAGGGAACACATCTTATTTACCTCATATGCTCCACACTAAAAACACTCAGGAAAATCTATTGAATGAATAAAGAAATAAACTTGGTTTTCAAATATTTTCAAAGGAGCAATTTTTTTTCCAGATTCTCCTTATTCCACTGCCAGACATCTATGACCGTGTCTGTAGAGGTGAGAGTAAATATTTTAAGTTTATGTTAAAGTCTGATTTTCATATCTCAGAGACATTCTCCTGCTTATGGTAAGAAAAGTTTGGTGTGGGGGCGCCTGGGTAGCTCAACTGATTGAGCGTCCAACTTCCGCTCACGTCACGATGTCTCATCCCGTTTGTTCGAGCCCCGCGTAGCGCTGGGCTTTGTGCTGACAGCTCAGAGCCTGGAGCCTGCTTCACATTCTGTGCCTCCCTTTCTCTCTGCCTCTCCCCCCGCCTCAAAAATAAATAAACATTAAAAAGTATTTTTTAAACAGTTTGATGTACATGTAGGTGGAAAATTTCTCTGTATCCCCACCATCTGATTAAGGCATCTGTTCCTTAAAATCTGATGAGAGCAGAGTATCACTACAGACATGGGAGCTTGTGAGAGTGATGTAGTTCTATCCCTGTGGGGTATTCTTACGAGTTATGCTAACAGGTTAGTATTTACTAGACTTTATTCATTAAGCTGCTGAAGCCACAAACCTGAAGATTTCCTTGGGCTTCCTCTCCCTCACTTCCCAGGTCCAGTTATCACTAAGTTATGTCACTTCTCCAAAATATAGCTCACAGGTGTCCACTGTTCTTCACCTCTGCCATTGCTCCATTCGAAGCCACTAGTATTTTTGATCTGGACAATAGTCAAGGTGTTGTAGTTAGTCTTTCTGCTTCTTGTCTTGCCTGCCTCCCATTATGTCACTCCCTGACCTACCACCTTTGAATGGCTGAACAATCCTTCTATAATCTTAGCATAATCGTTTACATGGCAAAGTTTGATCTGTCTCTTGCCTATCTTTTTAGCTTCTTTTTCACTGAATATACTAGCCTTCAGATCCTTGAATTTGCCAAAGTCTTGTCTACTTCAAGGTTTATCTATATGCTTACTTCTCCTGGGAATATGTATCCACTCTCTTGGATTGCTTCTCATCTTTCAAGGATCAATTTCAATGGTACTTTCTTGGAGATGTGTTCCCTGCTTCTCTTCCCCTCTCCATTTCTCCTGGATAAATCAGACCCCCATTTTTGTCCTTCCTGATGCTCTACTTTTTAAAAAAAAAAATTTTTTTTTAACATTTACTCATTCTTTGAGAGACAGAGAGAGAGAGACAGAGCATGAGTAGGGGAGGGGCAGAGAGAGAGGGAGACACAGAATCCGAAGCAGGCTCCAGGCTCTGAGCTGTCAGCACAGAGCCCGACACGGGGCTGGAACTCACGAACCACAAGATCATGACCTGAGCCGAAGTTGGACGCTTAACCAACTGAGCCACCCAGGTGCCCCTCTACTTTTTCTTCATGTTAATTATCACAGGTTATAGTTATAAAACTATTGATGTTTTCATTATTTTATGCCTGTCTCTCCATCCACAGTTGATCACATGAAAGCAGGGATTATATCTCTTTATTTAAAAGAGTTAACCTATAGATCCAGTGTCTAACATATGGTAGGTAGTCAAAAAATACTCTTTAGATAGTTCTGCAATGAGAAATGCTAGCAGGTCATGTGTAACAGTCCTGTGACATGAAAATAGTTTCATGCAAAAAAAAAAAGATAATCTGAAATATCTGAAATGAGACTCAAAGATGTTTATGTGCATGGAACAAGCAAGGGGAAGACTTGAGTTATGATATGATATCCCACGGCCTTTCTCCACTGCTATTTGAAAAATAAGAAGAGAACAAGAACAAAAATATTTGTTTTACAGCTCTACCAAGAGTCAGCCCTCCCCTTTCTCTCCCCCTTGCATCAAGTACATCCTGTACTTTTGGCAACATGTTGACTGGATATTTAAAAGCTGTGAACTGTTCTGAAAATTTCACATACTGGGTTATGGGCCATGTGTGTTTGATCAAAATTCAATTACTACACTGTACCATACTTGGAAACCTATCATCCCAAGTTATGAAGTATGACGAAATAGGCAAACCTAATTGGTTCAGTATGGGAACAGTATCAACCAACCTTGTTATGATAAATAGCTTCCTGTGTTAAAGGTTCTCTAGAGCTTATAAGTATCTTGGCTCACCTCCTTCAGTGGAATAAGAATATTGCTCCCAGGGACCCCCTCGATCACCGTCCCTCCGATGCAACAGCAGTTCAGAGTTTTCTTCAACTTGCTGCCCCTGAAAAAGAAAAATGCTGTGCAATTTCTCCTCTTCCTTTCCATTTCTTCAGTTAGAATTTGAGTACCTGGGAACTTCTTTAGCTTTATTTTTCTTGAGAAAAGCCATTAAAAAATTATGAAGCATTCCAAATACAGAAAACTAGACAAAACATCAGAAATACCTACCGCCTAGAAATAACAATAATTTTTTTCCTATTTCCATTGGCTTTTTTGTCTTTGTTTCTTATGTATTCTTTATTCTCTCTTTGGGAGCAAAGATAGACTACCTCTTATTAAAGCACATTTTTCATGAGCTCTATCAACTAAGTGCTGACATACTTTGATACACTTGAATCAGGAGGATGTACATATTGTTACAGAGAAGTACCTGTAAGTTGCAAGTCTTCTCATGTGTTGAGATGGACTCAATAAGGATTGCTCATCCATGTTGTAGATGAGATCACAAGGATTCATAGAGGAGTAAGGTTTCTGGAGGTGTGAGAGAGAGATCAAGAAATTGTCTTAACAGTTTTGAAAGGATAGAAAAAAAGGAAAATATTTCTGTGCTTTGTGGTCATCATGGGCATACGAACACAATTTTTCTTTAGAAGTGACATTTCGGATTGGGTTGTAAGTATTTCTTTCTAATGTTCTTTTTTTTAAATGTTTTTTTTTAATGTTTATTTATTTTTGAGAGACAGACAGAGACAGAGTGTGAGTGGGAGAGGGGCAGAGAGTGAGGGAGACACAGAATCCAAAGCAGACTCCAGGCTCTGAGCTATCAGCACAGAGCCCGAAGCAGGGCTCGAACTCATGAACTGTGAGATCATGACCTGAGCTAAAGCTGGACACGTAACCAACTGAGTCACCCAGGAGCCCCCTCCTTCTAATGTTCTAAGTAAAAGGCAAAACAATTGGGTGATAGCCATCTTAACTTCTGAAAAACAATCAGTAGCATTGGCTTTTTCCTCAGAAGACAGTTGTAAGTCCAGAAAGATGTTCACATATTTACCCTTATTCAAGCCAATCACTTGCGATTGCTTTCTCAAGTTTGCTCTCATTCCCTGTTTCTATTAGACCATCCTCCTTAATCTCTTACCAAGAAAGCATGAAACCAAATCTACATTTCTCCCTCAGAAAAACATTTGTGTTCCGTAAAAAGTTCTTTTGGTAAAAAGCAAGGGCCTGAGTCTGTCTTTGACAACAATTCATCAATCATGAATGCTGCAATACATAACCAAGGCACAGAGAAAGATCCTTGGTGAGGGTTAATAGGCATCCCACACAAAGGAAAAGTGAATATACTGTGTGGCTTAGCAGTTTGAAATCACAATGCTGCCAAGATTAGATTAGAGACGTTCTTGTTCTCTGCAGTACCATTAGGTTTACTTTAGAAATTGCAATTAGCTTAAAAGTTGTGATTTCTAAAATGACCCACTTGCCTTTCTCGTTTTCCTCTATCAGGTAGATGCGAGTATCGTAATCCTTACGTAATTTTTAAATAGAACTTCCAGCAACACGCACTCCCTGAGAGCTGTAAACCTCAAAAAATAGAATGTCACTGTAGGCACTTATGCTAATAAGTGCCTACATAATTTTTTTCACTTAACAAATGTCTGATTTTGGCAAATCAGCTTTTTTTTTTTTTATTGAAACTTGTTTGATTGAATAGCACAGGATCTGCCAGAATACTACTACTGTCTTTGTACAGTAATTAAAGAAACAGTTCTTGTCATTCTAACAGGGACCAGGCTCTGCCTGCCTGTAATAAAGTTAAATGATAAAGAATACATAAAGCAAAAAATAAAGGGAAGTCAGTTACTAGCACATGGTTATTCCAGATGAATAGTAGACAAAATGCAGTGGTATGTTTTATAGAAAATGTTGAAAAAGTTAACAAAATTATATCAACTTTTCCAATTTAATGAAATAATCATTTCAGGAAAAGAAATTCTTCCAGACTTCAAGCCGTATTACAAAGCTGTAATCATGAAGACAGTATGGTACTGGCACAAGAACAGACACTCAGATCAGTGGAACAGAATAGAGAACCCAGAAATGGATCCACAAACGTATGGCCAACTAATCTTTGACAAAGCAGGAAAGAATATCCAAAGGAATAAAGACAGTCTCTTCAGCAAGTGGTGCTGGGAAAACTGGACAGTGACATGCAGAAGAGTAAATCTGGACCACTTTCTTACACCATACACAAAAATAAACTCAAAATGGATGAAAGACATCAATGTAAGACAGGAAGCCATCAAAATCCTTGAGGAAAAAGCAGACAAAAATCTCTTTGATCTTGGCCGCAGCAACTTCTTACTCAACACGTCTCTGGAGGCAAGGGAAACAAAAGCAAAAATGAACTACTGGGACTTCATTAAAATAAAAAGCTTCTGTACAGCAAAGGAAACAATCAGCAAAACTAAAAGACAACCAACAGAATGGGAGAAGATATTTGCAAACAACATATCAGATAAAGGTTAGTATCCAAAATCTATAAAGAACTTAGCAAACTCAACACCCAAAAAAACAAATAATCCAGTGAAGAAATGGGCAAAAGACATGAATAGACACTTCTCCAAAGAAGACATCCAGATGGCCAACTAACACATGAAAAAATGCTCCACATCACTCATCATCAGGGAAATACAAATCCAAACCACAATGAGATACCACCTCACACCTGTCAAAATGGCTCACATTAACAACTCAGGCAACAACAGGTGTTGGCGAGGATGCGGGAAAAGAGGATCTCTTTTGCATTGTTGGTGGGAATGCAAGCTGGTGCACCCACTCTGGAAAACAGCATGGAGGTTCCTCAAAAAACTAAAAATAGAACTACCCTATGACCCAGCAATTGCACTACTAGGCATTTATACACGGGATACAGGTGTGCTGTTTCAAAGGAGCACATGAACCCCCATGTTTATAGCAGCACTATCAACAATAGCCAAAGTGTGGAAAGAACCCAAATGTCCATCGATGGATGAATGGATAAAGAAGATGTGGTATACACACACACACACACACACACACACACACACACACACACACAATGGAATATTACTCAGCAATCAAAAAGAATAAAATCTTGCCATTTGCAACTATGTGGATGGAACTAGAGGATATTATGCTAAGTGAAATTAGAGAAAGACAAATATCGTATGACTTTACTCATATGAGGACTTTAAGAGACAAAACAGATGAACATAAGGGAAGGGAAACAAAAGTAATATAAAAACAGGGAGGGGGACAAAACAGAAGAGACTCTTACATATGAAGAACAAAGTGAGGGTTACTGGAGAGGTTATGGGAGGGGGGATGCGCTAAATGGGTAAGGGGCACTAAGGAATCTACTCCTGAAATCATTGTTGCACTATATGCTACCTAATTTGTATGTAAATTAAAAAATAAAATAAAATGAAATAAAATAAAATTCACAAAAATTTTTAAATCTATTTCCTAGAAAGCCACAATAGTTTGAAAAAATTCTTGCATTTAAAGTTTAAAATTGGTTCTGCTCTAAAAATTAGAGTAATCTGTTCCAAATAGCATGTGAACTTTTTCAAATGATTGTGTCGTTGTTGTTTTTTTAAGCAAAAGCTTCAAAGCTGATGTCTTCATCAAATAAACAGTGCATCAATTGTGACTTTGAAGAAATTGATCATTTATTTTCTCTGTAATTACTGTATATGTAATACATTTTCACTCTGTAACTAACTTACCATTTCTGTATGCAAAATGTTAAAAGAAACTTAGAAAAATCTTATTTCTGAAGTTACTTTAACCTTGACTTTATAGAAATAACACATGAGCACAACCTGTATCAAGTGCTAACAACCTACAATTATCCATTACAAATCTGCACTGGATACCATTGGAAAAGGTATAAAGGCTGAATTCCTAGAAAAATTAAAAAATTAAAAAATTAAAAAAATTAAAAAATAAAAAGAAATTCTTCAGTTTCTCTCCTTGGGAAAATTTGATGTTTCCTTCATAAACTTCAGTGTCTTATTTTAAAACCTAGCTTCGCCAAATACAGGTCAAACCCTATGGTAAACATCAGTTTTAAGACAACAATTTTCTCAATAATTACAATGAACACTTTACTGTAGTGAAAGTAGTTCCAAGCTTTGGGAAAGACCACATTACATTGTTTACATGATGCTGACAGAAGTAAAATTTCCTTTATGGATTCAGTGTGCCAAAGTGTGGCCTCCCCCTTTTCCTCTGATGGTCTTTTTCTCCTACCTCTCTGTATCCATCTACCTTGGCTACTATATATCTTCTTGTTTCCAACATGGCAAAAAGGGCCTAGGGTGTTGACAAGTCTCTCACTAAACCTTGCCCAGAAGCCATAATATAAAAAAATACAGTTTGATATTTTTAGGTGGAGTTGAAGTGCAGGAGTAGTGCTCTGCAAAGGAAGGAGGCAGCACCATATTAACCATTGTCTTAAAAATGGTTATGTGCTGTGCTTTGGAAGGTCTGGTGTAGGAGTTGGTGAGCTTTTCCTGTAAAGGGCTAGTGTTTTGTGCCAGTCACAGCCTATCAATAACCAATGTTGTGGCAGTACCAGCCCTTGTGGTTCTTGTTAAGAATGTAAGATACCCTTTGGCAACAACCATCAGGAAGCTTTGAAAAAATAACGGTTTATTACTTACAAGACCTAGAGATTGCATAGCAAACCAGGGCCACACAGAAAGGCCCTGGTTAGGGAGAGAAAGAGAGTGCATGGCTCTGAGGTTCTGTTTTAATTGAGATGGAGAGTGGGAGCCTACGGTTTCATGAGCTCACTCTCTTCATTGGCGAATGTATATATGTATGTATGTATTTATCTATTTATTTAGGTAAAATTGGTATTGACATTATATTAGCTTTAGTTATGTGCACAACATAATTCAATATTTGTATACACTACAAAGTAATCACTACAATTAAGCCTAGCTCCATCTGTCACCATATAAATGACCCTCTTCAACCATTTCACCTACCCCACAAGCCCCTTTCACTCTGATAGCCACTAGCATATTCTCTGTATCTATGTGTTCTGTTTTGTTTTGCTTGTTTGTTTATTTTGTTTTTTAGATTCCACAAATAAAGAAAATCATACCATATTTGTCTTTATCTGACTTATTTCACTTAGTAAAATACTCTTAAGGTCCATCCATATTGTCATAAGCACAAAGATCGAATTCTTTTTAATGGCATATATAGATATATATATATATATATGTCATATATAACATATACATATGCATAAAGATATCTATCTATAGATATAGATCTCACACCTTCTTTGCCCACTTATCTACTGATGGACACTTAGGTTGTTTCCACATTTGGCCATTATAAACAATACTGCAATGAACATAGTGGTGCATATATCATTTAGAATTAGTGTTTTCATTTTCTTCAGCTAAGTACACACACAGAAGTCAAATAGCTGGATCATATGGTAATTCTATTTTTAAGTTTTTGAGGAAGGTCTATACTGTTTTTCATACTGGCTTCACCAGTTCACATCTCCACCAACTGTGTATGAAGATTCCCTTTTCCCACAACCTCTCCAACACTTGTTTCTTCTTTTTCTTTCGATACTAGCCATTCTGACAGGTATAAGGTGATATCTCACTGCGGTTTTGAGTTGCATTTCCCTGATGATTGGTGATGGTGACGCATCTTTTCATGTGTCTGTTGGCCATCTGTATGTCTTTAGAAAAATGTCTGTTCAGATCCTCTGCCCATTTTTAATTGGATTGTGTCATGAAATATTATTATTCTTTTCATTTTTCATAACGCTTTAAAAATGTAAAAACTATTGTTAGTTCATAGGCCATAAAAATCCGTTGGCAGGCCAGATTTGACCCACATGCTGTAGTTTCCTGAGTTCTGACCTAAACGATCATATTTTGTTTTCCTTTAACAAATGTCTGTTAAGCACCTACTTTGACCAAAATATTTTCAAAGCATTATGATAAATATTAAAATGTAGAACACATTCAACAAACATTCAACATGTATCTGTTGAGCTCTGTTATATCCCAGGCACAGTGCTAGGGTTGGAGATATGAGGGAGAGAGTGAAACAGATCCTGCCCTGCTCTCATGAGTTTTCATTATAAAGAAGCATGAGAAGTGCCACAGCAGGAGAATTATAGGGACTGTGGTAGATCATGACAGACATAACCTAAACTCAAGTAGCTTTTGGGTTTTTTTAATGGTACATTTTACTTGGTCTTTCTATATCTAATCCCTCCCCCATATATCATTATCTGATTCTTCTTCTTTTTTTAAGTTTATTTATTTATTTCGAGAGAGACAGAGACAGTACAAGTGGGAGAGAGAGAATCCCAAGCAGGCTTGGCGCTTCCAGAGCAGATCCCAATGGGGGGGGCTCGATCCCATGAACTGCAAGATCACCACCTGTGACGAAACCAGGAGTTGGATGCTCAACTGGCTGAGTCACCAGGTACCCCTGATTATTCTTCTTAAGAGAGAGTATAGTGATGATACTTCCCTGCAGACAAGAAAGGTAGAACTATATACATAGCACAGATTTCTGTTCCAGTGAGGACAAATCATTGCCCCCTCCAATGTGGGCGTGGTCCAATTATTCTGCCACCAGGTACCTATCTGGTCTCCCCAGGTGTGGTATCAGATAGGGAGCTAAGCTGGGGTCCCTGCTGTTGGAAGAGTGAGCACTCAGCAGCGGTGCCATCCAGATCCAACATGGTGAGGAGAGAAATCTTGCTCTGTTATTGAGTCTGTAAATAACAACCATTTCTGCCACTGTGGTCCCTTACTTTATTTGTGAACACACTGAGCCAGCTCTGGCGTTATTAGGAAAGATGCGGACTGATATTCACAGATCATTTTCCTACTGTTATGGAGAGCCTCCTCTGCAGCGGGTGCCCTCCAATGAGCGTCCACACATGACACAAATATCCTCACGCTCTGGGGTCATTGTGTGAGATCCAACCTCACAACTCTCTCCCATTGATCCCTGTCCCCAACCCTTCAGTCTAGTTCCTTCCAAGTCTATGGCCTTCTAGCTAAACCATTTGGTACTACCCACACATCTCTGTAGATCTGTACCTTTTTTGTTTCCTTTCAGGAAGGGGACAGCATATGTACTGCTTGAGGCTCTGCCTACGGAGTCACCCTGAAGCAGAGCATACTGTTCCTGCCGTCTACTTTTAACCAGTGCCTATTTCTGCAGATAGTTATTTATTTATTTATTTATTTATTTAGTTAGTTTCTTCAGGTCACTTTTGATAAGCAACTCCCTACAAAGCTATTAAAATGAGTGAAAGAAGAGGTGATGGTGCCACTGGAGTAGATGTGCTGGGAACACAAATGACCTGCCTGTGTAGCCTTTACCAGCTGTTTCAGTACAATCTCATATTTAACACTTCCGTTTGATTTTGGAGTGTTGCTACGCATACCCAATTTTATAGCTTGATGTGTTGGGTAACACACAGTGGATAATGGGCAGCTCAGGTCACATGATCCCTTGGTGTCCCGTGACTAAGCAATCAGTCTCTACCAGCCAGGAGATGTTTCTTAAAAAGAGACTATGTATTCATAGAAGAGTGCAGAGCTTTGCTCCACACCCCCAGGGCTTGTATCTTGATTCTTCTATTGGAGCTGTTTGTCCAGCATCCTCATCAGTCATACGCTGAGCACCATGATTCTGCTAGATCATATGTCCAAGTTGCTTGCTTTGCATCTTGGACCAGCTGGAGAATTGTTGCTGGCTCCAGGACCTAATCAAAGTTGACAGTCCTTAGGTGTTATTTGGTACATGTGTCCAGCAGTTTATCCCAATGTGGTATGAATTGCCTCCCAAACCCTAAGGGACCTTCTAAGCATCTCTGTACTGAGGTGGCAGAGCCTTGGGATTTTATGAGGTTTATCTCACACTCTTTTAGGCACATGTGTTTTATCAAGGAGTCTAAGACTACAGCTGCTTCTTATTTACTATGTCTTAAGAATACGATATCATCAATGTACTGAACTACCATGATATCCTGTGGAATGGTGAGGCAATCAGTGTCCTGTTGACTACATTTTTACAGACAGTCAGAGCTGCCGCAGCCATGAGGTAAAACAGTACAGGTGAATTGCTTTCCTGACAGATGAGAAAGCAAACTCTTCTGGTATTCTCTGCTTATTGGTGTGGAGAAACAAGTATTTATCAGATTGAAAACTGCATATCAAGTGCCAGGGTCTGGGTTGATTTGCTATAGTAAAGAGATCATATTTGAAAATGCAGTTGCAATTAAAGTGCTGTTTACATAACTAAATTTAAGAGAATCCACTGGCATTCTCCAAAGCCCATACATCTTCTGCCTTGGCCATCGCGGTGAATTGAATGGGACTATGTGAAAAATCACCACCTTAGCATCTTTTTTTTTTTTTTTTAAGTTTATTTTATTTTGAGAGAGAGAGTACAAGTGCAGGTGAGCATGAGTTGGGGAAGTGCAGAGAGAGAGGGAGAGAGAGAATCCTAAACAGGCTCCATACTGTCAGCACAAAGCCCAACTCAGGGCTCAAACTCACCAACCGTGAGATCATGACCTGAGCCAAAACCAAGAGTCGAATGCTTAACGGACAGAGCCACCCAGGTGCCTCAGCTCCTGAATCTTTTTGACATGACCCCAGTGGTCTTTGATAGCTTCCTTGGTATCTGTTATGTCAAGATGTTCCAGGAACATCTTGTAAATCTTTACCTAGACCTAGATCCAGTCATTTCTCCAAAAATCCCTGTTTGTTTTTTTAAATGAGGAATATGGGCCCTAGGGGTACCTGTGATTACTGATCACGGGTTCTTGTTCATACTAACATTTCCAGTTTAAATTCAGCCTACAGGATTTTTTACTTGACCTCTTCTATATTATGTCTGTATCTTCTTTCTTCCACAGTGAGAATCTGGTTTGCAAGAACATGATAGAATTAGAATATCCCACAATTATTCATTTGTTTCATCCCTCATTACAATTACATTGGTCTCAGATTAACAGTGCAAATACCACCACCGATTATGATTATTCAAAATATAATTTTGAAATATTTTTATTTTGCAAATCCATCTCCCCCATTTTTAATGGTTTTACTATATGTCAATTTTCAAATTATGCAGCTTTTATATACTATCAGCCTTTTAATCCTCATTTAGTCTTTGCTATTCAATTAAGTATATATGAAAGACCATCAGTCTTTATGTTGATGATTCTCCAGTCATTCGGTTCTCTGAAGCTCATTGGCTTAAGCCAGTACTATCCCATAGAATTTTCTGTGATGATGTAAATGTTCTATATCTGAACTATCCAGCATGATACCACTAGCTGCATTTGTTTTTGAGAACTTGAAATATAGCTAGTTTGATTAAAGAATTGAATTTTTAGCTTTACTTCATTTAATTCATTAAAATTGAAATTTAAATGGCAACACATAGCTAGTGACTACCATATTGGTCAGCTCAGCTCTAAGTAGATCTCTTGGGAAGGACTCATGGGAACAATACTCCTTGAATTCTTGTATGTTGACAATAATTTGTCTGCACCTTTTATATTTGTAGGTCAGTTTTGCTGTGTATAAAATCTTTGGCTCACCTTTTCTTACTTCAAGCATTTTAAGTATGTTGCTTTCTTTTCTCCTGGCATAAAATATGGCTGTTGAAAAATTGATGATAATATGTATTTTTTTCCTTGTAAGTCACATGTGCTTTTCAAGCCCCAAAGCCTGAAATATATTTTTCCTTAAAGCTCAGCAATTTTGCTAGAATATGTCTTGGTGCTTGTGTAGATACTTCATTATAATCAACCACAGATGATAATTTCAT
Organism: Panthera tigris; assembly: GCF_018350195.1. Classification (NCBI taxonomy): domain Eukaryota; kingdom Metazoa; phylum Chordata; class Mammalia; order Carnivora; family Felidae; genus Panthera; species Panthera tigris. The sequence continues at coordinate 50,026,164 of NC_056667.1, read as the reverse complement.
TAGCTGTGAATGCCACTGCAGGCCACGGATTACCTAACATTTTCCATTGGCAAAGAGTTCTGCACTCTGTTCCAGAGCGAGGACATCACCAAATCAATCTTCGATTCAATCTTTGAGGGTCTGTTTCCTGGGACCACTCCTGGTACCAATTTCTGGATCAGGGTCCGGTTAGGAGATAGAAAACATTCCAATAATTAGAATGGGGAGAATTTATTATAAAAGAGGGACAGTGACTTTATAAATAGCATGACCATTTTAGGTATCTTTTCTCAAGCATACTGTGTATTCTTTTGATATGTAATTTCAAATATTTTTGGTTTTTATTTCAGGAAAGATTCTAGTATTTGGTCTGTTCCTCTGCTTTGGGTTTCTTCAGGGACTCCTATTATTCATATATTGGATTTTCTTTGCTTATTGTCAGTATTTATCCATTTCTCTTGACTTTTTTTTTCTCATTTCTTTTTGAATTTAAAAATTTTCCTCCTTTTTTGCCCTCCATTTTTAAAGGTTTCACTTGTATTTATTTGCTCTTACTTTTCTCCAACAGTGATCTTTATTTAAAAAAAATTTTTTTGTTGCCCTTTATTGGTAATTCTTTCTTGAGTTCTGTCACATCACTTCTGGGTTTTCCTAATTCTGACTTTTGTTATTTTTCCTTATATTATGTTATTTTCTGAATATCTTTTACCTCATTTTGAAATGGTACATTAGAGTTTTGATTTGTCTTTGAGCATGGCTTTCAGGTGTTCTTTCATTGCCTGTAGGGATATCATTCTGCTCCTTTTCTTTTCTTTTTTTTTTTATTTGGTAACATTTTATGGGACTTGATTTTGATACTTTTTCATTACTCATTTTAGTATAAATTGGCTTTTAATGCAGTTTTAGAAAGAGGCTTGTTTCAGAGAGGTCCTCTAACTTTACACAGCACCCTCTTCTGGTGTTTTCTTTTTTTTTAAGTTTATTTATTTTAAGAGAGAGAGAGACAGAGAGAGAGAGAGAGAGAGAGAGAGAGAATCTGTCAGCAAAGAGCTCAACGTGGGGCTCGAACTCACGAACTGCGAGATCAGGACCTGAGCTGAAACCAACAGTCGGCCAGTTAACCCACTGAACCGCCCCTGTTGTTTTCACGTAATGTTTAAAAAGGTGGTGGTCTGGTTTCTGAGAGTTTCTGGCTCTTTCGCCCTCCCACACTTTGACCTAGGCTTTCCTTTACATTCATTTCTGTTGGTCCTAGCCTACTCAGATGTGACGCTATGGCAGCAATTTCTCCTGTGGAGGTCTGTCTTGAGTTCCAAGGGATTAGACAACTCCAGCGCCTTTTAGGACTTGTTCTTGGCCCTGTACACTCACCCACTATTGGAGTTTCTGCTCCTTTCTCAAACTGACCAGCTGTACTTTTTTCAGTTTCTGTTGCCTTTTTGACAGGTTTCTGTCCATCAGTTGCATTGTTGCATGTCTCTGATTTCTCAAACAGATGACATGAGTTCAAGTTACTGTTGTTTTTTCCTCCACCCATTTGTAGTTTGGGGTTTGTGGGGATATCTTATCATCTAGTTTTATTATAAATATTGATCATATATAAATTGTTGTATATCTATATATATATATATATATTAATGTTTATTTATTTTTGAGAGAGAAAGCATGAGTGGTGGAGGTGCAGAGAGAGAGAGAAGAACAGAGGATCCAAAGCAGGCATGTGCTGACAGCAGAGAGCAGGATGTGGGGCTTCAACTCATGAACTGTGAGATCATGACCTGAGCTGAAGTCAGATGCTCAACCTACTGAGCCACTCAGGCCCCCCCTGTATATTTTTATGTGGGGATTCAACAAGATTCCAAACTATGCTGCCCCTGCCAGCACCATCTTCCTCTTTCATGTTTTTTTTTTCCCTCCCTGAATTACCAGAATTGAGTTTTTTCAGGAATAGCAGAGGAATTGCAGTTCAAGAAATGCAGAGTGTAGTGAGCTACAGGTGAGACCCTCAGGTCTTTGATGGTGATATTAGTGTGTAATTCCCCCACGGATATGATATTGTTTTTGATCCACTATTTGCCTCGCTTCATTTGTCCCTTCCCTTCATGACAAGAGAATAAATGTGGATAATCTACTACTTGCTGAAATGTTATTACAACTTTGTCTTCTGGAATGGGAAAATAACCACAGAATGGGTTCATGGACATTCTTGGCCCATTGCAAAATGGATTCCAGCCAAAACTGCATGTATCACTTGACCCTCCTAAGTCCTTACTCTTACTAGTGGATCACAGCTGCCTTTTGTGTCCCTAAAGATTAATGCTATAAGAACTGGTGTCTGTTTATACCCCAAAGTCTGGGTATTTCCCTTTTCCCAGTTCACAGTTACTCTGGCAATTGGCTTTGGTTTATTTAAGGGGACAAAGGAGAAATTTGCAGTTGATGCTTCAGACAATGTCACAGGGTCCTTGCTCAGGGTTACCTTGCTTCTATATTCAATAAGCTCATCTGTGAACTGGATCCATCACTGGGAATTGGGTAAGGTAATCTGACTTTTTGTTGAGGCAACTCAAATCAGGGCTAGAATTTCCCAAATTATTTTTCTTGACTTTTTCATTGTCCATTTGCTTCAATCCCAGGTATCCTGTCATAAATAATCTCATTCTTGAAGGTCAGACCATTCTGATTGCAGCTGTATCCCTGCTGCTTATATAGTAACCAGTTAGTACTACCACTTGACCTCTGCCACTCCAGAATCACATCATCACCACTGATCTCAGGAAACCTATTTCATGGATGTGAGATGCAAAAAAACCTTCCATGCTCTTCCTCCATCTTGGCTCCTCCCTCAGGAAACCTATTTCAATAGCAGCATCTCCTACATAGGGCAGCCACTATAGTGTTTTAAAGGATATTGGTACTTCAACAAGATCTATTTCTCTGTGTTTTAGTTAAGGGAGCATTCTTTGGGCCCTCTTGGCAGACATAGTTAGATGGTGAATGAACAGGTCCTAAATAGTAATTTCATTTCAACACTGTTATCTCTCCTAAGTCTTTTATTTCCCCCTCCTCTACATTATGTCAAGGAATTGTGACATTTCAATCTCACTTGGGGTAGGTCTCTGTTGAAACCAGATTTAAATTGATCAGCTGAACAAACAGATGCATTCTCTTGAATTAGATTACTGAATTAAAAATCTCTAGTAAATGCATCCATGTTGATAATTACTTCTCATTGATCTAGTCCTTCCCCTGTCTGAATCCATTATCACACATATTTCCCAGGTTTCGATAGATATAAGTAAGTAGGAAATCATAATATTAAATGGTAAACTCTCTACTTGTCTCCTTGAGGCATAATGGTATTTGACTTTTTTTAATAAGGCAAGAGACAATGAAAATGGTGGAACATGGCCCTGGCTATGGTGAAACATGGGATTTACTGGCATTTCCTTGAAGGTAGATACCTCTGTTAAGCACAGCACAGGCTGTCCAAAGAAGACAGAACTAACGTTATCATGTGGGAAGGAAGGAATGCCTCTTCTACCAAGTAAGGCTCAGTGTATACTGAGGGCTCCAGAGACTCATATTCATCTGAATTAAAAAAAAGTTTTTTAACATTTATTCATTTTTGAGAGACAGAGTGCAAGTCGGGGAGGGGCAGAGAGAGAGGGAGACACAGAATCTGAAGCAGGCTCTAGGCTCTGAGCTGTCAGCACAGAGCCCGAAGCAGGGCTCAAACTCACGAACCATGAGATCATGACCTGAGCCAAAGTCAGATGCCCAACCAGCTGAGCCACCCAGGCGCCCCCATATTCATCGAAATTTATCCAAATGTTCTCATCTCAGTTCTCAGGGTTCCATTCTTTCCTAATCAAAATCTGTCTTGACCATAAAAGAGTGGGAGAGGCTACAAATTCAATTTCATTTGTGATTCAATAGTCACATGATCAGCTTACTTTTGGACATGTCCTCCATGTTGGCTTTAAGAGATTAGAGATTGTTGGGGTGCCTGGGTGGCTCAGTTGGTTAAGTGTCCAACTTTGGCTCAGGTCATGATCTTGCAGTCAGTGAGTTCGAGCCCTGCATTGGGCTCTGTGCTGACAGTCCAGAGCCTGGAGCCTGCTTCAGATTTTGTGTCTCTTTCTCCTTCTGCCCCTCCCCTTTCACACTGTCTCTCTCTCTCCTTCAAAAATAAGTAAATATTAAAAAAATTAAATAGAAACTGCCCCTTTCCTCTGAATTCTTCTACTAATTACTATCGCATCTTTCTCCTCTTCATATAGAAACTTTTTAAAAAGAGTATACTATTTTTCTTTTCATATAGCCTCATTTCCATGAACTCTTCACCTCACTGTAGTTTATCTCCCATTTTGTATGAAGCAACAGAAACTGATTTACATAAGCCAAAAAAAAAAAGTTTGGTTTTTCAATAAACTGGATAGCATCCATTCTTACCTTGAAGAGCCTAGAAAGTTAAAAATGGCATCTCCCAGACTCTTTTGCAGCTAGCGTTCTATATGCAATTTAGGTTCTGCCAATTAAGACACTCACAAAAGCTTTGGATGGCAAATATGGAACAGACTATCTTCCTACTGCTAACAAGCAAGCTCATAAAAACAGAAGTGTCAAAAAGCAGTCAGGGGCAGTGATAAGCAGATCCAGTGCCTGGTTAACACCTCTATGGGTGTCAAGAGAGTTTTGATGGTGACAGAGGAAGTGGCTTCCTAACCCCAACAACCTGATCTCTGAGTAGCACCTATTATGAACATTGAACTTAATAGTACCAATGATCAATCAGGTGTTCTCCTGATTGATGCTACTCTAACATTTCTAGCTGTTTCTTAAAGTTTCCAACTTCTTATACAAAAGCCTTTAATGTTTAAAATACCTGAGATATTTTCCATCATCTACATCCAGCCCTGACTAATATATAGTTTGTGAAACCAGAAGTGTTTATAGACAACAGACTTTCAACAAGGATTTGGAAGTGGTTATCTGATTCGGTTGGATTTGAAGGCAGACATGACTGAGTTCCCACTGAAAAATGGGAACTGACAGTCCATGGCACAGTTGCAAATAGAGTTACTTAAATTATCACATTTTTTGGAGGACTTAAGTGCCTATTGAAGGCAAGTCTTTGATGGATTTGTATGGTAGGAACGAGGCAAAGACTACGGGGCAAGCTGAACACTTCTAAAGCCCTGGAGAGCTTATGAAAGGAGCCAACGTACATTTTTAAAAATGCTACACTCTAGGCAAATATAGAGGATTGGAAAGTTTCTGTAACTGCCATCAAACAATCTCTAATCTCTCTTTTTTTTTTAATGTTTATTTAGTTTTGAAAGAGATAGAGAAAGCATGAGTGGAGGAGGGGCAGAGAGAGAGAGGGAGACACAGAATCTGAAGCAGGCTCCAGGCTCTGAGCCATCAGCACAGAGCCCGACGTGGGGCTCGAACCCACCAGTGATGAGATCATGACCTGAGCCAAAGTCAAACTCCCAACTGACTGAGCCACTCAGGTGCCCCAACAGTTTCTATTTAGATATAAGAGATTTAAGCATTGTTATGGATTGAGGGGGAGCAAAGAGTAGAGAAGAGGTTGGTTGAGGACTTAGAATAGGGACGTGAGGGACAATTGATCATACAAGGTCTGTAGGAGGTGGGAAGATAGGAATCAAGGTTACAAGCATCAAGGTTGGCCTCAGACCAGAGATGCAAGAGGATCAGTTTTACTCTATGGAGCTTTACTCTGCCAGTGTGAGAAATCAGGGAGCATGATCACAGGCAAACTCATATCTACATCAGTCATACAAGAGTAGTTTGTGTATAAAGAGATGACTAGATGTGCATGCAGTTTCAGTTTTTTTCAAATGAAGAACTTTTGGGGGGCATTTCATCTTTAAAATACTTTAAATTGCTGGTTATCAGATATTTACGTAGGACAGATTGAATCCAACCTGTATCAGGTTAAATGGAAACACTGTGAAGCAGCATTCTTCACTCTTGTGCATGTGTGAAACCAACCAACACTGGAGCAATGGATTGGTGGGGACTCTGCCCCACTCTGCTCAAGCCTGCACTCAAGCCTCCATTTCTGCCAGCCAGCCAGATCTCTAGAACTGAATTCTATCCATGGTTGTTGTGGCTTTTTGCAAGGCCCTGAAAAGCAAGCTCACTTTGGTTCAGAAAAATAATGCAATAGTTAGGTCATATCCCCAGTAAAACTGTCTACCCTTAGAAATCAATGTGATAAGAACCTGGTTATGCAAAAAGAACAAAAGCAGGTGGTGAGGGCAGAATGAGACCTGCCTTCACATTTGCCTTTTGTTAGGGCTGTTAGTTTTAAAACACCTGGGCAGGGGGGCTTTTGTGTGTAAGCACAGGTGGAAAACAGGTGAGTCTGTTCTCTTGAGGTGCAGTGATTGGGTCTTTCCAGGTGGCCAGTGGAGAGGTGAAAGTTGAGCGGATTGATTGAGAGGGGTGGTGATTTGGAGGGAACTTTCCAAAGGAGAGTGAGAGGATCCCCAATTTCCCTCTTCCTCTTCTTTGGTCAGTCTTGGGTCATGAGGTCACTTGGCTCTAAACTGTCCCATATATTCTCCCCACCACTGCCCCATCCCACTTTCCCTACACATCATCATCCTAAATAAACCTAGAATCCAATTAAGAGTGGTTTGTCCAAATGTTATGCAAATGTGCCCTGAAGACAGTTCCCACGCAACCCTTTTCCACCAGCAGTTACCCCAAGACCTTCCTGTATAGACAGTGTGGAGCTGCTACAGTCTTTCAACACACATGCATGTTCTAATGCTTTATTATGAAAACAAAGTTGAAAAAACACTTTCCTATGTGTTAAAATTTTTGTCTGCGATTCTCCTTTCTCCCTGATACATCCACCATAGGCCTACTGCCTTGAACTACACTTCTATTTGCCAAGGGATCCTATTTTCTTACCCACCCAAATGTGGGGCCCTTCCTCCCATTTTTAAGATGAATCCTACCTGTGTCCCTTTTTCTTGGGGCTCTGCAAGGTGACTGGTTAGTAAATTTAATTAACTAATGCACAATAAAGCCCCATCAGTTTCATGCATCACTCTTTGAGGATAACATTTGCATTTTAAATGAAGCTTCTCAGACTGTCAATGTCAGCAAATAGCATATAGATCATCAGGACAAATGCTCTGATTTCACAGAGGAGGCCACCAAAGCTGCCAGGCCTCACAGGACTTGCTAGCGGTCTGAGGGCCAGTAGCAGGTAGAGCCAGAACTGAAACCGGTTTGCATTATTACCCATAAGCTCTCACATGATGATGAGTTAAAAAAGAACTGTCAGGTACTAAGGGAAAAGATATTTTGAATTGTGCATTTAATACTCAAGACACATTTACACACAAAGTTATCACTCCTTACCTAGAATTCCTATTCTCATTTATCTTTGTGGCCACTTAGCACAGAAAACTACAATTGATTCTTATTTGTATGTCTCTCCAACTGGACTCTGAGCTCCTAAGGACAGGACTGGTCTTTGTTTGTCGCTGTGCCCCAGCATTCAGGCCAAGGTAGGGTGGAGTGGGGATTCAATATACACTGCTGAAAGAACGATCGAACAAATGAATGATTGCCAGGCACAGGGGCTAAAGTCTTAGGTACCACACTTCCATGGTTCCATCTAAGTTATTCTATTGGTGAGGCATCTTTTGTAATATTTTTAAAATCATATCAGTTACTCACCTTCTTCCTCTATTTCCTCTTAAGGCTGTTTGATGCCTTTAACTTTTACTTTTGTGTCATACATTGATGTTATTACCTCCTAGCTTCTACTACTCCATAGGGTTTCTTTTCCTCGCCGAGTTATCATCTCTCTTTTGCAAGATTAAGAAATGACACACTTAAAGAATACCAGATTAATCTGTCCTGATTTTTTTTTTTTTTTCACAGCTAGGGCTAAAAAAAGAGCCTTTTGAAGAGCCTTCAAACCAACAGTAATTTCAAATTTTCACAACATAAAGAGGCAAAGTACAAAGTGAATTTGACACTTTGAAAAATGCTGTAAGCCTCCCAGTAGACGGATGAACATGCTTCCACTTCATGAACGCCTGTTTCATAAGTATTCCATAAATATCGATGTCAGGGTTGTTAAGTAATTAATATTAACCTATTGAGAAAGCATTTCTTTTCTAGGTGGTTGATTTCCAGTGGGGAGACTAATGAAATATTAAAAACCATGTGAGATGTATTCTATAATTACAGCTTCTAGCTGTATTTACAAATGATATGCCTACATGCAGTGAAATGATAACATGGTATTAATTTATTTTTATTGCCATACAGAATATATAGATTTTTTTTCAGTTTGAACCTTTTCTGCCCAAGCTTGTCTAGTTATTTATTAATTTTCACAGTTGCCCTGATAGATTCATTCTTGTTTCTATCATGATTTGAGAGGCTACCATTCCACATTTTTATGCTTCTCTGTTTTCTGGTTCTTCAAATCATCTTGAGTTGTTTCCATCAATTCCTATTATGTTATTTATAGAATAAATTCATTTTGAGTCATCAATATGACCCATTCCCTAGTTAGTTGAGTGTTTAGACCTTGGGGTTTGGGGATAATCATATCATGTAAATGTTTGTATAATTTGAGTGTTATCTGGGGCACTCTTGCCTCTTAACATCTTCTTAGGATTCACCTGAACCATGTTCCACACCCCGTAGGGAGATCTAATGCCCTCTCTAGCATTTGCATAGATTCTCAGGGAACTTAATTTCTTAATTTCTTATAGTCTTCTTTGAATCCAGTCTTGTATTTCTAGTCAATTCTTATTTTCCAGTCTGCCTTTTTGTGGTTGGCCATTTCTCTTCTTCACTTTGGCATTGACCCCAAAAGAACTCAAACACACTTCCTCCCCTTCACATGCACATATATATGCGTGTACATGTGTTTATACATAATACATATATGTGTGTGTATATAACACATATACCTGTGTGTCTTTTTTTTTTTTTTTTTAATCAGACCAAAGGCCTCTGTATATTTGGCAAGCTGAGGTTTGGTTAAACAAATGGGAGATTCAGCAGTATGGTTAGATTAAAAGAAAACTTAGATACACCTGTTCTTGAAAGTTCTCCTAGTCTTCCAGCTGCTTGCCCATTATTTTCCTTCTCTATTCCCTTCTCTCCTCTGTGTCCTCTTCCTCTCAAGAACAAAAGGGCTTCCTCAAATTCTTCCCAATATCTATGCAAGGCAATCAAAGTCTCTCCACCCTATTCCAAATACCCACAACCCCTGGCTTTTCTTTGTAAATACAAGAATTCAGTCAAAGCTTAAGAATCACTGTGTGCAAGAACTCGTACCGCTTTGTTCTTTGATCATCCTCCTCATTCTCTGCTAGTTTTGGCTCTTCCATTACACTCAATTCTCAGGCAGAAACTATTAGATACCTTCAGATTTTCCTCGCACCTCAAGAGCCCATGAATAAGGCAGTTTTAATTTTTCCTTTTATTTTTCTTTATGCATTTATCTTTTGCTGTAAAAATATATCACACTTACCGTGATTTTAGATTATTGACCTTAAGAAATAATTGAAAGGAAGAATTTCAGAAGCATCCTTGCTGACCTTGCTAAATATTTATATGACTTAAGTGGATTCAAGCAGGATTGTTTCTGATGCAAAGAACCTTGAATTGTTTTTAGTATATAAAATGCTATGACTTTCACGTGTATGTTGAAAGAGGATTAGATTTGCTGTGTTTGAAAAGGGAGAAATACATTTGAATAGGACATTTACCTTATACAGTATGGAGGAAATATTTCAAAAATCAAATAAAATGTGCTTATTAAAAGAAGAAAAAAACTTGCCTTTTATTCTCCAAAAACCAAGGAAGAGAATTAATCTACTAATGGTTTAGAAGCTCTACTTTCTTCCATTCAACACAGAGCCCTCGGTGGCTATGCACTTGAGGACTCACCCAATCAATACCTGTGAGAAGGAAAACCACTCCTCAGACTCGACCCCCACAGTCACAAGGCTCAAGCACACTTAAGTCAAGGCTCCTTTTACAAAGTTCAATGTCAGATGGAGAGTTCCTAAATCTCTTTGTTCAGTGAATTGGACCAGGCATGATGGCTTTTCTGATAAGAGCATTCTTAACTTTAGGTTCATTTAGTACTTTAAACTAGGAAACCAAGAGTACAAACTGGAGTCTTTACAAGTGTTTACACATTAATGAACATTCTAGACACTTGTTAACTAGGCAAATATTGTTTAAGGAGAAACTGCATGTAGACACAGGTAGTGTAACCTCTGCATCAAGATGTGAGAAATGGGTACAGTGTTGATGAACAGCAGACACTAAATAGGTTTGGGGGGTAGAAAGAATTCCCTTTATGCAGAGATAACTACCAAACCTTTTGCCAAGTTATTTGTTCATCTATGTAACATTTTTTTTAATGTTTATTTTGAGAGAAAGAGAGAATGAGCACATGTGAGCAGGGGAGGGGCAGAGAACAAAAGAGAAAGAGAGAATCCCAAGTAGGCTCTGCACTGTCAGTGCACAGACCAATGAGGGGCTCAGTCCCATAAACCATGAGATCATGACCTGAGCCAAGATCAAGAGCTGGACACTTAACCAACTGAGCCACTCAGGCGTCCCTGTAACATGTTTTGTTGGGTCCTATATTCCAGTCATTGTGATTCTGAGGGGACACAAAGTCCAAAGATATATATTAGTCAGAATTCTTGGTTGCAAGTAGCAGAATATAACTCAAATACCTTATGCACAAAAGGGAATTTATTGGCTTATACAACAGGGAAAGGCAGAATGTACTTGTTTCTCATATACTGATCCAGGGGCTAAATTATTTAGGCTCCATTTCCATATTCTTTTTTTTTAACGTTTATTTATTTTTGAGAGAGAGAGAGAGACAGAGTGAGTGGAGGAGGGGCAGAGAGAGAAGGAGACACAGAATCCAAAGCAGGCTCCAGGCTTTGAGATACTAGCACAGAGCCCAATGCGAAGCTTGAACTCACGATCCGTGAGATCGTGATCTGAGCCAAAGTTGGATGCCTAACTGACTGAGCCATCCAGGCACCCCTTCATTTCCATATTCTAACTGTCTATCTTTCTCTAGGGCTAGCTTAACTTCATGGACATGCTCTGTCCATGAGATGGGAAAGGTGAGTGGTGGTGGCCTAAGACCTCTATCATGATAGCATTTAATCCAAAAGTGAAAGAGGGACCTTGTCTTTCCAAGATCCATATAGACATATCACGGAAAAGACTATTCAGTCATATGCCCATGCTTACATCAGCCATTGTTGTTGAGAGGATATGGTACCAGAATTTGCCAGGCCTGGCTTTATAGGCCCAAACCTACTGTAAGCAGGTAGACAGAGCACTATGATGGAATCACATGGAATGAAGGGATGGCACTTCCACAATGGAAGGAATGGTCCCCAGCAGATAAATAGAACTGATGCCCACAGCAAAAAACAGCTCCTTCCTCAAGAAACTCTGAGTATGGTGAGGGAGATGGATATATAATAGTCAGATGAAAGCTAATACAGTGCAGATAAGCACAGAGCACTATGTGAACACAGAGTTGGGACTTATAACTCAGATTTGGAACATCAGTGATGGTTCCTTGGATGAATCTTTTTTTTTTTTTTTATGGACCATACTTTTTTTTTTTTTTTTAATTTACATCCAAATTAGGTAGCATATAGTGCAACAATGATTTCAGGAGTAGATTCCCTAATGCCCCCTACCTATTTAGCCCATCCCCCCTCCCACAACCCCTCCAGTAACCCTCTGTTTGTTCTCCATGTTTAAGTCTCTTATGTTTTGTCCCCCTCGCTATTTTTATATTATTTTTGCTTCCCTTCCCGTATGTTCATCTGTTTTGTATCTTAAATTCCACATATGAGTCAAGTCATATGATATTTGTCCTTCTCTGACTAATTTCACTTAGCATGATATCCTCTAGTTCCATCCACATAGTTGCAAATGGCAAGATTTAATTCTTTTTGATTGCTGAGTAATATTCCATTATATATGTATTACATATATACACACACACACACACACACACACGCACACACACACCACATCTTCTTTATCCATTCATCCATCGATGGACATTTGGGTTCTTTTCATACTTTGGCTATTGTTGATAGTGCTGCTATAAACATGGGGATGCATGTGCCCCTTCAAAACAGCATACCTATATCCCTTGGATAAACACCTACTAGTGCTATCCCTGGGTCATAGGGTAATTCTATTTTTAATTTTTTGAGGAACCTCCATACTGTTTTCCAGAGTGGCTGCACCAGTTTGCATTCCCACCAACAATGCAAAAGAGATCCTCTTTCTCCACATCCTCACCAACACCTGTTGTTGCCTGAGTTGTTAATGTGAGCCATTCTGACAGGTGTGAGGTGGTATCTTATTGTGGTTTGGATTTGTATTTCCCTGATGATGAGTGATGTGGAGCATTTTTTAATGTGTCGGTTGGCCATCTGGATGTCTTCTTTGGAGAAGTGTCTACTCATGTCTTTTGCCCATTTCTTCACTGGATTATTTGTTTTTTGAGTGTTGAGTTTGCTAAGTTCTTTATAGATTTTGGATACTAACCTTTATCTGATATGTTGTTTGCAAATATCTTCTCCCATTCTGTTGGTTGTCTTTTAGTTTTGCTGATTGTTTCCTTTGCTGTACAGAAGCTTTTTATTTTGATGAGTCCTTGGTTGAATCTTGATGGACAAATAAATAGGGGATGTCAGTGAAGGGGGGTGCAGAATATATTTTTAGTATTAGAAATAGCACAAACAAAAACAGAGAGAGGAGAGAGCATAAAGCCCATTTGAGGAATTCTGTTTTGGGAAAGCTCCACTGCAGCTTGTTTTGGGGGATTTTCAGGAGAGAAGGCTAAGGAAGTATACAAGGCTAGACTATGAGGGAATCTATGTAACTCAAAAAGCATCTGAAGTCATTAAAATTGGACAGTTATTTGATCAAGCTTGTGCTTTATGGCAATAGATGAAGAATAGATTGGAAGGCACATGGACTAGAGGGAGAGAACTCACGTAGTAATCAGAGGGAGAAATGGTGAAGATGTAATTTAAGTAATGCAATTTAGGAGACATTATTTATTTTTTAAATGTTTATTTATTTTTGAAAGAGTGCAAGTGGGGGAGGGGCAGAGAGAGAAGGGGACAGAGGATCCTAAGTGGGCTCTGCACTGACAGCACTGAGCCCAATGTGGGGCTTGAATTCACAAACTGTGAGATCAGGACCTGAGCTGAAGTTGGATGCCCAGCTGACTAAGCCACCCAGGTGCCCCTTTAGGAGACATTATTGACAGGACTTGACAAACGATTGCATGTTGTCAGAGAAAGCGAGAAGTCTGAGAAGACTACGTGTTTTCTAGCTTTGGTAACTTGGTAGGTGGTGTTGTAAATCTCCAATATAAAGAATGAGGAGGTTTTTGGTAGATCCTGAATTTTGATTTGGAAATTCATCTTTATGATGCAAACCTGACGTGTCCCCAGAAGGTAAATGGACTCATGAGAGAGATTGCAGAGAACATGCTTGTCAGGAGGAGAAACAGGGACAAGGTGACTTCTCAGGATCCTTTATGCCCGCCCCAGTGAAGAGTCTGTCGCTAATTACTTTTAACCACATTTACCTTCCTACTGTCACAAGTTCCTCTGACCTTTGTTATATCTGACACAGCTCTGATACAGCTTGTTCTTATATGTATGGACCTTGTACAGGAGAGAATTTTAATACTATGCTTTATTGATTTAGTCTTCATAATTTAGGGATAGCAGCCTGGTGATAGAAAAAGTAGAGTGGTGCTTAATCATTCCATTCCACAGAATGGAATCAGAAGCTATCTTTAGTTTTCTCAAGCAAGCAGTTGCTACATTTATAGTTTCTCTTCATAATGATCACCTTTGACACTTCAGAGTATACAAGATAGATCTGAGCTCTCTTGTGTGACCTACAACGCCACGAACAACTTGATCAGACCCATCTTTCCAGCCCCATTTCATGTCACTCCCTCATGTAAATACGCAGCTCTGATCAAGGTGGTCTGACCTTCAAATGGCACTGTGACAAAGGGCCTGGCACATACTGGCACTTAAAGACTTAACTGAATTTTTGAAAGGAAAATTAGAAAAAATCAAATGAATCTTTCCTTCTTTTTGAAACGATTTTTCTCTTCCTGATTAAATAAACTTTTCATGGTAAAAATTGAAACTCATAAATATAAAGAGTAAAATAAAAATTACTTATAATTTCATTGCTCACGATTAACTATTTTATAACTTTTAGGCAAATTTCTTTCCAATTTTCGCTATGTATGTAGAAGCATATGTGTGTGTATATATATACACACACACATATGTGCACACATACGCACACATGAATCTCATTATATAAAATGTTGAATTCTGTTCTTCTCACTTAGCATTTATCCTAAACTTTCTCCCAATCTTTGAGTACTCATGAAAAATATGCTTTTTAATTGCCTGTATAAATACCTGTCAATTGAGTATGTAGTTTACTTACCATTCTCTTGTAGTAGATATTTAGGGTGTTTCTAGTTTTTGTAACTGATAAATATCTTATAAATATCCTCGTAGGCAAATTTTATCAGCATTTCTGGTTATTTCTTCAGATAAATTCTTAAAAGTAAAATTCTGGGTGTGCCTGTCTGGCTCAGTCGGTAGAGCATGTGGCTCTCAATCTTAGGGTTGTGAGTTCGAGCCCCATGTTGGGTGTGGAGATTACTTAAAAATAAAATCTTAAGGGGCACCTGGGTGGCTCAGTTGGTTAAACATCTGTCTCTTGCCTTTGCTTCAGGTCATGATCCTGGGGTTGTGGGATTGAACCGCATGTCAGGCTCCATGCTAAGGGTGGAGCCTGATTAAGATTCTCTCTCTCCCTCTCTCTCTGCCCCTCCCCTGCTTGTGCTCTCTCTCTCTCTCAACTTAAAAAAATTTTCTTTAATTAACAAATTAAAAAAATAAAATATTAAAAAATAAATAAATAAAAATAAAAGTAAAATTCTATATCAAAATATTGTGGACATTTATTTATTTATTTACTTTTATTCCTTAAAAGTATTTTATTTTTTAAATATTCCAATTAAATTGTAGAGTTATTTTTTAATATGAAATTTATTTAAAACAATCTTTGATTTACCTAGCCAAATTGCTTCTAGAATAATTTTATCCACTTATTTCTCATTAAATTATATGAGAATGATTATCACCAAATTGCATGAGAATGATTAATTTTCAGGATATTTAAGCATATGTCAGGTTAAAAACTGTGCTGATAAACTTGTGTGTGTGTGTGTAACTTTATTAAACACTCAGATAAGTTGAAGAATAATTTATATTTTAACGATATTTAAGCTTCCAATAGACTATGTCTCTCCACTTATTCCAGTGCTATTTTTAGTCCTTTAAATTTTTAAAGTTTTTGGGGCACTTGGGTGGCTCAGTCGGTTGAGTGTCTGACTTTGGCTCAGCCATGATCTCCCAGTTTGTGAGTTTGAGCCCCACATCGAGCCTCACAACAGTTTCACTGCTGTCAGCATAGAGCCTGTTTCAGATCCTCTGTCCCCAGCCCCCCCCCCCCCATAGTAAATAAATATTTAAATTTTTAAAGTTTTCATCTATGGGTAAATGACACACATTTCCGTCAATGTTATTTCTAGGTATTTATTTCTACTGATACTAACAATGGGATATTTTCCCATTGTATTTTTCAATTAGCTGCCTCTGCCACATAAGAAAGCAATTGATTTTAAAACATTTTTTTTTAATCTCCTTCCCATCTTGTAAAGGAAAGGGGGAAAAAAGGGAGGAGATGCTCTATCTTCCAAACATGTTTTGCAATTTATTCTCCTCTCAATTTCATTCATATGGTCTGACTGTCTTAGAAAGCCCTGCTAATGCTTTTCTGCCCAGGAAAATCTTAACAATGAAGAAGAGACTGTGGAGGTCTGCCTGAACTCCTCTGCATACAGAATGCAGGTTCTGGGACCCCAAGGGGCACCTGCCAGATGTGCTTGGCACCCTTGCCAGTGTTGTTTCTCACTCTTGTCAGGCTCTGTGGCATCTCTGTAACTGCCAATACCAGCCAACAAAGAGGAGAAAGAATGCTTGGTCATACCTCCCACCTGCTGGCTCCCTGTGTGGTACAAGAACTTATACTTTTTGGCCCTCCAGCCACTGTAAACCAGTCTTCTTGTGTAAGCCTGGAATAAGCCCCTCCAGCCATCCATTTCCTCTGATATGGCTGTGGTGTTTATTTACTTCTTGTCTGTCAGTTCCAAAACAACTCTTCTGTGTTGTGCTCTGTGACGCTGGTCTCAGGGTCTGCATACTGTAGTTCTCAGAAACTCTTTCCAGTTGGCTCCCTGTTAGCCTGCCTATTAGCCTCCCTATTAGACTGCCAATGGGAAGAACTGGAGGGGGACTGGGAGATGGAAGGAAGAAGAAGGGACTTTCTATTTCTAATGTGAGTGTTGCTACAGCACAACAGCAACAAGGTGTGGCTGTGGCTCCCAGCCCCCAGCTTCATCTGGCACTCCCCAAACCAGCTGTGCTATTCCCTCTTACAAGTATCAGCACCAGCCAACCTTACCCTTCCTAGAGGTCTGAGCATACTCTTCTCCCCTCCCCTTCCTTCCTTCCCTCCCCTTCCCTGCCCCCGCTCTCCTAGTTAACACTTAATCCTTCAGATTTCAGCTCGAGCATTGACTTCTCAGATCATTATGCTTGTTCCAGGCACATCTGCTGAGGGTAAGCTTGCCCCTCTCATGTAAAACCAACTAACAACTAATCAAGAGGTACTTTTTGGGCTTTATGAGTATGTGACTATGGGGCTTGGTATGGGCTTTTGGCTCTAATTGTACACATGTTTTTTATACTTCTTTTCTATTGTCTCCAAATCTTAAGTAATATATACTAGCTGACTTCATTTCCTTTCCTATTATTTATTCTACACAACCTGGCTTTCTTTACTGTACACGAGACTATGCATTTTCATGGGTGAAGAGATCATATCTATTTTATTCATCTATCAGCAGTAGATAACATATGCAATGAATATTTTTTAAAGGAATGAGTGAATTATTTGGCTAGAATTGCCATTTCTAAGGCCATTAGTGATACAGCACTTACCAAATGGATGATGGACACCTTCAGACCTCACTATCGTACTCTGCTAGTACTAATGCTTTAATCCCTTGCTTTCTGTGGTACTGCTCTTTCCTGGTTCTCTTCCTACCACTCTATTACTCCTCAGTTGTCTCGGTAGTCTCTTCACAGAGGCCCCCCCATATCTTCACTTAATTCTCCAGTTGAGCCTCTGCAGAGACCAGATGTTTCCCAGGTGTTAACGATAGATTACTCAACTAATTTGTGCCATCCTTCCGGGATATGGTACTGTTTCTGATTTACTCTTCTGGTGGAGCCGGAGGTAGGGCATTTTCAGAGACCTCTACTTGACTTTACCCACTATGGTAGCTTTTGTCCTACAGGTAAAGGACTCAATATGGGAGTTGCACCAAGTATATCAAACCCAGTTAAACATTCAAGGATGGGGAAATGACCACTGGGTGGGTCCATGGATCCAGTGTAAACTAGACCTAGGCCAGGATTCCACCCATTACCTGGTCCCTGTAGTTCCCTACTCTAAGAGAGGGGCCATGATGATTGTTCCGAGCTCTTAGTATTCATGCCAACTGTGTCCAACAGTTCTTGAAATGTTTGAATATTTCCTTTTCCTAAGTGCACAGTTGCCCAAGTGCATGGCCATATGTCCCTTTGGAGAAGGAATAGGGACATAATTACCATGTATATTTGCTTGGGTGTTGCAGGGTCCTTCCTCCTGGAGACCTGGCCTCCTGTTGAGTTAGTGAGTCTGAGTCTGAAAACAGGTTGAAGTCTAGAAATTAGGGATTATGACTTTTTATTAGGGTAACTGCCTTCAGTCTCTTATTATCCATCCTTGATTACTTAGGAGATAAAAGGTGATTAAGACCCTTTTTAGCTGAGGAATGCCATGTTCTATTAGGTATCTTAATAAACCTTTGTGGGTCAAGCCCTTTTGGCTGCCATACAACCATGGTCTCCTTAGGATAATTATGTTCTTTTGACTTCTGGTAATTAAGCACCGCACCCAACCTCTACTGTTTTGGGTTTTTTGGGGGGGGAGGGAGGGAGGGTTATTATACCCATTGCTATGTGAGTCTATTTCTGACATGGCCTCTCCTACTAATAGCCGTGGCCTAGTGTGCAACTCTCTGGAACATTTTGGTGATGCCCAGAAGAATTGGGAGTCACTGAAGAGTTTTTAAACAGAGGGTAAGAAGGTCAGATGTGTGTTTTAGAGACATTAGTTTGGCAGCTTTATGACATTCTCACCACAACATTCTTTCTGGTCTTTGTAAATGGTGTATCTTGGCATTCTCCTGGAGAACAATCATTTGGTGAGTCTTCTGGCCTTACTTATTATATCCATTCCAGCATGCCTACATCTGTGAACCTTCTAATCACTTTCTCAACCATCTGGCACAGCAATTCTGAAATTTTTAGTTTACTTAATGTGGTCCATTGCTTTTTCCAATACTTTTTGGAGCTATCCAAGAAGTGAGTTTGTATTTATCTCTTAGAGTCCTTGCTGAGGTGTTAAATCCTATATTTTGGCAGAGTGCTCCCAAATAAATAAGCCCATCCCTACCTAATTTCATGTTCTAGCCCCTATGATCATGCACCTTCAGAATCCAGCCCACACCTACTCTCCAGCTCCTGCTGGTACATGTTGGTTATGTCTTATAACATTGGAGAATAGTAGGAATAGTCCCTTTCCTCCCTTATTAGTCCTAGTATATCTCCAGCTGGATTACATTGTGACCCACTTCTAGTTATAGCCTACTGGCAGGGGTGGGAAGGAGGGGGGCAAAGATACTGTGAGGGACACATGCTGTCTTTCAGGTCTGAGGTCTTTGCATTGTCTTCAAGAAAGGGGGATTCTCACTCTTACTGGAGAGGGTGGGACATTTCTGAAGGTTGAGAGAATTCAGAGGAGTCTAAGAGTTCAAAACTTGAAGGGACATTTAACTAGGTAATTCTGTGTCAGGTCTCATTTTTTCCCCCAAACAGAACCTTGTCCCTATGTAACAGGTGTGGTTTGGTTGGTCGTTTAACCTTTTCTAGAATTTAGCCACTTTGACTTCAGTCCTGGGTCTGGGCCTCAACTTTCTCTGCTCTCTCACTGAAGTAGATAGAATCCTTGTTATATAAGCTACCAGGGAGTCCCTTCAGCTTTGCCACTTGGTTTTCAATTAATTTTTTAATGCTTATTTACTTTTGAGAGAGACAGAAACAGAACACAAGCAGGGAAAGGGAGGGAGATACAGAATCTGCAGCAGGCTCCAGGCTTTGAGCTGTCAGCACAGAGCCTGATGTGGGGCTCGAACTCATGAACCATGAGATCATGACCTAAGCTGAAGTCAGATGCTTAACCAATGGAGCCACCCAGGTGCTCCTCCCACTTGGTTTTCAAATGCCTGTTGATCTCATATCGCTCTTCATTATCTTTTTCTAAGTTACTAATGGCACTTATCAACAAGTACCCAGTCCTATTTTCCTTATAATTAGTAATTACCCCATACTTCTCAAATGCCTGATGTATTACACCAACTAGTACAATCTCCTCCTCTGATACACCTTTCCAATTCACCATACAGGAGTATGTTCACAACTAGATCACCACCTGCTGCCAAGGTCCATCTGTACTCCACCTGTCACTAGTGATGAAGTTCTTCTTGCCAGCCGGACAGTGAGTGATCCAGCTCCCAAATCCGAACCTATAGCCTGCTCTTTTGGTCCATTCCTGGTGCCAACTGTCACAGATTGGGTGCTTGGAAAGCAGATGTCGAGGCAGAGATTGACATGCAGGATGTTTATTAGTGGTCAACACCTGTGGAAGGCAGGTGGGGTAGCAGGATCGGGCAGAGAGAGCAGTCCAACTGTGGTACAGGCCTGACTAAGACTCAGTCAACTCTACAGGGAGCTCCAGAGTGTATATGATCTGTTAGAATTATCCCATCGTAGGCAGAGTAGCTAGGCCTTTAGACCCCTGTGGGATCACATGTTGGACATGGTTTCTCTAGGTAGGGCATGACCTTGGGTAAGGTGGCTTTCTGCAGCTGAGGCAAACCCTGAAGGGACTGACATCTGGAGGCTCTCTGCTGATAGTACTTCTGGCTGCTTGGGCAAAAAGTTCTACCTTGAAGCAGGATCTGGGTGGCATATTTTCATGTCTACCACAACATTCAGTAATGAACTCAACATCTGTATTAGAGTTCTCCAGAGAAAACAGAACATACATGTATATATTTATGTCTAGATAGATAGATAGACATAGACATTTTATAAGGGATTGGCTCATGCAATTACAGAAGTTGAAAAGTCTCATCATCTGCTGTCTGCAAGCTGGAGAATCAGGAAAGCTGGTGGTGTAGCTTTAGACCAAACCCAAAGACCTGAGAACCAGGGGAGGTAATGAGACAAGTCCCAGTTTGAGTCCAAAAGCCCCAGAACAAGGAGCACTGATGTCTGAGGGCAGGAGAAGATGGATGTCCCAGCTCAAACAGAGAACATGGTCCCCTTTCCTGTACATTTTTGTCCCTCAGCAAACGTTGTTCATATACATTTTATTCAGGTCCTCAGCACATTGGATGGATGCCCACTCGCACTGGTGAGGGCAATCTTTACTCTGTCTCTAGATTCAAATACTAATCTCTTCTGAAATACCCAGAAGTAATGTTTTTACCAACTATCTGGGAATCCCTTCAGTTGACACATAGAATTAAACATCACAACTTCTATTCTCTTTTTCCCTCCTTCACACCTCTTTCTTCCATGTTCTTCATCAATGTTGTGGAACTACTCCTCGCCCAAGCATCTGGAAACCATTCTGTTTGTCATCCCTCACAATTATCACATCACCACATTTTAATAATTGGATATCTTGACTATTTCTCACATCTATCCCTTCCTTTCCATACCTCCCACAAGAACTCAGAGCTTTGGCGTCTTTCCCCTGGACTGTCTCAGTAGGCTTCCAACTTGTCTCCTGGCCTTCAGTCCCCGTGCTCAATCCATCTTTCACGAAGCTGCCAGAGGGAGCTTTCTGAAATGTAAATCTGATCTTATCTGATCTTATTAAATCCTCATTCATTCATTCACTCAGTAATGAATTCATTCCCCCAAAGAATTGCTCAGGTCAAAGACTTTGTAGTTGAAGAAGACTTTTTCTCTCACATGCATTAAGTCCTATGGGCACCAGCTTCAAAATATATTCTTAATTCAATCATTTCTCACCACTTCCACCTCTGTTGGTCTGGTCCAAGGCTTCCTTATACCTCATGGAGACCAGTTAAGTAGCCCTGCATTCGATCTTTCTGTTTTCTTTTTTGCCTCTTTACTGTGATTTTTCCACAAGGTAGTCAGAATAAATTTTTTAAAATTTATTAATTAATTAATTTTTAAATTTACATCCAAGTTAGTTAGCATGTAGTGCAATAATGATTTCAAAAGTCAAATCCAGTGATTCATCCCCTACATATAACACCCAGTGCTCATCCCAGCAGGTGTCTTCCTTAATGCCTCTTGCCCTATTAGCCCATCCCCGCTCCACCCCCAACAAGCCCTTCAGTAATCCTCTGTTCTCTATATTTAAGAGTCTCTTATGTTTTGTTCCCTTCCTTGTTATTATATTATTTTTGCTTCTCTTCCCTTATGTTCATCTGTTTTGTATCTTAAATTCCACATATGAGTCAAGTCATATGATATTTGTCTTTCTCTGACTGACTAATTTCGCTTAGCATAATACCCTCTAGTTCCATCCACATAGTTGCAAATGGTAAGATTTCATTCTTCTTGATTGCCAAGAAATACTCCATTGTGTGTGTGTGTGTGTGTGTGTGTGTGTGTATCACATCTTTATCCATTCATCTGTCAATGGACATTTGGGCTCTTTACATACTTGGGCTATTGTCAATAGTGCTGCTATAAACATTGGTGTGCATTTGCCCCTTCAAAACAGTACACCTGTATCCTTTGGATAAATACCTAGTAGTGCAATTGCTGGGTCATAGGGTAGTTCTATTTTTAATTTTTTGAGGAACCTCCATACTATTTTCTAGAATGGCTGCACTAGTTTGCATCCCCACCAGCAGAGCAAAAGGGTTCCTCTTTCTCTGCATCCTCACCAACATCTGTCATTGCCTGAGTTAATTTTAGCCATTCTGACTGGTGTCAGGTGATATCTCATTGTGGTTTTGATTTGTCTTTCCCTGATGATGAGTGATGTTGAGCATCTTTTCATGCGCATGTTAGCCATCTGGATGTCTTCTTTGGAAAAGTGTCTATTCATGTCTTTTGCCCAGTTCTTCACTGGATTTTTTGTTTTTTGGGTGTTGAGTTTGATATGTTCTCTATAGATTTTTGATACTAACCCTTTATCTGATATGTCATTTGCAAATATCTTCCCCCATTCCATCGGTTGCCTTTTAGTTTTTCTGATTGTTTCCTTTGCTGTACAGAAGCTTTTTATATTGATGAGGTCCCAATAGTTTTTTTTTGGTTGTTTGTTTCCCTTGCCTCTGGAGACATATTGAGTAAGAACTTGCTGCAGCCGAGGTCAAAAAGGTTTTTCCCTGCTTTCTCCTCTAGGATTTTGATGGCTTCCTGTCTTACATTTAGGTCTTTCATCCATTTTGAGTTTATTTTTGTGTATGGTGTAAGAAAGCGGCCCAGATTCATTCTTCTGCATGTCACTGTCCAGTTTTCCCAACCATTTGCTGAAGAGACTGTCTTTATTCCATTGGATATTCTTTCCTGCTTTGCCAAAGATTTGTTGGCCGTATGTTTGTGGGTCCATTTCTGGGTTCTCTATTCTGTTCCATTGATCTGAGAGTCTGTTCTTGTGCCAGTACCATACTGTCTTGATGATTACAGCTTTGTAATACATCTTGAAGTCTGGAATTGTGATATCTCCAGCTTGTTTTTCTTTTTTAGGATTGCTTTGGCTATTTGGGGTCTTTTATGGTTCCATACAAATTTTAGGATTGTTTGTTCTAGCTCTGTGTAAAAGACAGGAGTGTTATTTTGATAGGGATTGCATTGAATATGTAGATTGCTTTGGGTAGTATAGACATTTTAACAATATTTATTCTCCCAATCCATGAGCAGGGAGCATTTTTTCCATTTTTTTATGTCTTCTTCAATTTCTTTCATAAGTTTTCTATAGGTTTCACTGTATAGATTTTTCACCTCTTTGGTTAGTTTTATTTCTAGGTATTTTATGGTTTTTGGTGCAATTGTAAACGGGATCAATTCCTTGATTTTTCTCTCTCTGCTGCTTCATTATTGGTGTATAGAAATGCAACCAATTTCTGGGCATTGATTTTATATCCTGTGACTTTGCTGAATTAATGGATCAGTTCTAGCAGTTTTTTGGTGGAATCTTCTGGGTTTTCCATATAGAGTATCATGTCATCTGCTAAGAGTGAAAGTTTGATTTCCTCCTGGATGATTTGGATGCCTTTAATTTCTTTGTGTTGTCTGATTCAGAATATTGTTTTAAATGTAAACAGATCATGTTTCTATAGAAAAGAAAATCTGCCAACAATTTGATAATCTAGGGAAAGAATATTTCAGAAAGAGGGAACAGCAAGCACAAAGGCCATGGGGTGTGAGCAAATTTGGAGTGTTTGAGTTACAGAGGAAAGGTCAAAAGGGCCGTGTTACAGTGAGCAAGGGAGACTTTGGTGGGGATGGGGCTATGAAGCCTCACATATTTCTTCCTCCTGCCCTTCCCTTCTCCTACCCCTCAGCTTGCTCTCCAGTTTCTGACTCCTACAGCGTGTGAGCAAGGGACAGCAGAGGACATAAAGGTCAGGAAAAATCTTATTTGAGTTGGTTCTATCTAGGCTGGCCTCATGTTCTTGGGCTGACAGATGTTTAAAGCTGTCTCTGCAGTGGAGTGCTTTCTAGGGCTCTTGTGGAGGTTCTGAGTCCAGCCCTCCAACTGCAACTTCAATGTACATTTTCCTTGACTTGACTGTTCCCCTTTCTGTAGACCCTGGCTTAAGAGAAGCCACTCTCCATGGGCTCACACTTGGTGGAATCCCCTTACCCAGAAGGTTCAGCCGGAAAAAATTTAACAGGTCTGTGACTCAGCTCTCTCTATAGCATCGCCAGGTATGTTCCAGGGGATATACTCACGCTTTGTCCTCCCAAACTAAGGGTGTACAGGACTTTGTCCAACTCAGCAGCCCTCTCCTGATTCTGCCTTCAAAGTAGCCAGTTATTCCATTGCTCAGCTTCTGGATATCCCAGTGGGAGTCAGACTATAGGCCACGGTTGTATCTGCCAACATGTGGCTTTCATCTTGTGGCCCAATGGAAGCCCTCTTCATCTGATTTGGAATGAAGGGGATGCATGTTTCCATCACCACCATCCCCTGTCTTTTACCCACTCACATGCATGCCCATTTACAGGAAGGTGTCAGAACTCAGAGCACTGTTCAAAAAATTCTAGATTATACATGCCAATTAGAAAAGGAGACGGCTTTTTAAGGTCACTGGGTATACTTTCTATTTAGTTGTTTCAAGGTTAGGAAGAGTCACTTATCCAATTAGAGGGCCATGAAACAGTGACTGCTCTTTCCCAAAATAAATGAAAAGGGTGATGCTGGTAAAATAATTCTGACCCTAAGTTAAGAAAGGGGCTATTAAAATAATGAGTCAGTATTTCAAATGACACATCTAATGAGATGTGCTAGCCAGTCATACAGCTTTTGTTCCTAAGAGTGGCCTCTTTTTTTTTTTAATTTTTTTTTAACATTTATTCATTTTTGAGAGTGAGAGAGACAGAGCATGAGTGGGGCAGGGGTAGAGAGAAAGAGAGGGAGACATAGAATCCAAAGCAGGCTCCAGGCTCCAAGCTGTCAGCACAGGGGGGCTCAAACTCATGGACTGCGAGATCATGACCTGAGCTAAAGTTGGGCGCTTAACCAACTGAGCCACCCAGGCACCCCTAGAGTGACCTCTTTAAAACAGACCACCAGGAAGAGTAAAATGCAAGAATGGAGAGTTTCCCTTGCTCACAATCACCTCTATCTTAGAACTTCCTACTCACCAGGGAAACTTCTTTGTCAGAAAAGTGTTAGACAGAAGAATGGTGGAGGTTACTAAGGCAGTAGTACTTGTTTTTTCCCCTGTGTGAATAAAGAGCACTTACTCAAAAAATATTTTTTGAGCAGCCCCATGTGTCAGGAGCTGAAAAGGGAATAGTAAAGAAGATTCTAAACAGGAGCTTATAATCCAGTAGTGGATAGAAAGGAATGCTGATTTTAATGTTACCTTGCCATTGGAATTAGCAAGGCCCAGATATTTAAAGAAATCTGTAGCATGATCTATATTATTTCTCAAGGAAATTTGCCTTGAGGAAGTGATTTTATATTTTACTACGTAATATACCAGACATTCTGAAGTCAAAAGGCAGACAAAAAAAATGGAAGGAGAAATAGAAAGAAATAGTTAGGATTCATTAGAAACAAATATTAGATTTAGTAATAATGTCATAAGTTATAATCATCCTAATAATTTTTATAAGTGATGTTTATTGGGCACTTACTATATGTCAGATCTTATGCCAAGCACTTTCATGGATTATATTATTTATTTTCATAACAACACTTTTAAATAAGTATATTATTATCCCCATTTTGTAGATGTGGAATTTGAGGCATAGCTTCGAGACAGAGCTCCATTTGAAAATGGTTGTCTTGGGGCACCTGGGTGGCTCAGTCAGTTAAGTGACTCTTGGTTTTGGCTCAGGTCATGTCTCATGGTTCATGGGATGAAGGCCTGTGACCAGCTCTGTGCTGAATCCCTTCTTGGGATTCTGTCTCTCCCTCTCTCTCTGCCCCTTCACTCCCCCCAATAAATAAATCAATTTTAAAAAAAAGAAAGAAAATGGCTTCACTCCCCCCAATAAATAAATAAACTTAAAAAAAAAAGAAAGAAAGAAAGTGGTCTTAACCACTGCGTCATGCAATCTGGGATGAAAACGCACAACACAAATTCCCTCCGTTGTAAATTCTCCATTGGAGTCAGTTGTAAATGGATCTATGCTCAGGGGATTATTGCAGATAAACCCATAGTTTCTTAGTCCCAAGGGAAAGGCTTCTGGCATTCAACTCTATTTTGTGATTTGTCATGTGTGTAAATAATAAGAATCTGCTAGGTTTTCTCCTAAAATATATTTATTCCATTGATATTATCACCCTGGCCTTCTTTGTGTTTGAAAATCAGTAACTTCCTGTCGTAAGCTTTCATCTTACTTGTCTTAAATGAAATCGCACCGAAGGAAGTAAGGCATTTGGAAGCAATGAGCTTCAAGGAATGACTAGGCATCTGAGCATATCAGAGCCTTCATGAAGTATTCTCATTACCTGTGGGATATGCGAGCCCAGAATGCTTGGCAGTCTAAACAGCGATTCTCTCCCTTCCCCAGTAGAGCTGAGATCCTGTCTGAGAACACTTTGTCAACTCTGGCCGGCCGTCTCCTATCGGTGCTCTATGAGTGATACTGAAACCTTATCTTTCAGAAGCAGAAAGAAGCCCACGTTCCAAGATGAGGTGCTGAGAACCCACTGCTGTGCTCTTGACCGCCTGGAGTCGGATTTTAAGACTAGCTGCTAGAAGAGAACAGGGCCTCGTGCTGAGAGAAAGTCTCCCAAGTTGAGTTGGCTTTCTGGGAGACAACTGGATTTGGTACTGGTCTTTATTACAGTTTCCACACACTAAAAAGAGAGAGAGAGAGAGAGAAAGTTGTTTATAAAACAAAAGCCGCATACAATTTGGTATGGTAACATTCTTTAGAATTTTGTTTTTGCACAGCGGAAACCAGGGCTGATGTGGTCATGGTGGACATGGAGCCAGTTCTGTTACCCCAAAGCACCTCTCCTAAAACACGAAACTGAGTAAGCCAGGCCTGGCCTTGCCAGGAACAGCCGGCATTGTTTGGCTTTTTGGAGAGACTTCCTGGACCCAGTGCTTCCAAAAGAACCGCAGCAGAGCCCCACACCACGCAGCAAAGTGCACGCGGCACACCCAGGCTCCCCGCCCTCACATGTGCAAGAGTGGAGCACACCTCCCCGGGTCCCTCCTTTCTTCCAAGCCAGCGAGCGTGAATCACGGTGGCTGCTTCCTGGACAATATTGTGGGATGTGCGCTTCTCGCCTTTCCTCTCCACCGCTGAGACATCCGGGGCAAACGGAGACACCTCTCCTGTTTGCAGTTCTTCAGTTCTTGGTCAGCGAAAGATGCCAAACGAAACATCCAAGTTTCCTGATGCTTTGCGCCAGATCATGTGAAAACTAGAGAAAATCCATGTTTGCTGGCCTTGAGAACAGGGGTAACAAACTACTTTTTAAGCTCAAAGGAAGCGACTTGCAAAAGAGCCAGGCTCATGATGAGAAGGTAGAACGTGTAGGAATTCTATTAAAATTTGGGCAGTGAGAGATCCTCCTGCAGGGGCTGTGTCTTTACTTTCTGTACAACTAGAATAATTTATTTTCCCTCTTGCTGCCATTCTGTGGTTTAAAAAAAGAAAATAAACTTAGGGGCGCCTGGGTGGCTCAGTCGGTTGAGCGTCCGACTTCGGCTCAGGTCACGATCTCACAGTTCACGAGTTTGAGCCCCGCGTCCGGCTCTGTGGTGACAGCTCAGGGCCTGGAGCCTGCTTCAGATTCTGTGTGTCTCTCTCTCTGCTCCTTCCCTGCTCACACTCTGTCTCTCTCTCAAAAATAAATACAGATTTAAAAACTTTTTTAAAATATTAAAAAAAAATTAAATTTAGTGCTGCAAGCAAAGATTTGGGGAGGAAAGATTTCTTTTGGAAATTTTGGAAGCTACGGTACTACAGAAACTATTTGGATAGTATGTATATTTCCCTAGGAAAATAAAAATGAAACTATTTGGATAGTATGTATATTTCCCTAGGAAAATAAAATATGTATATTTCCCTAGGAAAATAAAAAACGGATACTAAATTTGTTTGATTCACTCAGTGTCATGGTGACTCAGGGCTGGACAGGAACAGACTAGGCTCCTGCCCTCAGGAGCTCACATGTGATAAGCGGGGGAAATAGATAGTAAATTTGTAAACTCAGAAATTCATCATGAAATTTCTGACACTGATAATGCTTTGAGGAAAAATAAAGCAGGTTAAGGAGATAGAAAATGAAGAGGCAAGGTGGTCAGAGAAGGCCCCTGTGAAGAGAATATATTTAAAGGACTGAAGTACTGGCAGGAGTGAGCCATGCACAGTTCTAGGGGAAGGGCATCGCAGGCAAGGCTGGAGGCTGAAGCTGAGTACAGGAGAGAAAGTGGTGGTGGCTGAGATTGGAAGGTAGGCAGAGGCCAGGGCATGTAGGCTCCTGTGTACCATGATAAGGCATACAGATTTCATTACAATAGTTACAAGAAGCCTTTGAGTGACTGTTTATTGTCAACTTTTTTCTCCTACCCAGTTCCAAAAAGAGAAAGAATTTCATCCATTCATTTGATATTTATTAATTGAATACCAACCATACATCAGGCTGGGTCCAATGCTTAAAAAGTTGTGATCTCTGGGGGTCAGGGGAGCCATGGTGACTCGTGACCTTTCCACCTGTGCGTGCTGGTGGCAGGCGGCCTTCGTGCCCCACCCAGGTCACACGCTGGCCATGGCCAAGCCACCCAGCACGACCCTGTGTGCTGGCCAGAGGAGACCCAGGCCTCGCTGCCAGCCTCAGGGCTCACACAGGTTCTGGTAGAGTGGCCCAATCATGCCTCCGTCACACTGATGCACCCCCTTTGATGTTAGTGGGGATCAATTACATGTTCTTTCCTCTTGAAAGTCTGTGCAAGATCAACCCAAGAAGGCCTGGTAAATCCCCACCTTATGAAAGATGTGGGTTTAGACACTTGGATCAAGTGGAGATTATCATGGCCATGGAGGATGAATTTGGGTTTGAAATTCCTGATGGGGAAGTGGAGAAGCTAATATGTCCACAAGAAAATGTAGATTACATTGCAGATAAGAAGGATGCACATGAATAAACTATCAGTCCCCTTTCCTTCACTGAGAGAAGACTCAAGATCCTGGCGAGTGCCTGGGAGTGAGAACGTGCTTTTGGCATTATTGCTGACCTTGATGGTGTAATTCTGTGTAGACTTGGATTTAAATTGTCTGAGTGTTTTTGCCCTTAGAATATAAATCTATAAAACTGAAGGAAAAAGATAAGGTTGGAGCCTCTGTCATCAAATGAGGGCATAAGAAAATGACGTGGACAACTTGAACAAAAGTAGAATGAAGAAAATTCCGGAAGAGAGGCAAAAATACTACTACTACTACTACTAATGTAAAAAGAACACAAATTATAAATATTAATGCTGCTGAATATTAATGCTGTGCCCTGGGTGCTATTCATGTATTTTTTTTCACAAAGACACAATGTCTTATGCACTATTATTATTATTCTTTCCTGTAACTGAGGAAACTGAGGTCACAGAAGCAAAGCAATAGCACAGGGCCGGAAATCAAAGAAACCTGAAGCTAGAATTGGAATTCATGTTTCTGTGATTCTAAAGCACAAGGTTTACTTACAGGAAGGAGCTACCGTGATAAGCCGTGTTTGGGTAACTCAATATGTGTAGTTGTATATACTGGACTTGGGTCAGGTTGGTTTCAGATGTATATTCCAAATTTTAAAAAGTATGGCACCATGAAGTTGGATATGAAGATCTTTACAAACAATTCCAAGACTCTGCAAGGAAGACAGCCCACACATGACTTTTTCTTTCATAAGACATGTTACAATCCATCTGTAATAATAGTATTCTATTTGTTTGTTTCTCATTGTTTTCCTGTTTCCCCTGATGTGGGAAACAAAGGCAGAAGAAAAAATTAAATTGCCTTACAACTTAGAGCCCACTGACAAGTCCTTGATACAGGCAGAGTGACCTTCCTCTAGGAACGCAGTTGCCTCGGTGATGATGATGACACTTTGCTAAGGGCAAAAGGCAACCTTACTTTAACATTATCCTAACCCCTGGGATCCTGTAAATCTACTTAAACATATAAAAGCTCCTTTGGAAATTCCTTTATCTCTTCCCCCCAAGATATATGCTGGCAATCATACTCCAAGCTTATGGCCTCCTGAAATACATCTGAAGTGTCTCATTGGTGAGGGAGCATGGGGCAAGCTGAGGGCAAAGCACGGGCTAACTGCACCACCACCTCCGAGGTGGGGTTTGTGTGATAGTCCTCGGACACTCCTGGCTACCCAAGAACAAAGGAAAGGGGTTTAAGTGCTTGCCAGGGTGATGTGGGAAACAAAGGCAAATGAAAAATGAAATTCCCTTACTGCCTACAGCCCATTGAGAAGTTCTTGAAACAGGAAGAGTGACCTCTCTCTGGGAGCTCAGCAGCCTTGATGGTGACACTTTGCTAGGGGCAAAAGGGAATCTTGGCTTAACATTATCCTGACCCCCCATGATCCTGTAAGTCTACTTTAACGTATAAAAATTCCTTTGGAAACTTCCTTATCTCAACTCCCCCAGGATATATCCTGGCAATCATACTCAAAGCTTATGGCCCCCTGATATACATCTGAAGGGTCTCATGACTGAGGTTTTACTAAACAGTGATAAATGGCTTGTTTTCCTAACAATACCTAGCCCCTCAAGGTCCTGAAATCTTGCTTCCAAAATACCTTAGAGACTTACTCTTTCCCTAACTCCCTCCCATCCTGAAGGTATATAATCAGTTACTGTCATAACCCCAGTGCAGCTCTTTCTGCCCCCGGGTCCTGTCCTCATGCTTTAATAAAATCATCTTTTTTCACCAAAGATGTCTTCAAGAATTCTTTCTTGGCTGTTGGCCCCGGACCACCCCAAAACCCCACCATCATGACTGAGTTTTTACTAAACAGTAATAAATGACTTTTCTAACAGCAGCTAACCCTTCAAGGTCCTGGAAACCTTGCTTCCAAAAATACCTTAGAGACTTGCTCTATCCTGAACCTGCTCCCAACCTGAAGGTAAATAATCTGTCACCCATAACAACCCCAGTGCAGCTCTTTCTCCCCACCGGTCCTGTCCCCATGCTTTAATGAAATCACCTTTCTTCACCAAAGATGCCTCAGGAGTTCTTTCTTGGCCGTCGGCTCTGAACCCCAACATTTTCACATCATCCCCTGCTGCCTTGTAGCTGTCGTAAAGGCAAAAACCATGTCTGTTCACCATTTTATCTGCAGAGCCTAGCACAGCGCCTAGAACGCAGTAGGGGCTCAATTAATATTTGTTGAATGAATGAATTAATTAAACTTCATTTCATTTCTTTCCAGGACCTGCCTTTACTGCCATGTACCACTCCAGACAGCATGCAGAGACAGCGGAGAGTATAATAAACATCAGAGGTATTTTGCAATTCATGGCTGACCCATGCTGACCCTTTATTTAATTAAATCTTTCACTTGTGAATGAATCATTTCTTCCATTAATTAAAATAGGATACACATATGTCTCTGTAAAGTATGTGTCAAAAGAAAGCATTCCACCTAAAATATACAGGAGTCGCTGACCACCGCGGCGAATCATCCATCATAATCTGCTAAAAAGATCGGCTCTGGAATTAGAACTAGCACAATCATCTCTTATGCCCTCAAAAATATTAGTTGCAGCTTTGCAACCAATCTGTCAGCTCCCGTGTTATAACATGTAAGGAGTAACGCATAGTATGAAGCTCGAAGAGAAGTGTTTATTTTAGAGGGCAGAGCATGTGGCCCCAGCCCTCTAGGAATGCCATCATCTCTAATAATTGCTTGGAGCCGTGCTCTCTGGAGACGTGGATCTTGATTGTTAGAGCTGGAAGGCAGCTAGGATTGCACTGTTACAAAACTCAACATTTGCTCCTTCGGTTCCTCCGGAAGCCAAAATGATAGCTGCGAGAAAACTGACGGTGCTTTTCAAGTGGCAAAAGCAAGTTTGTGTTTCCATTCACCCCGCGGTCTCCCGCTGGAAGAAATGGGATGCAAAAATCTATTTGCAATCTTTAGCCCCAGGAAACAGGGAGCATATCCGGCTATTGTTAAAGATATTTTGCCTCAGAGTAAACTCCGTGCTGCCCAAACCCCGAAGGAAGGCCTCGAAAGCCTCCTCGATTAAGTACCTAAACATGTTTAAAAATCACCACTGGGGATTCTCCAGGCCAGATGAAAAGAAAGGAGGGATAAAGCAGGAACGCAGCTTAAAAGTGCCTCTGGTCCTCTAAAACAAGTTTTCAATATTTTGTGAGATTTCAAATGCAACAGTTTTTGAAAGAGGAAGAAATAGTAAAGCCTATTCTCTTCGCGAAGTGTCCGTTTCTGCAGGAGCAGAAATGATAAACACTCTCCCTGCATAGTTAAGAGGTTGTTTCAGGGGCCAAGTGATTGCTAAACCAGTCGTGGTCATTGAATGTGTTTTATTACCATGCTTTTATGTTGAATATTAACTGTGCTTTTATTTTTCCTTCAAATGAATCCTGGAGACGGGCACAAAAATGTTGTAGGAATGGTAAGGACCTTTGTGATCACTGGGGCTATTTCTTATGG
This sequence comes from Panthera tigris, assembly GCF_018350195.1. NCBI lineage: Eukaryota > Metazoa > Chordata > Mammalia > Carnivora > Felidae > Panthera > Panthera tigris. The sequence continues at coordinate 49,993,443 of NC_056667.1, read as the reverse complement.
TGGGAAGTCCCCTTAAGGGGACGTGACTTGTCCAAGGTCACAGGGCAGGTGAATGGCAGAGCCAGGACCCCAAAGTATGTCTCCCATCTCAGTCCTGGGCTCTCTCCCCTGCGTCTGTGCTAAAGGCCAAGTCACAGGTGATATATTCCCTAGCATGCTGCTGGGTACATTGGCAGTGCCTTGAAATGCATTGATTCCAATAGAGTAAGAGGTTCAGGATTACTTGACAAATCTCTCAAGCACTCAGTATCAATAGCTTTTCTTAGACTTCAAGTCCAAGTTATTTGGATGATTTCAGAGGTTAGTCTTAGTCACAGTTATCTTTAAACTCTTTGGTACCTTCTCCTGTTTTCAACACTTCTCTGATACTCATTAGCTTATCTCCAGGATCAAGATACAGAAAACGGAAAAGAAGAGGGATGGAAGAGATTTAACATTGAGTAGAAATGGGGAATTAATTGTTTCTGTGGTGTAGAGTAGTGATTAAGAGCATAGACTCTGGACTCAAGTTGCCTAGGGTTCAAGTGCTACCTTTGACATTGTGAAGATGTATAGTCCAAGATCACTGATCTTGGGTTTTTTAAATTGCTGAGTCTCAGTTTTCTCCTCTGCAAAATGGGAATTACAGTACCTATTTTATAGGATTGTTGCAAGGATAAATTAAAAAATCTGAGGTTAGATAGCTCTTCCTGTCCAGGGGGTCCTGTCCCCATGCTTTAATAAAATCACCTTTTTGCACCAACATAAATAAATAAATAATAAAAAAACTAAAAATCTGAGGTTACTCTTGGAAGTCCCATTTGTATGTGTAATTTAATGACATGTATACATATTCAAACAGTAATATTAGGACATGAGCAATGAAAAAATTAGACTATTGAATTTGCTTTATATGGATTGAAACCATAATGATAGGTCATTTTTGAGAAAAGAGCTTCCTTGTGCCGTGTGATGATGCTATTTCCTCTCCCTCTGCCCCATCCCATGCCACCTCAGTTCAGATGTCCTGTGTTTCTTGTCTACATGGCTGCAACAGGCTCTGTTCTCATGCCTCTTTCTCTTTTTTCCATTTCCAATCTAGTTCTCCTGGAGTAACTTCTTTAAAGCACATATGTGGCCATACTATGCTCTGTCTTCAAAGCCTTCAACAAGTCCCACGGCTTATAGGATAAAGCAATACAATCTGGTCCCAACCCCTTGTGACAACTCATTTTTACCAGCACCAACCCCACACTCTGCGTTCTTCTTAAACAGGACTACTCACAATTCCTTTAACCCCCCACGTACTCACACATCTCTGTGCCTTTGCTCATGATGCATTCTTGGCCTGAAATCTTCCTTCCCCACTTCACCACCTACTAAATTCCTGGTTATCCATCCAAACCCCACTACAATTTCACCTCTTCAATTAAGCCTTTCCTTATTCCACTCCCCTTCTGGCAAAATTAATTACTCCTTGCTTTGTGTTTGATGCTACTTTGTTCTTATCTCCCAAATAGCGTTTACTGTATTAAATTATATTTTGTTGTGTTTTTTTTTCCTGTCCCCAGCTAAACCTGGATTTAGCAAGCATTCAAAACCATTCCTTCTTTCCATGCCTACAACTCTTTTCCCTGCTAAGATCAATGCTGCTTACAATTGTGTTCATCCAGGGCTCCAGGCGGCCCCTCTATATCTGTGAGAGTTGACACCAATATGAAATATATTTGCCAGTCTGCAGCGAAACTATGACTGCCATGAGTGCAGCGCCATTGTCTTACTTATCTTCTACCTCTAGTCCCTGGTGCAATACCCAGTACTTAATACCTGTCTGTTAAGTACATGAAGGTGAAGTACGACAGCATTGAACTATTAGACGTGAACTCTAAGGAACAATTCTGGGCGCCCAGAGCGTAGAGTGAGACCTAGTCTGTTAATACGTGACACCACACTTTCATATCCTGGACGCTGGGATATGGAAATGTAAGTTCTTTATTGTGAAAGGGGCTCAGATGTGGGAGATTGTTGCAGAGTAATTCAAAACTGTTTTATATATGCATACACACACAGATCGTCTTGCTTCATAGAAAATACACCTCCCATACACAAGAAACTCTAATACCATATGGAACTTATTGGCCACGTGGCAAGATGTTTATCTCCTTCATCCTTCTTCACCAAATATTTCTAAATAAGTCTTTGTATCCAGTTTTATAGAAAAAATATATCAAGTTTTATAAGTTACTAGAAAAGTAAGATTCATTTTATAGAAATTAAAATTATTATTATTGTTAATAACACCAACCATTTACTTGCTGCATACCAGGCACAGTCTTAACTGCTTAATTCGTACTGTTTCATTTTGTCTAACATTGCTATGGGGTTGGTACCATGATTCTTTCTATTTTGCAGGTGAGGAAACTGAGTCTCAGAGAGGTTAAGCAAACTGCATTAACATTTCACATAAAGTAAATAAGAGAAGTGAGATTCAAAACAAGATGTGCTAAATTTGAGAAACTGCACCCTTAACCATCATGTTATATCTCATGAGAGCACACATTTCATCCTGTATTGGCTAGCCTTTTCACAATAATGCTGTGTAACAACCACCTTAAAACTCAAGGGCTTAAGAATAGCAAGCATTTATCTCAGGATCAAAGGTCTGTAGATCAACCATGATTCAGCTGAATTAGACGGAGCTTAGCTGGAAGACTCTGTGGGTCCAATTTACATTTGCTCCACATTTCTTATTTTGGAGTCAAGGCTAAAGGGACAGTCATGGGGCACCTGGGTGGTTCAGTCAGTTGAGCATCTGACTTCGGCTCAGGTCATGATCTTGCGGTTGTGAGTTCGAGCCCCACATTGGGCTCTATGCTGATAGCTAGGAGCCTGGAGCCTGCTTCAGATTCTGTGTCTCCTCTCTCTGCCCCTTCCCCACTCATGGTCTGTCTCTCTCTGTCTCTCAAAAATGAATAAACGTTAAAAAATTTTTTTTTTTAAAAATGGGACAGTAGTTACTCAGGGCATCTGTGGCAGGTCACCAGGGCAAAAGACCAAAGCTAAACTGAGAAAGCACATCGAAGGTAAGTGTCATGTCCACAAACATTTCTTCTGCCAAAGCAAATTGTATGGCCAAACCCGGCACTAATGGAGAAGGAAGGTGAAGGCCCATGACAGGGTGAGGATTGGAGTAGATATTTATTGAATAATAATACAATGAATCACCCAGTTATTTTATTTATTTTTATTAAAAAAATTTTTTTTAACATTTTATTTATTTTTGAGACAGGGAGAGACAGAGCATGAACGGGGGAGGGTCAGAGAGAGGGAGACACAGAATCTGAAACGGGCTCCAGGCTCTGAGCTGTCAGCACAGAGCCCGACGCGGGGCTCAAACTCACGGACCGAGAGATCAAGACCTGAGCGGAAGTCGCCCGCTTAACTGACAGAGCCACCCAGGCGCCCCTTATTTATTTTTAAAACCAAGTCTAGGGTATGTAATCCTTCACATTTGGGCAGGTATGATTTCCTTTTTGTCCTCGTGCAAAGGTACAACATTGCAAAGCTGCCGCTGAAGACTTTAGACCTTCTCGCCCTGATGCAATTCTGTGTTGAGTCGTAACATGCTGGCTACCGGCCTCTTTAGAAGGGCACCACTGCTGGCAGTGCACAAATCCACATGATTGTTCACCTGATTCTTTGCCACGTTCATAAAGGTGTTTCTATTTTTTTTTTAAACTTGCAATAAAACTTTAACTTTTCTCAAGAGCAGTGTATTTTCAGAAACCCAGAAATTCTCATGAACAGCATTTACAAAGAATCATAGAATAAGGTCAGAGAGTTTTAGAGCAGCCTTAGAGGGCACTTAGTTCAACCTCCTCATTTTACAGATGAGAAAACAAATAGTTTTGGTTTCAAACGTCCAATTATTGCATAGAGTGGGCTACATTTTTTTTTTTCTCATGTAAGAAAAGCAATGAGAAAAAAACGAGGGTACTTGTCTTACTACAACTGAGTTCTGTAGTGGGGACCTCCATTCAGCTTATTCTATGAGAACCCTCGTATGACCTACTAACTTTATCACTATAATCAACTTCCCTGATTGCCTGTGAAAAACAAAAATTAAGTCTTTCCTTTTCTGTTTATAATCTTCATAGTCTCTGCTTTTAGAGCCAGCAGAACAAGCCAAGGGACACCTGGCCACCAGCTTCAGTGTCCTGAGGACATCTAGGCCTGTTTTCTGCAAGAGAGAGAGGCAGAGAGCCACCAAGCCTAGTTTTCTAGAAAGGGAATTATGAGTATCTTTTCAGGCCAAACACATTTGATATTTAGCTAATATTCTCCCTGATTAAAACAGTAGATTTAGAATCGTGAGTATACTGGGGTGGGGGTGGGAGGAGACATTAGAAAAATCTAAAGTGAAAAGTATAATTGATTAAATAAATATCTTTTTTTTTTTTTAGAGAGAGAGTGAGAGACTGCAAGTCGGGGAGGGCAGAGAGAGAGAGAGACTCTCAAGCAGCCCCTATGCCCAGCACAGAGCCCAGAGCTCAACGTGGGGCTGGATCCCATGACCATGAGATCATGACCTGAGAGAAAATCAAGAGTCAGAGGCTCAACCAACTGAGCCACACAGGGGGCCCTAAATAAATATCTTTGAATACCTTCTAAGAGCCTAGCCTGCTGTTAGGTTCCAGGGTTTTGATGTGAACAAGACAGAAAAAGATCCTATGCTCCTAATGCTTCCATTCTAGCCTGGACATGTAACTAAAGTGTTAACAAAGCAAAAGAGCAGGATGTCAGGAGGGTACGTAAGGTAGAATTTAACCTAATGTCTATGGGGGAGGGGCTGAGAGGTGGTCAGAGAAGGTCTCTCTGGGAATAGGATGTTTTCCCCTTAGGGCTTTTGGGGTTCTGAGATAGAGAGCTTTCCAGGCAGAGGCAAGAACATGTGCAAAGACCTGAGGGAACTGACAAATAGTCAAGGAAGCCAAAGTTTAGCCAGAGAGAGGAGACTAATATGAGACTGGGCAGGTTGTCAGGGTCCAGACTGTGGGAGTCATATAAGACAAGAGTAGAGTGTGGGACTTTATTGCAAAAGTAAAGAGAAGGCATTGAAGCCTTTGAAGTAGGGGAATGACACAATAATAGGATTTGCATTTTTAAAAGGAACACTTTGGTGGTATTTTCAAGAATAAATTAGAGGGGATGGGGAGAGAGAACTGGGGAATCTAAGAAAATTACACAAAGAACAAAATAAGAATCTAAAGCTAGTGAATCCAAATATCCAGCCCATGTTGGCTGTAGATTGTGTGCAGCGTGGGTGGTTGGGATGACTGTGTACTTGAATTGTGCACGTGCACGTGGTCACAGAGCCTCTCTTCTCCCTAAACTCACCCACAGCTTCCAGATAGCCCAGCAATAGGATCGCTCCTTAGGGATTTGAAACTATCTCCAGAACATGCTGGTTAGAGGACAAGAACAACTTTAGAGTTAAAGCTGGCAAATGGGACACCTCTATTTAGCTTCCTTTCTCCTGGTAACCTAATGACACAAAAACAGAGAGAATAGAAAAGGCACAAACAACAAAACCTGTGGACTGAAATGCTGTGAAGCTGGCAGCTGTCCTAGCAGACTGGTTCAGCAGAGCCACATGCTAAGCCTGCAATGGGGAGGCTCCAGAAGTGACTTGGTTGACAGTTTGGATCCCAGAACAAGTGCAGGAATTAGTGACATTTGGTATGTCTGGAAGTGAGCACGAAGGTGGGGGAGACACAAGAGGGTTAGTGGGGAGGGTTTGGGATCAGGTAGGTGTCCCCTGAAGCCCCCACCTCCTATGCCATGAAATCACTTGACTCCTTCTTCACTGCAATAAACGACAGGAAAGATTTACTTTCAAGAGACAGAAAGCAGGGGATTTCTGAGTGGAGATGCTAGGCCGAATTGAGGTATGAGAGGATGCTGTACTGAAAGCAGAGAGACTCAAGGAATATTGATGATCTGACTGAATTATTTGGGCTCCAGCCTTCTTCCCACATTCAGCTCCTGGAACATAGCAGCCAGGCATATACTCTCCAAGTAGGGACTGCAGAGTCTTCTCTGGAGCTCTGGTCCAAGAGGAAAGGCCTAAATTGAAGATTCCCTAGGCAACAGTCTGGTCATGTGACCTTCAGTACCAGTTTGGAGAAGGTCAGAGGGCTCTGGAAGAGACTTCAAGAAGGTGAAATCAATAATTACTAATGTGTTTGAATGTATTGAGAGGATTTTACACAACTGGGGCAGAATTGGGGTTTGATAAGTGATAATAAGTACATTAAAAACCAGCCAAGTGAAAACACAAGTCAATTATTTACTCCAGGTGGGAGAAGCTTTGTACAGGAAAGAAAAAGTACTCTTGGTATCCCCCACAACTTAGTTATCTATAGCATTTACATAGTCATGGTGATGGGAACATCAGCTAAATCTCACTGAGTCACAACACCACTATATTGGGCAGATGGAATACTAGAAGTGTGTGTGTGTGTGTGTGTGTGTGTGTGTGTGTTAGAGGTGGAGTGTACCTATAGAGAGCTGACTCCCCGTCTTCCATGTTAGGAAACTAGTAAATAATATCTATAATTGAAAAATCATGTAGCTACATAAATCTGTTGTTTGGAAATTTACAGTTAAATGTTAACAGAATCAGAAGAGCTGAAAGAGATTGCCTTCAAGAGTATAAAACGGAGGTGGAGAGCCTGGCTATGGCTTGTAGACTCCTATTTTTCATAATAAGCCTTATAAAACTACTTGACTCTTTCATATATGTGTATGTATAATGTTATGAACATGTACAATAAATTTAAAAGGGAAAAGAAAAAAGTAGTCCCGTGAATATATTCCATCATTGGCTTTAAAAAAAAACAAACAAACCTCCCTCCTAGGTACCACTGCAATACCCAACATACATAGCTATTGCTTTACCTGGTATTATGGGCTGAATTGTATTCCTCAAATGATGCTCAAGACCTAACCCACAATACCTCAGAATGTGATCTTACTTGGAGACAGGGTCTTTATAGAGACAACCAAGTTAAAGTGAGGTCGTTAGAGTGGGACTTAATCTAGTATGACTGACGTCCCAAACTTCCCAAATTTGCCTTTTGGGAAATTTGGACACAGAGACAGACAGACACACACACACAGAGGGACAATGCCATACGAAGATGAAGGTGGAGATCAAGCGATGTGTCTACATGCCAGGGAACACCAAAGGCTGACAGCAAGCCATCGGAAGCTCGATGCCTTGATCTTGGACTTGCAACACATTTCTGTTGTCTGAGCCATCCAGTGTGTGGTACATTGTTATGGCCGCCCTCAGAAACTCAGACACACAGTATGCTATGGCTCACTTGCGTGCACTCCATAAAGAAACACCTATGTCTCTGACTCTTCCTCTGAAGGAAGAAGAAAAGGAAGAGAGGAAAGAAAAGGAGGAAGGGAAGAAGAGAAGGGCCAAAATGTGCCTAGACTGATGTTGACTCCAGCTAGAAAAACTGCCTTTGAGCAAGAGGGGTTTCACTTCTGTCTTTAATTCTTTCATGACTGGAACATATGTATGTATCATGTTTACATTTGAAAAATAAGTAGATACAAACATATACAACCCCTCCCCCACCAAATGAAAAAAACCTCTTCTTCCTCAATTCTTCAAAATCCCCACATGGGACAATAACGAATTGATGCTGATAAATGGTATTGGGGCTAATAAAGGAGTTAAAATATTGTATTTTAATTTGTTTGTTCTTTTTCCCTAACAAAGTCGGATAACTGCATTTGGGCAAGCTGGGTTCTGTCCTACTTTTCCCTTGGAACTCACAGAGTCAGGGAGACACTGACCTGGGGCAGTCCTTCTTGGACTTTCTTGAGAACATTTAGAAAATTTTCCAAGATTGGCCCTTGATGGATATAGGAAGTAAGGTAATAGCTACCCCTTCCACCCAGTTGTCCAGGTTTCAGTACGTGATACATAAACCACACGCAGCCTCTCTGGTTCACAAGGTTAAAAGTTATTAACTGAAATCAATTGAAATAAAAAGAGCCACATCTGCCATGGTACACAATTCACTTCTCAGGACGGTTTTGGCCTGCACTACACACACACACATACACACACACACACTCACCCACTAACCCTGGGGGAGAGCGGAGGCAGCTGCAGAAGCCAAAAACCTCCCCAGTCCTAATTAAACTCTCCAAGTTTCCAGGCAACACAGCCAAGGAAAAAATCATTTCCAAGCCGAAGACCCCCAGCCCCAGCCCCCAGCCTCCACCCCAGCAAAGGAAACGGGTCATTTGGTTTAATCAGCCCACGTGCACATTCTCTCTCCCCAGGTTGCCAAGAAGGGGCCTGTACCTAGCAGAGGTATTTGTGTAATCAAAGCTTCTGGAACTTTCCCTGCCAAGGCTACCAATGTGAATAGGCTCCTGAGGTAAAAATGTTCCCCCTGCTGGGGACGGCGCCCTTGAAGTCTACATCAAAATCAAGCTAGGGTCACAGCTGTTGCGGCACCCCACAGTGGAAAACTTGCAAGAAATCCTAGCCTGTACTACTGTTTTGCCTCAGGTCTAGAGGAAACAGGCCCGCAGTTGCAAGTGAGAAAGAGAGGGGGAATGAGAGAGGGAGGGAAGGGGAAAGAAAGGGAGAGTGAGGAGGAGAAGGGGGGGGGAAGACAGAAGAGAGAGAATCTGCTTTCGAAAAGCGAGCACTTGTAACTAGTACTTTGGGGTGGAAAGACAAAGCCACTCGGGAACCTTGCCCCCTTCACCAAGGCAACCTCACCCCAGTCACCCTCACTCATTCCTCTTCTGGGAGCTGGGGGTCGCAGGTTGGCTGAGAGCCACTAGGTGGCAGCAGATTAACTCTTCAAATGCCAGAATGGGCACCGAGGAGTCAGGAATTGGGTCTGAAAACTTTGCATCTGGTCATTTCCCTCAAAGGAAAGGAAAAACAAATGGCTTTTTCTGTACTTACAGATCCTTGGCTTGCAGCGTAGGCATTGGAGGAAATCCTATGAAGGGAAGATTGCTTCCTGGTCACCCATTCATGTGGTGGCTTGAGGCAGGGTGAAATGCAACTGTGTATGTGCCAGGTTTCATGACTTCAGTGACACTTGGTTCACACTTGGTTCAAAGGACTAAAAGAACCTTTGAGAAGTTTATGCTCACATTCAATTCACTTCAATGAATACTAAATACAATGAGAAATAAGTGCATTCTATTTTCCAGGGTTATTTCCCCAGCTAATGTCCAGGGCCCCTGCCCTTGGGGATTGTGGGGAAGAAGGGCACTAACTGAATAGTATTCTCATAGTTAACCACCTTGGGTGGGTAAGGAATGGAGGCTCAAATTTGTTATCAATAAAAGGGACATACTTACGGGAAAATAGACTTATGAACATCATTTTACATCGACTTTCTCTGATAGGGGAAGCCTTATGTTTTTAGGGTGAGCAAAGCCTAAAATGTGGGCTCCATCAGAAAAAACTTAGCCAGCAGTGGCTAAAAACGCTTGCCGTTCAGATGATGAGGAAAACAAATCATTCTCCGGGGTATTCTAGCCTCTGCAAAGCATCCCCCAATTCTGCCTATTAAACTTTTGCCACAAATATAAAAATACTGTGGTGTTGATTGGAGGAAGGTGAAATTGATTTACTTCAGAAAAGGGAGAGAGAGCTACCAGCCACAGGAGAAATAAATCCAGAAAGGGGGAAGGGAGCTGGGGGTGAAGGATAAGCGCTCTTGCAGTTGGGTTTAAGAGAGCCTGGAGGAATACAGGGAGAAGGGGGAAAGAATGAGGAGGAGGGAACCATAAATGTATGATATATATGACTAGAGAGAGATGGGGAAAGGCAATTTTAAGATGTTTTGCTGTGCATTTGGGATTCTCTTTGATATGCTTCAAGAGAGCTCGGTGAAGATTAAAGTTGCCTTACGATTATTCTTATTTCTTGGACTGGAAGGCTGCCGAAGACACAAGGAAAGCACCATCAGTGCTACCACCCTTTCCCTTTCTTTCCTGTCTAGGTGGTACGACACTATCCAGGTTGTAGCGTCTTTCGGGAAAAGTCATCCCAGGATCTCCAGTAGATTATACAAAATGTAAGCATTTATTATGCTAATCCCAATATGCAATTCCTCATTCTCAAATGGGCAGCCTCAGCATTTTAAACTTCACTCTGCAATTTCACCAAAAGGACAGGAAGTAGCACAGTAAGACAACGCTCTGATCATCAGGTGATTTGGGGTGGTGATATCTTGTCGTTGTCTTCGATCATCACCATACTTATGCTGGGTACACGGCAGGGCTAATGGGTGTTTGATGGAATTAGGGTTCACAGTGGCCTGCTAGCCTAGCTTCTCGTTTGGGACAAGAACTGCTACGTCTTTGAGAACTTTAACTTTTCGGTCCCAGAGCCCTAATCATGCTCCCATTTTTCCCTCCGCTGGATTCTCCTTACCTCTACCCATCCCTTTACCACCCAACTGTATCTGATCTGCTTAGCAAATTCCTTCTTTCAAGGGAAGACTGTTGAAATATCTTGGCCTTTATGAAAACTGCTCTGACCTTTCACCTATACCCTCTTGTACACAAGTCACTCCTCTGGTACTGCTACAGTGTTTTCATATCTATCTTCCTCACTAGAGTGAAGGCATGAATTATCTTTATATCTTCAATGCCCAGAACAGTGCCTGGCACGCAGTTGACACCGAGTAAGCCACCGGACAAAGAGTTGTCATATATCTTGTCATTCCATGCTGGAGAAAGCCCAGCTATTGAAAAGTTATCATTTTCAAGTACTTAACCTAGAACTCACACTGTGGTAGGTGCTAGGGGATTCAATTACTCATCCCTCTCGTAATAATGTGTACTTCCCATTCTTCAATTGGCAGTCTCGGAGCAAAGCTCACTCAGATTCACAGAAAGTAGAGGAAAACGTCTCAATAACATGACTTGCTGATCATCAAGGCTGTAGGAATATGGTTCTCAAAGCCATTAGTAATGGCATGTTCTGTTCCTATACTTCTGTTTCTGACGTGAATCTCTTACTCTTTCAAAAAATGTTTACAATTTTGAATATAAAAGTAGTCCACGCTCACTGAAGGAAATTTGCAAAATAGAGAAAAGCAGAAAAGAACAAAACAGTTTTCAATCAGTCGCACTATGTAAATAGTGAGTCTGTAACATTTTGGAGTATGAATTTCTCACTTATGGAATTTAATAAAAACCAGATGATAGCTCATGCTGTCTGCTAAAATAAGAGCCGACCTCCACAGAAAATACATAGGTGGATTTCATAACTGGTTCCTGGAGCACCCAGGGAGGGAACGAGCGCCTGCGGCATGCCCTGGTGAGTAGCACTATGTAGGGGGAGATGAATGAATGGAAGGGGTGAATGAGCACATTTGGGTGCTTTGCTTGAGCCTATGGAGCTTTGTACATCGTCAACCACTTTTCTGCTCTCTTCAAAGAAAGCTGCAGTTCCTTCTAGCTTCCATTCGTGCAATTATTGGTCAATTCTTTCAGGTTGCAGTGATGGTCACGAGGGCACCCCCCCAACAGCCCCATGACCTTCATTGCTGTTTCCTTGACCGAACTTGCCTTGAGCCGCCATGATACCTGAACTCTTGCATCCAGCATGACACTGTTCCTTGGACCCTTAGTGGTCACCCCGGCACCACCCCTTGATAGTGTAATGGGACAACCAAGCAGCTCACCAGAATTGAAAGATCATGGTATAAAGATGACACCTTGTTGATGTAAATAAACTGGTAGAGGCAGTTTTTAGACTGAGGACAGTAGACAATCTTGTCAGAGAACAGGCACTCTCTCATCTGTGTGGAATGACCAGCCCCTAGAAGAGCACATACTGATTCCTTGGGACGGGAATGGACTTTTGCATGTGCATGTATATTTGTTTTATTTAATGTAAAAAGCATCTCTGGGACCAGAGTAATGAATCAGTGCTGTCACTAAACAGAGTTAACCTGTTCACTTTGCCATGTCCTGAGTTAGTTGCTGGGGACACAAAGATATGCATGACAATCTAGCTAGGGAGAAAACCATGCATCTGTATGGAAAGAAAGGAATTTAATATTTATTGAATATCTACTCTGTGCTTGGCATTGTGCTAGGTGTTTCTTTTTTTAAGTTTACTTATTTATTTTGAGAGAGAGAGGGGAGAGAGAGAGAGAGAGAGCAAGTGGAGAAGGGGCAGAGAGAGAGGAGAGAGAGAGTCCCAAGCAGGCTCTGCACTGTCAGTGCAGAGTCCAATGCAGGACTTGAACTCACAAACTGTGAGGTCATGATCTGAGCCGGAATCAAGAGTCAGAAGCTTAACCGACTGAACCATTCAGGCACCCTTGCTTTGTTTTGTTTCTTAATTAACACATATAATCTCAACAAAATGTGAATTGGATAGTATTTCTTCTCATTTTGTGTTAGAAGAAACTGAGGCTCAGGGAGCCATTTACTTCCCTAACTCAAGCCGCTGGAATTTTGAACAAAAACTCAAAACCCACGCCTAGGTGGGTTTGTTAGAGTGGCAAGAAGAAGAGGTCTAGAGAGGATGGTCAGGGCTTGGGGGTGTGACTGCCTCCCAGTCTGCTTGCCTTGCTTTCTGAGTCAGCGGTGACTGGGAGACACTGTCCACAGAGAAGCTGTTCACGTCAGCCGCAGCAGGACTGCCTTGCAAGAAGAGGGTTGGGGACTATTGCTCTGCTTTGTAAACCTTAGTTTTAGGAGGAGGCATTAAATTCTCTCTGTCCTTCCAGCTAAGCTTCAGTCTTTCCCTTCTCCCCTCCCCGTCCGCACCCCCGCCCCCCCCCCCCCCCCCACCCAGTGCCAAGGAGGGATTGGCTGCCAAACTTGGATGTGCAGGTAAGGATGGATTTGTGCTACTCCCAGTGGTGTGGCTTCAGGTCTGTGTCTTGACATTTCTGAGCTCTGGTTCCCCATCCATATGACGGCACAATATCTACCTTACCGGGTTATGATTATGTTTCTTCAGATATAAGAAGCCGTGGCCCATAGAGCACATGGAACATTTCAACGCTCAATAAGCCTTAGCTTTTGTCCCTTTGCTGCTTTCCAAGCTTCACTAGCATTGACCTCTGTGGTCAGCACTGTTTCATGTCCTAAAATACCTTCTATTTTTCCTCTATGTGTTGATCTTTGTCCCCCAACCCATTTCCCTCTTCTGCCAGTTGGCCTTAAGTTCTCTGAGGGAAAATACCATGTCACATATTAACACCTTTCTGGGTGGGTGACCTATAGCAAACATTTTTTTAAAAAACTGATTGATTGATTGATTGATTGTTTCTGTCTCACTGACCCTGTGTTCTAACTGCTAAGTGATACGTGAGCAGTGTCGTACTGGAGCCAGCTCATACCGGCCTGTGAGAGACATGTTACATTCTCAGGAAATTTGCCGGCCAGTTTTTAAACTGTGGCTACTTTAGATTTTGCTATGGTAGGGGTATTTACACCACAGAAATTGGCAAACGCTATGGCTCTGGACTTTGCTCCCTCCCCATCCCCTAAACACACACAGAGAGGCAGCTACCGTGTGTTAGATGTCTTCTTAGTTTAATTTCTGATGCACCATCATTTTTAGGAAGCTTCCAGATGATATTTAGCTTGGTTTGACCAAAGCAGGAGCCTGTAGAGTATCTTAGAATGACTATACTGATAACAGGATTTCCAGTTTTAGAATTGGAAACTAAAAAAATGTCACTTACTTTAATCTCCCTTCCAATGTAGAAATATCTTCTTTAATATACCTGATGAATGCTCATTTGGCCTCTACAGAACAACACTCTTAGGGAAGGGAGCTACTTTATTATCTTCCAGGCAGCCTTTCCCATGGAGGGCTCCACAATTATTCAAAAAATCTCCTTTATAATGATCCGTTCCTACCTTTCCTGTAACATCCACCAACTGTTCTTTGGTCAGCCTGTTTTCTGTAGCAAAGCAGAATGTCTACACTCTCCAAGTGATAACAATGATCACACTGTCAAGCGACATTCTCAGAGGTCTTCTTTGCCCGGCTGAATGGCTTTCCTGTTCTAGCTGTTAAGACACCCTCACCTGGGGCGTCTTGGTGGCTCATTCAGTTAAATGTCCGACCGACTTTGGCTCAGGTCACCATCTCGCGATCTGTGGGATGGAGCCTGGCGACAGGCTCTGTGCTGATAGCTTGGAGCCTGGAGCCTGCTTCTGATTCTGTATCTCCCCCTCGCTCTGCCCCTCCCCATGCACATTCTGTCTCCCTTTCTCTCAAAAATAAATAGACATTAAAAAAAATTTTTTTAATTAAAAAAAGGACACCCTTACCATGTGGTTATGCAGGAACTGAACAAAATATTCTAGATTTGGCCAGTTCAGCGCAATAAAGTGAGACTTCTACACTCTATGATATTTTTCCACAGCATATTATACCTTTAGTTAGTGCTGTACTTAAAAAAGTTAATTCTTTGCATGGGCATTATTTTTAAGCTGGGCCACCTCAGTGATGTACCTAAACACAATTCATGTTATGAATTCAGCACTTTACATTTATGGAAGTTATACATCACATTCCCATTATTGATGCATTATATTTTGAGTACTTATTTTGAGATTCATCATGTTCAATTAATTTTTTAGTTTTGTGGTCCCCCGCCCCCCAAGGCCTCTCTATAGATAGATTTTCAAGACTGAATACAAATATTCAACCAGTTGTAATTTTACTTAGTAGTTTCTTGTGATCATCTACTTGTTTCCTAATATACTTAAAAAAAATTTTTTTAATGTTTATTTTCAAGAGAGAGAGAGAGAAAGAGGGGCAGAAAGAGAGGAAAACACAGAATCCATAGCAGGCTTCAGACCCTGAGCTGTCAGCATAGAGCCCAACGTGGGGCTTGAACCCACGAACCACGAGGTCATGACCTGAGCTGAAGTCGGATGCTTAACTGGCTGAGCCACCCAGGCACCCCCTACTTATAACCTACTTATAAATGTTGTATTTAATAATTTATTCTAGAATTTTGTCCTGGGAAAAAGTTAACAATCAGTAGTTTCTATCTGATAGCCATCTTCTCCTACTTATTGAAATTCAGGGTATTTCCTTAACACTTCTTTCAATACCCATCCTATTCACTTTGATATCACATGGATGCCGTCACAGGAATCTTCCAATCCTAGTCATATCCTGTTAAATAATTTGTCTGGTTCTTTAGTGCACTGCTGTCCAATAGAAACATGATGAAAAACACAAAAGTGGGTGACTTATATGATTAAAAACTTTCTAATAACGACATTGAAAAAGTGGGAAAAAAAGTGAAATTAATTTTAACCTTGTATCTCCAAATTATCATTCCAACATCAAATCTGCATAAAATTCTTAGTGCTATATTTTCATTTTTTATACTGTCTCTTCCAAATCTAGTGTGTGACTTCCTAACAGTAAATCTTAATATGTACTAGACACGTTTTCAGCGCTCACAGGCCCACAGGGCTAGCAGAGATCACACCGAATCACCCAGGTAGAGACGTATGCTCGTTTCAGGTGCCCGGACATTATTGTTGTTATTATTATCATGCATTATTTTATCTTGTATTTAATTCCCACTTTCATGATATTTATTCTACCTATTTCAGCATGAAGTTCTCATTCACGGTCAAGAAGGCAAGAGCTAAACAGGGATGGAGAGGCTGGTCTCACTTTCTCTTTGTCTGTGAATATTAACGAGGGTACCTTTTACAGTTAAAAAGCATAAAGAAAGCTCGTTAAGGGCAACAACATCCCCTAGCCCGCAACTCTCTCTAGAACCACAAAATGGGTATGTTACAGAGGCCTGGGAACTAATTCTCTCCAGATGTTTGCAAAGCGAGCAAGACCAAAATGTGGAAACTGAAATTACTAAACACTTAATAAGGAGCTGATGGAACCGAGGCCCCAGGGTTGGCTCAGCAATAAGTGAAACACAGAGACCCTGTTTGTTCAGAGGAACTTCAAAGCGCCCTATAAACTCCTAGGAAAGGTGAGAGGCAAAAACGCTACAGAGAATCCAGCATTCCTGCAAAGTCAAACTGGGGACTAACTTGAGATGCTTTTCCTGGTGCTTAAGAAGAAGACTGAGGGGCAGGTCTGGTAAGCAGATGTTTGACTTTTGTTTATGCCCATTCTTACATACAGTATGTGCATGTTGGGTATAGGCGTTTCTCTAGCTAGCCCAAAGGGGATAAACCAATTAAACATTAGTTAAAAAAAAAAATAGAAAGAGAAAATGCCTTTTCTGTACTAAGTATTCTCCACACCAAAACCATAAAATTGCTAATGAGACATAGTTGATCCAAATAAAGTTGGTTATATTTATCTTCATTTTTTTCTTTCTTCCCTCCCTTTAATAGTGGGAGAAACAACATGGAACTTTGGCTAAGATCATAATTAAAGAGGAAGAAAAGAGACTAATTAATCAAAAGGGGTATCCGTTGCAAGTCTGACACATTATCTCTTTGGTCACTGGTTACCCAGCAAGAGAAAGGCTTCCAGGATCCCATCCTGTAGCTATTTTTTTGGTCTTGGTTTTGGGTGTTCATTGCCAAGCACTGTGACCTTCTAGGTATACGCTGTTCACCTTTTATATCTTTCTTTGGGGTTCAAAGAAAGAATGAAACAATGGTAGCTTAAAAGGAAGACAAGAAAAGTGATCAAAAGTGACCCATTGCCTAAGCAAAATAGCTGCCACGGAGGAGGATGGAGAGTGGTGGAGAATGACTCTCATTGTAGAGTTACTAAGAGATAGAAAAACAGTTCTGGCAGCGTTAGAAATGGAGGCATCTTCTCCTTGAAGAATCAACAAAGTGGGTTCACCACCTTTTTTTTTTCTTTTTTTTAAGAACAGAATTACGTAACATTACATTCAGAATATAATAGTTAAATGCATAGTCTCTTTGGACTGAGGTAGACCTAGGTTGGATTCCCAGCTCAGCTGCTTACTAGGTAAGTAATCTTTGAAGTTTTTTTGTCTTTTTTTTTTTTTAAGATTTTTAAATTTTTTTATTTTTGAGGGAGGGAGAGAGAGAGAGAGAGAGAGCGAGAGAGAGAGAGAGCATGTGCATAAGCAGAGGGAGGGGCAAAGGGAGAAGAAGAGAAGGAGAGAGAGAATCTCACGCAGGCTCCATACCCCATGCAGAGCCCCACCCAGCACTCGATCTCATGACCGTGAGATCATGACCTGAGTCGAAATCAAGAGTCGGACATTCAACTGACTGAACCACCCAGGTGTCCCAGTAAACTTTTAGGTTTTTATTTTTTTATTATTTATTTATTTATTTATTTATTTATTTTAATTTTTTTTTAACGTTTATTTATTTTTGAGACAGAGAGAGACAGAGCATGAACGGGGGAGTGTCAGAGAAAGGGAGACACAGAATCTGAAACAGGCTCCAGGCTCTGAGCTGTCAGCACAGAGCCCCACGCGGGGCTTGAACTCACGGACCGCGAGATCATGACCTGAGCCCAAGTTGGCGGCTTAACTGACTGAGCCACCCAGGAGCCCCAAACTTTTAGGTTTTTAACTTCTCTTGGGTCTCAATTTCTTCGTCTATAAACAGGGCATGAAAATAATACCTTTTTCTTAGGACTGTGGTGAGGACAAACTGAGGTATGCATGCACCTTTGTAGCCCAGTTCCTGGCAGAAAGTGAAATAACTAATGACCTATCAGCCCAGGCTTTATTCAACTCTCTTCCTGCAGAAAGCTATTTTTTTTGGTATTCATGATTTGGTAGATTCCACGATTTGCAGACCAATCATTTCCTTTCTTTTCTTTTTAAAATGTTTATTATTTTTTATTTGCTTTATTATTATTATTATTTTTAGAAAGAGAAAGAGAGCATGAATGGGGAGAAAGGTAGAGGAGAGAGAGAGAGAGAATCCCACTCTGAGCATGGAGCCTGATGCTGGGCTCTATCCCATGACCCTGGGATCATGACCTGAGCTGAAATCAAGAGTTGGACACTCAACAAACTGAGCTATGCAGTAACCCCTCATTTACCTTCATAATCTCCAAAGGGTGGGTTCATCAAGGTTTGTTCCTTGTACTATCTTTCTTCATACAGAAAAGGAACAGTCTCTGCTGAGTTTTGTACTTGCTGGATTTCTGAACTCCGAGCGTTTACTGGAAGTGTGGTTTTCCGAGATGGAGCACTGGCTAAGGATCTGCACGGCACCCTGCACCCATGTTTCCCTCAGCTCCCCCTTCTCAGTTCTTCTGTGCGAACGGTCAATCAGCGTAATAAAGCATTTCATAAAGTCATGATTTGACAAGAAAAAGATCAATGTAAATACTACACAGACAAATACTGTGAGGAGAAACATCTGGATGTCCACTGCTTGCTTCCTGTTGAGAGAGTTTGGGAATTTGGGGGTTTTAACAGTTGGACAGAGCTAATTTTGGAAACTACTTCACATTTCTACAAAAAAAAAAGTGCACACATTTATTACACTTCACTCATCAGATGAGGGAAGCTGGCGGTCAACTTCCCAGGCCTCTCTGAGAACAAAAGAGATTTAATTGGACATGGAGCAGACGGTTTTCCTTCTCTTTCCGCTCCTCACAGCTAGGGCATCCCTTCTCCTTCGTCATGGCTCAGGTTTCCTTGATTTCTTCCTTTCCTGCTTATATTCAGTGTCCTCCAAGTTTCCAAAAATCCCAACTTTAAATTCTGGATTTGCCACTGACTGGCTAGCTAATCTTAACAAATCTCTTACTCTGTCTATACCACAGTTTCCTCTTTTGAAAATAAAATTAATCTCTTAAATATGGAGAACAAACAGAGGGTTCCTGGAGGGGGGATGGGCTAAATGGGTAAGGGGCATTAAGGAATCTACCCCTGAAATCATTGTTGCACTATATGCTAACTAACTTGGATGTAACCTAAATAAATTTTAAAAAATAGAAAGAAAAGAAAATTAATAGTAATAATAATTACACTTTACACTCAAATGTCACAGGGTTATATAGATCAAGACTCCTCCCTGTCCTTCCAGTTCCCAGACCATTCAATGTTCTTTCTTGCTTCTATTATCTTAATTTTTTTTTTTTTTCTTTTCTCAAGCAGGCACCGGGCTCAGCAAGGAGCCCGATGCAGGGCTCCATCCCATGACCCTGGGATCATGGCCTGAGCTGAAATCAAGAGTCAAATAAATGCCTAACTGACCGAACCACCAAGGTGCCCCTCTATTATCTTTTCATGCAAGATATTCCTTTTCCCTAAAAAACTGTGATTCAGCCTTTTGATGTAGCCCAGATATTACTGGTACTGTGAGAGATTCTTTCTCTCTCCTTCTCAGGTGATAGTGTTGTATGGGGACAGATGGTAGCTACACTTGTGGTGAGCATAGCGTAACGTGCAAACTTGTCGAATCACTATGTTATACACCTGAAACTAATGTCATATTGTGTGTTCGCTGTACTCAGATTTAAAAAAAAAACACTTCAAAGCACAATTAGTAGCATGGGAAATGCTACTACACATCTTTAGTAAGAAAAAGCAACTTACAAAATAATACAATCCAAATCTGGTAAAATATGATACGTATACATCATTATTTTTTTTTAATAGGATGATACCGGGGACTCTTCTTGTCTCGGACCCCAGGCTATCGCTGCAAAGCTGAAGGAACTCTCACATTCTAAAAAGGAGATGCTAGGTACATAACTGCAGGTGCTATTAAAAGGTAGACCAGATTGTCTTGTAACACCCCACCACCTCAATCAGCCTACAAAAGCAAAGACAGGAAACTCAAAGTCAGTTTGCTTCACTAGGAACTGCCAGTGAGCTATTAGTTGAATAAGAACTCTTCTGTGTTATCTTCATCTCCGTTCCCCGTGAGTTACCCACCTTTCGGGCCAAATGAGAGTAGCCCTAAGAGAATAATTCGTAGAAATTAGGACTGCCTACAAGAGAGGAGCCTGGTTTCACACTCCTTGCTGGATGCTGGCTGAATTATACACACTCCCAGGACCATGGCGGTGCTGCTTGTCATGTCAAGTAGACTGAGAAAGTTCTTGGAGCTTGACACATACTCCCTTTCCTAGAAGGGGGGGTCACATGTGAACCCAGAGAGTTGTGCCTACTTCCTGTCTGAGCACCCTGAGGCCAGAGGAGCAGTTCACAACATCAGGGCAAGCAGAAGAAGCAGCAGAGGGGGTAGTGTGACGCCACCATTCGGTGTGGAAGGGATGCCTCAGTTTTCCACAGCCCAAGAGAGTATTTTCGAAGGTAACCGGATTTAAAGCTCCTTAAAGGTCACCCCAGCAGAAAATGGTACAGGGTAACTGCAAAAGCTTGGTGTGGAAGATGGCAAGACATCAGCTGGAGTGTGCATCATTCCGACTAATGTCAGGCAGTTTCACATTGCATAGTCCTGGGGGTGCATCCCAATAACCCACACACCCAGTGCTCCAGAGACTGAGGGTGGGGAAGCCTCCAATCACAGACAGGCAGTCTTAGCCAGTGGAAACCTAAGACAGAAGCAGCAGCAGCTAGGAAAGGGTGTTTCTGTCTCTTCCCCTTCCCCCCCCTTCCACCTCCCCTCCAGTGGTGCGAGGAGAACAGACCCAGACACACAACTCCCACTCCCTACTAAGAGTTCCCTGACCTTGACTCAGGTCTGTGTTGAGGATTACAAATTGGAGGATGTTGGGGAGAATAGAAGTTCTAATTGCAAGAAAGATTGAAACTTTGAGTTAGACTCAATGAAACTTGTCATTATAATTGAAAATGACATTTTCCTTGGGGATCCATTTTGCTCTCAAGATCTCATTCTTGATGATGGAGGGAGAAAACTTAGATTTGCCAATGAAAAATAATGCAGGCTTTATTTTCATTCATTTCACTTCACAGTGTCCAGACCCTTTGATGTCTTGGAAATGAAGAAGGAAGATATCCTTAAATTCCTTGCAGCAGGAACCTACTTAGGTGGCACCAACTCTGACTTCCAAATGGAAAGTACGTCTACAAAAGTTAAAGTGATGGCATCTACATCATAAATCTGAAGGGGACCTGGAAGAAGCTTCCACTGATGGCTTGTGCCATTGTTACCATTGAAAACCCAGTTGGTGTCAGTGTCACGTCCTCCAGGAACACCGGCCAGTGGGCTGTCCTGAATTTTGCTGGTGCCACTATAGCCACTCCTACTGCTGGGTACTTCACTCCCACAACTTTCAATAACCAGATCCAGGCAGACTTCCAAGAACCACATCTTCCGGTGGTTACTGAGCCCAGGGCTGACCACCAGCCTCCCATGGAGGCATCTTATGTTAACCTGCCAACCACTGCTCTGTGTATCACAGACTCTCCTCCATGCTATGTGCACATCGCCATCCTATGCAACAACAAGGGAGCTCAGTGGGGCTCCTGTGGTACATGATGGTGCGGGAAGTTCTGTGCACCTGCGCCACCATCCCTCATGCACACCCATGGGAGATCATGCCTGATCTATTTCTACAGAGATTCTAAAGAGATAGAAAAGAAAGAGCAGGCCACTGCTGAAAAGGCCATGACCAAGGAGGAATTTCAGGGTGAGTGGACATCTCTAGCCCAAGCAAACTGCTTGAGTTTACTGCTATCGAGCTCAGGTTGCAGACTGGCCTGAAGGCACGCAGGTGGCCTCTGTGCCCATCCAGCAGTTCCATACTGCAGACCAGAGCCCATAGTCTGCCACTGAAGACTGGTCTGCAGCTCTCATTCTCAGACCATTGAATGGGTAAGAACAACACTGGGTGGTATTAAGCAATTCTGCTACAGGTTCTTAAACTGAATGCAGAAAATAAGATTAATAGAAAATAAAGTTTCTTAAAAAAATAAAAGAAAGAAGAAGAGAAGAGAAGAGAAGAGAAGAGAAGAGAAGAGAAGAGAAGAGAAGAGAAGAGAAAGGTAATATTGTCTCTAGGTTTAAAACTGTCCCAGGTAAATGTTCAGCGGATTCTGTTAGTAGGACTATCACGACTGTATCTCCTTCTCAAGTTGTTTCCTGTTCCCCTCCTTATTTCTGTAATGGTGTCTGAGCTTAGGCAGGACCTTACATATCCTCTTCAGAGTGGGAGGAGAAGTCTCTGATCCATGTACTGCGTCCTCATTTTACAGATGAGAAAATAGAGGTTCGGTAGCCTGTAAGGGTACATAGCAGCCAGTGAGGGGCAGAACTACCTCTGTGGTTGGGCAGAGGTTGATATACATAAATGCAAGATCACCAGGTAAGTGGATTAGGCAATTGATATGTCAGAAGAATGAGGAGCACACTGGCTGGGTTGGGTGGCTGAGGTGCCAGATCTTGATACGTTTGTCAGGACACTCTCAGACTCATATAAAACACACCAGCCTGACACAATTGAAGCACATCTATATTTCTGAAAGATGAACATGGTCCAATAAAGGACAAAGGATTTCACATGGTTCAAAGTATGTATTGCACTATTTGTTCCATTCACTTATTTCTCATTCATTTATTACATCTCTATTTTGTGGGTCTTACTAATAAGGTAGCGTTCTAGGCACTAGGGATACAGAACATAAATAAGATAGCCTCTGCACTTGCAGAGCTTTTTTTCTAAAGAGGAAGGGAAAGAATAAAAACTAATTATACTATTCATGCCTTATTATAATTTTTGATAAGTGATATGATAAAGAAATTTAGTGTCCCATGAGACCATAAAATAAGGACATGACCTATTTGGTGGATCAGAGAATCTTCTCTTGAGAGAATGGCATTTGAGCTAAGCTATAAAAGATAAATAGAAGCTAGCCAAGGGGAAGGGAAGAGTTATAAGAACGTTCCAGACCACATGTGTGCTATTCCTGTTGAGACACAGCATGGCTCAGCCACAGACCTGAAAAAGAGCTGGGATGACTGGACAGTGGTGAGGTCAGTTCTACAAGATTTTAGATTAAGTAGCTGTTGGATTCAGTCCATGGTCCAGGAAGCAGTGTATGGGGGAATACCCATGATCTTACTGGGAGTTTGCTGGGAGAATCTAGGAATTGGAAGAGGGATCATTTTGGCATGCCGTCCATATGATGTAACAGAAAATCCATCTAATAGTACTTAAAACTGAAGTTAGCAAACTTTTTCTGTAGATGGTCGGATAGTAAACATTTTAAGACTTTGCAGGCCATGCTGTCTCTATTGCAATTATTCAGCTCTGCAGGGGTAGCACGAAAGTGGCCACAGACACTATATGAACAAAGGAGCACGGCTGTGTTCCAACAAAACTTTATTTATTGGCCCACAGATTGGAGTTTGTTGATCTCTGGGATATAATAGGATACTTACGGGTCACTTAGCAAGAAGTCACTAGCAAGTGACCAACAGTGGTGGTTGCAGGGTTGAATCAGCAACCTTATAGGGTAAGGAAGCTGGAGAATCAGCCCTGGGATTCCTTTATGGTCATGTGAGCAAATAGAACAGAAACACCAGGTTACTGTTTTTAAAAACTTTTTTTTTTTTTACATTTGTTTATTTTTGAGAGACAGAGCACAAGTGGGGGAGGGGCAGAGAGACAATGAAACACAGAATCTGAAGCAGGCTCCAGGCTCTGAGCTGTCAGCACAGAGTTGGTCGCAGGGTTCGAACTCACAAACCATGAGATCATGACCTGAGCTGAAGTTGGTCGCTTAATCACCCAGGCACCCCCAATTTACTATTATCTAAAATACAAGTTTACTAAATTAAGAGTCAAGGAGACATGTATCAGTGAAGAAATTCACTGAGAAAGTTTCTTGAGGGGGAAAAGTCAGGGGTTTTAAGTGCTAAATCTGAAGAAGTGATTTGTGGTAGTTAGGTTACCTAAGGACTGAAAACTAGTATGCTGGATAGAGCAGAGTAAATCCGTTAGTTTGTCCAGGATTTGTCAAAACCAGTCTCAATGTTCATCAGCCAGCAAAAGG
This sequence comes from Panthera tigris, assembly GCF_018350195.1. Classification (NCBI taxonomy): domain Eukaryota; kingdom Metazoa; phylum Chordata; class Mammalia; order Carnivora; family Felidae; genus Panthera; species Panthera tigris. The sequence goes on along the minus strand of NC_056667.1, from coordinate 49,969,492 downwards.
TCTTCAGTTCGGTCCAGTGGGAATTTGATTCCTGGGGTCTTTCAAAGTTCATTGTCCTTCATCAAGTTCCACTGCTTAGAACTAGTGTGATGAAACACAACACAAAGCTTTGATCTCTCCAGGCAAGTGCTGATGTGAGTGATAATTTTACCTCATACATATCCAAGATGGCTACTGAAATTCCAGTCACCACTTGTTTACAGGACAGTGTCCCATCAGAAGGCATAGCCAGAATAGCTTTTGCTCACAGCACTCCCCCTCGTATCAGGGAAGAACTCTTTCCCAGAAGTTTCCCATCCACTACTGCAGTCATACCCTTATTTCCCCTTGGCTAAAACTAAGTCACATGTCTACTAATACACCTTTCACTGGCAAAGAGTACTGGGTCAATCACAGCCTTTCCCTGGGGCTGCCTGATACCTGAGCAGCACTGAACATCTATTAGCAAGGGGGAAGGGCTTGCTGGTTATTGGGAAGGCCACCAACTGTGCCCTCAGCCACCATCACTGGCCTTCCTTCCTGTTAACAGAAAATGAAGCGACAGTGGGAGCCGGGCACTGCTGAAGAAGCTGTCGATAGAGTAATCTACAACAGTTCTGTTAAAATTAGCTGGATCTTCGCAGGGTAGTCCCTGATAATAGGTTGAGTGCTCTGACTGGAGCTTCAACGGCGCTGGCTGCTTATGAGAATAATCATATCTTATCTGTTTGGAGATCGGATTTTGTTTTTCATGAGAATGCTCAAAGGGAACACCCCTTCATGCAATCCCACTTCCCAGGGACACATAGAACCAATCTAAGGAAAAAGCTTGAGGACAGGAAACTCCGTTTATCTATAAAACAAACATACTTACAGTTTAAATAATCAGCCATAGGTTATTGGATTTCTTCTTTCTCTATATACACTACTTTTATGAGAAACTGGCAGAGCATACTTACACGCACTAACATTAGGGATTTAGCAAGAAAAGCCGTTTCCAGGGTGTGTTATAATTAAAGTCATACTAATTCAGCCTGATCCTTAAACACCTATTCCGCCTCAGTCTGCACTGTGGGGTAATGATATAATTATAACCCTGAGGCTTTGTAGGACATGGGAGAAAGAATGAAGTCTTCTTTTCAAGTTTCTATGTTAATTGCACGTTACTGTTGTCTAATTATTTGTCAGGGAAAGGCAATGAATAATGCTGAGAAAAGCATGGGTTTTGCAACTGGCAGGCTGGGGATCAAATCCTAGCTCAGCCACTTACGAATGCCTCAGTTTCCTCATCTTTGTTAAGAGTTTTGGGGTGTCTTTAGGACCAGTTTTAGTGCACAGAAAGATTAATCAGAAGCTTAGTTTGGTTTTATAAATTCTGCTTTTTACTGAAGTTACAAACTGAAAACTCGACTACATCCTTAAGCTTTTAAGTCTGGTTTCAAATCATTAATCCTTGTGTAAGTTTAACAATCACTTTTGGCGGGGGCTATGACTAATGTTTGCTTTCATTTACAGACTTTGGTTAATTGAACATCTTCAAATATTTCAAAGCGCACTTACATGGTTCATGTATTTGCTTTCTTTCTCAAGGATTTCAATTCCCTGACAACAAATAAAACTTTCTTAATATATATATATATATATATATATATATATATATATAAAACTTGTATGTCTCATAATTTAAACTTACAAATACGGGGAACTGTAGTTCTCTTAAGTAAACTTAGTGAGACTTCAAATTCAAAATCACAAATTAGGGGCACCTGGGTGGCTCAGTCAGTTAAGCATCTGAGTTCAGCTCAGGTCATGATCTCACAGTTCATGGGTTCAAGCCCCGTGTCGGGCTCTGTGCTGACAGCTCGGAGCCTAAAGCCTGCTTCAGATTCTGTGTCTCCCTCTCTGCCCCTCCCCACCTCATCTCTTTCTCTCTCTGTCAAAAATAAATAAACATTTAAAAATTATTAAAAAATTAAAATAAAATCACAAATTTAATTTGTGTATTCAATTACACAATTTAAGTTGGAGTTACAAGACTGTGTCTCTACTGGTCAAATTCACATAAGCATCAGAAATATAAAACACTTGTATGAAAAAAAAACACTTGTATGGATTCCTTAGCCTGAAATATTTATATTAAACCTTTCTGTATTTGCCTATACAAATATCATTGAAAGTCCCCAAGATCGTTTAAACCAAGACGCCTGGAGCTTCAGCCACCTGCCGTGGTTCCTCTCACACCTCACTTAGAAAAACTATTGTGTCTCCCCGTGTAATACACGCATTGTCTTTCTGAGGTTGCTTCCTATGTTACCAGAGATTTCAGCCAGGACCCTGATTGGACTTTTGCTGTTGACACTGCTTGGATGTGCTGAACTTCATAGCTGCAGCTCAACTTCAAGTTGTAGCTGTTTATGTTGCTCTTGTCCCTGGAGTCCATTTGTACACATTTCTCTGAAGCCTGTAACTCCTGCCCCAGTTAGTCTCTTGGCTGAGTTTTGCATTTCCTTGGCAAAACCTTAAGATCGGTAAGTGCCTCCCTGCTTTTTCCATGTTCCTAGAGTCACATAACACTTGTTATTGGTACTGACTATATGCACTGTATAGTGGATACTGAAATGATAACTGATTGAATTTCAAATATCTCTCATGGCTTCACCTGTGGTCACAGTCTGTCAGGTCAGTCTGTTAGCAATCCATATATTTGGATGCTTAATACCTACCTTGTAGAGTTGTTGTGAATTAGTATTAATTGTGATTTAGCATTAATTAGTGTGAAGCACCTTCCCTAGCTGTGGTCCATTATAAGTACTCAGTCAGCCATAGTCACTGCTAGTTGTTTTTTTTTAATGTTTATTTATTTTGAAAGAGAGAGAGAGGGAGAGAGAGAGAGAGAGAGAGAGAGAGAGAATCCCAAGCAGGCTCCTTACTGTCAGCACAGAGCCCCACGAGGGCTCAATCTCACGAACCATGAGATCATGACCTGAGCCAGAATCCAGAGATCAATGCTTAACTGACTGAGCCCCCCAGGCGCTCCTCGCTGCTTACTGTTTTTAAAAGTCCTTGGATCCTCACGCGGTTCCTTAACTCAGCCTGCTCATTCCCCCACTTCCTTCATCGGCCAGCTCCAATTCTATCACTATGACAATTACCATATCATCGCACTTTTGCATAAACCCTTCGCTATCTTGCCCCTTTCCTTCCCATCCTACTACTGCGGCCCACCATCCGTGTAAACCATCTCTCCACCTGCTCCACGCCTGCTCCCACACAGCTGAATGTGGCCTGAGAAAACCACACTACCATGCTAATTGATCTTGTAAATTCTTGTTCACTCACTTTAATGCTGCCTGGATATCATCGTATATTTTCCTAATCCATTCACTTTCCCTCTCCCCAGTGACTGTTTCATATCTTCTCGTCTCTCCTCAAATTTCCACACTTACTCTGAGCCCATGAACTTGCTTCCAGTGTCGCTTAAGAAAAAATAGGCACTCAGATGACAGCTTCCACACACTCTTATCTCCATATACCACCAGCTCCTACATCAATGCCTGTTTCTCTTGGATGAACCCCCAGCAAAGGCCAACTCCCCTATTTATGCACCAGGTTTTATCTCTTCTTGTCTATTTGAGGACACTGATCCAGCAATTTCCCCCTTCTCTCCAGCATTATCAAATTTTTCCTTTTTTTTTTAAGTTTATCCATTTATTTTGAGGGGAAGGGGGTGGGGAGTTGCAGAGAGAGAGGGAGAGAGAGAATCCCAAGCAGACTCCGTGCTGCCAGTGCAGAGCCTAATGCAGGACCCAGTCTCATGAACCTCGAGATCACGATCTGAGCTGAAACACAGTTGGGTGCCTGACCGACTCAGTCATCCAGGCTCCCCTCAATTTTTTTCTTTCTAATGGATCTTTTCCATTTGCCTACAAACTAGCTATTACTTGTCCCCTCTGTTTTCCTTTCTTCTCTTGGCTCCATTTCTTGCCCAGTTAAGCTCCATTTCTTTACTTCCTTTTACAACAAAACTTCTTAAATGAGTTGTCTCCATTTCTTTTCTCTCATTATCTCTTAAGCAAAGCTCCCTCATGCTGTTGGGACACGAAACTGTTCTTACCAAGGTTACAAGTGACCATCATTTCCTAAATCTCATGCTCCATTCCAGGCCTCATTTTTCTTGACATATCTGCAGAATTTAACCCTCTTCCTTCAACACATTTTCCTGTTTTTGTTTTGTTTTGTTTTCTGCTACCCCATTGGAAGCTTCTTCTCAGTCCACTTTGCTGTTTCTTTTTTTCTCTCTGATCTCTTAGCATTCAGCTAAGAAGCTCATTTCTTAGACCTGCATGCCTTTCCTTTTACACCTTTCCCCTTGGGGCATAGAGTCTCATGATTTCAAATACTATGGATATACCAATGGCTCCCAAATGTATGTTTCCATCATGGACCTGTCTGTCCACTTGGAAGTTGAATGGGCATCCGAAACTTAATATTGCTCAAAATTGAGGTCCTGTGCTTTCCCCAAGTTTTCCACAGTTTTCTCCATTTCAGGAAATAGCAGCTCCACCCTTCCATTTACCTAAGGCAAAAACCTTGTAGTTATCCTTGACTCCATTCTTTTTCTTCCAACCCATATCTGATCCACTAGGAAATCCTATCAGCTTCGTATAAAAATAACATATGGAAAATTCAAACACTTCTCACATCTCTGCTGTTACTGCCATGACTCAAGCAACTCTCCTGTCTCACCTGGATTTAGAACAATAGCCTCCTTACTGTTCTCCCTGCTCCTCTCGTCCCCACCTCAGTTTATTCCCAGCAGCCAAGTGGAATGCTAAAAAGATTTGTCAGATAATGTGACTACTCTTCTAATGAATGGTATCTCGTCTAGACAAAAAGTCAAAGTCCTTACAAGGTGCACACAAGCTTACATGATCTGGAAGTCCATCATGGCTCAGATTGCACCTGCCATTACTGTTTTCCTCATCCGTTTGACTCTAAAATGCCAAGCACACTCCCACTTCGAGGCCTTTGTACTATTACCCTTGCTGGGGGGTGCTCCTCTCCCAATGTCCACACCTCTTACTCCCCGACTTCCTTCATATCTTCAATCAGTTTTCACCGAATCAGATGGGATGGGCTAGGCTACCCTGTAGTAACAAGCAACCTCACCACCTCGGTAGCTTAAAACAAGTCATACTGCATCTCCCTTTTGGGTGGCTGGGCTCTCTCCAAGTTTCAAGCTGACAGAACAGTCACTACTGGAACATGGATGGAGAAGGCAAAGAAAGAGCATGAAGAATCATAAACACCAAAGCAGCATACATCACTTTCACTCCCATTTCATCAGCAAAAGCAAGCCACTGGGCTTCTCTAATTCCAGTATAGCAAGGGAATTCAATCTTATCATGTGTCCAGAAGAAAAGCCAGAAATACTGATAAATAGTACTATCATCTAACTGAGACCTTCCCTGGCCATGCCTGGGGTGCCTGGGTGGCTCAGTCGGTTAAGTGTCCAACTTCGGTCATGATTTCATGGTTTGTGAGTGTGAGCCCCGCATCAGGATCGTGTGGACAGCGCAGAGCCTGCTTGGGATTCTCTCACCCCCTCTCTCTGCCCCTCCCCAACTTGCACGTGCAAGCTGTCTCTCAAAATAAATTAATAAACTAAAAAAAAAAAATTACATGCCTTCCTAACCACTTTCTACTTCTCCTATTCCCCTTACCTACATTATTGATCTCTTCAGTACCTTTCACTATCTGCACATACTCTATACATTACTTGTTTCTCTGGTTTGTTTTATATCAGTCCCCATTAGAATGTCAACCCCAAGGAAAAAGAGATTTCTGTCTGTTTCATTCAATGTTGTGTTCCCAATGTCTAGAATAGTAACTGCTACATAGAGGCATCAGATAAAAATCTGTTGAATAAATGAACAAATGACAAGAAAGATACAAGCAGTGATCCATGTAAAATATACAATGATTTTCAGGTGCCCAGGCTTGGGATTTGGCTTAAACCAGGATTGAGTGTATAACAACTTCTGCAAGGCTCTATGCATCAAGGAGAACATCCCCGTCCTCAAAAATACCAGATACATGGAACTTATTACCTTTCTTATTTTATACTATTTGTGTCAGTGGAGGAGAAGGAGCATCTTGCCTTTCATGGAAATGAAAGTAATAATCTCCCTTTTTCAAATAATATCTGGTTGAAATCAAGGGTTTTTTTTGTTCAAAAATACAAGAAAGTCCCATAGGTGACAAGCACACCTCCTCATTTCTCCTTCCTGATGCGCTTGCGGTTCATCACGTGTGCAGCCCTTCCCCCACCCCTCCCGCCATAAACAAAGCTTATGCCAATAATGACACTCCCAGGATCTTAATTTGAAAAGTTTCATCAGCTTGAGGTCAGCCTCTTTGCATCATGATCTTCTTTAATGAATCAAATAATGCACTTCTCATTTGTAATTAAATAATACCTTAAATGGCTCTGCCTTCCTCAAAAGATTCATGTGGAATTCATTTTCACATACGGATAATTACACTCAGCACTGAGAGTAGACACTGTGGTGAGGGATATGGATATTCACCAGCTCCTTGAAGGCACATTATAAAGGAACTTACTACAGAAGCTAAAAAAAGGTCTTGGGTGGTAGAAAGCAGTGTCGCAGGATGTAAATATTGAATCCAAGGCTAATTGGCTTCCCCAATTAGAGATATTATTGCTGAGTCAAATATTTCCACCAAGATTTTTTTTTTTTTTTTTTTTTTTTTGCACAGACCACATCCAATTGTGTAAATATTTCAGGGAGCAGTAAGTACATTTGCATATGATATGTGTATCATTTGCATAATATACCATCTTCAGAAAAATTCTAGGTTAAAATGAAATTAGTGATATTTTCCTGAATTATGCTTTTGTGCCTCAGTCTTCATGGCTTCCCATTGCTTACAGGGAAAAATGCAATATCTTCTGCCTGGTGCATTACAGTCTTATCCCACCTGTCCTATTACTGCCATCTCTTTTCTGTTCCCTACAATATACTTACTATGTAGTAGTCACACTGAACCACACTGTTTGCTAACATGCCATGAGAAGTCACTATCAGTCGACGGTCCATTAGGCACTTTCTCACTTTCTTCCTTCCTAATAGAATCATGATTTTCTTCCCTTCTGCCATTTGTATACCGTATGCTTCAGGGGCCCTCACAAACCCCCGGGGTAGAAGTTTTGATTAATCTGGAGCAAATCTGGTAGATCCATTTCCTTGGTAAGTGATTGGTTTAGGCATTGGTATGTGATGTTATTCTGGCCAATGAGAAGTAAAGGGAAGGCTGCTAGGAGGTTTCTTGCAAAGTTCCCCGTGTCTTTTTGTTGTTGTAGTTTTTCTAAACTGTTTACTTAGTTTGAGAGACAGAGAGATAGAGACCAAGTAGGGAAGGAGCAGAGAGAGGAGAACAGAGAATCCCAAGCAGGCTCCATGCTGTCTGTGCAGAGCCTGATGAAGGGCTCCGACTCATTAACTGTGAGATCATGACCTGAGCTGAAACGAGACTCAGACGCTTAACCGACTCAGCTACCCAGGCACCCCAAAGTTGCCTGTGTCTTAAAAGAGGACACACACAAAAAGGCAGAGACCCACCTCTCCTCTGCTTCTAGACAGGGCTTTGAAGACAGTGATGCCTAGAACAGCTTCAGCATCATAGAACCATGAGACCAGGTGGCAACCTGGGATCTGGAAGGGGTCATCGTACCCCTGGCTTAAGCCATCATCATAATAATTTTAATTGTGATTTCAGTGTCAGGCACTGTTATGAGCATTTTATATATGTTGACTCATTTAATCATTACACCTATCTTATAAAGTGGGAATTTTGTAAATTTCCATTTTACAATTGAGTCAACTGAGCCAGTGAGGGGTTCATGTGCCAAGGCCACTCTCCTTATTTATTTGTTTTTCCTGCTTTTTATTATAGAAAAATTTAAAGTATATACTAAAGTAGTGACTCGTGTAATGAACCCCCATGTAGCCATCAGCCATCCAGTTTAAACAATTAGCAAATTACAGCCAGTCTTAACGCATTTGTGCCCCTGTCCACCTTTCCACTGCCCCACGTGATTTTGAAGGAAATCCCAGACCTCATGTTATTTTATTCTGGATTACATCATGCACGACAAAAACTAAAAGCTACTTTTATTTGGGTCTTCCGTTGTAACTAAAACTAGTGTCTAAATATTGATCTTTTCCTCATAAAAATTTGAAAATGTAGATAAGCTGAAGGCAAAATATAAAAATCACCAGCAATATGATCACCTAGCAACAACTAAGAATAATTTAGCTGTGTACTTCCTTTCAGTATTTTGTGTAAGTTTGTTTTGAAATATAAGATTGTATTTTTTCTGCTTTAAATTTTTTTTTAATTTAATATTTTAATGTTTATTTATTTTTGAGAGAGAGTGTGTGTGCGCAAGCAGGGGAGGGACAAAGAGAGAGGGAGACAGAGGATCTCAAGCAGACTCTGTGCCAACAACCGAGACCCCTACGCAGGGCTTGAACTCACAAACTGTGAGATAACCACCTGAGCCACCCAGATGCCCTGTATTTTTTCTGCTTTATCATGACCTGAACATTTTCCATCCTCCTTCCAGCTCCCATGATGTTTGGGTGATGGGCTCCCTCTGTCCTTTCTTCTCCTAGAAACTTGTGGAAGTGCTCCCTTTGCACTTTATACCACACCTCCACCATGGTACTTTAATAACATGTGGCAATTGTCTGTTTACTTGTGTTCCTGACCAGATCAGGGCACACCAAGAGCAGGGACTGTTTCTGAGTTTGTTTGCTTTATTTCTTTTAAATCTCTGGTGTCCATATTGTAAGAGACCATCTGACAAAACTCATTATAGGGATGATGTTGAACATGGGGTGGCCTGCATTTTATGTAGTGTCCTCTTTACGAGGATCCAGTGGGAGAAACTTTCCTCTCATTCCAGGGATAGATAAAACCTTGTCACTCTTGAAAAACAGGTGTACTTTATTTATTTTGAGAGAGACAGAGTGTGTATGAGCAGGGGAGGGGCAGAGAGAGAAAGAGAGCAAATCCCAAGGAGGCTCTGCACTGTCAGCCCAGAGCCCGACGTGGGGCTCAAACTCACAAACCGTGAGATCATGACCTGAACTGAAATCAAGAGTCAGACGCTTAACTGACTGAGCCCCACCCCCACCCCCCCACCCCTGCCAGGTGTCTCTTCTTTAGTGGAAACTAATATTAGTTCACGTGTCCATTTTTGCTTTAGTCACTAGATTGCTCAGCGCTTATGTACTAACTTTGGAAAGGATTTAAAGTTTTCAAAACATGAACTCTCTCACTAGTTTTATTTTATTTTGTTTTCCCTTCACCATGACTTATTGATATTTGAAATAATCATATGGTATCACGACAGGACCATTTTTGACATGTTGAGCTGAGAGTTTTCTTCTCTTCCCTTTTCTGTGTAAGTGGCTTGCAGGTTCTGGGTCATCTGGCTTCATGGGTGGCAAACTAATGGTTTGCTTCCCTTTTTGGATTTGCTTAGAAAAGTCTAAAGCCTTTAGGGAGAATGATCTAAGTGTCCTGCATGGAGAAAAAGGGCACCTGAGGGAAACACAGAAGGAAGAGGATTTCCCCAAGAATGACAAAGAGTTTCCCAGAGTCTATTTGGATCTGGTTTAGAGAGAGCAGGGGGAAGCAGAGTCCACAGAAGTGGCAAGAACCCAAGTGGGAGGGGTGGCAGCCCACCTGCCCAGTAGAAGTGAACTTGAATTAGAGATGGAGTTTGAGATCTAGAAAACAAAGAAGTACAATATTTCTTGTATACCTAGATTTGCAGACCAGAATTCATATTCATGGCACCACTTAATGAATTTGTGAAGGTCATCCCAAATCTCTTTTGGAATGAGACAGTGTACAAACAAACCAACCAACAAACAGAAGAAAACCATCATTATCATGGAAAGAATGTGAGCTCTGGAGGCAGAGCTGTCATTATTCTACTTCAGGCCCTTAATTTTTTCCTCTTGGATCTGTCCAATTGATTCCCAACTGTTCCAGCAGCACCCAGTCTCACCCGCATCAATGCACCCTTCCCCCAGCTGTCAGACTTGTCTTCCACAAAGGCAGATTGGTTTGGGTCACTTCCCTGCTTTAAGTTCTCCATGAAATCCCATTTGCCCTCAGGATGAAGTTCAGGTCCACAACGGCGTTCGTCATTTGCTTCCTGTCTGCCTCTGTAAGCCTTGTCTTCCAAAAACATCTCCCATTTCAACGGACACTTGACTGTCAAGCAATCGTGTGCGACTCGCTGTTCCGCAAGTGCACTCTTCTGGCTTGTCTTGTGGTTCCTGCACATGCTTATCTTGTTGCTCACAGTGCGTTCCAGTGACTAACTTCTACTCCTCCAGAACTCTTCCCAGGTGTTTCTGTCATCCAGGCAAACTTCTCCAACTCTTTCCTTGCCATGTAGGCTATGTGTGGTGTCTCCTCTGTGTTCTCAGAGCATCCTGAGGTTACTCCGATGTGACTCCATCTTCATGTGTCCCAGTAAGAAAGAACATGGAAACTTGTTTATAACTGGCATTCTAGTATCTACAGATATGTTTGATGCATGGGAAAATGGGAGCAGGGAGACATTGCAGGGAGGGTCACTGGGAGTCTGGAGGAAATCAGGAAGAAGTGGTGCTGTGGCCCATACTCGACAATAGGGGACGAAGGCAAAGTGGTTTGAAGTTCAATGTGAGGATGTACCCCAAAATGCCTGAGCAGGGGTTGCTGGACTCTGCCCCCAAGTTGTCTGTTTATCTTTTAGTAATATCCATTGTCTGTTATCTTTTTTAAAATATTTTTTAACGTTTTCATTCATTTTTGAGAGACAGAGAGAGACAGAGCAATAGCGGGGGAAGGGCAGAGAGAGAGGGAGACACAGAATCTGAAGCAGGCTCCAGGCTCCGAGCTGTCAGCACAGAGCCCGACGTGGGGCTCAAACCCACAAACCGCAAGATCGTGACCTGAGCCGAAGTCAGACACTTAGCCGACTGAGCCACCGAGGCGCCCCTTCGTTGTTTGCTTATCTTTTAGTAATAAAAACCCCTCCAGGATTTCAGGTAGTCATGTGGCCCTCTAGCCAAAGATTACATCTTCCCAGCCTCCTTTGCAACTAAGCATAGTCGTGTGACTAAGTTCAGGCCAACAGGATAGAAGTGGAATGACATCTGGAAACTTCCAAGTTATCATTTTAAAGAAAAAATTGCTCATGCTGACTTTCTCTTGCCCCTTCCTGCACGTGGGCTGAAATGCAGAAATAGATGAGGAAACCTGGATTCCTGAATGATCCTCTGGAGCAGAGCTTCCCATCCAGGTTGGAGAACTCACCTAGCTAAATTCTGTTCGTCACAATGAAACAACTTTTGCTATGTTTGGTCAAGATAACACATAATGCTGAAGATATTTTCCACATATTCCATCCAGAAAAATGTTGTGGGGTTTACCAATGGGAATGGGAATTCAGGGTGGGGTGGGGGGTTATGAGGAATCATGGCAGAGTGCATCTCCCACAGGCAGTGTGAGGATCTCAGTAGGGGCTCACCGTGAGAGATCCAGCATTTAGACTTCTGCTGTACATGGGCGTTGACTGCCAAGGTAGGAAGGACCAGACAACACTTAAATAGAAGAATTTTGCTTCCCCCTTCCCCACCCTTCCTTGAGGTCCCAAAACACTGGAGAAGAAAGAGGAGGAAGGAAGGAAAGTGAAAGAGAAAAGCATACTCCCTTCCACAGTAGACAATACCTCTCTTGAATTAGGCAGGAGATAATTAAGTTGGGCATGAGTTTGAGGCTTTGGGCTGGATCAGTGGTATTACATTGCATTTTTTAATATCCAAAAATGGTGAAAATTTTTACCCGAAATGTCATTTAGGGAAGGAAGAATGAGATTCAACAGAGCTTTTTTAGGAGCAGTCACTGGAATAAATAATATTTTTCCTGTTTGATTCTACTGAATTTAGATCATTCAATAAACTGGTTACAAACTGAAAAAAAAATCAAAACAAAAATACTAGAAAAGCTCTAAATACTAGAAAAGCAGGCTTCTGCCCTAATTTGGCAGTGCCCCTCTTCCTTATGAAAAGAACAGGGGAAGGAGAGAGAGGTGAATGCCAGAGATCTAGACTTAGGAACTTCAGTGGCATGAGAGGCCAAGGGCATTACCAGAATCACCCCATTACCAGGGGGGGGGTCTCAGCCAACACCACAGGGCATTTGAGAGTAAATGCTTCTCCACCACTTCTGTGTTTCCTTCTTTGTGGAAGAGACCAATGAGAGTAACACTCCTGGCCTTTTTCTATTTCTTTATTCACTCCCTCTTAGGATAGTTGGAAAAAATTAACTGATTAGTAACTTGGGGAAGAATAAATGGCATAGTCAGCTGAACTCCCTTATTCTCTGAGAGTAAGCTTCCCCAAGGGCCAAGCATTCTATTCTGTTCTCTAGGCCAAAGTGACACAGGAAACCAACCCCACCTGGGGGAACCTCAGTGGTTCAGTGCTCCTTAGGAATGGGTAGCCGAGGAAGGGATTAGCATTCTCGGGCCCTCCCAATCCAACCCAGAGGACAACAATGTGGTTAAGGAGAAAAACAACACATGAGACAAGAGAAACAACAGCCAGAAGACTGGGAAGGGAGAGATGACTACAGAGTGGCTCCAATTATAGGTGAGACATTCCAACCTCACCTTGGAACTCCCAGAGAGATAAATTAAAAAAAAAAAAAAAAAAAAAGAAGTCTGAAGAAGCCATATGGCAGATGAGGACTGGTAATAGAGCAGATTTAGGGGCAAACTCTTCAAGTGACCTAACCCTGGTCCTATCGGGCTGCAATAATCAAAAGATACTTGATAGGTAAATAATACCAATAGGTAAATAATACTATTCCAGGTGTTTTATGGAACTTAGGGGAGAAGCAATCTAACATCTCATAAGTTTATAGTCTAATACAATTTATTGAAATGTCAATGTTTGTTTCTGCCATGGAAGGAAAAAACCCCACATTTTCCTCAGAGGTTTCCACTCAAATTCTTTCCAGTTCTGCCCCACCTTGTTTTATTGATTCTGCAGCTTGGTGGAGAAGGTATGAGATTAGATTAGTTTAAAGGAAGTAGCCAGTGAGATCCAACTGAACCACTCAAATCCCATTGAAGGCCTGAAGAGTTTCAGGATGCAGGGTTTTGAAGATGTTCATTTCAAATCAAAACTTTTTTTTTTTTTAATGTTTATTTGTTTTTGGTGGGGGCAGAGAGAGAGGGAGACAGAGGATCCCAAGCAGGCTCTGCACTGACAGCAGTGAGCCTGACATGGGGCTCCAACTCATGAAATGTGAGATCATGACCTGAGCTGAAGTTGGGCGCTCAACAGACTGAGCCAACCAGGTGTCCCTCAAATCAATTTTTAAAAAGTAGGGAGGCAGTGGGGCACCTGGGTGGCTCAGTCGGTTAAGTGTCTGACTTCAGCTCAGGTCATGATCTCACTGCTTGTGAGTTTGAGCCCCACGTCAGGCTCTGTGCTGACAGCTCAGAGCCTGGAGCCTGCTTCAGATTCTGTGTCTCCCTCTGTCTCTGCCCCTCCCCTGCTCACACTCTGTCTCTCTCTCTCAAAAATAAATAAACATTAAAAAAAAAGTAGAGGGGTCATTATGCTTCTCCATTCTGGACTGTTATTTTTTTTTCCCCTTATAGGAGAACATTCCGAATTCAGCATAATTCTTGTCCTAAGCATTTCATAATGATATTCATACATGTTCTTGTTACAACGCAGCTAACAAGGGCCAGATTGGTTGTGGTTGAGTTATATTTGCCATTTTGTGGGCTACATCTTAGTAAATCAGCCAAATCATTGCCTTAATGAGGGTCATTTGGGGGTTTAGAGGGCGGTGCAACAAGGTCACTCCCTTTACTTCCATGGTCCTTCATTAGTCATTTTGTGTGCCAACGCACCTCACACGTGAAAGAGGCCAGATCTCACATTTGCTTTGGGAAAAGCAGCAGGCTTCCAAAGCAGGCAATGCTCTAGATGACTCAAGGTGTTGAAAACGATTTTCCTTAAACTCACTGTGGTTTTCTCTAAGAAATAGAGAGTATTCACTTCAGGATAGGTCTGTCTGGAGGAAAGAACACCGGTCTTGGAGTCAGGCAGTTCTACGCTCAGAGCACAGCTCAGCCACTTTACTTGCTCTAATGTTAGATAAATTTATTCACCTTTCTGAGCCTCAGATTTCTCCTCTGCAAAATGGGATTAGAATAATTTAACCACGGGGTTAATACTAGCGTTAATGAGATTGCATATAGAAGGGCCCAAAGGATATTAGGTGCTCAAAAATTGCTTTGATATCAGAGAGAAATAAAAGAAAATCTTAGAGTGATTTGCTAAATAGAGGCATGAGGAAATGAGCACTTCAGAAAAATATAGTTTTGAAAATGTGACGTTAGTCGAGTAGGGATATTACTAGGAAGGAAGGAATTGAACAAAATCATTAACTATACATCCCACTTTTCACCAACTGATTAACAAACACCAAGTAGACATGGCTTCTTCGTATGAGGCTCACTTGATCGTGTTGGAGAGTGGTCAATATACATAACCCCAAAACAGTAGGTTAACGACAGAGGTCAACCACCAGCGAAATCATTGCCTGCCATATAATTAATACTGTACAAATATTTGTCAGGTGAATGAATAGAGCTTATCTTTAACCAAGTGGTAGTGTGGATTTGAGACTTTCAGAATTGAGGAATAAGAAGTTGGGTAGACCCTCTCCCCAGAAAAAGAAGTTCACTGGTAAAAATTATAAGCAACCATCATCTAAAGTCTCCAAAAATTTTCCTAAGGGGATATAGGAAATGGAGAAAGATTCTAAATCTTGGTAAGAACAGAGAGAGTCTGGCATTTGAGCCAGAACTTTCTCCTTTACCCCTCCCTACAGCTTCCTGTTACAGGGCTATCCTCCAGGCATATGCAGCCAAGCAGACACCGGCTTTCTCTGCCCCCAGCCCCCAGATTGGGGTTAGTTTTGCCTGAGAAGGGGCAGGCTGCCACCATTTATCTTTCCTAGCCCCATGTTGAGAAGCTCTATTCTAGGCAGGCATGGCCAAAGGGATTGAGTTTCCCCTCCTCACCCAGCTCTAAAGCTCAGGCTGTCAGCTCTGCTCCAGGTGCAGAGGCTAAGAGCACTGGAGCTCTCTTGCCCCTCCTCCCAACTTGCTTGTAAGATGAGAGTTTCGTACCAGGAGAGACAAGCTAAGATCAGAGGCTGCCATCTCCTGCTGCCCCCACAGTGCTGACTCACCCAGTGGGAGTGGCACCCTCCTAAGAGCAGGTGTCTGCCCAAGCTCTGATGCAGTGGCACAGGGGTTCTGCCCAGGCCAAAGGCAGGCCCTAAGGACCGAAGGGCTCCGTAGCTCTGCCCAAGGGGTTCACTTCATTGGAAACAGTGTGGAAAACTCCAGACCTGAAGCCACTGTTGAAAACAATGGAGATCTTGGCGGAGGGCAATTAAGAGGAGACTTGCAGCCCTATTATACAAGAAAAAAGGCAGAAAGGAAGTTTTGTAGGGAGAAACCGGAGGAAGAGATAGCTAAGAAGAGGCCTCCAAGGATTACAGTCAATTCTGGACTTAGGAAGAATGTATGCATGTGCCAAGTTGCACCTACTCAGGAAAAATCAAGGTGTGATGGGGGGCTGACTTAAAAGTGTCACTCGTGCTGCACACAGAGCTCTTAACATAAGGCAGAGACTGTACTAGCACAAGGCAAACACCACCTCTGACCAAGCACTGACTGAGCAGTAAGTGCCTCTGAGCTAAGAGTGACTCCTAAGAAACCAGGTCTGAAAATAAAATCACACTTATCCCTGGCCATCTGGAAGGCTGCATGAACGCTCAAGGCTGCACCTTCTCAAGAATGACCAGAGAGGGAACCTCCACACTATAGTGTCTCACAGCGTGTGGGAAAAAAAAATGTGATTCCCTGAATTGTGATAGAAAACTTCAAGTCACCTACATGTCCCTTGTTAGAGGAAAAACATCTAACTAGTGTCTTGGTTTTCTATTCCAGTGCTTTGTACCCCATTTCCCCCTCTCTGGCCATGTTTGGGGATTGAGGTTTTATTGAGGGATTTTGTCCTTGGACACTCTCCTTGAGACCTTGCTGGGCTTCCCACTCTGTAAGTGCGGGCCAGTTTCATTCTCCCCATGGTGTCACACAGTGAGGGTAAGCCCAGATGTTACTTCCTGCAATGGGACCTACATGAGGGGAATGCCTTCTACCCTCCAAGGAGCGTGCTTCCTTGTGAGAAGGGAGAGGAAGCTTGTCTTTGAGGTCCCTGGGACTGTGATGGCATCAACCACTTCAGTTTGAAGTTTGCAATCAACCAGGAATGGGTGGTGGGAATGGGAACAAGCTAGGAGAGAGGCCAAAGCAAAACAGGACCACTGAAATGCCCAAGTCTTATTTGGAATGTCTCTAAGGGTGGCGAGCTGTCAGTGCCAAGCCACCAGGAGCAAAGCGTAGAGGAAGCTAGCATAACAGTGGTCTCTGAAGTTGCAAGATTCTGCCAGTACAAACATGGTGATCAGCTCAGAAATAAACCCCTGGGTTCCCTCTGGGCCTAGGTGGTGCCCCCGGAGAGGATGGACACAGACGAGGATTGACAGGTGGGCATGGAGGGAGATGGGAGTGCATTACTTAGGCTAAAGAAACAATTCTAGTATGTATGGCTATTTTTATTTTTTCAGTGAATAGCAGATTAGAAGTAAAAGAAGCAAAAAGAAAGAAAGAGAAAGAAAAAGAAAGAAGAAAGAAAGAAAGAAAGAAAGAAAGAAAGAAGAAAGAAAAAGAGAGAGAGGAAGGAAGGAAGGAAGGAAAGAAAGAGAGGAAAGGGCAAGGACAAGGGAAAGGAAGGGAAGGAAAGGGAAGGAAGAAGGGAAGCTAGTTGAGGGTGGAGGGCTGTTAGAGGCAGATACACTGAAATCAGCACAAATGACATCTTACATCTAGACAGCCAGGAAGTTAAGAAAAACAGAAGAGTTCATTTATTCAACAAATATTTTTGGAGCACCTGTTGTATGCCAGGCTCTATTCTAGGTAACTAGGATATATCAATGAACAAATCAGAGATTTGTCCACATAAAGCTTACATTCTAGCAAGCTCCTAGTTGCTATGGGAAATCCATGGGTACAATTAGAATATTGGCATATCCCTGATGGACTTGGGCTTCATAACCTCGCAGCTCATCCAGCACAGTAATAGTGATGATAATAATGAATGACTATTCTGTGTGTACTGTGTGACAGTCACTGTTCATCTGCTTCCTGTACATTAGCTTCTTAATCCCTCACCAAAATTCTAGTGTTAATTTTTGGCTTGAACCAGTCAGTCACCGTGGCCAAATTGCATGGTGTGCTCTGATTGGTCAGGCCTGCTCTGGACTGTCTGCCCTCCCCCTCCATCTCCCTCAGCCCCCTCACCTCCTTTGGGCTGAGACAAATGTCATCGATCCCATCAGAATCACGTAGATTGAGCAGGGTAACTGGAACGGGATGAAGGCTGGCCCACCAAAGGAAGTGACACTGGACAGACGAGCATATATTTATCAAATCACATAATAGGCCATTCTAGACAGACAATGGCTTCAGCATTCAAAGTCCAAATGTAGGAATGATGCAGGGCAAAGCAGAGTAGGACTAAATGCCCCATTTTATAAATGAGAAAGCCAAGGCACAGAGAAGGGAGGTAACTTGCTCTGGTTCACAAACCTAGAAAACACTGAGGACGGGAATTTGGTCTGACTCCAGAACCCATGTTTTATTACTGCATAATTCTGATAAAATCATAAAGGCAATTTTAGTTATCATAGTTCATGGATTCTAAGCCCATATTTCCCACTTTAACATCTCTGCAGTTGAGATGTGTCATGTAATAGATATAAATGCGGAATTTAAGAAACAAAACAAATGAACAAAAAAGAGAGAGAGAGAAAGAGACCAAAAACCCCTGGCTCTTAAATACAGAGAACAAACTGGTGGTTGGTAATGGGAAATGGTAGGGGGGAATGGGCGAAATAGGTGAAGGGGATCAAGAGTACACTTATTTTGATGTTTATTTATTTTCACGAGAGAGTGAGAGAGTGTGATTTGGGAGGGGCAGAGAGACAGGGAGATACAACTCAAAGCAGGCTCCAGGCTCTGAGCTGTCAGCACAGAGCTCTACGTGGGGCTTGAACCCATGAACCATGAGATCATGACCTGAGCCGAAGTCGAACGCTTAACCGACTGAGCCACCCCGGTGCCCCAATAGTACACTTACATTGATGAGCATTGAGTAATGTATAGAATTGTTGAATCACCACATTGTACACCTAAAACTAATGCAACACTGTATGCTAATTATACTTCAATAAAAATAGAAATAAAGGAAAAAACATAAATATGGTAAGAATATGCAGGATCAGTTTCATTGGCAGCGTTTTATTTTCCTCAGTGGTATATAAAATAATAGTGCATCTTGCAAAAAAAAAGTCATGTTAGGGTTAATGAAGCAGTATAGTCTTTTTCAAAAAATATTTATTTACTTTTGAGAGAGAGAGACTGAGAGAGAGAGAGAGAGAGCATGCATGTGCATGGTAAAAAACAAAGGTTCAGCACACAAAAAGTTAAGTTCCAGTTGTTTAGATATTCAGTTTTATCTTTTTACTTGGCAAAACACATTCATATGGCAAGACTAAACATCAGCCTAAGCATCACCATCTTTTTATTTTTTTTTCAACGTTTTTTATTTATTTTTGGGACAGAGAGGGACAGAGCATGAACGGGGGAGGGGCAGAGAGAGAGGGAGACACAGAATCGGAAACAGGCTCCAGGCTCCGAGCCATCAGCCCAGAGCCTGACGCGGGGCTCGAACTCACGGACCGCGAGATCGTGACCTGGCTGAAGTCGGACGCTTAACCGACTGCGCCACCCAGGCGCCCCAATCACCATCTTTTTAAAACTTTCTTTGCCCCGTGGCTTTTCTTCTAAAGTTAAGTTTACCTTTCTTTGGACTCCCCTAAGGTCCTTGGGACGCTGCTATTAAAATATTTACCTCCTTGCATTGAATCTTCTCTGTTTTTTCAACTTGAACTGTTCCTGAGGACAGAGCTTTTGTATTATACCTTTCCATATCCTCAGATAGCTAACATCATGCATGGCATAGGGATAGGTTTGCAAGGAATGTTTGCTAATTGAAGGGGGGGAAAGATGGAAGGAAGGAAGGAAGGGAGGGAGGAAGGGATGGAGGGAGGAAGAAAGGAAGGAAGGAAAAGAGGGAGGGATGGAGGGAGGAGGGAGAGAGGGAGCAAGGAAGGAAGGAAGGAAGGAATTATTCCTTATTTTACTAACATTTGACAAGTAAGGTGTTACTGCAGACAACATACTTCCTGCTCTCACTGAGCTTCCAGTTGGCTGCAAGGACAATCACACAAGGTTCATCTTCCCACTGTGTGCAGACCTTCTATTAAGATGTGTTGGCCACCGATGACGCAGACTTAACACCCCCCCGCAGCAACAGCAGGGCCTGGTGTCCCAATGCTTCCCAATCACACTAGTTCCTGGGAAGAAATGTAGATGTGTGCAGGCAGGGGAGCATCCCACACACTTCCATCAAAGCTGAGCACAACATGAATGCCAGGTTCGGGCTTCCTGTGCCCATACCAATACTGCAAATCCCCTGGGAATTCCTTTACTATTCAACATCTTAATTTCTTCTTTTTATGTAATGGGATCTAGGAATGTTCAGAACATCCCCTTCAATCCCTGTGTTTCTAGAGACCTAATTTATATTAGTTCTTGCTATGTATTTATTTAGGAATAAAATCAACATTTGGAACCATGGCAGCATATGGTTAGTGTTTTGCGTGAGGGGTGCGGTATCCATTTCCCCATCATGTGGCAGGAGTGCAGCAGCTGTAACATCTCATTACAGGGCTTCACTGTATTTAATAAAAAAAAAATAGTATTGCTCTACTTAACAAAATTATCCTCATCCCTCCACCCATCCCCAAAAACCTGATCTGTGGTTTCAATGCCTCTTGCCATAATAGCTTTAGATGGTTTGCATGTGATATGAGTTAGCTCCAGAATCTGCTTTCAATTCAGTTGTTTCAGATTGTATTTTCACTGTGAGCCATTAGTCACCAAATGTTGACAAGCATTTGTAAGGATGCCATCTCCCCCTTTGTTTATATGCAAGTGCAGCAACCAAAATGATTTATTTATGCTTTAATTAAAATTTGTGGATAGACCAGTGATTTTTAGCAGTGGCTTTTCTAATTTGTGGGCTCCAGTAAGAAAAAAAAATCAATAATTTGATACCATTTATGTTTTTATAGTTACCCCAGGCATTTATAATGCAGACCTGCCACTCACCTGCAGTCTTACTCTGAGCAGAGTGATCCTCGCCACATAAATCTTCCCCCGAGGCCAGGAGGGTCTATATTTCAGAGTCACTTCCCTTCTGCGTCAGCTGTAAGTGAGATGTTACATGCTTTCCATTCTCATGATTTTCATGGCAAGGCACAAGGCTAAAATTAATATTGAAAGTAAATTGATGGACTGTAAGTTTTATAATACCTGACCCAATCCGTAACGACTGCTTAGAATTTTAATAATTTAAGCCCATTGATTTTTGGTTCTTGCATATCCCTCAGCACATTGAAAATGTACCCCATAGGGTCTGTGAAAAGAACACACCCCAAATGCGGAGCTTTTAGGGGAACCTAATATATTCGGCATCGCAGGTGCATAAATCTCCATGAAATTGCACCAAGTTAACATATTTACTGGTGCACACAATTTAGTAAGTACTTTGTAAAAGTCTAAATAAAGATAGATAAGACAGGTAGATATGGAGAAATAATGAGTAAATGTTCCCATGTATATTAACAGGGTGAATTCGTTGCCTTCGCAAGGCTAGCAGCCTAACTGGAAAAGAATTAATTAGTTTTCAAGGTGTTGAGGATGTTTTTAATCGCTGTTTTTCAAACTCTGGGGAAAATGAACTGCTTTTGCATTTTCTGCCAAACTCAAATCGTCCTCTGCCCAGTAGGGTTGGGGGATGTGGAGAGAGTGATGATGGAGAGAACAGGAAGGGAAACGCTTGGTCTCAGGCACCATTTTGGCACCCGAGATAAAGGCCCGAGGAGCAAGGAGAAGCTCGTTCACTCATCCAGAAAGTCCCCTTAAGAAGGATCCCTTGTAAGTTTCCACATCTACTATTCTTGTAGAATACAGATTTTCCAAGATCCCTGCAAGTGCTCATACTCATGTGTATGACTTTTCCCCTTGCTCCCATGCCTCCCCCTCCCCTTAGTGTTTGCAGTTCAGCTCTGGAAGGGTTCAAGTCAAGTTGTCACTGCAGCCTGTTGGAAACATCTGGCTGTCCTTCCAAGAAGACCCCCACCCCTGCTCACCTTTGGAGGATAGAGTGTGTGTCCTTTCCTCGGGGCAGATATTTTAGTTCAGGGAGATAACATTTTGCAGGGGGTGAGGACTATCTTACTCAAATATATCTCTATATATAACCTGGTGAAACCTTTTACAGAAGTTCATTTTATGAATCAAGTAAGCGTGGAACTGCTACTCTGGTTGGAATGGTGGTTCTAAGAAATAGATGCTGAAGGAGCAGGGCTTGTTCTACCTCCCACCCTCTTGGCAGTGTCCATGGGTGTCTCTACTCTCCAGACGACTTGGAACAGAGGTGGAAAAGTCACTGACAGGACACTACTTCAGTATCAGTCAAAAGGTTGATGTAAGTGATCAAGAAATAAAAGAGACAAACAGACCAACCTCCATGTGGCCTCCCTCCTTCCTAAGCTGGTCTCCCCTCCTCCACTCTCAGGACCACCTCCCCTGCCTTCTATTTCAGATATACTGGATGTCTTTTCAACCCTGGGGTACAAATGGTTCTCTCCTACCTCTAGGCCTCTAACATATTCTTTACTCTGCTTGGAAAACACTATGTCCCCTGCCCATCTCACCATCAAACAGCTTACTCCACTAACTCTTTAACTTAGAGCTCACGACCCATGTCAGGCCTCCTCTGACTCTCAGAACCAGGCTGGGCTCATTCTCCTCTAATCCCGAGTTCTTTCACTGTTGGCACATGACACTCTGGATTTATAATCTCATTTGTTTTTTCTCTTGGCAATGAGCCTAAATGCAAAATTCTCAAATGAAATGTAAGCAAAACCAAAGTTGGATTTATTGCACTAAAAGTGGTGGTAAAATCCTATACCCATGTATGATAACAAACAACAAACAAAAACTCAGCAAATTAGAAATAAGAACATCCTCACACATATCAAAATTTTCTTTAAAACCCAAACATGTTTATCCAAAGGACACAAAAATGCTGATTTGAAGGGGCACAGGCACCCCAATGTTTATAGCAGCACTATTAACAATAGCCAAAGTATGGAAAGAGCCCAAATGTCTATTGACTGATAAGTGGATAAAGAAGATGCGGTATATATACAATGGAATATTACTTGGTGATCAAAAAGAATGAAATCTTGCCATTTGCAACTACATGGATGGAACTAGAGTATATGATGCTAAGTGAAATAAGTTAGAGAAAGACAAATATATGATTTCACTCATATGTAGAATTTAAGAAACATAACAGATGAACATAGGGGAAGGGGAAGAAAAATTAGATAAAAACAGAGAGGGAGGCAAACCATAAGAGACTCTTAAATACAGAGAACAAATTGAGGGTTGCTAGAGGGGAGGTGGGTAGGAGATGTGCTAAATGGTGATGGGCATTAAGGAGGGCACTTGTTGGGATGAGCACTGGGTCTAATACGTAAAGTGATGGATCACTAAATTCTACTCCTGAAACCATTATTACACTACATGTTAACTAACTTGGATTTAGATAAAATTAAAATAACGTAAAATAAAATAAAATAAAAAGCCCCAAATGACCTAAAAGAGGTATACTTACAGCTGAAATATTAAAAACTTCTTCCTGAAACTGAGAATAAAAGACCTTCCATCAACAGCTTTATTCAACATCACACTGGAGGTCCTAGTCAGTGCAATAAAACAAGAATAGAAGAGGATAAAGACTGTAAAGGAAAAAAACTGTCATTATTCACAGACAACCTGATTGCATCCACAGACAATATATCTTAGACAACAGCAAGTGTTGGCAAGAGTGTGGGGAAACTGGAAGCCTCATACACTGCTAGTGGGAATGCAAAATAAGCTAGCCCCTTCGGAAAATTGTTTAGCAATTCTTCAAGTTAAATAGTTATCATTGGATCCAGCAATTCTACTCTTAGGTATATACCAAGGTAATTGAAGGCATAGTTCACGCAGAAATTTGTATATAAATAGTCCTAGGACTATTATTTATAAAGCCCCAAATTGGAAACAACCCAAATGTTCATCAACTGATGAATGAATAAAAGGTGGTATATCCTTAGAATGGAATATTATTTGACCATAAAAAGGAATGAAATAATTCGTGCTACAGCATGAATGAACATTGAAAACGTCATGTTAAGTAGAAGCCAGACACAAAAGGTCACATGTTGTATGATTCTTTTTATATGGAGACGCATTTAGGATTGGCAAACCCGTACAGACAGGAGGCAAGCTAGTGGTTGCCAGAAATTGGGAAGAGAGGGAGTAGGGGAGTGAATGGGAATATGTGTTTGTTTCTTTTTGAGGAGATAAAGTGTTCTAAATTGAGGTAAGGGTGACGGGTGCTCAATTCGGTCAATGTACTAAAAGCCACTGAATTGTACACTTTAAAAGGGTGAATTTCATATGTGAATTATATCTGAATCAATCTTACTTTCAACATCTCCCACTGTGGTTATGTGTTTGTCTATTTCTCCTTCTTTGGTCAAGTTTTAAATGCAAGTATGTTATTAGGAGCAAAAAAATTGAATTTTTATGTCTTCTTGGCAGAATGACACCTTTATTATTATGAGATCTCACTCTGCATCTCTAGCAATACTTCTTGCCTTAAAATCTATTTTGTCTGATGGTGGTATATCTACATCCTGTTTATTTTTATTAGGTTTGCATTGCATTTCTTCTACACTTTTATTTTCAACCCTCCTATATGCTTATATTTATATTACATCTCGTGTAAGCAGCATATAGTATTTTCTTAATTTTACCTAGTCTTTAATGTGAATTTAATTTGATTTATCCAGTCTTTGTATTTTGATGAGAATATTTAGTCCATTTAAATGTAGTGGAATTATTAATTTATTTGGATTGAAATCTATTATGCTATTTGTTTTTAATTTGTTCTAACTTTTTTCCTGTTTTTATTTTAGAAAGAGCAAGAGAGAGAGTACAAGTCGGGGAGAGGGACAGAGGAAGAAAGAGAGAATCTCAAGCAGGCTCCATGCTCAGTGCAGAGCCCGATGTGAGGCTTGATCCCAGGACCCTGGGATCATGATCTCAGGCAAAATCAAGAGTCAGACACTCAACCGACTGAGCCACCCAGGTGCCCCTTTTCTATGTTGTTTGTCTCTCTTTTCTCTTCTTCTTTTGGGTTAAGATTTTTATTGTTTCATTTTACCCTCTATTATCTTATTTGTTATATATTCTCTTATTATTACTTTAATGTTTATCTTAGAGATTACAGTATGAATACTATATATTTGATATAATAAATATAAATCTATATTTTATAAATAATATAACATCTGACATAACTACAATTATATGATATAAACATCTTATCATTATTTATAAAAAATATAATGTAATATAATCCAAAAATGCAAGAACATTAGAATATCTTTATACCATTTAATACCCTCACGACTTTTGTGCTTTGTTGTCATGTATTTGATTTATTTATGTATTTATTTTTAATGTTTATTTATTTTTGAGAGAGAGAGAGAGGCAGGCTGCAAGCAGGGGGAGGAGCAGAGAGAGAGAGGAAGACACAGAATCGGAAGCAGGCTCCAGGCTCTGAGCTGTCAGCACAGAGCCCAATGCGGGGCTCAAAACCACGAACTGTGAGATCATGACCTGAGCCTAAGTCAGTCGCTTAACCGACTGAGCCACCCAGGCGCCCCTATTTTTTATTTTTTTTAATTTTTAGTGTTTCTTTTCTTTTTTTTTTTTAATTTTTTTTTAACGTTTTATTTATTTTTGAGACAGAGAGAGACAGAGCATGAACGGGGGAAGGGCAGAGAGAGAGGGAGTAGTGTTTATTTTCAAGAGAAAGAGAGACAGAATGTGAGTGGGGGAGGGGCAGAGAGAGAGGGAGACACAGAGCCCGAATCAGGCTCCAGGCCCCACGCTGTCAGCACAGAGCCTGATGTGGGGCTTGAACTCACAAAGTGTGAGATCATGACTTGAGCCAAAGTCAGACACTTAACTGAGCTGCCCAGGCACTCATGTTGTCATGTATTTTAATTTTCTATGTGTTTTATACCTCACAGGACAGTACTGTTATTATTTATACAGTCAACATTAATATAAGATATTCTAGAATTTATCTTTTCTGTTGCTCTTCTTGTCTTTCCATATCTCCACACTTCGGTGTGGGATCATTTTCCTTCTGCCTGAAGAACATCTTTAGCATTGTCTTTAGTGCACATCTGTTGTCTCAAAATGTCCTTATTGTGCCTTTGTTATTAAAATGCATTTTTGATTCTGGGTTGCCAGTTATAGTTTCTATTATAATATATTTTATTTTAAAAGGCAGTATGTGACTCATTACATCGATTTCATAAACCATGACATTGAAGTGGCTTGAAGCCCACCACAAATGATTGCAAATCCACAGATTGAAAAATGCTGCTGTAGAATGTTCCCTCCGGTCATCCAGCTATTCCAAGCCACCCTGAGAAATAAGTGGTTCCCACAGTGAAGAATCCCCAACAAGTTTGCCAAAATACTAACCATTCATACAGGGGTTTGGAATAGTCATTCAGACCT
Organism: Panthera tigris; assembly: GCF_018350195.1. Classification (NCBI taxonomy): domain Eukaryota; kingdom Metazoa; phylum Chordata; class Mammalia; order Carnivora; family Felidae; genus Panthera; species Panthera tigris. The sequence goes on along the minus strand of NC_056667.1, from coordinate 49,943,481 downwards.
CAACTTCCCAGACTCCATAGCTGGAGCCAGCCTTGAAGAGTTACAGGACAGTTTCTATCCAGTAAAGGGACCAGACATCAGATGGCCAATGTTGCCAGTCCATGCCAAGATTGAAAGGGTGCATACTCAAGAAACAATAACTTGTAGAATCACTGGTCAACCTTAGCTCTCAGAACTTGATAGAACCTTCTGGAGGCAGGCTGAGGCAACTATAAAATTCTAGAATTCACTAATACTTTGGGTGTTTGTTGAGTGTCTTCTCTATGCCAGGCACTCGAGATAAAAAGATAAGGTATTTATCTCCATAACTGACAAAACTCCCATCAAAGATGTGACTCTAACAGGCCTTGCTCTTCCCTAAGCACTGTTGGATAAACACCATTAACTTGGCCTCCATGCCTCTCCTGTTCTTCCATTGTCCACCAGTACCCCAAGCCACAGTCTGCATGACCTCATAAATTTTAGTTACTCTAATACTCTCAGTCAGCTTATAGTCAAGGTTTGGAGGATTGAGAGCCATTTTACCATTCATTCCATATTCTTCCATTCCATATTAATTGTGTGTTGGGTACTGTTCTAGGTTCTGGAGATCCTACCATTGTAGAACCCTGTGGAGTAAGGACGATGAATAACAAATATATAAACAAATAGATCTCTAATTTTATGTCATGTAGCAGTAAGGCTATGAATAAAGGTATCAGGAAAGAGAAACCCAATGATGGGAACATCTAAGAGAATGTGGTCAATGAAGTTCTCTCTTAGCAGGCAAGATCTGAACAAAGTCTCAATAAAGTGAGAAAACAAGTCATGAAAAAACTTGATGGACAAGCACTTCCAGACAAAGGAACAGCTAGTACAAAAATCTCACAATTGGACTCGCCTGAGAGAATAACAAAGAGGCCAGTATGGCTGAAGCAAAGTGAGCAGGAGGGGGACTGCTAGGAAATTAGGTCAGACAGGTGGTCAGGAGTCTGAGCACTGTGCCAGGTGTCAATTCTATGTCTTTAAGGTAATTCAGATAAATGGATTATTCATTTCATGATTGTGAATAAATGTTTATCTTTCTTTTTATATACCCAACATAATTTTATTTCCAAGCATTTCTTAATCATCAGTTTACAAGTCTGAACATAAGCAAATTTAATTCAAACTGTAGCCCTGGGAGTAGCATGGGTGTGAAGGTCAAACTGGCTTAACTTTTTAGACCCATCTGTGAAATGAGGATACGTAGCTCTGTCCCACCTGGTTGCTGTGAAGATTAAAGGGCATAATATATGAAGCAAAAGCATTCAGCACAGTGCCTAGCACACAGATGGCTCCCCAAGGTTAGTTTTGTGTCATTAGAACACCAGGTAGGGGAGAGGTGGGAGGTGAGGTCTCCAGGGATTAGCTCACACAGGGCACCGGCCATCAGGCTGAGTAGGTTAGATCTTACCCCTATGAGGAGGCCCGTTTGAGGGAGAATGGGATCACTCAGGACAGGATGGACTTGGGAGGTGACAGCAGTAGTGGGGAAGGTTATGGGAGGGTCAGGAGACAGCGGTACCAGCAAGAAGACCACTGCAGGATGCTAGCTAAGAAAGGGATAGAGACAAGGTGGAGTTGGGAGGGGAATGGATTCATGGATTGAAAAGATGCTTGAAGTTCCCAAAAGGTGTTCATGCATTGGTACCACTGAGAGAGCTTCTTCCTCCATCTAGATGGCTCTTCTCCTTCTGCCCTGCTCTCCCCTCCTCCTCCTCCTCATCCTCATCCTATGCATCTTGAAATTCTTCAGCTCAGGGAAGCCCTCTCTTACCTTCAAGCTGGCTTTAGATGCCCTTCCCTATGCTCCCTTCATAGATCCCTGACCCTCTCCAAAGAAGCTTTGCTTGTGTCTCTCTCCACTTCCCTTCCTGGGAGGATGGCACAGATTCTGACCCCCTTCTCTTTACCCTTCACACCTTTAAGGATGCTCAGTCAATGTTTGTTGTTCCCATTCACCCTGGCATTGTGATTTCAAAGCAGAAGTTAGTTAAGCCCTGGGAATGCATCTGTTTTCACTAAGAGCTATTCATTCCTTGTAATTACAAGGTCCCAGGTTTTAAGACCAACCTACATTCTTTTAATTTTAGATCAGTGTGTGCCCCATAACAAGAGTATGTCCTACTGCCCAGCCTTCTTGTTCAAGGATTAAGGTTTCTAAGGAGAAGCTGGCTTTGGTGCCCAGTAACCAGGGTACTGTTGTTTGGCCTTCATCCTTGAAAACTTGTAATTTATTGCTTCTGATATTTCCATTGTGTCCCATCATGAGATGCACAGATAACAGAGGCAGACCTGAGATAACGAATGGCCAGCAGAACCATGCTAATAATTAAATCAGCTCCTTGGGTCGCACAGTGGGCCCATTTACACTGGGAGTCTATTGTGTATAAATATACTTTAACAAATTACCAAACAGGAGCGCCATTCAGGTTGCTCCAAGAAGACAATTACTTGCAGCAAAGCCAGTGAGTGGGGGAGGAGACAGAACATCAAACCCGCAACAAAGGAAAATGTGAAGGCCAGCAAAGTGGGGCCCTGTCACCAGAGCTGGTGTGGCTATTCCCTTTCACTAGAGATACACGGTCTCTGCTCGAGTTCTGGCATCCTGAGAGCAAGATGAGCTGGAGAAATTTCGGAAAGAGGGTTCTCACATGTGGAAATTAGTAGACACAGAGCGTGCACAAGCTTTGGAATCAAAAATACCAGTATTCATACCATTGCTACTAATAATACTAACATCAACTAGTAAACACTTCTGAAGGGCTCACTGTCAGTCACCGTTCTAAACATTTTATGTATAGTAAGTACCTCATTTCATTCTCACAGAAACTCCGTGAGAGGGGCATGATGATCGTCCTCATCTTACAGAGGAGGAAACTGAAGCTTAGATTCAGTAACATGCCCAAGGTAACATACGTAGTAACGATGAAGGCAGGACTCATACCCAGGCAGCCTGACTCCAAAGTCAATTTTCTTGACGATTCTGCTTATCAGCTGTTCATCTTGGACAATTCATTTAAGATTTTTTGAGTTGAAGTTCCCTCCGTTGTAAAATGGGGATTTGAGAGGGTTATTCTGAGGAATCAAATAGCAGTTATGCAAGAAAATAATTAGAAAACTGTAGTGAAAAGAATCCTGAACTAAAATATATCATAACAGTTTTTAAATTGAAGTAGGGTTGGCATATGATGTTATACTAGTTTCAAGTGTACAACATGGGATTTGGCAAATCTATACATTATGCAATGCTTACAATAATAAGTGTCGCCATCTGTCACCATACAAAATTATTACAATGCTATCGACTATATTCCCTATGCCATAGCTTTCATCTCCACGACTATTTATTCTATCATTGGAAGTTTGTACTTCTTGATTCCCCTCACCTATTTCAGCCACCCCCCTAACTCCCTTCTCTCTGGCAACCACTAGTTTGTTCTTTATATTTATGAGTCTGTTTTGTTGTTGTTGTTTGTTTCTGTTCATTTGTCTCATAACAGTATTTGTTTTTAATTTTTTATTTAATTTATTCGTAACGGTATTTTTAAAAGTTTATTTATTTTGAGAGAGAGAAAGGGAGAGAGAGAGCAGGAGCAAGGAAGGGGCAGAGAGAAAGGGAGAGAGGGAATCCCAAGCAGGCTCCATGCTGTCAGTACAGAGCCTGATGCGGGGCTTGATCCCACGAACTGTGAGATCATGACCAGAGACGAAACCAAGAGTCTTAGTCTTAGTCTTAGTCTTAGTCTTAGTCTTAGTCTTAAGTCAGTGGCTTAACCGATTGAGCCACCCAGGTGCCCCAATAGTTTTTGATTGTAAGAAACAGAAACTTATGGACTCACTGAGGCAAAAATGGGATTTATTGAAGTGATATACAACATTTTGTGGAGCTCCCAGAAAACCATCTCTCAGATGGAGATGTTTCTGCAGGACATTCCCTGGAGAATGCTCTTGGCAACAAAACCCACGAGGGAGTGAGCAAAGCAGGACTGGGCAGATGGAAAAGTTGAACTCGATCCCATAAGGATGGCCTTTCAGAACTATCCCAAGAGAGTCCACACCAGGGAGGGCGCATAACCTTGGGCGAGAGCACCCATGAGCAATGGGCAATTCTTGGATGAGACTTACCTGTGGCTGTCAGTAAGCAACACTTCTGGGAGCTGAGAGAATGAGTGCTTCAGTCCTGAGGGGGTAGCTGGACATTGCACCAAAGTAGCCACTGTGGGAAGTAATGCACAGAATTGAAGTAAATCTAAACGCTCAGGCTTGAGAATGGAAGAGGCTCGGCTGCACTGGGGAAGTAAGGTAGCAGGAATACAAGGACCGTCTTTCTGGAGTCATGATGCCACTCTGCTGGGTTCTTTCATGTGAATGTCACATTCCAGGCAGAGAGCACCTGGAGGGGTCTACTGCCTGGAGAGCTTACCTGCTGACCAGGATGGGTGGAGTCTTTGATGAAAAGTTCTACCAAGACTGGTTCAGAGTAAGTTGTAGTGGAATTAAAAGAAGAAGTGGAAATAGATGGTAGGGGGACAAATAGCAGGTATCTATAATATTGAAAATCAGGAGACTTGGGGAGAATTCTTGGTAGAGTTAGGGTTGGATAGTTGGCAAAAAAATCTCCATTATTTCCATCCTTGTAGTCTGACCCCTAGAAGTGTGACTTTAAAGCTCCTCCCACTAGGAGATGGAGACATTCCCCGCTCCTTGAATCCACGCTAGCTTTGTCACTTGCGTTGACTAATAAATAGGATGCAGCGTCGTAGTACCAATTCTGATACTAGACCTAAGAGGTACTTCCGTTCTTCCATGGAATCCTACTCACCCTCCATGTAAATAAGCTCAGACTACTCTGCTGGAGGATGACAGATCACGTGGAGCAGGGATGAACCATCTTAACTGAGGCCATCATGGGCCAGCCAATCCCTAGCACACTCTGCATCTAACTGCACATGCATGAATGAGCCCTGTCAGGACCACATGAGCCCAGCCCCCAAATCCTGATCCATAGAACAATGAGCTAAATATATGACCACTGCCACAAAGTTTTGGGGTGGTTGATACTTGGCAAATGCTAACTGATGCATGTTACTAATATGTTGTGTGACATTAAATAAGGGGTTCCCTGCCTGAGGAATGAAGGGGTTGTACACACGAGGATCCTCTCTGATCACATAGTTCATGGATCTGAGAAGGGTCAGAAGTGGGGGTAGACTCCCCAAAAGCAGAGCATGAAGCTAACATATACCTTGAGTTGCCACTTACCTAGTGGAGAGGGGCCTCTGAGCTGAGATGTCTTCAGGATCTTTGATGACTCATGAAATACCATCAGGTGAGGGTGGGAAAGTGACAGTGTGCTGATGTGGTTATTTTTGATGATCAGTGAAACATAGGCTAAAGACCACACCACAGTCCATAGAAGGCAAGGACACACAACCATCCCCCTCTTCCTGTGACCATGATAACCTTCTGCACTGCTCTGTTTGCTGGGGATGGGGATTATGAATGCTTTCTTCCAGCCCTGGTGTTGTCATTCAAATTGGTACCTCCTTTCCTGTACATCTGCTTTTCCTTAACTGAAGGCAAGGGTGCAGTTAATCTCAGATTCCTTGCCACATCCAAATCCAAACCAGCCGTTATTTTTCAGATGAAGCTTGTGGCCCAGCATGAGCTGGTATGTGTGCGTGCATGTGGTTTTTTAGTTAGTTAATTAGTTGACTTTTTCAGTTTTCCAAGTCTTAGTAATAATTTTTTAGTTCTTGCAACATTTATTGAAAGCATGTTATGCACCATGCATTATTATCAGTTGTTTTCACGCGTATTACCTTATGATGATCCCCATTTTCCAAATGAGGAGAAGGAGGCTCAGAGAAAGCATGTAACTTTTCCAAGGCCATAGAACTAGCAAGTGGCAGAGCTGGAACCAGCATGAAGGTTTTTGGTGTCTAATTTAAGTATTTTTTTGTCCTGTAATGGGCAATTGACGAAGCCAGGGGCTTCTGCCTGGGCCGTGGGACCACTCCTATCGAAAGATGTGGGTTCTGGGGCGCCTGGGTGGCTCAGTTGGTTAAGCGTCCGACTTCAGCTCAGGTCATGATCTCACGGTCTGTGAGTTCGAGCCCCGCGTCGGGCTCTGGGCTGATGGCTCAGAGCCTGGAGCCTGCTTCCGATTCTGTGTCTCCCTCTCTCTCTGCCCCTCCCCCGTTCATGCTCTGTCTCTCTCTGTCTCAAAAATAAATAAACGTTTAAAAAAAAATTAAAAAAAAAAAAAGATGTGGGTTTTGAGCCCACCAAGTAGAAGCAAGGATCCCTAAAATGAGAGAGAGCTTATCTTTAAGCGAAATCTGAGATAATGACATTGTTATAGAACGGAAACATAACTTGTATTTCACAATACATGTAGTTGATTTCATGTGGAAAATAAAGCTTTGTATTTCATCAGGTCCCTAAACGTTACATATACTGTTTTACTCATGTGATTCAGCCTCGAAGGGACATAGATTTCCTGAAGCCTGTTGCCAAATTCAAGTGAATTCAGGGCTAATGGTCGGGGGGCAGGTACCAGAATAGGTATATTGGTTGTCAAATGTGGCAATAATTCCATCCTTGGCATAATGTTCCTGCTCTGAGCCTTCAGAATACTCTCACACCCCTCCCTGACTCAGCAATCCTGTTCCCTCCCCTGGGACCCTTCACCCCACCTCCCCATGATCCAGCAACTAAAGGGTTAACAGCTGGCACAGTAGGGCCTCTGTAGGTGACTCTCTCCCTGCTGTGGGGCACTCTCTGTTAGCCCTCCACCCTAAGTGCTTGTATTTCCCTGGCGTCACTTTTCTCTGCTCGATGAAACTTGGCACTTTAGAAAGATCTCTGATGCGAATAGAGTTGAGGATGGGCTTGGGGTGGCAGAGATGGTGCAGCTGGAATTCTGCGTTCTGGAACTTCCCCCATCCTTTACCATGACCCTCAAAACCTATCTGTCTCATGCCTTATCCACTTAGGGCTCGTACTGTTCTTTCCATGGGGAAAGGACCCATCGCCTTCAAAACATTAGTCTCCTGAAATGTCCTCTGAATAAGAAGGTTCTGCGGTCTTGGGAGTTGATGAATGCTTTGTACTATACCCTCATTTTAGAGCTTCACATATATACATAGTAAAGGCTCTGACAATATCTTCAATAAAGAAATCTACCTTGTTTAATCCAGCATTTCCTAACCAGGGGCAGAGAAGCATCTGCCCCACCCCCATTAGCCCACTGAATTTCTACTTTACCGTATGAGAGACGAGGGATGTATAATGGCCTTGAAGGAGGGCAAATGAGGGGTAAAGGGAGGGAAGGGAAGCTGGAA